>NW_025964223.1:11740673-12453173 GCF_023055435.1 Haliotis rufescens
AATGTGTCCTCAGCACCCCATTGCTAGTCGTAAAAAGTGACCGAATTGGGCAGTCTGTTTGCCGTGGGCTGCGACTCTGTGTCGGCAGAGGAAGGGAGTCTGGTGGTTGAGTGCTCCTTAGTCCAACACGCCACTTCGACCCTAACTTTGCCTAGACGGGCGGTAGAATAGGCCCGATTCTATCGATCGGCTGGTCATGCCATGCCCTGTTCATACACTTTTTCGTAAAGACATTTGTTATTTATAAACAAATCTGTTCAAAATGTCTAATATATATGTATGAATCTATGAAACTTGCTTAGAGCCCAATGCCCAGAAGGCGGTGGCTCATGGGCCAATCTGGTAATGCTGACCTCCGAATTCTGTACGTCTCCAATAAATTTTCAAGGGCCGAACCAGCTTGACCCTTAATTTGGTAGATAATTATAGCTTTTCGCGTCAAATTTGATGGATTAAACGACCCCTTTATCCTCGGTCTTTGCAGCTTGGAAATCTGCTGCAGTATAATACTGACCTTGTAGACACTCAATAGTGGATGGGGAAAAGGGGTGCTGAATCTTTTTTCTTTCAGCATGGCTCCCCAACATCCTGGTTCAAAATGAAGACACATAGATTCTGACAATACCTCGTCTAACAAGAATACATCCATTCGATCAGACTATTGTCAACGTTTTTTGGTAATTGAAGCATGTGACAAAGAAACAATCAAGTTTAATCCTTTTGCAATATCCAAAGGTATCGCTGGTATCTCCAGAGAGGTTTCAGATGTCACTAAACTTCGTTCCGGTTTTCCCCTTGTAGAGAGCAACTGTAGCAGGGCAGCGAATGAGTGATAGGCAAACACACGCTATGGGTGAGAGATTTTTATTCCGCCAATGGATTTGTCATATATTTATCTATCTAGTATCTACACCCTGAAACATATTAAAGGCATGATAAGTAATACAACTATTTACATATACCGTTAAAATATTTTTCCGGATCCTGTATAGTACAGACTGTAAATTTTACAGAACTGATCACAAAAACATTTAAAACATAGCCCATTCCGTAAAACAACACATACACTCTTCCTCATACATACAAGAATAAAGAGAATGAAAAGTGATATATTAGTAATTACTAAAGCTTACAATTTATAAGTCTTGTTTACCACATTTACTTAAATAGATTGTAACCACGTTTAGTTAAGTTTAGTATTATAGGTTTAATATACTGCAACATTTAACTGCAATAACATACAATACAAATATGCACAAACATATTAAACTCACCTGATTTTAGATGATTTCGCGTGTCAACAATGTGTGCAGACTGAAAACATGCAGTGAGACAACGGGTCAACTTTGAGGGTTAGCTTGGCCAAACAGTTGAGCACGTCATGGCTTGGGTTTGTTAAGGCTTACAACATGAAGGACACATTAACTACATTTAATCGATCTTAACAAGTGATTAAACATAAAAGTTGAACACTTAAAAGCAGATACTGAAGGTGAATAAAATAAATATGTACAATGTTGTGTCTGTCACACACTTCCCCCCTCGGTGAAATGACGTCCTCATCATGTATTCTTTCCTGTGACCAGATCCAGTAGGGCATCAGAGAGACGTTTTGGCTGGCCCTCAAGCAATTCTTCCTCTATGATAGAACTTAGATAGTTTGCTCGAGATAACCAGTTGAGTAACTGCTGAAAGAGCAAACTCACCACTGGTCATCCATTTCGGGGGCCTCCGCACTCGAACAGACCTCCTTGGTTGCGGATTCGGTGGTACCATTGGAAACGGTCTGGTGGGACATCCACAGGTGGAACTGGAGGTTCTTCTGTTGGCTGTTCCTGTTGTTCATCTACAGTCTCATCCCTTCCATCAACTTCAGTGTTCTGGTCCTCACACTCAGCATCTTCGTTCAGCTTGTCTTCAGGTGGCCTGTCAGCTGGATAAAGAGCTGACCCTGAAGAGTCTGAATGGTGAGTGGTGACTAACACCATATCTTCTCCTTCTTCCAGTTCACTTTCATCCTGTGAGATGCCTGTGGCGTCTTCTCTGTTTGTCCGGCTCATGATTTGGATAAATAGTCTTTAAAGGATACGTACAACAGTTGGCAATTGCTACGATCAGTGCCCACAAGTTTTGACTAAGCCAAGAGGCGGTCTTTGCTAATAAATTCAAGAGCCAGGAAACAATACTCCCTATTATACCAGGAAGTGCAGATGCGGCTTTCCCAGTGCTTCTCCTGATGCTTTTAATTGCTTTTTATCCACTCTTTTACACCATTTTTATCACTTGGTGGTGTGGATAGTGTGGGTGGTCTGCTGCCACCGCTTAACACGAGAGTCGATATAATAAATCCCAATGCCGTTAAATTACTGGCAATGGTTATTCCCTGTTCTCTGAACAATGTTTTAATTTTATCGGCAAGTGTAGTATCATCGTTGAGGACTTGATCGATAGTTCCTCGAAATTCGACTTATTTGTGAACGAAGTGCCTTTCTATTACTTGAAACAGCTTCGAGCCAGGACATCTTTCGTCTTCTACGTTACACAATCTTTCAGCAACGCGGCGTCTACTGAATTCATCACCCGCCTGTTCAAGTTTTGTTTTCTCATAAGCTATATGCTTGTCGAGTTCAGATGGCTTGGCTATAGTATTGGTGAGTTCTCCCCGCATTGTTTGCATTGCCTTGTCAAGGCCTCGTAATTCCCTAATACTGAGCTTCAAGGATGGTGATACTTGTGACGGAGGATCATCAATGGTGGTCAAGATGTCTTCGAGTCCATCTGAGACCTGCTTAGCGCATTCTTCCAAATTATCTTTATCTATGTCAATCCCACCAAGTTCAGTACGCACAGTCTTAAGAACCTTAGTAGTCTTCACAGAAAGCTTTGCTCGTGAGTGGTCTACAAAACCTTATTCATTACGAACAATGTTGATGCCATGTTTACTGGCTATCGTAGACGAGGCCAGGGGCTTACGAGTATGATAATTCATCAGATCAATTTCGGGAGAGCCACGCAGTCACAATATTCCTTTACTATCTATCTTAAACTTTGAATTGTCATGACCAATAATAATCATTCACGGCTGGTTTCAAAAGTTCATCATTAAGATTCATATAGCTGGTTTCATCAGTACCCTCTTCGATTGTACTCGGGTTATCAAAGTTATCTAGATTAAATGAATTCGAATGGTCAGTCCATTAAGACCTTTGTGGAAGTGACAATTTTCCAACAATACTTACAACTTTTAATCCGTCTGACGAACAACCTTCAACAAGATGGAACTTTACAAAGGCCAATTGGTCTTTATTTCAAACACTATGTACTGAAAAACTAAAACCTGACAGTTTCAGGAATGTTGCTGATCCTGTACAATGTTTTTCCTCTGCAAACCCTCATACGGAAAGCATGGTTTGATAAGCAAGAAGAAATAGGAAGAAAGCCGAGAAACATTTCCACCGACATGCCACTGTCTGCAACTTGAATAACGTTAAAATTATGGGCGCCAAAGCGAGGCGTACCCACAATAACCGTCAATCCTGGAGGAACTATGTATTCAAAATCAAATCCTGCACACCCATGTTCAAGGTGAGGAACATGATTCAAAAGATCAAGGGCAAAGGATCCACATCTGGAGTTCACCATCTCACCGATGGTAATACTAAATTTGAAATTACCAACAAACTTGGTGACACTTTGGCAAACCATTTCTCATCATCAAACAATAATCCTCAATTTCAGAGGTTTCAATAACAGCATGAAAAGAAAAAAAGTGAATAATAATAGTGAAGACTATAACGAAACATTTTCAATCCATGAATTACATAATGCCCAAGGGCAAGCTCATGACACTGCAGCAGGAGCCGACAACATCCACTATCAGCTCCTGAACACTTGCCGGATTTATGTTTGGAAACGCTACTTAATATATTTGATGAAATATGGACAACCAGAATTTGCCCTCCTGGCAGAATGCTATTATTATTCCAAAGCCTGGACAGATCCATCAAATTACCGTCCAATATCATTAACAAGCTTTGTTTGTAAAACCACGGAGCGCATGGTCTGAGTGGCATCCAGTGTGGTTTCCGAAATAAACAGAAGTACTATTGAACATTTGGTGCGTTTAGAATCATTTATTGCAAATTCCATTATCAACAAACAATATACTGTGTCAATCTTTTTCGATCTAGAGAAGGCATATGATACAACGTGGAAACATGGTATTTTAAAAGATTTGCATGAATTTGGATTGAGGGGCAGATTATCTCAGTTCATATCTCAATTTTTAAACAACAGACAATTCCAAGTACGAATGGGCTCTACCCTGTCTGATTATTTCGATCACGATCAGGGCGTCCCTCTAGGCAGCATAGTATCAGTCACGCTTTTCAGCATCAAAATTAATAGTCTCACTAAATATAAGGTATTCAACAATAGTGTTGATGGTTCACTTTTTGTGTGATTACAATAGAAAGACAGCAACAGCTCTGTCTTAATACAATTCAAAAACGGGCCAAACTGTATTCACTGTGTTGTAAATATACTGAACCGCAACAGAAACGTCACCCCAAGTAACATTGCATGAAAAGTTATCATTTAAACATCTGGATATTTTTTGTCAAAGTTTCTAAAATTTAACATTACCATGTCCGGAAAAATGAAATTTGTTGATAAAAAAACAAAGCAGATGACAATAAAATGCATCACGGCCAAACGCATCACGGCAATGGCCATGGTAACCCGATGTACGTGAGTTCCGTGCAAATTGAAATCCACATGCGTTCTCCCATTTCTTGTCCTATAAAAATCCACCAAGATCGGATAATATTCACTCGTTACTGAATTGCTACCACATGCCAAGATTGACAACAAATCAGTAACACCAAGCCCTTGGACGATTGCAAGCTGGACAAACCGTCAGGCAAGTAGACAATGAATTTCAAGTCCACGTAAGGACCATATACAGGCTCCAGCAACGGTACCAGACCACCAACACTATGACCAAGGGTCACCACCCGACGTCAGGATTGTCAGAATGTGCGACAGCATCTTCAAGATCGCTTTGTTACTGATGCGGAAACTGCTCGACAGACCATGGGGAAACACCAGCAACACATTAGTGCGGACACTGTGCGTCAACGATTGACGAGCAGACACCTCCACTGTCACAGGCCACACCGAGGACCCATTCTGACACCATGTCATCGCCAGGACCATCTTCAGTGGGCAACACAGCACCAGCATTGGCGCCACCAGCAGTGGAGAAGAAGAGTCCTCTTCTCAGACGAGAGCCGTTACTATATCTCAACAGATGGCAGAGAGAGAGAGTCTGTCGACACCGTGGGGAACGTTATTCGGATGCTTGTGTTGTTGAGAGAGACTCGTGGGGTCGTCCAAGCATCATGGTGTGGGGTGGAATTGGTCTTGCACAGAGGGTTGGCCCTGTGCACAACCACGAGTTTCAGCATGATAACGCCCGTGCCAACACTGCGAGAGCAACAAGAGACTTCCTCCAGCAGAATGGCATCAGAACCATGCAGTGGCCTGCCCTCAGTCCCGATTTAATCCCATTGAGCACCTGTGGGACGAGATTCAAAGACGGCTGAATGACGTCCGAGCAAGGCTTACAGCTGCAGCTGAACTGCCTCAGGTGTTCCTCAGAGTGTGGGCTCAAGTGCCTATGGCCTTCATCAACCGCCTCATCAATTCCATGTATCAACGTTGCACGGCAGTCATCAATGCACATGGCGGACACACGGGAGGCTGACTTGTGATGCCATTTTCTCTCGTGTTGTGTTTCACTTTAAGATCATTTGACACTTTTATTTTAACCTTGATAATCAGTTTTTCCAAGTTTTATCTTTTTAATATGTCTCAAAGTATGTTTACAATGTTTGGACAAAATGGTTTCTCATGTATCTATTCATAGAAACCTAACAAGGATCCAGATTTACTTTTAGAAGGTATGAGAGGCCACGCCACTCATGAAAATGTCTCCTTTCTCCTTGTCACTGGATGAGATTTCACTTGAAACAAATAACCTCTATTTAATACACCTCAAAATGTTGCTCCTTAACTTGACAAAGACCGAGGTCGTGAGAACTCAAAATTTCGTGTTTAACCAGATGAAACCAGATGTCTGTTTATGTACCTGTTTTGACTGTAGTAACTGATATTTTCCTTCCTCATAATTTGTTAGTATCACTGGTCCTCCCGAATATGTTGTCAATCCTGGAAGGTATCTTTTACTATCACTGGTCCTGCCGAGAGTATACCTCGTTATTTCCATTCTTCTCAAAGCTGACACAAAAATATGGTGAGTGATTATTCCAGTTATATCGCGGCGTGTCAGCTTAATGTGGGAGGGGGGCGGTCGGGTAGCCCAGTGGTTAAAGCGTTCGTTCTTCACGCCGAAGACCCGGGTTCGATTCCCGACATGGGTACAATGTGTGAAGCCCATTTCTGGTGTCCCCCGCCGTGATATTGCTGGGAGCGGCGTTAAACCATACTCACTCAGTAATGTGGGAGGAAAGCCCGAAGTGACAAACCTAGAAACATAATCGGGGCGAACCCGGATTCGAATCCACAATCATATGTTTCTGGCGTGCCCAAGGGACGCAACTCTGCACAACAAATCGCGGCACCTTAGACGACTTGGCAACCCGTGCCCCCACAAAAATATGATATAAAAAAACATGGCAATATTGAAAACTATCAAATCCTTTACTGCATCTCATGCACATATGATAAGTGTTTAGAACAGAAGGAAAACAAAATATGAACAAATAGGGTATCAACTTCAAAGTGATTATGTTTCATAGTGTCTGTACAATCCAAGGAATGCTTTCTAGGTACAAGAAACAAACGCAAGCTGATTTGGGGTCTAGCGACTGGTCGAATTGTTGATGTATTGTGATTTAGCATGTCCCGATTGCAATGCCTCGAGAAGCGTAAATATCAAAATCTTGACTAACGTCTTTGAGAGACATTTAAAAGTTGGTGTACTAAGTAAGGATAAGATATATGGATGAACAAGTACATCCACTCATGCTCCTTATTGCAATAAAGAAGTTGTTCGTCCATATATCTTATCCTTACTTTCAATCTTGACTGTATATCTTTTCATTTTATCAGCGAATATATTGCTCAGTGTTACACGTTGTTCCCCAGTTGAACGCGAATGTTAACTGGGACATCTGTACGTACCTAACTAAATTCTGAATTCAGTAAATAACCACAGAGGATCAATGAATAATTGACAATTTATATTACAATATACATGATAAAGTTTAAAATCATAACATGTGACAACAACAATAAAAAATAGGCCCCATAGCAGAAGTCAGGGCATAAATTGTTTGTCTTACTTAGAAGGTGACGGATGACAAAGAAGACCAGTCTTGCTTGACAACGGTATAAGGATCTATACCGAAACGTCGCCTTTACAGTATTAAAGAATTTGTCGCAAGTCAAGTCGTAGAAGATCGTGTGTCTTTAGTAAACCTTACCTAACCAATTTAGATCTTATTTTTAACCCCTTATTGCAGCCTCTTGTCAACACCCATTTGGGCCTGTTTCTCAGCCCTTTCTTAAGTACCATAATAAACGTATTTCACAGTAAGTATGTGGTACATGTATTCAAATGTTTGCGATTTCTAAACGTCCGACAACATAGGACTTTTACATAAAATCCAAGGTAGTTTGTACTATTTCTCTTGTGATTTACGAAGCTGAACGGTCATGTAATTGATCCCCACAATAGTCTCTGTTCACAGAATTGCAATCTTATTTCGGAACTGGCATCGTCTCATCATTGCCTACCGTCTCTCTCATGGTACTAGATGAATCTACCAGATAGTGTACACACTGTAAGATAATCATATATCATCAATACAAAGTGCATTAAAGTCAACGATATTTCAGTATACTACCTGACTGGGCATACATGGATACGCTAGAATTGGCAAGTATTCGATGGTATTCATTACTATTAAATATATCTTCAGTATCTTCTAAATCAACAACACCAGGTAGAGGTTTAGAATGAAACTGTTGTCTACTGGGACTGTACGATATCTATAACAACCAAGTCAATTTGAGGGAGGTCGACGTCGTTTATCTGACCAAGTATGGTCTATCAAGATAGTCATAAACGTCTTACTGTGTCCCTATCATTCCTATAAAGTAGCAAAAATAAATAACCTTGGTGAATATTCTTTAAAAAGTTATGGGTTCCTCAAAATGCACTTGAAGTGATAAAGGTATGATAGACAAACTGCCAAATATACAAGGAGAACTATTTACGTAAACAATTCCTGAAAGACAGTGGCGATGTTGTTGTTCATAATCTTGCAAGTCTTTGTCCTATTGTGTCCCAAAATATAGCCAACACCGTACAGAGTATCATGTACATCGCATAACAATAGTCAACAAAAAAATAATTTATGAATCATTTATACCACAAAAAACAATATTTTAGAATATATATTTTCGACAATGATATAAATATGTATAAACAAATTTTGTTGTTATATGAAATCAAACAGTTCAATATATATTTACAGACTGGTTACATACTTGGCCTGTGATTATTTGACATAATACCATACTCATAACGATATGGAGGAGATAACCATGGACATTTGTAGCTGTACCTTGTACACACTTTAACGGTTGTGTCTGATGTTGGACGGATCCCTATGGAGACACAGTATGAATTAGTGTATGACACAGTAAGTTGGGATTTACACAGCTCTGAACAGTATTTAAGTCATATCACTCACTTCTCGTCAGTTTGTGTGGAGAACGTTCAAAATGATGCGGATTGTAGACCATTACCCTAACTGTCGCACCGACGGGCGTGTGATTTAAAATGGTGCTGACAGGCTCTGGGTGATAATTTGGTCGATGCCGTGATCTGATATCACGATTTGAACATTCTGGCGTGGCTATGCGACGAAACTTTACACAGCGAATATTCATGCGAGCCTAACCACCCGATCCGCTAAGTCGCTTCTTACAGCCAGCATATATTGCTGGGGACCACTTCTAACTTGGAATCACATATATGTAATCTAATATATAACTTAACTAGGTAGAGATTGTCATGATGTTGTTATAGAGATGCAGTTAAAAGGATAACAGAGCATCATGTTATGCAACTCTACTCTGTGTACAACACTGCGTTAGCTGGACGGAATCTATAATACTTTAACTATATAATAAAAATACAAATGGATAATCATCATCATATACAGTAAACCACGTTTATAACGAACATGCCTATACCAAACTGACGGATATGACGAACTATTGTCCCGGACATTTACTGTATATATGCTGTGCATGTGTTTATAACGAACTCCAGTTATAACGAACTAAAATTAGTGGCCCCTTTGAGTTCGTTATAACAGTAGTTTACTGTATTTCATTGGTCATGATCTTGCAACAGCGACCAGCACACTTGAATGCTTGCATTCACACAAGAATCTCAAGACGAATAGTCTATATCTTCACTAAAAATATACTAGGAATCCATATCTACAGAGGGTAATCCACAGCAGGCGATGGTGATCGGGTGCGCTGAGGGGACTCTGAAACCCTTGACTTCGTCACTGGCCCAAGGATGGAGAGTATCACAGGGAAAAGGAACACAGCATGCAGCATGCCGAACAGGATCACTGTAAACATGATCTTGAAGAAGGAGTTGAAGATGTAGGACTTTGAGAACACCAGCACAAGAATGCCCAGAAAGGATGACAGTCCACCGTTTAATATGGGACCAGCTGCATGGACAATGGCAGATTCGGTTTTCTCTCTCCTGTTACTTCCCTTTCCAATCATATAGGCAGAGCACACGTGCACGCTGAAGTCCACCGAGAAGCCGACAGACATGATGAGATGGATCATTGTCACTGAGCTGAGACTCAGTCCCCAGATATAAAGGAACCCAAAGATACCAACGAGGATAGAAACGACGTTCAGGACCACAAGGAAAACCAGAAGAGGATGAGGAAGGAAGATGCAGGTGACCACAGTCATGACGACCAGTGCCAGACCCACAGTTTGTAGTGTATTGGGAAGGATGGCAACATACTGCTCAAAGAAGATGTAGGATGGGTAGAAGGTGTAGACAGAGAGAGGTGAGTTGTCTGCCAGAGCTCGCATTCGAACCATAACATCAGCTTGGGCATTGGAGTCCTTGATTTTAGTTGAGAAAAGGTAGCACCTAGATGCAGTAATAGAAATGTTGCTAGAGTCCAAAGCAACATCGTTCTCATACACTGTATTTGCTGCAAGGAATGTTTTCAATCCCGACACAAAGGCCGGGGAGCTGCTGCCATCGTAACTTGAATCGTTCCTGTAGCTGTGTAACCAGCAGATGAGGGAGTCAGCATCAACACTACTGTCGGACTTTGCATTCTGTATTAGCGAATCAATGTTATTTAAAGTTTGTGTGTTGGTGTAGTCCGTTGTCGACCCAAAGACAAATGGGATTGGGAATGCACCTGAGAAGTATGTGTCATACGTTTCACTGTATGAGTAAAAGTAAGAGGTTGAGGAAACAAGATTCTTCAGAATCAACCCTTCCTTAAAGTTGATTGTTCCCCAAATGGAAACACCAAGGTAAACAATATATAATAAAATAACAACTATTTTCCCCCACATATTCAGCAACATTCGTGGCAAGTACTTCCGTGGCAGTGTCTCAAAGAATCGTTCATCCTGACCCCTCTCTGTTGGTGGTGAGCCTCCACAGCATAACACTCTGCAGGTGGAGGCGCCATCTTTCCTGAGTTCGTCTCTGGATTTGGTTTTGAGGCAGGTCATGCAGTGTTTGTTACTGTCAACCCGACGGCCATGGATGGCGAGGCAGGGGGAGAAGAGGAGGCACTGGTACAGGTAGCAGAAGATGACGGCCACACCTGTGAATGAGAAGAATATAGGTACATGTACAACGAATATGAACGCTATATGAGTTATTAAAGGAACACGAAATAGACCGGTTGGTGAGGTGAAATGGGGTTTTACGTTAGGTTAAAGACTGTTTCACTTACATGGTGACGTGCCTGCACGTGTGTGTTCGGTTGTTTGTACTACCTAGGGCTTATGCCAGTTTCATAGAGATACCATGCCACAGCTTAACATGGATAACCCAGGCATTTTTGTATCCCCTCATTGCCGAGCGCCATTCTAATGTCGAAGCAGATGCTCTATCCACAAGACCACGGAGGCGGTAACAGATTGCAATAAACGCAACACAGTTATTTGAACTGTGCAACTGGCCAGCACGTGCGAACCTTAAAAGAACCAGGATTTGAACCCACAATAATAGGTTTCTGGTGTGCCCAAGGGACGCAACTCTGCACAGAGAATCGCGGCGCCTTAGAAGACTGGGCCACCCGTGCCCCCTATGGAGATAACAATTGTACTGATTGTATAAAGTACTGATTTACCGGACAACGTAGAGACAAAAGCAGAGAATGGTGTCATTCTGAAAATTTGAATTGATGGTAATTTACATCTTAATTGAAGCCAGGTAGGTGTAACTTGTTTGGGGCAAATATACACCATACTAACCTGTGTATACACAGAAGTTCCTCACACTGAGAAACACAGAAGACACGCCAGTTAAGAAGGCCAGGAGATCAGTGAGAGACGTGATGGTGATACCGATACCCGCTGAGGCAAAGGTCATTCCCATCCTCTCGGCGACGGACTTGTCTCGGTGAGGGTAGGTCTCCGCCCAGCTGGACATCAACAGGAACATGTCGTCCACACCGATACCTTCATCAACAAGAGGATTGGAGTAATGACTTGTGAATGAACATTCGGAGTTCAAGTGTATTAAAATAAATCCAATATATTAAAATGTATATTTCGCTCGAATAAAATACGAATTCTTGTCGGAACTACTTTCACTTTGATTGAATGATAATAATATTAATCAGCTAACATTTTCATGCGCCACTAGTGAAGACATCAACTGTCTTGCCAGTCGGTGAGATATATATATTAACTGACGGGGAACAAGTATCATCTCAATATCCAAGGACAGTCTATTGCAAAGTCTACTTGATAATGATATTAAGGATTATTAAACCATCTTGTGCTATGTCACTTAAGGGGTTTGCATATTATGCCCGTTCTGGTGTAGTCTAAAACATACCTATGACTAAGAATGGTGTCACGCCAACGATGTTGACGAACTTGACACCACAAAGGCTGACAAGTCCAAATGAAGACAATACGCCAAATCCAGCAGCAAGAACGCCAGCCCATGATGCCCACGTCCTCGATGACACCACATCACCGCCGGCGACGACAGTGGCATACGTGATCATCAACGTGAAGGTTATAGAGAAGAACACGATGTCTCCGTTTGTGTTTTTGTTTAGCTCTGTGTCCAGCGAATGGGAGGCAGCATAGTTTATCCTTGTTGATGTTGTGTTTAAACTTGCTACTCTCTTCAGGAACGCTTCTTCCCATGCTCTTGCTTTTGCCTTGTTAACCCCTGAGTCCATTCGTAAATCAAACGTAATACTCAGGTACTTTGCAGACACCAGTTTTCCACCTGTCGAATCAACCTGTCCAAGAAATGCTGATATGTCTATGTTATTCCAGTTTGGGTAGGTGATTCCACCAGACAGATACACATTATACACAGCATCTGTTGTGAGAAACTCCCCTGAAACATAGCAACTACCATCCTGCCGAGCACAGATATCGCTGTAAGTAAACACTACATTGTCATAGGTTGCATTAATACTTTTGACTTCATTTATTTGGGTTCGTATTTCTTCAACAGTAGCATTAGTGAACACGTTCCCACCTGTCGTGCTGCTTATCAACAATCGGCCATACATGTCAAGAGCCGTAAGTGCATATCCGCGGTAGTTGCTTCCTGTGGCGTCTGTGAACGTGGCCTGGTACTGAACTCTGTCTTGTGATGCTCTGCTGTTAATGGGCGTGTACAGTGTCTCTGTGTCAGTCTCGTTGGATAACGTAAGCATGCCAAAACTAAGACCAATTGCCACAATGACAGATCCGATAATGTGAGCCACGGGATACGTTCCGATAAAAGTACCAATCTTTTTGAAAATCCTCTGGAAGAATCCGGACACAGTCTCAAAGCAGGCGTTTACAGAACAAGACATATTGGTAGTAATCTTTTGGAAGTATCTGGAACAAATAACAACGATACATTCGGATATACCAATAGTATCATACGTAGAATATCGCAGGTGCATTGTAAATTAACACAAACGCATGGCATATTAGTCTAATACTGCAGGAGACATATTTGAATGTAGCCTCAAGTCGGTGCTCTGCCCATCAGGAGCTGGCTTGTTCATTATTGGTTTATTGTCGTGCATCAGAGTCCCGACCGTTTGTCGTTTCTAAATGTCGTAAACTTGCTGTCATGGAAAGTGATTGACAATGTGTTTCTGTCAAATAGCTTGCAAGGTTAACAAATTGCTAATGATGTGTTGTTGTTGTTGTTGTTGTTGTTGTTGTATAACGCCGCACTCGGGTGAGATAAATGCCGATCTATTCCATCACTTCCTGCAAATACAACACATGTTTGAAGTCTGATGTCCAAATTACCAACACATTGCACAGTGTTTACTATGAAATTACACATACTTCAGACACCACACAGTTATGTCACACGTATATATATACTGCTCAACACTTGGTAAGGACAGCAAGCTATTTCATACTGGGTTGGTTGGTTGGTTGGTTGTTTAACGCCGCACTCAGCAATATTCCATCTATATGATGACTGTCTGAATATAATCGAGTCTGGGCCAGACAATTCAGTGATTGACATCATGAGCATCGAACCAAGCTATTGGGATACGATGACATGGACCAACCAAGTCAGCGAGCCTGACCACCCGATCCCGTTAGTCGCCCCTTATGACAAGCATAGTCGCCTTTTATGGCAAGCATGGGTTGCTGAAGACCTATTCTATCTTCACAGTCCAAATTGCTAATTGGTAATGATATTGGTACTGATTCTGGTGTCCCCCTGTCGTGATATGGAATATTGGTAAGAACTGTGTAACTTACTGTGACTTATATCTTATCAATAGGCGGATGTTACGTTTATCCGGCTTAGAATTTGTCTCCAGCACATTATGCTTGTCGTAAGAGGCGACTAAATGGAGTGGTCAGGCTTGGTGGCTTGGTCGACAGCGTGTCGTCGATCCCAACGTGGAGTGTTGCTCATTATATCAAACACTGGACTGCCTGGTCTAGAATCGAGTATTTACTGGAATATTCGCGAGTCCCGCGTTAAACAACATCAACGCAGCTGTGTGCGCGAAGGATCCACAGTACAGTTATTCGACTTTACGTTAGTAGAGGGGCTAAACTCATGAAATATGTAACGTGTAGCTGACAACGCCCTCTCGCACAGAGTTACACAAGCAGTTAAATATTTATACCTTCTTTTAATCATGTCTGTTCACTACTTCTTATGCAAAACAAAGATTAATGTCGACGATGTTGAGCGACCCTTACGATGAGGGTCAGGGTTGAGGTTAGGGGTGGATCAGAGGAAATCAGGGGAGGGTCACCAAAAATATGGCTGTCTCTAGAGGAGGGTCATAAAACACATACACATAATAAAGGAGAACCATGGTAACATGGACAATTTCTAATTAAAAATAAAGTGCTTTTGCATTTTTTAAAAAAAATTTCAGGAAGGGTCATGAAATAACTGCACAAGGACATGGTGTGGGTCACCCAAAATATGACATGCAGGGGGGAGAGGGGAGGCGTTATTATTTTCTAGCACAGGAGTGCATCACAAACCTCTGACCCACCCACCCGTGATAAATGGCCTGTCCCTTATTCGTCCTGATACTCCCTGAACAGGTAAAGCGGATTTGTTCATTAGAAGAAAGACCCGTGAAGGATCCGGGGTAGAATAGGTCTTTACCAACCCATGCTTGACGTAAAAGGCGACGATGCTTGTCGTAGGAGGCGACTAGCGGGATCGGGTAGTCAGGCTCGCTGACTTGGTTGATGCATGTCATCGTATCCCAATTGCGTGGATCGATGCTCGTGATATTAATCACTGGATTGTCTGGTCCAGACTCGATTATTTACAGACCGCTGTCATGTAGCCAGAATATTGCTGAGTGCGGCGTTAAACAACAAACCAACCAACCAAAACCAATCATTAGAAGATCGTTGTTAAGTTGCAGCTATCTACTGAAATTGATTGACGTCATTGTAACCAACGAAGCGACTCATGCACTATAATGATTTGACCCACATCCATGCCCACACATGCGTGATATTGACTTGCCACGTGATTGATTGATTCAGGACTCGTTCATCCGTGTGAGACAGACATGCTATTGTAGTGTTGTACTTGTTGGAATATACTGAATAGGAATACACGGATATGGATGTTTTTGAAACGATACCATATGACGGTCTAAATGATTCCTCCACAAAACAGAAAGTCCTACCTGTTTGAGAGTATAAGCTTTTGAAAAAAACTGCTAATGTTACATAATGAGTGGGAATGATGAGAGAAAATGCGTTTTCTATCAATGAGTGAAATGAATACATTTTGACACACTAGGGTCAATACTGGTCTGGTTTAAGTAGTACAATGACTGGTTAACCCTCTTCATGCTTACCATGCGTGTCGGTCGGTTGTAAGTAAATCCAGTCTATCTTCGCCTCCACAGCGGGATCCTGGCACAAGCGTGTCTGGCCAAGTGGGACGGCAGCACTGTCATAATAAACCGTCTTTTGCTGTCTTATTTTCGATACATGACACTATACACAGTCCCTGCTTGGCAAAAAGTATATCCCATGGCACCAGTCATGGCACCAAACAGATAAGGACTACGCAATCGGGAGGTTTGCGCTGGCGAGACACCAGATCAGGTAATCGATATTGCGCCGACAGGCATGAAAGCTGGATCTGCGCAGACTCGACAATACTAATTTTATCCTTACACGCTGTATTAGTCACGTTGATTGTTATACATAACATATATCACGTTACTTAATGTAAAGCCAAGCATGAGAGGTGTTTGGCTCTGTTGCTTGGTGAAATATTCTATATGACAATCAGGTTGCCAATTACCCAACACGTGTTAATTTACTTCAACTCACAGGTCATCTTTGTCCTTGATGCAGAAATTCATTGTTCTCTGGTCGTGTCGATGATAACAATGAAGCACGTGCTTGTTGCTAACACACAGTGACAGCAATGTGGACTTCAATGCATGTCTTTGAAGTTTGCATTGGAATTACCAACGCAAATTCATATCATGCAAATCTCTAAATAAATGTATGATTTAACCGATCATAACGCCAAAGATAATTATCATGGATGAAACTTATATATCATCACATCAAATAGTAAATATAAGCCACAAAACCCTTCTATATTCATAAGAAATCTCTGCCAAAAGAGTCGATTGTACGATTCCGACTATATCACGAGCAGTGTTTATGAAACATTAACAGTGATGATACGAGGGCCGGCTGAAAAGTTCTAAGCCTAAGTGGGATATATCAATCGGATTGAAACAAACTTTTTCCACCAACAAGTACAATCATTTAATGAATCATAGACATAAGAACTGCAACTGTAGTGTTATTACTGTCTTTGTACCAGACCATCTTGTGAACCTACCCATTGAAATCACCAGAAATGGACAAAACTGGCTATAGGGCAGTCATCAAGTACCTGCAACTCCAACACAGATACATGCTGACATGGTCTCCACTTTACGGAATGATGCCCCTTCCTTTTCCACTGTAAAGAAGTGGGATGCGGAATTCAAGCGTGGCAGAGAGAGCCTTGACGATGACCCGCGTCCAGGAAGGCCTTCAACAGCAACCATTCCGGAAAACATTACCCGGGTGCATGACATGGTGATGGCTGATCGATGATTGACATATTGCCAGTGTTGTGGGCATCTCTCATGAGAGGGTTGAGCACATTATCACCAACGAGTTGGGAATGACAAAAGTTTCTGCAAGATGGGTGCAAAAGCTCTTGACAGCGGATCAGAAACGTGTCAGATTCCTGACGTCCCGTGACAATGTATGCCGTTTTGAAGCAGATCCCGATGATTTTTGGCCCGATTTGTAACCATGGATGAGACCTGGATTCATCACTTTCAACCAGAAACCAAACTTCAGTCTAAACAATGGAAGCATCCGGAATCACCAGCCCCCCAAAGAGCCAAGTCGGTTCCTTCTGCTGGAAAGGTGATGGCTTCAGCCTTTTGGGATTCCAAGGGTATTCTGCTGATTGACTATCTTGAAAAAGGCCAGACTATCAATGGAAGATAGTATGCTGACCTACTGAGACAGTTGCGTGAAGCTATCAAGGCTAAGCGACGGGGAATGCTCCTGTTCCACCAAGACAATGCTCCTGTTCACAAATCGGTTGTTGCCATGTCAGCGATCCATGATTGTGGCTTCGAACTCATTGACCATCCCCTTATTCACCCGATTTGGCCCCGTCAGACTTTCACCTGTTTCCCAAAATGAAAAAGGAACTAGCCGGTCGCCATTCTCCTAGTAGTGATGATGTCATTTCCGCTGTGAATGACTCTTTTAGGGTGGCTGAAGAAAATTTCTTCTTGACCGGCATCCAGGCCTTGCAGTGTGTAAACCTGGAAGGGGACTATGTGGAGAAATAAATAAAAACCATCGACTTGGTACGGGTCTTTCACAGTTAGGCTTAGAACTTTTCAGCCAGCCCTCGCACCATGTGTTCGCGAAAATGTGAGCGTATTCTGCCTCACCGGTGGCACCCGTCACAAACACATGCAAAGGCAAGTCAATTGTAAATAATTGTAAATAACAAACAATTGTTAATAAAGGATACATTTATCACGCATTGAGTTTCTGGAATGAAGAAAAATAAAGTAATATACTGAACAGAACTGGCATGACAGCTTACAAGAAAATCATACGATGTAAAGATTAACATTAAATGCTATCACAATTTCCGATGTAAATAGCTTTTGCACAACAAAGATGTGAGTATTCGTCATTAAAAATAGATGGTGTGTGCGTGTGTGTGTGTGGCCCCGGGGGGGAGGGGGGTAGTAGAGGGACCCGGGAAAAGGTTTTTCAGCATTTTCGGGACTCAATAATACAGACTTACTTAAAGTTGCCTCTTGAACATAGCTCAGATGAGTGAGTGAGTTGGGTTTAACGCCGATTTTAACAGTATTCCAGTTATATCGCGGCGTGTCAGTTTAATGTGGGAGTCTCAGACGTATACAACTTCTGTTAAACCCACGAGCACGGGTATGGTACTGACAAATCTAGAAACATAATCGGGGCGAACCGGGATTCGAACCCACAATGATAAGTTCCTGGCGTTCCTGGCGTGCCCAAAGGACGCAACTCTGCACAGCGAATCGCGGCGCCTTAGACGACTGGGCCACCCGTGATGCCAAGCTCAGATAAAGAAGCACTGTTGTCCACTGCGACAAGGGCTCATGAGGCGTCGTGGGCTAACGAGTCAGAAAACTGTTTGTTACATGACTACCTGGATTGGCGTCTACACTTGTTATCGCCGTATTATTAACTGCGCAACACAATGGTCGTTAACTGAAGCCGACTACCTGTGAAACTGCCTATTGTGACCCTACAATAGTCAATCCCGGACAATAATTGTGGCGATTATATCAGGCAAATCGCCTTTTTATTATCAGACTAGACCGACTTGACCTGCAATAATTGTGTATTGTTGTCACACACAACACAATATGATACTCGTAGTTATTAGCTATTGGGTTGATGATACGCATATGGACACCACAGCACATGTTCACATATGTGAACTTAGCACATAGGTTAGTGCAATGACGTCAAAATGTGTATGACTGTTTCAAAATTGAACTTAGGACATCACTTCTTCGCCGCAGGTATTTATAATGTCTTGACAGACTGATTATTACATTCGTATCTGTATCACAGTTATTCCATTTCGCCCAGAAATTACAACAATCCTGACCCGCGTATCTTAAAAATAATGACACATGCGCCCATGTAATAATTAACGAGTCACACATTAGTCTCGTTTGTTTGGAAGATGGGATAATCTGGGGCAGAATCCTATATGGCTGAGGGCACTTTGAATGTTATGCTGTTTGAAGCCAACCGGGAAATACCAGAGAATCGGCACAAGCTGTTGTATCAATAGTTTCTGTTATTATTCGCGTTATTGCACGCCAATATAACTTGTAACGTAATGTACAGTATGTTTCTCGATACCGGGGTCGCAAATCGATGCGGATAAAGCGTGTGTGGTTGGGTGAGGTGAAATGGGGTTTAACGTCGCGTCCAAGATTATTGCACTTATATAGCGACGTGCATGCACGTGTGTGTGTGTGTGGCTGCTTGTACTAGTCCGGACTGATGCCGATTTATAGTGCTAGCACACTGAAATACCATGCCGTAGTTTAACATGAATACCCCACTCAGACACACTATAATGACTCAGAGCCGACCAGTCCTTGTTTTAGCCCCTCAATGCCGAGCGCCAGACAGGGTAACAACAAGTACAATCTTTTAACGTCTTTTGGTATGACGCGGCTGGGGATCGAACCCCGGACCTTCCGCTCTACCATTAGACCATGGAGGCGGTCCTGTGTGGTTGGGAGGGGTGTAAGGCGTGTGTGGTTGGGAGGGGTGTAAGGCGTGTGTGGTTGGGAGGGGTGTAAGGCGTGTGTGGTTGGGAGGGGTGTAAGGCGTGTGTGGTTGGGAGAGGGGTGTGTGTGTGGGGGGGGGGGGGGGGGGGGGAGCGGATAAGGCGGGTGTGGTTGGGGCCAGACTTTATCACGTGTGCGTGGTTTTTTTGGGGAGGGGATAACTATTTCTTTCAAACAGGGCTCACACACCTTATAATAAATGAAGAGATTCAAACCCACAAGCAGCGGATCCTGGTACCACTAATGGATGCAACTCTGTACAGTAAATTGTGATGGTTGCCACTGAACCCATGCTCAATTAGAAAATATTAAAAAGCATTGTTGAAAGATATAGTTATGTAAAATATATCACGTTATCTCTACAATGAATAAATAATTCAATCGTATGTACATAAATCAGAAAAATATAATTACAGAGACAAATATTGACTTATTGCTTAACCTACCACTGTGGACATTATCTTTACTATGAATAAATAATTCAATCGTGTGTACATAAATCAGGAAAATAATTACAGTTACAAATAAAACAATGACTAATTGCTTCATCGTGACAAACTCGTGTTATTCCGGGACAAGCCGAATAGCGACTCGTGCCCCTCTCATGGCCATTTGTGCGACCGGGTTCCGTCTTAGCGCAAACGGGCATACCTAAAACAGTTGTCAACTCGTTGCGTAATGGTTCACATATATTTCCCCATATATTATATATATTTCAGAAGCAATTTAAAGCATATCGGGAAATGCGGAATTATACAGTATGATTGAACACATGTAACTTTGTCTTGGGTATATTTTAAGATGCAAGACATATGTAAAATCAAAAATTATTTCTGAGGGATTCTTTGACGAAGAACTTGAAATCATACGCGCATTCTCATTGGTTTCTCGTATTTTCGCACATATTATGACATTCATCGATAGGGGTCCGAGTCTTCTTGCAGGTTACGGAAAAAATAGATTCTTCTCTTTGTTACAATGTGCGGAATTAAACCCAGGACTTAGCAGTGATGAGCAAATGCATTAACCACTCGGCTACTCCACTGACTCACCAAGCCTGAAAAGTTAATTGGTTCATTGTGATTAATCCTCGTCAAGCGTTAATTGAGTTTTTATTGAAGGCTGTATACTAAATACATGTGCTAATGTTCAACTAATGGTCCCTTAAGAATACAAACACAACACGGGCACACTTGAGTGTTTATTGAAGGTTGTTCCAGTGTTGATGCAGACAACACAATCTCATTAAAATCAGATCTTAGTTCTCGCTACCGCTGAACAAAGATCTGAGGACATCCGATTACGGGTCACGTTAGACCGACCTTGCGCGAACTTTGACCGACAAATGGAATGACCAATCATAAGGCAGCTTTCTCGTGCTTTACGGCAATAATTTCAAATTGGCGACTTCGCTTCGAAATATATTTTGACAAATTCCGATTAAAAAATTGAAATCTGAACAAAAAATATTCTGGAAAGGCTAATAGATGGTCTAGATTGTAAGGAATCAGTCGTTAAACCCGTAACTATCGTTCGGTATACTCCATGTTAAAGTTTTCGAGGTTGTATGATTAGAAATCACACTCCGACTGTCACTTTCATAATCTGGTAAGCGACGCACTGATCGGTCGGATGAAAGGTCGGTCTGACATGACCCCTAATGGGATGTCTTCAGATCTTTGTTTAGCGGTAGCGAGAACTAAGGTCTGATTTTAATGAGATTTCAGACAACACAGAGTATATTTACTCATGGGACCACAAAACAGAAGCGGAGATGTCGGACTGCACAAGGTTTCTATATGATAATACAGGTGGCTGCGTCAGGACTGAAACTTTTAGTCAGATTAGACAGAAATCGGATTACAATAAATGTAATGAAATTGCTTTTTAAACCTGTACCTGAAAAGTGAAAGAGGAACCAGCAGTCATCCAGAATGTGACATAAAGATGAGGGGTGTCTTTCGTAGAAGGCACTGTTTTGGAATGACAATTGTTTCAGAGTGAGTGAGTGAGTGAGTGAGTTATATCATGGCATGTAAGTTCATGGGGTGGGAGCCCTAAGTCATGTAGGTCTTAAACTTTACCATTTTGGTGAAACCAGAGACCATATAATCTGTCGGTGCTACAACAGTCCTAGCACTAGGAATGCCTTGTTTAAGTGGGGCTGCAGATATATTTTGGAAAAAGTTCAAAATTTATAATCCTTTTTCACTGTTAAATATATTAACACTGAACCAAAAATATTAGTTTTACCACTGCATAACACGATGAAATACTTAAATAACATACTATAGACATATATGTACAGGAATTGTATGTAAACACAAACCGCATACTGATTGTGTGGAGATTCCCAGCATGTTCCCACCACAAAACTCCAGCTACCTTGAGACGTTCGCAACTCCTTCATGGGGATCTCAGATTGCTTGGAGATGAACTCACAAGAGCCTGACCATGTTAATTTCTTGTTTAATAAATAGCCTACCATTAATTATGCAGAAGTAAATATTTTCAAAAGATGACTGAAAATATTCTCCAATACAATAAACAGTTTTTCGTTTGAATTTGGTTTAAAATATATGTGCCAAGAATTAAGACGAGTTCTATGGATGAACATCTTCTTTATTACAATTAGTGCGACGTTTCGGTGTAGATCCTAACACCTTTATCAAGCAAGTGATATCACTCGTCTTACTTCATCACACCAACTTCTAAATGCCACTGAAAGAAGTTATGTGCCAAGAGTTTACTAAGGTAAAAAAACCTATATCAACAGTAGCATGTTGTTTTTTTGTCTCCTTCTTATTGACCAAGATAATCTTGAAACTGTAACACCAAACTGACATGCTCTGGTCCAAACATAATAGTTGGCCTTGGAAATTAAGTAGCTTTTCATTATTAGTTATCACTGCTTGAAAATTTCCTCAATTATTTCGCCTTTTTTAAATACCTTTCTCTCGATGATAACAACCATTATTCACAACTATGTCTTTAACAAAAATTTTACCAAAATGGAACAAATCAAACATTCTCCCCCCCCCCCCCCCCCCCCCTCCCCCCCTAAAAAAACCCAGCTCTGTACAACCCTACACATATTTTCAAGAAGGTCTTGTGTAAAAAAATACCATCTTTTCATGACAAATAGGAATCATCAAACAAAAAACAATCAACAAAATAGACACTTTGTGACTGTTGTGTACGAACCAAACCAATGAAAACAAGATTCTTGAAGCTGGTGTAATCATGACATGAGCATAAGGTACAAGCCACATGCTGAAAGATATATCTGTGGGCTCCGATATCACGTTCACAGCAACTGTTTGATTGGCATTCTGGAAGATGGTGAGTAGATAAGAATCTACATCAAAACATCCCCAAATGCAATGAACCAGAAGTTGTTATCCATAAAATTGTACATGTTCTTATTGAGTTCACAGTAACAGCACTGTTTTAATCCTGTAAGTACCAGAAATGGAACAGATTCTTGAGCACACATGAATGTCATCTTTGTGTCTCTGTGCCTGTGTACAACATGAATCAGCATCTCCGTCTCTGCTGGCTGCTGATCTCCGATCCACATCAGTCCAACCACCTTCCGGTTCCACTCCCGCATCCCCATCCCGACTTTGATATCTCGTCGCTCGCTACCCATCGTCACTTCGACCGAGACGGGGCCTGGGTGTTCAGATCAGGGAGATTGTGTCCGCAGTAATCCTGCTAAACATCATGCAGCTGAAGGACATCCTGGAGCTATTTACAAATTCTTCTTTCTTTCTTCGACTCTCTCCTTCCGCTGCGCTGACGTTTCGTAAGGCTGACATTTCATGTGAAACACTGGACACTCTATGCGGAATTCGGTGTCTGAAATAACATGTCAAAACAAAGTTGAAAAGCATACTTGTTTGTGTTGGACTCTGATTAAATTGTTAAAACCCGGATTGGAAGCCAAGAAATCTGTGGCATAGGCTGTATCTTCATGTTAAAGTTTCAGCATGTTGTGCAGAAAAGGCATGGAGAATAGCTGATAATCCCTCCACTGTGTGTGAGCACATACACACACAGAGACACAGACAGACTGACAGACAGACACAGTGACACACTCGCATACACACAGACACACACAAACACAGACACAGAAACACACAGACAGACAGAGTGACAGTGACACACTCGCACACAGACACATACATGAGGAAAGATGCACACACAGACACGCATACACACAGACACACACACTGACATACACAGACATATAGACAGACACACAGACACACACCTCCCCACAGTCATGTGCATGCAAGGCTTTATCACAGTTAGTTTATCACAACTTACTCATTGTCCCAGTACAATTTGATTCAAAATATTGGCCCAAACAAATTCCACGAAAATCTTGACGAGTTTTCTTTTTCACAAGAACTGTAGCAAACAAAGTGTCTTGGTCAAGTTGTCAACTTTTTTTAGTTCTAGGAAAACACCTAACAATACAAAATCTCCCATTACCTCTACATAAATGAAGCACAACTTGACAACCCTTTTGATATATGTGCAAATAGTGTGTACTTAAATCAACTGAATGGTTAGACGCCATTGACATTTGATAGCAGTGGATAACAGGAAATATACAATAATAACAGCGACAAAACCTTTTCCCTACCCTTAAGAAATCTTTGCCCCAAACAGAGTGAATTGTACAATTCAACTTTATCATCAACATGTGTTTTTGAATCACTGTCAAATAGCGATGATACCTGGAGTTTATGAAAAGGTGAGTGTATCCTGCACCACTGGTGTACCCATCACAAACACATGCAAAGGCAAGTCAGTCGGTAACAAATGTTATTTTAATTAACAAGCCATGTTAAAAAATGTAATTTCATGAGCATCATATCTCCATTCTGTAGTGGTGAATACTCTGGACCCAATAACCAACATAGCTTCATTCCGTTTCAATTTCATAACCATCACCATCACAAAACAGAACCGAATTCTTGAAATTAACAACCAATCAAAACACCTCTTTTGGACACAAGTTTCGCATAGATCAAAATCAGTACCTTATCCAAAGTACACTCGACATGATTAATCAAATTAGAAGACTTTTACAACTTAAAGCAAGAAAAGAGGTGCGTTGCAAAGCACCAATCTCTTGAAAGTGATGTACAGCAATTCGCCTTACAAGAGTGCACTAACGTTCAGCCGCTTGCAAGTGAAACAATCGCTGGCTGAGGGCACTTTGTACTCAAACGTAAATGGCGGCTGACTTTGACAGCGGAACAAGAAATCCTTGACTGGATCAACCGGGAAATGAGCAAAAGCTAACATCGAATCATCCTCAGTCTGCTCCATATCTACAAAGTAGTCATAAATTTCATCAGCTCGTCATCGAGCCTCTCCTATTACATTTTTCATTAAGTCAAGGCAACAAAGCAAAAGTTGCAACGCGATTTTGAAAGAGTGCGTAAGCGCTTCAAACTGTTGCAGACCCCAGGATGAACGATTAATTTTCTTTCTCTAAGCGATTCATAAATCACAGCTGAAAATACACAACTACAGGAATACCATACAGACCAACTGTCCCTGCCCCAGCGGCACATCGGACAGTTCCACTGATCTTCAGCTCACCTTTATTGAGACTTGTCATAGTGAAATAGCCCTTCATGTTGCCATATGTTGTAGGGAATGTCGTTCCACTCTCCCAAGAATATTCCTCTCCAGGAATCAGAACTGGGTTTTCACCTGTATGAACAGAAACTGACATGTAACCATGGCAACTGAATCATGTTTTTACCAGTATCAAAGTTGATACTTTACAGAACCTGGTTTTCACCTGTATCAAAATAAACTGACACGTCACCATGGTAGGGGAATCACATTTTATCTGTATCAACAGAAGTTGACATTTAACATAAACAGGTTTTCACCTGTAGCAATGGATACTGACATGTAACCATGGTAACAGAACCAGATTTTCACCTGTGTCAACAAAAACTGACATGTAACCATGGTAACTGAATCACATTTTATCTGTATCAACAGAAGTTGACATTTAACATGACCAGGTTTTCACCTGTAGCAATAGATAATGACATTTTACCAGGGCAACAGAATCAGGTCCTCACCTGTATCAACTAAATGTGACATGTAACCATGACAACCAAACCAGATTTCCACCTGTATCAATAGAAACTCACATGAAACCATGGCAACGGAATCAGTTTTCACCTGTGTCGACTGAATGACACTGACAGCCAGCTCAAAATGATCTCAGTACCATGACTGTCTTATATTCCTGGGTGCCCTTGTACAAAGCGATCTTAGCGCTTAGGTGATTGTAACTCTCATACCTTAACATAGACATACGACAGTCTGAGCACTAAGTTTGTTTTGTACAAAGGTACCCTGCACCTTAAGACAGTCTTAGTGTTAAGATAGTTTAGTCCAACTGAGCCCTCAGCACAATCATTGTCAGGAAAACATGGAGAAATCAATAACATCAAAATCCTAATAAATGGTTCATACAGAATTTCAGTCAAAAAAGTATTGGCCTTTTCAAGGATCCATCCCCTAAATTCAATGCCAAGCAAATAAAAACATTTTATCACACTTGCCCCAAAAGGATTAAATATAAAGTACCATGCTTCTGGCCCTTCCAAACAATCTGTAACAAATTCAGGTATAACTGATTCTAACTGAAGGGAGATAACTCTATGGTTACTAACGACAAACATGTTAGACTGGGCTCCTGTCTACCTATATGAATAGACAGGTGGTGTCCAATTTCTCACAGGGTGTGATTGGACGACACTAAACACAAAACTCACTGGTCCTTTGTATCCAATGTTAACAAATGACATCCTATGTGAAGTCTGTTTGTGAGACTACAATTGCTCTCGCTACACTTAACCAGAGCAGAAACGTTTGCTGTAATTACTTGAATACTTTCAAGGTGTAGACATGATGTCATGTTTATAGAAGTCAAAGAACAGTACCCATGTATGCTCGTAACTGGCAATGGTACAGATTTGTCCTACTATTTTGGAGTGCCACCTGCTGGCCAGAAGCTGAAAGCTTTCCTCACGTCCCAGCAGTGGAACCAGCTGACAAACATGTTCATGTTTTCTTCTAAGTTTTCACAAGATTTTAATAAGATTTTTCTTAACCATAAAAACATAAATGTCTTTTAAAGTTATTGACTTCAGAGGGTGCTTGGTCCAGAAAATTGAAGGTCTTTTCAAGAGTAAATCTAATTCAAGGCCTGCACAGGGGTGTTCACCTTCCTTTTTCAAACAAATAAAAAAACCATTTAACTGAATCATTGGTTTGGTTTGGTTTGTTTGTTGTTTAACGCCGCACTCAGCAATATTCCAGCTATATGACGGCGGTGTGTAAATAATTGAGTCTGGACCAGACAATGTGATATGTTTGCAACAATATGAAGAAGACTACAAAATGCAAATGGTGTCACATATTGATTACATTCCCTTTAATAATTCAGGTGAACCAGTCAACCATGACTACAAATACGCACCTACAACTCCTGGTCCCTCCACAATTTCCTCATTACCATCCATGTCAGTGATGGACCAGTACCGTGACACCAGCTGACAGGACTCATACACGGGGGCATCGTCATGCATCTTCATCCTTCAAACAAACACACTGTGTCATACAGGTAGCGCTTCTTATCATACTGCACACATGAGGAGAATATTAATTAATCAGAGTGTAAATTACTTGTGATGTCTCGCTAAGGTGCTCAGGTGGGTACTTATGTTAGTCTGTTGACGTACAAGAAGTTTTTGAGGGTAGCAAGGTGCTAAGGTTGGTACTTACATTATTCTGTAGACATAGAAGAAGCTCGGGGATGCACGGTACTTACGTTATTCTTTAGATGTAGAAGAAGCTAGGGGATGCACAGTACTTACGTTATTCTGTAGACGTAGAAGAAGCTCGGGGATGCACGGTACTTACGTTATTCTTTAGACGTAGAAGAAGCTAGGGGATGCACAGTACATACGTTATTCTGTAGACGTAGAAGAAGCTCGGGGATGCACAGTACTTACGTTATTCTGTAGACGTAGAAGAAGCTAGGGGATGCACAGTACTTACGTTATTCTGTAGACGTAGAAGCTCAGGGATGCACAGTACTTACGTTATTCTGTAGACGTAGAAGAAGCTTGGGGGATGAACGGTGCTGAGGTCTGGCATAAAGCATGAGCCTGCCTTCACTGTGAACATGCCTCTTGTTACACTCACACAGTCAGGTACATCGAGAAACCTGTAACACAAACAACACATGCTAAAATGTTTACACTTCATTCTTCTACTCTGACATGTATAAAGACATGATGATCACTGAGGAGGAACAACATCTCAAGTGTCCTGGCATAACTGTCCCAGGGTTCTGTCTTTATTTCTCATCGTTACAAGAAACATGTTACCTAGTTATGTGTGGCTGCACGTAAACAGACAAGTTATACATAAACATCACCTTCAAAATAAATTAAACACGCTAGCATTTTAAAGCAAGACCTCTGTTTTTACTTTCTCGATGTTTGGATTCGTGTGTAAAATATCCTAGTTGGTAGATAGGAAAAAAAATAAAGGAGAGAGTTCAGATTTTCTTTGTTTGTCAGAAGGTGATCTCAAATTGTTACCATGTGCCTAACGTCTGTCTTGTCAGTCTTGCCCAATATTAATCTATGGTACACACAATTATTATTTTCATAACTTAGGACAGACCTATTTTTTATCGTGTATTACAGATCCGCTTGACAGAATTTTCCCTCATTTCAAAAAATTATAATATTTTTTTAATAATTTGCCAACACAAAAACATTGATGGATTTCTCAATGGAAGGGAAGCAACTCTTCCGCAATTGTCACCTGCCATCAACAGACATGCGACATGGGTTTTACACTTGATGACTGCTCTATCTCTTCCAATCAAATCATGTCTTGCTCATTACTGTCGTATGCACATTTTTTTAATAACTGAAAATGGCGCCTAGTTGGGTCCGGTTGCGGTTTGTGAAATTGTATTTATTGGCATTTCTTGTATGGTTTTGCACAATGTTGACAAAGTGCTTTATCCTAATGGACACAAAAAACAACAACAGTTATCTAATTCAGGAAGTACCAGAAATGAAGCATACTTCCACAGATATAGTCGGGAAGGTAATTTAAGGTCCCGACGTTTACTACAATATCTGAAAAACTATCGGACCTACTCCAGTCAAAGTTGGTATGAGATTATTAAACAGTCATACATAACTGGATATTACATTCAAAGACAATCGGTGCATGAATAAAATATCTGTCTATTTAGCTATCACTATATTTCATCAACAACCAGACCTGTTCGTCACGGGTGGAACGAGCATTCATTGAAACAGCCATCTGCATAATGCTACCCCTGCGTCACAGGGCCATATGACACAGTTGAACCAATCAACTCAACTCGAAAGGTTGCATGGGAATCACGCACGCCATATACGGTGTTAGCGTTTGGCGTCTCAACGCGAGGATTCCCCTGCACCCTTTCGAGTTGAGTTTATTGGTTCAACTGTGTGTCATATGGCCCTGGCCCCATTTTTTTTCTCTCCTATATCCACAAAGTACCCATATTAATTCGAAGAATTAAAATTGCCTCATATAAAATATGTTAGGGTTGGCAGAATCAACAAACCAATTCAGTAATGTTAAGGCAAAATTCCACTCCCGTGTATTGCAGCACACCAGCGAACTGCACATTTGTTCCGACAGATTACATAGTACAGACCTGAAATGACAGCCCCTGATTCTGTAGAAGATTTCCTTGTCCATAATCTCTGCTAGCTCCTCCAGCCATTCCGTGTAGTTGTTGCCTGTCATACAAACATGAAGCCATTTCATATGTATATACCGTCGGGCTGATCATGGAGTATTGTTTGTTTGTTACTTAACTCTGCACACAGCAATATCCCAGGCTATATACATACAGCCTTTACATCATCGTCTGTACCAGACAATCCAGTGATTGATGTAATCAGCAGTGTTCAACATAATCAGGGTAAGATAACACATAATCCACTAAGTGCTCGAGCATGTCCACCTGATCCATATAGTCACCCCTGGTCACAAACAAAGTGCCTTGCGACATATTCTAAACCAGAATTGGCGCAGGTCATAAAATAACAAAGACAAAGTAATACAAAGAAAACATTATCAAAATCTTATCATGCTTATGTTGAGAACAAATGTTCAAGGGATTTTTTATTCAATAGAAAAATAGAGACAGCTGAGTTTAGTGGGCGAGGTTTAACGCCAGTTTGAACAGTAATTCAGGTAAAACATCAAAACTCATTATGACGTGTATAATGCTACACAGCTGTGTTTTTTGGGAAAAAAAGTGCGCACTATACTCAAGAAAATACAGTATATCACGGTGTGTAAGCTTGATGTTGGAGGAAAACTAAATTACATAAACATATGTCAAAAATGAGAATATTTACAGTCAAACAGTTTTTTTTATTAATTTTTCAACATTAAGGATAGATTCCGTGGCATAGCAAGAAAAACAACTACCGTATTCGATGTAATAAGCGCCCCGCTCTAATAAGCGCCCACAGCGATATTTGTTAATATATTGGCTAGTGAACAATCCCATTTAGCACCCCTTCCGACTGATCAATGTACACAAGACTTATTTATTCGTGTATAATATGTGTGTTATATGCATCTTAATTATGGGCAATTAAATTCTGGAAAAACGTATCTGCCGTATATAAACATTTCAGGCTGACAGCATAAACCACAAAATTTACGATCTTTCAACTGTTGTTTTTCACCAAAATAATATTCTAACAAGAAGAGCCCCCTATTTCTAATTTTGAGAGTGCCCTGGGCGCTTATTATGTCGAAAATGGTAAATCTTAGAAGAAGAGGGCCACGTCGAACACAGCATTCAAGGCACTCTGCCCATCATGACTCACATCCTTTAACATTGACTGACATTTGTCAATTTATTCACCGGGTCAAAAACTACAATCTACATATATTCAAACAAACCACATATGAACGCATCCAGATCATCGTCTTTCGAATCTTCATCTGCACAGGGGAAGAATATCTGACCATTGGGAATGCCAAACTCGTCCCTGAAGCTCATCAGCTGGCAGCGCTGTGTCATGCAGCAGTAGGTGATGGGCGTGCACCCGGGGAGGGGGGCATCGTCCGTAACCTGCCAAGAAGCATTGGTGACACGTGTTATCTTACATTAAAATACTATCTTCTGACTGATAAAGGAGCTGGCAGTAGGTGATGGGCGTGCACCGGGGGAGGGGGGCATCGTCCGTAACCTGCCAAGAAGCATTGGTGACACGTGTTATCTTACATTAAAATACTATCTTCTGACTGATAAAGGAGCTGGCAGTAGGTGATGGGCGTGCACCCGGGGAGGGGGGCATCGTCCGTAACCTGCCAAGAAGCATTGGTGACACGTGTTATCTTACATTAAAATACTATCTTCTGACTGATTAAGGAGCTGGCAGTAGGTGATGGGCGTGCACCCGGGGAGGGGGGCATCGTCCATAACCTGCCAAGAAGCATTGGTGACACGTGTTATCTTACATTAAAATACTATCTTCTGACTGGAGCTGGCAAATATTTTCCTTGTTTCCATGTTGGTGTAGCGGCCATAAAATGTCTGAGTCCCGTGATGGGATTCGAACCACGAACCTTCTGATCCGAGGTTGGACGCCTTGTCCACATGACCAAAGAGGTTAACCCTGTCAGCAAGCTGACAAGGTAAGGATGTCATCTGTTGGATGACTCCACGCCCTGCTACATACTCCCCCGTCAACAGAAGGCACGTCCCGGGCCGCATAGTAGGGTACTGAGGCTTATTTTGCTCAAATTTAATATGAACATGCTCAGCCCCACGTTGGGCGCCAATGTAGCGGCCATAAAATTTCCGAGTCCCCTGATGGGATTCGAACCACGGACCTTCTGATCCGAGGTCGGACACCTTGTCCACATGACCAAAGAGGTTAACCCCGTCAGCAAGCTGACAAGGTAAGGATGTCATCTGTGGGATGACTCCACACCCTGCTACATTGGTATGAATTTCATGTAACCTGCTGAGAAATCAATCAGTACACATGTTAGGTAACTTACTTATCTCATTGAGTTTCAGAAATGAACCGATATCTATCCGAATGCACTGGGTAAAGGGAAGTAACTTGGTCATTACTCGGTCTGTGATGAGTTTTGTTAACTGAGTGAAACTGAGGACATATATTCTGGGCCTGTACAAATGATCATTGGTAAGGAAAATATGTTGTTAACCGATCCCTCAGGGCATATGGTGTGATGTACGGTGTGTGTGAGCCTATGGCCTATGGTTTGAACACAGGGTATATCACATCATATATACCTCGAGATCAGTTACAATGAATTTACCGACATTCATAATGTTTCAATACATTTCTCCATCACCCGTGACAACATGGCAGCCTTGTGGTGTGTTTCTATATAGCGCAGACTAAATCAACTTCATGTTTCAAAATAGCGCAGACTAAATCAACTTCATGTTTCAAAACAGCGCAGACCAAATCTTGGTCAGTACACCAAGCAGCAGGATGCAAAATCAAAAAAATGTTTTGAAATCTAAATGAAGGTGTTAATATAAATACAACCAAATGATATCTTAAAAAGACACATTGTTTTCACCTCTGTGATACGTTTGTCCATAAAACAAGAAACATACATATCTCTGGCTTTAATGAACTGTAATCTAACATACATTTTCTTCCCTTTGAAACATTAAACCACAAGTGTAAATATTGTATGTTGTAATTGGATCTAATAATGGCGCACCTGCCCAAAACAATCTTAGCACTACAACTGTCCTCATCTTTATGTTTGAGCATGGGAGTTATCATGGTTATGATCATCAAAGTGCTAAGATTGCTTCGTGCAAGTGGACCAATGAGACTATTTCAAACAGCTTCACCTAAGAATCAATATGTACGAATGGAAACTTACAGAGAAATTCTCAGCAATAGTTTTGCAATCCAAGAGTTTTTCTGATCTGAAGTGAGTTGATATTGCAATACAGCCAAGCAACCTGAAAAACACAAGTATTGGTGGAACACTGACTGTGGACCATGATTAGGTCGTGGATGGGGACTGGTGGAACACTGACTGTGGACTGTGATTAGGTCGTGGATGGGGACTGGTGGAACACTGACTGTGGACTGTGATTAGGTCGTGGATGGGGACTGGTGGAACACTGACTGTGGACCATGATTAGGTCGTGGATGGGGACTGGTGGAACACTGACTGTGGACCATGATTAGGTCGTGGATGGGGACTGGTGGAACACTGACTGTGGACTGTGATTAGGTCGTGGATGGGGACTGGTGGAACACTGACTGTGGACCATGATTAGGTCGTGGATGGGGACTGGTGGAACACTGACTGTGGACTGTGATTAGGTCGTGGATGGGGACTGGTGGAACACTGACTGTGGACTGTGATTAGGTCGTGGATGGGGATCTGATGGAACACTGACTGTGGACTGCAATTAGGTCTTGGATGGGGACTGGTGGAACACTGACTGTGGACTGCGATTAGGTCTTGGATGGGGACTGGTGGAACACTGACTGTGGACTGTGATTAGGTCGTGGATGGGGACTGGTGGAACACTGACTGTGGACTGCGATTAGGTCGTGGATGGGGATCTGATGGAACACTGACTGTGGACTGCAATTAGGTCTTGGATGGGGACTGGTGGAACACTGACTGTGGACTGCGATTAGGTCTTGGATGGGGACTGGTGGAACACTGACTGTGGACTGCGATTAGGTCGTGGATGGGGACTGGTGGAACACTGACTGTGGACTGTGATTAGGTCGTGGATAGGGACCAGTGGAACACTGACTGTGGACCATGATTAGGTCGTGGATGGGGACTGGTGGAACACTGACTGTGGACTGCGATTAGGTCGTGGATGGGGACTGGTGCAACACCTACTGTGGACTGCGATTAGGTCTTGGATGGGGACTGGTGGAACACTGACTGTGGCCTTTGATTGGGTTGTGGATGGGGACTGGTGGAACACTGACTTTGGACTTTGATTAGGTTGTGGATGGGGATCCCCATACAAGAAATGGTTTGGGTTTGACCGTGTTTCATTAGAATCTCATTCCATACAATCATGACAGGGTTCTATGCTCACATAGTAGCCAATGGTTTGCCTGCACCAATGATATAGCCAAGACACTGGTGACACACTTAAGTTGATGTGTCATGAGATGTGGATATTTAAACATGACAGCCTTCTTATAACATATGTACAAACATTTCTTTGATAGGATGTTTATATTTTACACTAAAATCATTGATTTCTTTAAACTAAACGGTATGAAAAGGACCCTTTCTGGACCAACTAAATCTGAATTGTTCAAGATACAAGCAAACCATTTACATGTCATCACATAATTAATGACCTGTGTTCTTATGAATGAGAATTACAATGCTGTTTTTTTAAACACGCAAAAAAATAAACACCAAAATGTATGGCAAAAACATGAGCAAACTGCCAATTCTAGAATTTTGCAGTAAGAATTTTCCTAATATCTGAAAATGAACAAATGCTTGGCTAAAGCTGAATTTCTTAGATGTTGGTAAAGACATGGACACATTTGCCTCAAAAGTTTATATATTCTTTGAGGCATACTCCTATACTAGATCATGTCCAAATTTTGCAAGTGACAGAAAGAAAACATGTCAGATGTCATTCATGTAAACATATAAAAAGAGGTCTTAATGTTTCCCATAACTTGAAAATGTCCTGAGCAGCTTGTACAAGAAGCCACTTACCCTGGCCCAGCCCCTTGTTTCTGTCCATTATAAATCTTCAGGGAACACCTCATATCATCGGGGAAACGGCAACCCAGTTTATTCTCTGCCTCCCGTAACTGTTCCTCAGTGGCTGGAGCTGAAAATTCAGAAAGCAGCATCAGAGGATCATCTTTGCTGATAGAATTTCTGATGTGACTGGGCAGATAAACTGGGATTAAAGTATAGTCGAGTCCCTACTTCTGTGTTTCTTTCCATGTTATAGCAGGTGCTCAAAATAGGGAATGGATCTCGTAGCCAACCAGAATAGTGCTTCAGTGTGTAGATAATTGTGCCATTGTGTGGTTTTAGTCTCTCAAGCACACACACAGACACACATACAGAAACGCATACAGACACCCCCACACAGACACGCACGTACACTGACATGCACGCACACAGAGACAGACATGTACAGACACACACAGAAGCACATTGATACAGACACACACAAACACACAGAGAAACACACTCACACAGATACAGACATACATACAGAGAGAGAGAGAGAGAGAAACACACACACAGATACACACAGAGACAGACAGACATGCATGCACACACAGACAGACACACATTAATAGAAAACACACACATTAATACATAACACACACACAAACAGACACACACACACATACACTGACACACACCACCACACACACACACACACACAAGAAAGGCAACTTGGCATCCTGGGACTTACGCAGGAGCGAGCCAGTGATGACCTTGTCATACTTCTTCAGGTAGCCCATGATCTTGTTCCATGCTGTGCGAATCTTTTGGTAGACACCGAGGACATCGCCATAGTTTCCATAATACTTGACAAACAACTCCTTCCATGAACTTTCCTCAGGGCATCTGTCAGAAGAAATACCCAGAGATATAAGAAGTTCCACAGAAACATAGAGACATCCGGAAATGATCTGGAAACACAGAGATGCATAGAGGAGGAGTTTCCATGGAAATAGAGATACATCAGGAAGTTCCTGGAAGTGATCTTACAAAACTTTGGTTCAGGTGAAATAAAAATATAAGAAAAAAGTGCTGAAATTAAAACACTAAAGGATACTGGGGCACAGGTGGCCCATTCGTCTAAGGCGCCGCGATTCGCCATGCTCGTGGGTTTCACCGAGGTGGTAAACATCTGAGGCCTGCATCACTTAGGGCTTTCCTCCCACATTGAGCTGACACGCCCTGATGTAACTGGAATACTGTTAAAAGCGGCATTAAACTCAACTCACTCACTTACTCACCAAAGGATACTATTCTATACTTTTTTCATTACTGAAATTAGTTAATAAATTCAGTGAGAAGAAAACAAGATGTTAATTTCCTCAGATTCCTTTCAGTGTATCCATAGAGGAGGTATACAAAGTGGGGCCCCGACATTACAAGTATATTGCTGCTTGATAAAACTTGATCTGAACCTTGATCTGAACAGAATGACCTGCGTATGGCATCTTGTCTATGGAACAGTCAGTCAGTCAGTCGTTTACCACTTCAGTGAAACCCATGAGCACGGGTATGGTGCTGACAAACCTAGAAACATAATCAGGGCAAACTGCGTTTTCGAACTCATGATCCTAGGTTTCTGACCAAGGGACACAACTCTGTACAGTGAATTGCACCGCCTACGATGTCCGGGCCACCTGTGTTTATGTGACATCATACTGATTTGTCAGACATATAAGCTCCGCCCCTGAAAGTCCCTGTCAAAGTCTAGTATTCTAGTCAAGGACCAATGCATATATAGATAGTCCAGTCAAAGAACACTGTACAAAATCAACATCCGGATTCTGAAATCCATTCAATTCCATAAATACTAGACTGTTATATATGGTAGAGGATGGGAATATGTACAATGCGTCCTACATCAGATGCTACTTATTTGTGGACCCGTGAACATGGTGAAGATCCGGAGTAGAATAGATCTTCAGCAACCCATACTTACCGTAAAAGGCAACTATGCTTGTCGAAAGAGGCGACTAACGGGAATGGGTGGTCAGGCTCGCTGACTTGGTTGATGCATGTCATCGATCCCAATTGTCTGGATTGATGCTCATAATATCAATCACCGGATTATCTGGTTCAGACTCGATTATTTACAGACCGCCGTCATATGGCTGGAATATTGTTGAGTGAGGCGTTAAACAACAAACCAACCAACCAACCTATTTGTGAGCAGTGGTAAGACTTACTCCTGCAGCAAGAAACATTTGTCACACTGTGTCTTCCAGAGAGAGTCATCAGCAGCAACGCTGTGGAACAGGCTGCTGACGAAGGACAAGCTGAAACAACAGAGATGGAAACAAATTTGTTTTTAGTGCGCTACAGGGCACTAATTAAAAGAGATCAGGTGGTCTCTTCCAACTCTAAATGTGACAGCAAGAGAAATACTTTTGCGCCATCTTCAAAATCGTGAATCTCACTTCACCATGAAGGAGATGGGTATTAAGGAGTTGATAGTAAGAAAGTTTGCCCCTTCTTTTTAACTGAACACAACCAGCCAGGTGACACACAACCAATCGAGATTCGCTGTGCAGAGTTGCGTCCCTTGGGCATGCCAGAAACCTATGATTGTGGGTTCGAATCCTGGTTCGCCCCGATTATGTTTCTAGGTTTGTCAGCACCATACCCGTGCTCGTGGGCTTCACCGAGGTGGTAAACGTCTGAGACCTGCATCACTTCGGGCTTTCCTCCCACATTAAGCTGACACGCCGTGATATAACTGTAATACTGTTAAAAGAGGCGCTAAACCCATCACACTCACTCACAACCAATCAGGTGACACAACCAGCTATGTGACCATGGTAACACGCAACCACTCGGGTGACACAACCAGCTATGTAACCATGGTAACACACAACCATGAGGTGACACAACCAGCTATGTAACCATGGTAACACACAACCATCAGGTGACGCAAACAGCTATGTAACCACGGTAACAGACAAGCCAGGTGACACAACAAGCGATGTAACCATGGTAACACACAACCACACAGGTTACACAACCAGCTATGTATCCATGGTAACACACAACCAACCAGGTGACACACAACCAACCATACAGGTGACACACTGTAAGCATATAATCCTCAGTTATTAACATCATTTGGGACTTATTCTTTGCTGAAATCCCCACAGGGAGACAAGTACATGGTAAATCGAACTTATTCTACCATGGAATTCCTGGAGGGAGGCAAGCATGAGGAACATTAGACTTTTGCGTCTATGAATCCCTACAGGGAGACAAGATACAGGACATCCATACTGATATGGAATGACACAAACCTATCTTAACCCAAAATTCCCATGTGCACACCTAACCCAATTTCTGATTGGAACCCTACTCACTTTATCAGGTCTTTGTGGTCTACATGTTGAAACACCTGCAGAAGTATCTCAGACGGCAAGTGCATCAGAGTGGACGACTCACAGGCCATTCCAGCATAAGTTCTTCTGCCTAGAAACTTGTACTAGTCCTCATAGCTAACACAGAGTCAATGAGTCATTTCATCCATCATGGCATCATCCAACAAACTGTTGCACCTGCAATGTACCGTAATTATAACAACAAATATGTCACAAGAAATAAACGTTGTGGTCGTGGTCGTTGTTTATCGTACAATAAAGCCTGGCAGGGAGAATAAGCCACAGCCCCGAGTGGTATATTCTCCCTGCAGTGTTTTCTTATACCATAAACAACGACCATGAGTTGATTATTTCTTATATGAGATATCAAAATTATCATGATTATGTACAGTCTCTATAAGGATGTCAGTATAAAAACTGCTTCAAAAATATTTACCTGTATGATGATTCCCAGAACAGAATCTGACCTCGGCAATATTGGACAAGACAATTTGACCACATGAACAGTGGAGGTAAAATTTAGTCTTTCCTACATATTCTCACAATTTTCATGACGATTATCTGTACCTTTTCTCCCAATACCGATTGTCATGTCTCTCTCGATCATTCAACCATTGCGTTTATCTACATTGCACAGCTACATCCATAAACAACTCACAAGACACTTCCCTCTAAAAAATAGAGTCGTCCAATTTACGAGGCTTATTTGAATATCCAGAAATGACATCATTACAGAACAATGTTTTATCGTGAAATAAACCATGCCTCGTGCTTCATCATGTTTATTGTTCTTCCCGATTTATCACATAGCCATCTTACTTATATGAAAATATAAAGCTCTCCTGGTATCAGCAGTTATTTTCAAACGTTTCAAATTTGAATGATATTACCAATTGGTAGCCTTGTGGTTAAAGCGTTAGCTCATCACACCGAAGACCCGGGTTCGATTCCCGACATGGGGACAATGTGTGAAGCCCATTTCTGGTGTCCCCCGCCGTGATATTGCTGGAATATTGCTAAAAGCGGCGTAAAACCATACTCACTCATTATTACCCATTATTTCTCAATCCTTTTCGCTCCACTTCAGAAAAATACACTGATCACAACCGCCGCTTTAGAAAACCACAATTGCTGAATGAAGTCAACTTGAGCTTTGACATCGTTTCTCCAGTGACATCCTTACACCACAATAAGATTCAAATGATGTCGACAAAGTGGTCTGGATGACATTGGATTAACAACACAATGGTAGGGTTGAAGTGATATTTGCCCTAGTGACTAGTGTACATACAATTGTTATGAACTCATGCAGTTATTTCTAACTCAATGGCTAATAAGTAATCTTGAGTGAGTGAGTTAAAATTTAACGTCACATAGGCAATATTACATCCATATTGTGACTAGAACATTAATAATAAACGTATAAAAACCTGTCATCGACGGACAGTATAATAACTAGATCTAGACTATCACAGTTTAAAGTAAAACTAGTTGTGAACAATTAAAAGAAAAACCTATGATTCAACAATACATTATAAAAACAGGCTGATAAGTACCATTACTGAACAAAATAAATATTGTTCAAGATACACGCAATCATTTTTTTTCACGTTTTGTAGATTAAAACCATAGGCTTATGTCGTTTTTAGTTTAATTCCTATCATATGACTATCATGATAGCCTATGTGACACACGTTTATGTCTAAAAACATTCCACTACCATGTTGCGGGCATTTGTTTAATTAATACCAACGTTGATCAACACATAGTGCGATAAATACTATTACTGAACAAAAACATTATACTTTTCATGATACATGCATTCATTGACTAAATTGGTTTTATGTTTTTTTGCAGACTTAAATGTCGTTTTCAGTTCAATTCATTTAATGACAAACATGACATGACACACGCTTTTATAGCAAAACTTTCCACTGTTAAGTCGCAGGAAAATCTTTTATTAATACCAACGTGGATCTATATATAAAGCAACAGATCAAACGGGAATGACTGACACCTTATAACCCCTACATTGTGATATCACAATGACAGGGTCGTGCACGTATTTATACAGCTATTCAGTGAGCGACGTCGATTGACTGACTCTCCTCCGAGATCAAGTCAGTGTCTCGACTGCACTGAACGGCGGAATACGGAGTAATGTGGAAATGAGTAAGCGACCTTCGTAACGTACATACCTGGGAAATCCAAATCGATGATGTGGAACCAAAAATAGTACACAAATAAAGAGTTATCTTCCCTTCTGTGAATGTCATTGTGTTCGTAGACCGGTTCCCGTTCGTTCCTGCGACAGACTTGGGACAGACTGAAAGGAAATGCAAGAGCAGCGACACCAAGCGGAGGATCCGGGAACCAGCCTATTGCATTCGCCGCCAGTCGCATCATTCTGTAATCTACACGACCATTCGTGATCAACTAGTGCTATTCCGGGAAAGTTCTCTTGTTCACTGGTCTCTGCCTCACAAGTTCCCGAACCATATTATTTTCCCTTCCACCCAACCCTTTCTGTAATGCTATATACGTCTAAAAGAAGCAAGTCTAGATTTTCCACAGATGTAAAAGTCCCATCTCACTGGGGCGCCTTTTCAATTTAAATGGAGTTGTATTTTTCCATCAATATTATTTATTTTCAGAGATTAAGCGGTATTCTACGCCTCAGCTCACGATCAGCCCTTCATGGTTTATTCTCCCTGCAGTTTTTTTAGTATTCGATAAACAACTCCAACTCGTCCTCTATTTCTTAAATAAGGCTCGATGCAAAATGATTTTCATATTGACGATCTCCCTTTTGCATGGGTGTGCAAGAGTCTGTGAGCAACACCCAAATTGTGGTGTTAATAGATGTGGACAAGAATTGACAGACACAAACTCATAACAGTAATGTATTTATTTTGTCATTGTTTTGTTAAAAAAAGGTGACGTAAAAAATATGAATGACCTAGCAGTTGGTATTTCTTGAAGCTATTACCCGGAGTCAGATAACTGTTATCTTTTTGGACTCATGAGTTTTGGTTGAGACATTTACAGACAGAATTTTACGCCTTGTCATTGCCCATACTTTGATTCAATAAAAGTCGTGGCTTTGGTGAACCCAGGATCAATGGTATGGTGATACAAAAACCATGGATAAATGAAATCGTGAAGTTGTGAGTCGAAAGACGTGTAGCTCAAGTCACAGTATCTTGAGGTGAGGTGAAATGGGGCTTAACGACGCGTTCAATATTATTACACTTATGTAGCGGTGTGTGTGTGTGTGTGTGTGTGTGTGTGTGTGTGTGTGTGTGTGTGTGTGTGTGTTTGTGTGTGTGTGTGTGTACTAACGCAGGTTTTATTGTGCTGACCCATTGACATACCATGTCCGCAGTTTAACATGGACACCTCGCCACGACACAGTATGCTCAATCCCAGCCGACCAGTCCTTGTTTAGTCCCCTTAATGCCGACCGCCCTGTAAGGTAACAACAAGTGGCATCTGTCAGTATGCAAGGCCAGTGGACATATGGTATTCCACTCTCGGGGCAGACGCTCTGTCCACTTGACCACGGAGGCGGTCCACACTGTCTTGAAAGGTGGCCAGGTCATCGATATTACGTTCGTAGTTCGAAGACATATCAAGTTATATCAAGTCCATCTTCCCGTGACAAGCATGTACACCAGCCTATTATATCAAAGCCTAGTTTCTAACCTTGCCACATCAAGGCCACTTTTCCTGACTCGACCTTCACCTCCCGTAGATCACGAGTTCACGCGACATCCAATCAGATCACTGTTCTTATCTCGTATAGCTTCACAAAGATGGGGAGATCAGATAACGAAAATATTCGCGATTTCACCACTGACACACAAAAAACATAGGCAATCGTTGGGGGGTTTAAAAGTTGAAAAAGACATATTCGTCTCAACAAAGACAGGCAGCGGTAAATCACTTTCATACGAAGGTGTACCAGTCGTGGATGTTGATTTTGTGAAACGTTTTCTGGTTGGACCTTCGATATGTGCGATAGTCCAATCATATTTAGCACAAGAAAGTTGGCTTGATGTGGCAATAGTCCAGGCCCTCAGGGAGCCGTTAGGGGGTATCGTGAAGATGTGTCTACAAGCATCAAGTTTGGCACAGGTGTAGACCAGAACATACTAAACTCATTTTTGGAGGGCGCCAAAGCCGGTGATCATTGGGGCCGCCATATTGGCAAAATCCAAGATTGCTGTCAGTCCTTATTGGATTTTGTCCTAACTAAATAACCAAAAGTCATAGGATCATGAATGAAGGCTCTTTTCATAGGTTTTTGACCGCAAGGATTTTGACATACAAAATACGCTATTCATTTTAGTTGTCAGAGTATTTCCAGGGGCAGACTTAAGGGCAAAAACTTGCAGGTTTAGGTCTCATTTGGATGTGAAATAATTGAAAATTGTACCTGTGATATTGCGCCAACAAAGGAAAGTATCAATTGGGAACTTTGCTGTGTATGCCAGTCAGATAAAAGTGGAGTGTCTCAAACACCAAAGGTAGAAGAACTTTTAACTCTTGGCAGAGACCTGACTGACTTTAAGGAAATCAAGTAAGGATAAGAATTTATGGATGAACAACTTCTTTATTACAATTAAGAGCGACGTTTTGGTGTAGGTTCTAACACCTACACCTACACCGAAATTAAGAGCGACGTTTTGGTGTTGGTGTAGGTTCTAACACCATTATCCAGCACTTGCTTGATATTGGTTTGAGAACCTACACCGAAACGTCGCTCTTAATTGTAATAATGAAGTTGTTCATCCATAAATTATTATCCTTACTTAGTACTCTAACTTCTAAATGCCTATCAAAGAAGTTAAGGAAATCAATGCCGTTCAGTCTGATATTACAGTCCTCTTTGATCAACTAAATAATGGATCAGGTATTGCAGCAACACTCCGATCCCATAATGCTTAGAGTCACAAAATATGTACGAGCTACTGTAGTAGTTCTCGTGTGAAGAGGCTGCGTTAAAAACATGAACACAGAGTTCACCCCAAAAACTCAGATCAGCGGGGGCATCACATGGAAAAGGCAGTGATGTCAAATGCTGCATTATCTGTGATGGAGATGACCAGACCAATATGCGCAAGGTGGCAACTGACAACGTAGATGCAATTCTTAAAAGCTGGGCAAAGTAAAAAAATAATAACCAGTTGAAGGGTAAATTGATTGCACAAGCTGCGGATGCCCATGCTGGTGATGTTTTGTATCATGTTCAATGCTATTTGCATCTACGAGAGTCTGCACCTGCTGCCGATCGTCGAGCATCCTAAAGCCCTGATCCACCTGATTTTCGTCAAATTGCTACAGAACAAATAGTAGCCCTTGTTGAGGATTCAGCCTCCATATATCAGCACTTCGACAGATGTACCGAACACTGATGGAAGAACAACGAAGTCCCTGTCACGATACCAGGCAGCCACATTCAACATGGTTTAAAAAGCATATTCTCAATCTTCTTCTCACAGGAGAAGGAAATCTACATTTCTAATAATACAAAGATTGCAGGTGAGTCCCAGCTTGGTCAAGATGATGCCCTATTAAAGGGTACATTGTCGTTCAAAAGTCCACACACAAGTTCAGGCTCACTGGAAAGAATCAGTCACACGAACAGTCCAATAAGAGTCCACAGGCACATATACATCATTATGGAACAGGAAGTCGTCACATATCTCTCTAGGGTCCATGAAGTTGGAGAGGACCTTCATGCACAATACATTTCACAGACGCTCGATAAGGTTACAGTGCCAGTGTCAAACACTATCAGGCATTATATAATCCTGACATTCGCCAAGCGTCCTGATCTGACCAAAAAAGGAATCAAAACCAGTGGTTTATAGAAGAAAAATATAACTCTAATCACAACCCTCTTCCTTTCACTACAATCACTACAGATGTAGATATGGAAGAGTTTTTTCGTTTTGAAAATAAATGGCTGATAGTGGTTCACTTCGATACGGCAACAAGTTTGATACTCTGGAATGCATCAAATCGCCAATTGGTCGAGCACATCCAGCCAAATTGGCCGCAGTTGTTGTGGCCAATCTTTCCTCAGTGAGGAGCTTGTCAAGATATTCCTTCACCTGACACGTGCTGTAGCACAGGGCCACCAGACAGCTTATGTTCGTATTGTTGATAGCGACATGGTGGCTTCTCCTCTACACTGGCAGAGCTGTGGGTGTGTTTCGGTGGCGGGAAAAAAACTCGCGATATTCACATCCATGATATCTCTCCCTATCTTGGACCTTTGTGATCTCTGACATTGCCGCTTTTCCATTGCATTTCAGGGTGCGACACGGCATCACAGCTCCTTGGGTGTGGCAAGAAGACTGACTGGTCATCTTGGCAAAACACACCTGGACTCAATGAAACACTGGTGACTCGAACCAATCAACCAGAACTCTTCAGCCTTGAGTCTCTTCACATGCAGAAACTGGAACGATGTGTAATTATCATGTTTAGTAAGGGGTGTGGTTTGGCTGAAGTCAACAAAGCCAGACATCGTCTTTTTACAACTGAGAATACACCACCCATTCAGGCAGCCTTGTTTGAACACATAAAAAGGGCACGGCTTCAGGCAAGCCTTTACTGGAATCAAGCAGCCTCAGTTCGGCCGGAAATCCCTGACTTTAGTGAATAGGGATGACAAAAGGAAGACGGTGGTATCTGGTCACCATACTGGACAACTCTCGAGGATACCAGTAAATCACTTAATTGGCCAAAACGCACTTCTATGTCAAAACAAAGCTCAGATTTGGAAACCTTGAGGTCAAAAACCTATAAAAAGAGGCTTCATTCCTTAGTTTGGATGTGCATTTTTGGTTTTGTTCACTAAGATGGGTCGTATGGCACGGGAATTAGTAAATACAGTCAAACTCTCATGTGCATAATGCTTATCTACCTGGTGGAATCACTAGTATAACATAGTCATATCAACATCTTTCTTGACAGGTTGATTGGACAGGTGGAAAAGTGGTGCCTGCAAACTACCTGAGTTTAATTTACTTATGGGTGAGTGTCAACCCAATGGAACACCTCTGGGATGAACTCGCTCGACGTGTACGTCAACGTCAGAACACGCCGCAGACACTTCCGAAGGACAGAATTCGTGCACTTATCCAGTGCCGAGTAGATGCAGAGCCGTGATTGCTGCCCCGGGCGGTCACACGAGATACTGAGTTCAGCGCCACCTCGTGGCCTTATGTGACATGACAATGAACACTTGTCAATGCCTTTGTACAACGACAACATGTGACTATGTAGCTCCAAAATGTCATATTTGTATCTATGATATTAAATTAAATATATCAACTTTATTACGTACAATAAATTTACTAAAAATCTACCTTTTACCTGTTTTACCTTTTTTAATCTTTTTTGAAGCGTGTATATGTTGTCAATGAGTTTCAGTATACTCGCCTTAATTCTGAAAATATCAAGCTGCCAGGGAATATATGAGAAGAGCGGAGTGGAAATGTGGACAAATTTAAAAGATATATACTTGAAAACTTAGACCAGAACATAACTCAATTTTGCGGATAGAACATTTGGTAGCAGGTCTTCGCATAGGTACTAATTGTGCCCCTCTGCTTGTCGAACATGTTTCTGAAGTGTTTCTCTTTAAATGTATATAAGCTCTGCACTTGTAATTCAAAATTAAGATATCGTGTTTAGATGTTTTTTTAAAAACTGTAAACACGCTAGAGTGTCACTGGATTGTCTGGTCAAGACTCGGTTGTTTACAGGCCGCCGTCGAATGACAGAAGCACTACTGGCCGGCAACAAACAAACACTTACTTTTGTATGCAAATTGTGTGTGGCGGGATATGCTTACCCTTTTCGCGAACACCCGGTGTCAGATTTTCTGTGATCAATTCATATAATTTTAACTTTAATTTGCCTTTTATGCCCAATGGAACATGTTTCGGCAGATAATCGAGAATGATATTTCTCTAGCATTGACATATTATATTTCAACAATGCCAAGACAGATATGTATCTCCTTCTAATCTATCTGCCAGAGTAAGAATTCTATTTTGTATGGAGGTTAGAACTTTTCAGCCTACTCTGCAAAACCAGATATTGCTATTAAAATAAAAATATTAACCTAAATATCTAATGATCGACCCCTTAGTGACATCAGAAATAAGCTGGGAATTTATATTCCAAAGATCAAATTTACCTTACTGGTGACAATATCTTCATTTAATACATGACACCAAACCTCAATACCGTTTTAAACCAGCTGGGGATTTCTTAGTGGATAAACACCCGACTTGGTAGGGTTTGAACCTGTCTAGTAATGATATTTATCTATCTGGTTTTCTTTTCTCCGTCTGCTATTTTAGTGATAATTTGTGTGTACCTGGCATGAGGTGTGATGAAAGGGACACAACTCCTGTGTTACTACCTCGGGGAGTTTCCTACCACCGTGCACCGTTTCAGTGACCTATCTGCTCGACATACACATGAGGGATGTTAGCACTGGCAAAGTAGGTAAGGGTGCCAGGTAGATTCAGGTTTCTACTTGTAAACGAAGAAGCAGATCGTTCCAGGTTTAAACACAGCTATTACGACAATCAGAAGCAAGCGAAAAGTGCCAGGACGACACAAGTTATAACAAGAAGAACAACGAAAAGACTGCTAGGTACATACAAATTATCACTAGAAGAACAACGAAAAGTCTGCTAGGTACATACAAATTATCACAAGAAGAACAACGAAAAGTCTGCTAGGTACATACAAATTATCACAAGAAGAACAACGAAAAGTCTGCTAGGTACATACAAATTATCACTAGAAGAACAACGAAAAGTCTGCCAGGTACATACAAATTATCACTAGAAGAACAACGAAAAGTCTGCTAGGAACACAAAAATTATCACTAGAAGAACAACGAAAAGATTGCTAGGTACACACAAGTTATCACTAGAAGAACAACGAAAAGACTGCTAGGTACACACAAGTTATCACTAGAAGAACAACGAAAAGTCTGCTAGGTACATACAAATTATCACTAGAAGAACAACGAAAAGACTGCTAGGTCCACACAAGTTATCACTAGAAGAACAACGAAAAGACTGCTAGGTACACACAAATTATAGCTAGAAGAACAACGAAAGGATTGCTAGGTACACACAAGTTATCACCAGAAGAACAACGAAAAGACTGCTAGGTCCACACAAGTTATCACTAGAAGAACAACGAAAAGTCTGCTAGGTACATACAAATTATCACTAGAAGAACAACGAAAAGACTGCTAGGTCCACACAAGTTATCACTAGAAGAACAACGAAAAGTCTGCTAGGTACATACAAATTATCACTAGAAGAACAACGAAAAGACTGCTAGGTACACTCAAGTTATCGCTAGAAGAACAACGAAAGGACTGCTAGGTACACACAAGTTATCGCTAGAAGAACAACGAAAAGACTGCTAGGTACACACAAGTTATCACTAGAAGAACAACGAAAAGACTGCTAGGTCCACACAAGTTATCACTAGAAGAACAACGAAAAGTCTGCTAGGTACATACAAATTATCACAAGAAGAACAACGAAAAGACTGCTAGGTACACCCAAGTTATCGCTAGAAGAACAACGAAAAGACTGCTAGGTCCACACAAGTTATCACTAGAAGAACAACGAAAGGATTGCTAGGTACACACAAGTTATCACTAGAAGAACAACGAAAAGACTGCTAGGTCCACACAAGTTATCACTAGAAGAACAACGAAAAGTCTGCTAGGTACATACAAATTATCACTAGAAGAACAACGAAAAGACTGCTAGGTACACACAAGTTATCGCTAGAAGAACAACGAAAAGACTGCTAGGTACATACAAATTATCACCAGAAGAACAACGAAAAGACTGCTAGGTATATACAAGTTATCACTAAAAAGGCAGACTGAAAAAAAGAAAGCCAGATAGATACATATCATTACTAGACAGGTTCTAATGTTTCTATAAGTACATCGGGGAAGACGTTATCAAGTATATCCTTGAGGTTGATGAATCACATCCATTCGTCTGTCATCCCCAACTCGTGTTGAGGTGAAAAGGATTGAGCGTCTGCCCGGAGTCCGGAAGTTTGGTGGTTAGATCTCCTGGCTGCGTCATACCAAAAGACGTACATGATACTTGTTGTTACCCTGCCTGGAGCTGGGCATCAAGAGAAAGACGGACTCGGAGTCAGATTAATGTGTCTGAGTGGAGTATTTATGTTATAATGCGGCGTGGCATCTTACTTGTCACAATAAAACTAGCGTAAGTTCGGACCAGTACAAGCAGTTCAACACACGTGCATGCTGAATCAGCCACACATACGTGCATGCTGTGCAATGCTTGAACGCGACATTAAACCTTATCTCACCTCATGTTATCAGTCTGTCATATTTCATTGTCATTATGCGTGGTGTCAATTGATGTTGTTTCATTTTATTAGCGGATTTGGTCATGGTTTTAGTTTAACAAATATCATGGTATGATGCTGTAGGTGAAAACAAATGTCTGGTATCATTTCATCAAACCAAAATGGCATTCACACATTGAGCCAATGTGACGACCCGTGACGAAATAATGCTTTAACCACAAGGCTACCACACCACCCTCGCGTACCAGGATAAATTGAGTCTAAATGTGATCTTACTCATTACGTCCAGTATTGTGTTTGAGTCACGTGAGTGCAAGCCACTGATTGGCTGCAACGTCTACTTCCTGATCCGTGCGTTGATACAGATACTGATCACTGTGGCAAGGTAGCAATGAGGGGAGGGAATCTCAATATCTCCATGATTCGTTGGACGAATTTACCTGTTATGTTATATTCCACGGCAGACTACATATAAGTAAAGACCGCTGGAATGTGATACAAAGACGTTCTCAACGAACGACAGGCCAAGATCCAGCTTATATGGGGTAAGTACTTGCTCAAGCATGATCATCTACACAAACTAACGTCAGATTAGTTACACTTCATACCAGTGTGTCATATTATTGAGAAGATCGTCGAACCGGTAAATTAGGTTTGAGCAACTAACAAAATATGCGATGACACTTTTCATTCCCTGACTGATAATGCAAACTGACATCGCAGCTCAGGTTGGTGTCAGAGACGGCTCAATGTCAAATTGGTTCTACTTCCTACCAATACATCATATTATAGAGAACTGGTAAATTAAGTTTGTTTGTTTGGTTGATTTGTTGTTTAACGCCGCACTCAACAATATTCCAGCTATATGACGGCGGTCTGTAAATAATCGAGTCTGGACCAGACAATCCTGTGATTGACAACATGAGCATCGATCCACGCAATTGGGATACGATGACATGCATCAACCAAGTCAGCGAGTCTTATCACCTGATCCCGTTAGTCGCCTCTTTCGACAAGCATAGTCACCTTTTACGGCAAGAAAGGGTTGCTGAAGACCTATTCACGGGTCAAATTAAGTTTGAACAACTGACAAAATATGAGATGACGCTAATCATTTCCTGACCGAAAATGCAGACTGACATCGGCGGCTCAGGATGGTGTCAGAGACTTGTTCAACTCAACCTTCGGACAACATTTGCTCTGCTTAAGTTTTATTCTATTTTATATATTCTTCTTATTATTATTTACTGACCGTCTGGATTCCAAATGCGATTAAATCATATCTGGTAAAATACACTACCACTGATGCATGTCATCTTATCCAAATTGCGTAGATCGATGCTCAGGATCTGAATCACTGGATTGTCTGGTCCAGACTTGATTATGTTCAGACTGCCGTCACATGGAATATTGCTGAATGCGACGTTTAACACCAATCAGGCAGCACTGGTTGTATACTACCAAGGGAACTGAGAATGATTGTTGAGTGGACACTGATCCATTGTCCAGGGTAATAAATGTCTTAGCACTTAGGGCATGCTTAAGCATGGGTACAGCGCCATATAAATTGACTACTAGTAGTAGTAGTAGTAGTAGTAGTAGTAGTAACGGACAAAAATTTAAAAAATGCATCAAAGAGGGTTTGGGTGATCCTGGCACAGTCAGGCTCGTTATGCCCATCATCAGCTCAGGGCTCTTAATTGCCTCCTCTACACGCAGCCCAGACAGCGAATGGGACTTCTCCCAGGAAGCACTGCTTAGTCAAACCCACCCAGAACTTTTCGGAGAATGTGAAGACTCCCTAACACTGCAGCCTTCTGTATTACCAAGATTGTCAGAATGGCTGTATTCCTGGTAGCAAACCCGGTAACTGTTACTGTTTGCTCCTGAGTATCATTTACACAACATAGAACACCTAATCATGTTTCGATTCAAATAGGTCACTATAGTGTCGATGGTTATCAGGATTTCGAGGTTTTAATTGGCGAGAATGGACGTTAAGTGTAGATTCAATGTTCAGGTATTTCAACAGTTTATTTTAACGATTTAATCCAAGTATATATGCTTATGTTTACATATATGATTTCAGAAGTACCAAAACTTTACATGTATGTATAATAACACGTTACTGGTAACTAATATGACTTCACAATAGTCTTCTTGTGCAAACGGAGCCTATTATTGCAGAAACGTACTCTTTGTTATACCAGACACCCAATATATTTCCATGTACCTGACAAATTACAAACACATGCATTCAGTAACGAAATGAACAAAGGCCTTGGCTTGAAGAAATACTCAATAATTCATATCATTATATTTCCTCGAAAATGTTGTACAAGTGATTGGTATGTTTCTAACGAATATCTTCTTTCTAGGTAAACTCTGGAAATGCCATTACAAAAGTTTCTATGATCATACAATGAAAATTCATTGTGTTTCGATCTAAAAAAAAATTTAAGTTAATAATATGTGAATATTGTGAAATATGGTTTTTATCCCTGGTTAGTTTGACAATTAAGGAAATAAATTCTGTTTGGTTGTCGAGGACAAGAAACAAGGAAGCAGTTGCACTTCGATGGCGATGATAATGACATATTTAGATATGGCAGATATAACAAAATACATATGAATATATAGAGGATATTTAATGTGTTTTCTCAAATACCACTTTTCATCGAGTTAAGTGGGAAGAGTCTAATATTTTCACGAGTGACGCATTTTCACGAGAGATGAGATAAAAGTGGTATTTGAGAAAACACATTGAATTTTCTATTTATTATATACATGTTTTATTTTTATTACTTGCAATTTATATATTTTTTCGAAAACAGTGTCTGATAAATTACTAAGTTCTCCCTGTCGCCCGTTTACCACCGCCGTATAAAGGGGGTTTGCGAAAAGAATATAGTTCGTAAATAAAACTAGCCCTGTTAATATATGTTATGCGAAATATATTATTTCATATCGAGTATTAAGTTCCGTGGACATTTTTGTTTGTCATGATTAAACATTCCTGTTTAAAATGAAAACAGAAATCATTTTCATACAGCGATTATTTTATTGGCGTAGGAACATATAAACAGTTAGAACTGTGACCATGTCGAACGATCAGCTGAGCGCTGTCCAGGCTTACAAAATCCGCCAAATTTGATCAAATTTTCTCACAGAAATGTATGAAAGTTGACATAAACACATTTATAGAACCCCGAACATTTTAACTGAAACATTCGGAAAATTCAAGCGGGGGCTTGTCGCCTCGGCGGTACGTCTCGCTGTCGCCAGTTGTGCCTAATGTCTGGCGAAGCATGTCCGGCGCACGAGTGATATTAACACTGCCATATATGTTATTTCCAGACATCAGACTCGTCAAAAAGTTCCTGTGGTCAGTTGAAGAGAATATATGCACCTGCGGTTGAGTACAGTCGGCATCTGACGTAAACAAAGGGGGATAACTCTTTAATGTTTTGATTCAGGAGAAAGTAGTTTCGGCACCTTGTTTATATCAGTCACTAGTGACTGATATAACTTTTTTTATATCAGTCACTAGTGACTGATAACTTGATCTATCGTCACTGATAGATTCGAGTATTTCATTCATATGTATATTATAAATAAACCACTCAACGCCAGAAAATAATCAGTATCGATTATCTGCCAATCGATCATTTCACGAACAGACGTAGAAGACAAAGTAGCTGTGAAAATTATATGAATTGATCATTGAAAATCAGTGATGACACCAGGGCTTCGCGTAAAGGGAAAGCATGTCCTGTCAACAGGTAGCACCCGCCACTCACACAATTTGCATATAAAGTAGGTGTTTATTTGTGGTTACCTGACGTCGCCCAGCAGTACTCCTGCCATACCCAGCATATGTTAATACAATCCAGGATACAAGGGAATATGTGATATAGAAACTATACGCCAAGCAGTACTCCTGCCATACCCAGCATATGTTAATACAATCCAGGATACAAGGGAATATGTGATATAGAAACTATACGCCAAGCAGTACTCCTGCCATACCCAGCATATGTTAATACAATCCAGGATACAAGGGAATAGGTGAAATAGAAACTATGCGCCCAGCAGTACTCCTGCCATACCCAGTATGTGTTAATACAATCCAGGATACAAGGGAATATGTGAAATAGAAACTATGCGCCCAGCAGTACTCCTGCCATACCCAGCATATGTTAATACAATCCAGGATACAAGGGAATAGGTGAAATAGAAACTATGCGCCCAGCAGTACTCCTGCCATACCCAGCATGTGTTAATACAATCCAGGATACAAGGGAATATGTGAAATAGAAACTATGCGCCCAGCAGTACTCCTGCCATACCCAGCATATGTTAATACAATCAAGGATACAAGGGAATAGGTGAAGTAGAAACTATGCGCCCAGCAGTACTCCTGCCATACCCAGCATATGTTAATACAATCCAGGACACAAGGGAATAGGTGAAATAGAAACTATGCGCCCAGCAGTACTCCTGTCATACCCAGCATATGTTAATACAAACCAGGATACAAGGGAATATGTGATATAGAAACTATGCGCCCAGCTGTACATTCTATCATTGACATTCACAAATAATATTCGTTCATCTCTTCGAAGATCTGGGGCGGTCGGATGGCCTAGTGGTTAAAGCGTTCGCTCGTCACGCCAAAGATCCGGGTTCGATTCCCGACATGGGTACAATGTGTGAAGCCCTTTTCTGGTGTCCCCCGCCGTGATATTGCTGGAATATTGCTAAACGCGGCGTAAAATCAAACTCACTCACTCTTCGAAGATCGTATCAAAAAGGAATAGAATGTACACGGCAGAAAATTTCGTTTCACAGATAATTTATTCATGTTGTTTTGTTGATTCTTATAACGGCAAGTATTTGAAGATTGGTCCCGGATTGTTATTCCGTTTATCAAGAATCCTAATGTAAAACGGTATTCTGATGGGTGTGTGCGTGTGTGCCATACGGACATTACAAATCAAACAAAATAAATAGAGTAAACAGTTTTCGAAGGTTCAGTTTCTAACTCTTCGAATGTCAGACTGACTGCTACTAAGGAAACAATAAATCTATGAACAATTACCATGTGATCGGTAATTTGCAATTAAAAAATATAACTATGCAATCGTGATCTGTTTACGGCTCAGTGTATGTATGGTTGAACGATTTTAATACCCGAAATAGACTTACATAAAACTTACAAAAGCAAGATCACTTTACTAGACCACATGAAAAACCGTCCCGAAATATGTATTCCACACGCTTTTATTAACAAAATGTTAACAAACAATCATGAAGTAAACAAGCAAATTATAGTTGACATAAGAACGGAAGGTCCGGAGTCATGCAAAAAGACATTTATAATAGATACTTGTTGTTACCCTGCCTGGCGTTCGACAGTAAGGGGGCAAAACAAGGAATGTTCGGTTTAGAATCAGTATAATGTGTCGGAGTGAATTATCTATGTTAAACTGCGCCATGGTATCTAAGTGGGCCAGCACTATAAAACTGGTATTTCTCCAGACTTGAACAAGCTGCCACATGCCCATCGTTAAGTGCAATAATCTTTCACTCGACCCCATTTCACTCAACATGTATGAAAATGATATCGTGACCACCATAGGTGTTCGGTATCCTTTTCTAACATTATTTCATTTAATCTTTTCCAGATGTAACGGCAAATGAATAGTCCAGGATGGGCTGCCTAAATAGATGCTTCGAGGCTGTGTCTGGCTTCTTCAAGAGGATTTTCACAAAGATCGGTGTTTTCATTGGCACCTACCCAGTTGTACTGGTAGTTGCCTCACTTTCAGTAACCCTTTGTCTCAGCTGTGGTATGATAACATTGTCCAACGAGACTGACACAGAGACCCTGTACACGCCCATTAACAGCAGAGCATCACAAGACAGAGTTCAGTACCAGGCCACGTTCCCAGACGCCACGGGAAGCAACTACCGAGGACATGCACTGTCAGATCTCGGCATGTATGGCCGACTTGTAGTGAGCAGCTCGACAGATGTAAATGTACTGTCCAATGCACCCATGCAAGAAATAAGGAATCATATAAGCACAATAAAAGATATCAGTATTACATATGATGGGGTGGTGATCAAGTATGATGATATCTGTGCTCGACAAAACGGGAGTTGTTTTGCTTCAGGAGAGTTCCTCACAACAGATGATGTATATAATGCTTATCTGTCTGGTGGAATCACCTACCCAAACTGGAATAACATAGACATATCAGCATTTCTTGGACAGGTTAATTATACAGGTGGAACAGTGGTATCAGCAAAGTACCTGAGTGTCACGTTTAATTTACGAATGGACTCAACGGTTAACAAGGCAAAAGCAAGAGCGTGGGAAGAAGCGTTCCTGAAGAGAGCAGCAAGTTTAAACACAACATCTACAAGGATAAACTATGCTGCCTCCCATTCCTTAGACACAGAGTTGAACAAAAACACAAACGGAGACATCGTGTTCTTCTCTATAACCTTCACGTTGATGATCACGTATGCCACTGTCGTCGCCGGAGGTGATGTGGTGTCATCGAGGACGTGGGCATCATGGGCTGGCGTTATGGCGGCTGGATTTGGCATCATGTCATCGTTTGGACTTGTCAGCCTTTGTGGTGTAAAGTTTGTCAATATCGTCGGTGTAACACCATTTCTGATCATAGGTACGCTAAAGTAGTTTGATAATAGAGTTACAGAATACAGATATGAGGTAAAGGTCAGACATATTATATTTAAGTAGCTTTGTCACATTAGTCGCACTTTGAATCTCCCATTATGTGATGCGAAACAAATCATAAGTCACATCCTCTTATTGATGAAGGTATCGGTGTGGACGACATGTTCCTGTTGATGTCCAGCTGGGCGGAGACCTACCCTCACCGAGACAAGACCGTCGCCGAGAGGATGGGAATAACCTTTGCCTCAGCGGGTATCGGTATCACCATCACGTCCCTCACTGATCTCCTGGCCTTCTTAACTGGCGTGTCTTCTGTGTTTCTCAGTGTGAGGAACTTCTGTGTATACACAGGTTAGTATGATGTATATCAGCCCCAAACCAGTTACACCTACCTGGCTTCAATTAAGATGTCAATTACCATCTGTCTCTATACAGGTTAGTGGTTTCCATAGAGTATGTTCGTATTAATGGACCTCTCTGAGCAGGTTAATTTCTCCGCTTCAGCGTGTGTTGTACATTCTTTGTGTTCAGGTTGATGATGTATAGTCGGAATCGTACCAGGCATTCTTCTTTTAATAGAGATTTCTTATCGTTATCGAAATGGTTTTGTTGCTTTTTGTTCATTTTATAATTTCACAATTCTTAAATTCTCTGGGCAGCATTTTAGCAATCACGCCAAAAGAGCAGGTTCTCTTCTCCCCTGTAGTCCATTCGTGTCATGGTGTTAATTTATATATTCTTCTCGTTCACAGGAGTGGCCGTCATCTTCTGCTACCTGTACCAGTGCCTCTTCTTCTCCCCCTGCCTTGCCATCCATGGCCGTCGGGTTAACAGTAACAGACACTGCATGACCTGCCTCAAAACTAAATCCAGAGACCAACTCAGGAACGATGATGCCTCTACCTGTAGAGTGTTCTGCTGTGGAGGCTCACCACCAACAGAGAGGGGACAGGATGAACGATTCTTTGAGACACTGCCACGAAAGTACCTGCCACAAATGTTACTGTGTGTGGGGGGGAAGGTAATTGTGATTGTGCTATTCTTGGCCTACCTCGGAGTGTCAATATGGGGAACATTGAACTTTAAACAAGGTTTGATTCTGAAGAACCTGGTCTCCACAGATTCATACTATCATTCCTATAGTGAGATATATGATGCATACTTCTCGAGTGCTTTCCCTGTCCCGTTTGTATTTGGCCCAACAACAAATTACAGAGACAAGAATACTGTAGATAATATCGAGTCTCTGATCAATAGTGCAAAAACAGACTCTGGAGTAGATCAGAATTCGTTGATTTGCTGGTTCGATTCTTATAGATCAACAACTCTTTATGACAACAGCAGCACTACAGCTTTTATATCGGGATTGAAAACATTTTTTACAACAACCACAGTATTTGATAACGATGTTGTATTTGACGCAACTGATACTGATATCAAAGCTTCCCGATGTTATCTTTTATCAACAAATATTAAAGAATCCAACGCTCAAGCTGATGTTATGGTTCGAATGCGAGCTCTGGCAGACAACTCACCTCTCTCTGTCTACACCTTCCACCCAGCCTATATCTTCTTTGAGCAGTATGTTGCTATCCTACCCAGTACACTACAAACTGTGGGCGTGGCACTGGTCGTCATGACTGTGGTCACCTGCATCTTTCTTCCTCATCCTCTTCTGGTTTTCCTTGTCGTCCTGAACATAGTTTCTATCCTCGTTGGCATCTTCGGGTTCCTTTACATCTGGGGACTGAGTCTCAGCTCAGTGACAATGATCCATCTCATCATGTCTGTCGGCTTCTCGGTGGACTTCAGTGTGCACGTGTGCTCTGCCTATATGATTGGAGAAGGAAGAAACAGGAGAGAGAAAACCGAATCTTCCATTGTCCATGCAGCTGGTCCCATATTAAACGGCGGAATGTCATCCTTTCTGGGCATTCTTGTGCTAGTGTTCTCAAAGTCCTACATCTTCAACTCCTTCTTCAAGATCATGTTCACAGTGATCCTGTTCGGCATGCTGCATGCTGTGTTCCTCCTCCCTGTGATATTGTCCATCCTTGGCCCTGTAACCAAAACTTTCGTAAGTCCTACAAGCTCACGTCCACCGACACCTCCCCCAGATTACCCCGTTCAGATTCGATTCCTAACCTTGACTCAAGATATCATCGTTGTGTCATCTGGGCCATATTCCGATCTAACAGGCATGTAACCAACTATATCATAAGTCCTGCAAGCTCGCCTCCTATAGACGACATATAACAAAGACCACTGGTAATACGCAACATTATTACATGTGTTCGTTTCAGGATTGAGAATTTTAAAAAATTTAACACATACACAAAAATAAAAGACATACACCTAAATATTCATTGTCCTCCCTCTCAACACACAGATACCTAAACTAGAATATTTCTGTCAAATCCAATGAGATGTAAATCCACAATACTAGTATTTGAGAAAGAAATAACATGTATGTATTAACCTCAGCAATACAGAGAAAGAGTACATACTCTCTGTTCTGAAATATGTTACTGTTGGTGTGCTGTGGTTTGCAAATAATATGACATTTATACCAATTGGGTTTCTACTGTCCCAATATTCATTCAGATAGTATGGTCATCTACTTATGTGTGTCCCTTGGGCACGCCAGAAACCTATGATCGTGGGTTCGAATCCCGGTTCGCCCCGATTATGTTTCTAGGTTTGTCAGCACCATAACCGTGCTCGTGGGTTTCACCAAAGTGGTAAACGTCTGAGACCTGCATCACTTCGGGCTTTCCTCCCACATTAAGCTGACACGCCGCGATATAACTGGAATACTGTTAAAAAGCGGCGTTAAACCCAACTCACTCACTCACTCACTCACTCACTTATGTGTGTTTAACTGTCTTAGTGTGCCCATTTTATTTCTCTATGTTGATTTCGTAGTACATCTGTCCATGTACATAAACCATATAATTATCATGAAATAGGTTCACAGTTTGGTAACATGTGTAACAGGAAGAAGGTTTTTTGTTCATCTACCAGAGATGGACATTGTAAAAAAGTACCTGCCAAACTGTGTGTACACTACCACCAATTATTGATCTGGTGTCTGTATAACTACAACACTAGAACCATTGATCATTGATTATTTAATGCTATGTGGATGACTTTCTTTGTCATGTATTGCCTTCCCTACTGTGATATATGAATAAACCAGTCTGTTATCTTTGTTATATTCTTGACACTTCACCGATTCATACAAACATCCACGAAAAAACAAAACAATTTCCATGATCATAGAAAGTCTCTAGTCAAAACGAAAATCCATTTTCCGACTAATTCATAAGCATGTGTTTATGAATCACTATAGTGATGGCACTAGGTCTTTGTGAGGGTGAGAAAGTGAGAAAGTGAGCGTATCCTTCCCCCACGGTAACGCCCGTGACAAACACATGCAAATGCAAGCCAATTCTTCATCTTCACGCAAACAAGTCAAAATAGGGAATATCATCGGTCAAATGTGGAAATGTTCTCTATATATCTACCATAAAATGTTTTAAACTTTACGAAAACCTCGAAAGCTTAAACCTTGATGAAACAACTTTTGAGGATGAGTCGTATGGCGTTTTTTGATATCTTCGTAGAAAGAGAAGACCCGATTGAACCTCAAAAGCTGTGAAATGTAGACACCAAAGGTTGCATATTGCTCGACAGGTAGGGAAGGTTGAAGACATCCCTCTTGTCATACAGACTTGTGAATAGCTTTTGTCTCTTTGAATTTGTATCCATTGATTTAAATATGAAACAGAGGAGTTTCATTGGTCTCTTTCAGGTGAGTGAGTGAGAGGGAATCGGCTATTTGATCATTAGAGAACGATATCAAATTATACTGTGTGCGTGTGTGCGCACATGGGAATACATGGGTTGGCTTGGCGTAGATATAGTAAGTGAACGAGTGAGTATGGTTTTACGCCGCTTTTAACAATATTCCAGCAACATGTGTGAGTGTGTGTGTGTTGGGGGGGGGGGGGGGGGTGTCATTCCTTGCTGTTTACCTCGGTTAGGACATATTATGGTTCTGAAGAATATTAATGCAATTTTAGATACCTGCGTACTACCTGTACAATAAAAGCAGTGGTGGGGTAACATAATCTTGAGGAATTAATGACAAACACTGGGACCTTTGCCGCCACACATCGGCTTTATCGCCTGTAATATGATAAATAGGCCGATTTCCTTGTCATGTGCCTTGCGTGAGAGGCGACGAGTATCCCTGCCTTTTCCTCTTAACTTCTCTTATCAAGCACATGAACTTTTGGATCACTCGTAAGCCTGCATTAATCTTGTTGTTGTTGTTGTTGTTGTTTATTCAGCAAGGTTACGTAGGTCATCGGCCCATGTTACAGCAGTTGTATAGCAGCCATTGTTGTAATTACAATTACAATTGTCCTTAATTACATAGACTTATTAATAAACATATCAAAATTTCTTATGATATCAAGACGTTGGCTTTTATGTAATGCGGGAAATACATAGAAGTTTCTTGGAATATACTGTTCACGCTATTAGGCATACACCTTGCATACAAATAAGAAATGATACTCATCCTCAACAAAACCTTTTTTTACAAACATTGCAGAACCTTTCGCTTCCTCGGAACATTTGCATATCTGCCAGTCTCAATTTTTAGTTCGTGAGAACTACGTCTAAACTTAGCTAAAGCTACATGAAATTTGTGGATAGAAATATACTTAATATAATACTCTTGAAACGCTATAGATTTTTACATAAAGTAATTGAATGTTTTTGCACCATGTGACAAGGATGCATGCCATTCTTGCTGATAAATACATTTTGCTCTTACCATTAATTCTGATAAAATTAATTAAATACTACCAATACTCTGATTATCCCAAACTTAGCCAATAATTTAATGCTGTCCATAATTTTATACTTCTCCAGGTAAGTAAGAATCATCAATGACATTGGCGGACGCTCTACCACTAGACCACGAAGGCGTTCTAATATCACAAAGGATACGATTGCAAGATAACAGCTAACTAATCAAAATCGAGACGTATATACGGTTATTGTATAATTGACATAAATTCGGTGGAATCCTTTCGAAACAAACATAGTGTACTTATATTTTATACCAGCAAAATCTGCATTTCAGTGTTCAAAAGAATGTAAATACAAACTGAGCTGGCCAATTTTTATGAAAGCCTATAAACACCTGTAAACACATTTTGGCAGTGGGAAAAGATTAATGAGAGACATGGCAATGCATTTCTTTGTCAATGAAGGACACGGAAGACCAAGTCGTCTACGGTGCCACAATAGCTGTGCAGAGTTGCGTAACAAGGGAACGCGAGAAATCTATAAATTCGAATGATCAAATCGAAACTCCGTCACCCTTTGGTCACGTTTTGGCTTCTAATTTCCGTTGGTGATATGCGACACATTCTGTACAGTATACAGAGACATTTTGTGCGTGTGTGATCCTTGCCGTCTTCTTGTCATATGATCCATGTGGCTGGGTGTTTAGAGAGCCAATAAGATTTAGGTGTGACTCATCTTTGGCTTGTCATGCCAGCATACCACAATCAATAGTCACATAATCAATGGTGTTATTGCATATAACTTTTTTTTATGATTTTCGATGTAATCAATTTCCAAGAACAAGGCAGTCAGTGGAAGAATCAAAAGCGTTTTTTCCTTGAAATGTGACACCAAAGAAATCAACACGAAGGCTAGTTATGTCTATCGCGTGCCAGATTTTTCTGCATGATTTCTTCTCATTTGTTTTGTAGTGGTTTATGTCACGACATTACCCAGAATGACTGCACATTTCCTCGAAATGATTTGCATCAGGCAATGTGAGCCACGTTGTGACCTTGTGATGTATGTGAAGTTGCGATCCTTGTAGATAAATCTCAACATAAGTAAATACAACACTGCGTTCGCATTGTATCTTGTTATTGTTATGGTACATTCCATTGTGTACATGCGATGCAGCCATTCTTGTAGTACCTCACCGGAGAGTATTTGGCACACGGCAGAGTCTACTTTAGAGGCTGTCAGAACATCAGAACACATAGCCATAGAGTTTGACACTGCGTATTAGTCTTACTATTATTTACACATGATATGTCTATTTTATCTGAGCGTTCATGTTACTATATACGTAGGTACACATTGCTTATTTGTTTGTTCTTTAACACCGCACTCAGCAAGACTCTGTAAATAATCAAATCTTGACCAGACAATCCTGTAATTGACATCATGACCATCGACCCAGGCAGTTAGGAAACGTTGACATGTTTCAACCAAGTCAGACGAGCCTAATCCCGTTAGCCGCCTTTTACGACAAGCAGAGTCGCCTTTTACGGCAAGCATGGGTTGGAGAAGAGCTATTCTACGCCGGATCTTCACCGGTATGCACACGTTACTATCCACGTAGATACACGTTACTATCCACATAGGTACACGTTACTATCCACGTAGGTACACATTGCTATCCGCATAGGTACACGTTACTATCCACATAGGTACACGTTACTATACACGTAGGTACACGTTACTATCCACATAGGTACACGTTACTATCCACGTAGGTACACATTGCTATCCGCGTAGGTACACATTGCTATCCACGTAGGTACACATTGCTATCCGCGTAGGTACACGTTACTATCCACGTAGATACACGTTACTATCCACATAGGTACACGTTACTATCCACGTAGGTACACATTGCTATCCGCATAGGTACACGTTACTATCCACATAGGTACACGTTACTATACACATAGGTACACGTTACTATCCACATAGGTACACGTTACTATCCACGTAGGTACACATTGCTATCCGCGTAGGTACACATTGCTATCCACGTAGGTACACATTGCTATCCGCGTAGGTACACGTTACTATCCACGTAGATACACGTTACTATCCACATAGGTACACGTTACTATCCACGAAGGTACACATTGCTATCCGCGTAGGTACACATTGCTATCCACGTAGGTACATATTGCTATCCACGTAGGTACACGTTACTATACACGTAGGTACACGTTACTATCCACGTAGGTACACGTTACTATCCACGTAGGTACACGTTACTTTCCACATAGGTACACATTACTATCCACATAGGTACACGTTACTATCCACATAGGTACACGTTGCTATCCACGTAGGTACACGTTACTATCCACGTAGGTACACGTTACTATCCACGTAGGTACACGTTACTATCCACGTAGGTACACGTTACTATCCACATAGGTACACGTTACTATCCACATAGGTACACGTTACTATCCACATAGGTACACGTTGCTATCCACGTAGGTACACGTTACTATCCACATAGGTGCACGTTACTATCCACGTAGGTACACATTACTATCCACGTAGGTACACGTTACTATCCACGTAGGTACACGTTACTATCCATGTAGGTACACGTTACTATCCACGTAGGTACACGTTCCTATCAACGTAGGTACACATTGCCATCCGCGTAGGTTCATGTTGCTATTACTACTGAGGTAGAAGTAGAAGTAGTTCTTTTCACTCTGGCGTAATAATTCATGTGACTGCGTTCGATCTTCTTCGCTGTCATATCAAAAGGTCGTCTCGTGAGCAATTGGAAAATAAGAATTCTTTTATATGCTTGTTGACTGGTTACAGACAGGTTGAACATTAACACAAATGATATTAGAATAGAGAGCGATTATTGAACATCATATTATTTTTAACAGAATGACAATAAAATATTTAGTAAGGTCACGAAGCTGTTTGTCAGACAGTAGAAGATATACTTACATCAATATATTCCTAAACGTTGTTCATGGGTGGCCAGCACAAGGTTGTTGGGGGGCACGGGTGGCCCAGTCGTCTAAGGCGCCGTGATTCGCTGTGCAGAGTTGCGTCCCTTGGGCATGCCAGAAACCTATGATCGTGGGTTCGAATCCCGGTTCGCCCCGATTATGTTTCTAGGTTTGTCAGCACCATAACCGTGATCGTGGGTTTCACCGAAGTGGTAAATGTCTGAGACCTGCATCACTTCGGGCTTTCCTCCCACATTAAGCTGACACGCCGCGATATAACTGGAATACTGTTAAAAGCGGCGTTAACCCCAACTCACTCACTCACTCACTCACTCACTCACTCACTCACTCACTCACAAGGTTGTTGGTGTATCCACCATCTTTGGTGCAAGCATCTTCACTTAGCTTTGACAATCATAGTAAGCAACGTAGTTCATACACCGCGAATATTGCAGGAGCAGTTATATGTCTGCTAGACAACTATTTCTTTTCAGTGGACATAAATATACCGTATTCGACGTAATAAGCGCCCACGGCGATATTTGCTATTGGCTAGTGAACAATCCCAATTAGCACAACTTACACGATCAACTGATCTATCAAGAAGAGAATTCACATTACATTATACCCGGACGTGACGTGACGAGAGAGATTTGAGGGATTTTACGACCGCTTCAGCCGTCGGCTATTTCGCAGTCGGGGCCAGACGGGTTTTAGATAATAATATAATACTGGGGAATAGAGATGTAATCGGCTGGCCCAAAAAACTGTAAATGAAGGGGTGTAAAGAAGAAAGAAATACAGTAAAGGTGGGGAAATGGGATAAGAGAACCTAGTGACAAAGTATGACGCTGTAAGAAACCTAGTCTACTATAAGCACCTAATGGGAGAGATAAATAGTTGAATGTGATCAGTTAAGCTGATATGCTTGTGTAATAACAGAACTGCTGAGAAATAAGATAAAAAAGAATAATGGTAGGGTAGGAAACCTACTCTAATAAACATTGGGCTTACTTGGCTGGGGGGGGGGGGGGGGGGGGGGTCAGGCGGGAGTCGAGTAGGGTGGTAGTCGTGAGCGAGTTGGCTTGGCTTGGATAGGTGGCTGGATTAAAGAACATGGTAATGTGTGGCTGGATATGGGAGAATTTGTCGCGCGGACGTCGGAGAAGGCAATCCGCGCTAGGAATTTGGATCCCGATCCTAAATTGCAAAAGTGGTGATTTTGTAGATGGTGGTTTTTAACTAAGATTTGTTGGGATAGGGGTGGGGGGGTAGTATTTCATTGAGGTTGATTTGGCCACTAAGCATTCTATTTATAATTTTATCCGTGATGACTGACTTTGTGAAGTTGCGGCATTTAGTGACAGGTTTAATGAAAAGAGATTTTATCCATGCGACCTTAGAATTTTGAATATTAATTTGGAAATTTTGACTCTTTATGTTTTTTCTGATTATTGATTTGATTTCGGCCTTACTTGTGGTGAAGTTAATGCAGGGTGATGGGTGTGTGGTAGCTAATTTTGCTGCTGTGTCTGCTAAGTAATTGCCTTGTATTCCTGTGTGTGCAGGTGCCCAGAGTAGTGTTATTGTTTTGTTTGTTTCTGTGAAGTTTTTATGTATGTCTATAATAATGTTTATGATGTCTTGACGCGATTTAGATGTTTTGTTTTGAATTTGGGATAATGAGCCTAATGAGTCCGAAATGATTAGAAAGTTAGTGTCCTTGGATTGTTTGATATAGTGATATGCACATTGGATGGTGAGTAGTTCTGCAGTGGTAGTGTGTGTGTAGTTAGTGTAATGGAAGTTTGTGGTAATGGGGACTGGTTGAGTGATTTGAATTCCTAGACCTGTGATATTCTTGTTATTTTGGGAGGCGTTAGTATAAATGTGTGTATGATTAGGCCAGTTTTGATGTATATATTGGTTTGTTTTTTGCAGTTTGTCTGTTTTGGTTAAGTCGGTTTGGGTAGTGAAGAGTTTGTGTACAAAGTACTTACTTACTTACTTACTTTGGAGATTTAACGTGCGCTTTCCGACTGATGCGTATTTCGCACACGGGCCCGGCCAGGCCATTTCATGTGTTTCCGAAAGGGGCGAAAGTGGTCTGTGCAACCCAAGAAGGGGGTTTTAGGGGTTGCTTATATAGAATTTGGGAATTTTGAGATTTGGAATAGATGCCGATGGGATTGGGGAGGGGAACTAAGGGAGCTGGGTATGGGGGATGTTTGTTTGTTTATGTGATTTTGATTTGGTAGGTTATTGTGTTTTTAGATGCGTTTTATTAGTTCCGTTTTTATTAAGAATACACCTAAGGCCTTGAAGTTTTCTAGTTTATTTTGTGGGTTTAGTATTGCTTCTAGAGTTAGAGCCTTGTTTAGATTGAGGGTGGTTTGTAATGCGGTTCGATGTGTTAGGTAGTGTGTGCAGTGGATGAGTGCGTGTTCTGGGGTTTCTGGTTGTTTGCAGTGTGGGCAGTTACCTGTAGTGTGTTTTTAAAAAAAATTTAGGTGGTTATTTAGGTTGGTGTGTCCTGTTTGGAGTTTAGTGATTACTCTGTCGACTTTTTTGGATGGATGGAGAATTTTTGGTTTGGTTAGTGGTTTGCTGAGCACTTTTTTGATTTGGCTATTTGAGTTTAGATATAGGTTATGCCATTTTTTTGTGATTTTTTGCTTGTTTACACTTTTAATTTCTGATTTTGAGATGGGTAAGTTTAAGCTTATTTCTGGGATTTTGAGGGATAGTTTAGCTGCTTTATCGGCGTTTTCATTACCGTATATTCCTACGTGGGCGGGTATCCACAAGAAGGTTATTTGTTTGCCTGCCTGAGTTAGGTCGTTGGAGCTTTTAAGTATTTGATTTATTAATTTAGGTCGGTTTTTGGTATTTTTGTTTTGGAGGGCTTGCAGTCCACTGAGGGAGTCGGTAAGTATTAGGATTTTTTTGTGTTTTTTTTATTCTTGATTATGGAGGGCTGAGGCCATGCCCATTAGTTCTGCCGTGAATATTGATTGGTTGTTTGGGAGTCGGAAGGATTGTGTGGTTTTAGTTGGTTGTGTGGTATGGACTCCGAAACCTGTGTGTTTGGAGGTCGGATCTGAGGATCCGTCCGTGTAAATGTGACACCAATTTGGCCAATTTTCGTGTATGTATGCTAGTGTGGTAGTTTTAGCTATGTTTGGGTCGGTTTGTTTATTTATTTGGCTAGCTAGTGTTGTGTCTATTTTGGGTATTTTAAGTTTAGGGGTGAAGATATTTGATTGTTTGCAGTTTTGTTTAAGATTTTTAATTTGGTGTTCATTTAGGTAGTTTGTTATTCTTTGGGATATTGGGGTAAGTAAGGGGTGTTTACGAGCTAGAGCTTGGTTTTTGGGGCTGATGTTTTGGTTTATTAAGTTTTGGATGAGAGGGTTTGATTGGGACGCGGCCCAGAAGTTTAAGCTTAGCTGTTCCCTGCGTAGACTTAGTGGCATTTCTCCTGTTAAGGCCTGAAGTGAGGTGTAGGAGGTGCCATGTTGGGTGCGTGTAATTAGTTTGAGAGCCTGATATTGTATTGAGTCAAGATTTTTAGATAGAGAGTTGTTTAGGGTGTTGTATATGGCGCAGCCGTAGTCTAGTTTTTATCTAATTAGTGATATGTAGAGAGAGAGGAGGGTATCTTTGGATGCTCCCCAGTTAGAGCCAGTTAGGCATCTTAGGGTGTTTAGGTCTTTACTGCATTTAGTTGTTAGGTTTTGGACGTGAGCATCCCAGGTGAGATGTTCATCGAAAATAAGTCCTAAGAATTTGGTTTGTTTTTGAAATTTGATTGTTTGATTGTTTAGCTGGAGGATTGGGGAGGCGGGTTTCATGTTTTTATGTTTGAATACTATTCCTGTTGTTTTTTCTGAGTTAAGGGAGAAGCCCCATTTGTCAGCCCATTGTTGTATTTTATTAAGAGATTTTTGGAGTAAATTTTGGACCATGTTCATGCTTTTAGTGCGGATCCAGATGGCTCCATCATCCGCGAATTTTGATGTGTTTACTTTAGGGGATAGGCCCTCGAATAGATCGTTTATCATTATATTGAAGAGGGTGGGGCTGAGGATACTGCCCTGTGGAGTACCATTTTCTAGGGGACATTGGTCCAATAGAGTTTGGTCTATACCCACGGTTATTTTACGATTGTTTAGGAAGTCCTGGATGTAGTTTATTATCTGACCTTTGAGTCCTATTTTTTTAAGTTTTTGTATTAGCCCATCGTGCCATACCATGTCGAAAGTAGGTATGGGCATGATATATATACATAACAATAAATAGATGTTTATATAACAGATAAGGTTGGTGTACACTGATTGATAGGTAGTTATGATAAGACAAGTTTATACAAGAGATAGGATTGATTACAGTGATTGATAGGTATGGGATTAACACAAGGATTACTAAGAAGAAATGTATGGGAAGCCAGTGGGGAGATAATAGTTCAGTGTTGTTTTGGCGAGCTGATGAGATCATGGTAAGCTGGAGGGATGTAGTATCCTTGATCTCTGTTTATGGCTGGCTGAATTCTTTTGATGTCAATGGCTTCTCTAAATTTTCTGAGCTTGAAGTCTTTCTGGTTTCTTGTTAAGATGTTGACGTTGACACTCAAATCCACCCCAGCCATAATATTAAGTGGGACAACGTCAACATCTTAACAACAAACCAGAAAGACTTCAAGCTCAGAAAATTTAGAGAAGCCATTTACATCAAAAGAATTCAGCCAGCCATAAACAGAGATCAAGTTATCATCACTGGGTCAAACACTTCTGTTCAATTAATATATATAGTTTTCTTTAATCATGTAGGTATAACAATACTTTATATGGATAACAAAATGCTTCCAAATAAGGTGATCCCTCTGAGTTTTGAGGTTTATTTGTAAGGACCTGTGTCGGGCAAAATAATTATTGCATGTAACTATAATGGTAGTTTACTGATGTGGCTTCTGTATCTGAATAGCTACGTCCTTGCTGCCTGCCAAGATGACGTAATAACAACAAGCAACATCGACTGGGAATTACGATGGACAATTCAAAGAGGAAGATTACAAATGTCATTAGGCAATTTGTGTGCCATCTGATTCACAAAACGTTTAATAACACGAATTGGCGATTGATATGCTTTGACAGTAGCACTGGATGTCATATTTATGAGAAACATGTTCATGAATAGTGATGTTAAATGCTGCATCCTTTGGCACGCCAGAAACCTATGATTGTGGGTTCGAATACCAGTTCGCCCCAAATATGTTTCTAGGTTTGTCAGCACCATATCCGTGCTCGTGGGTTTCACCAAAGTGGTAAATGTCTGAGACCTGCATCACTTCGAGCTTTCCTCACACATTAAGCTGACACGCCTCGATATGACTGGAATAGTGTTAAAAGCAGCGTTGAACCCAACTCACTCACATAGTTCAGAATTACCATCAACTTTAATACACGTCTTCAGATATCATCAAATACGATTCTGGGTTCCTCTGTACGTTATTCATTAGATTTAATAAAATTTATAACTCAAATTGCTTGGCTTTAGCCAAATTCAGTAACTGCATTGCGACCTAAACCAGCTGTTACAAAGTTGAAAATGGCGGGCGTCAGCAAAACACGTTGCTACGCCCTGATCACAAATTGACACAGATATTGGTAAATATCGAGCTGCTAAGGGATTTTGATCTGTTTGTTGAAGAAGGAAGGTATGATTAATCTTTATCTTATGGTTAATCAGCGTAACTATGCTTAGAACGACAAATTCTTCAAAAGTTACGGTCAATGGAAAACTCTTGAAAAAGATAAACAAGATCGTTTTGACAGACATCGATGCTTATGAGGTACTGCCATATCCTAAACAATATAAATAACATGATGGCATTGAGATGTGATTATTCTCCGAGATAACAGTATGTTATGAAGCTCTATAACAGCATGCTATGATCCTCTGATAGATTTCTTACCAAAACGAATTACGAAACATTGAATTACGTGAAAACGAGGTTCGCAAAAATATACTGGTGTATACCTGCAAAACTTACACTGTCATATAACCATCAAAAATACAACAGGGAAATATGTAGGAAATATTTCTAATTTTTACATGCTGTCAGAACTTACACAATATTACAATAAAGATATTTTAATATTTATATATTCTTTGCGATGGTCATCACAATACATTATAAGTGTATAGATAGAATTATGAAAGAATGTTTCATAAAAAATAAGATGTGATTTGCCTATATACAAGGGCTGATCAAAAAGTTCTAAGCCTGACTAACTTTCAACTATGTACCATAATAAAGTGAACCAGTAAATGTAATACATTGTTTGAGTAGTTCATTGCAAGTGTTTTTGGTCTGTTTGTGACAGGTAACTACTAGATGGCATGGCTGTGAGGGGTGACAGGTAGCAGCTTGATGGCATGACTGTATGCTATGTCAAGTATCTACTTGATTACATGACTGTCAGTTGTTAGAGGTAACTACGTGATGGCATGATTGCATGCAGTGTGAGGTATCAATTTGACGTCATGAGTGTATGCTGTGGTTGGTAGCTACGATATTATATGACTGCATGCTATGCCAGGTAGCTATTTGATGACAATACTGTATGAGGTATCGGGTAGCTACTTGATGGCATGGCTGGATGCATGCTGACTGTAGATTAAAGGATATATCTTGTTTTTATTCCTGTTGGACGTTTTTCCTCCATTCGTCATTAATATTATTCGATATTTGGGTCACCGTCGCAATTTCGACGTTCAGTGTTGTTGGCGAGGACTGAACATGTGTGTCGTCATGATTTGCGTGGTGGTTTGTATGTAATTCATCGAATCAACACCCTGTTCTCTGGTTCCCTATTCAAAATCAAAAGTGCTGTCCAGCATGGCTGCTTCAATAACATAGCTTTCACATACTCTACGAGTTTCAACATGGCTTCCTTTTTTGAGATTTTGCTCATTTCGTTCAGATTCAAAGTTGTATGGGAAGCTGGTCGAACAGAAGAGGTTGCAGATGGATAAAGAAGCAGCCGAAAACGAGACGCAACATTTGGGTTGTTTTCTCTTTGAAAAGTCTCCTCAAACTTTGCCATATGAAGACCACACATCACATCTGTGGTTTGTTTAACAAAAGAACATGTTTTAGACATTCTGTTCTTTTTCTGTATGATGTTATATCCATATAACTCAAGAATATTTATGTTCTTTTCTTGTAGCATTCCCATTTGCAGAGGGCCCCAGTTAACAGTTTGTCCACTCTGACCATTTTTATTCCGCACATGCGCAAGGCCATCCATAAAACCATTCCCAGCACTGTAGTTTGATTGTCCAGCGTTTCCAAAGACCGGTGTTACAAACGAAAACAGCACAAAGTAGTGCAGTGGGAGATACTCTGTCAGGAGATGCAGGTTCCAGGATCCAGCAACCTTGGGAGAAGAAGCTGTGTGGAACTTCTCTCTTGTCATGCCCGGAAGTAGTCCATCCTCAAGCACAGCAGACCAAAAGAACACCCCTTTCAATGGGAACATCGGGAAACTAGTTTTCAACTCCGACAATGCTGATTTCAGCGCACTGATATCCTGAACATCAGCTTGCACTGATGTCACACTACATCCATAGTCCTTGGATATCTGTTCAATGTCTGCTTTTTTGTCATCGGTAGGATTACGTCTACTGAGAATTGCAACACATCCTGCTCCTTTGCTAGCCAAATACAAGACGCATTCCCATCCCAATCCAGTCAAACCTCCAACAACAAGATACATTCCAGTCTTATCAAACAGCATATCCTCTAGTATACCCACTTGTTCAGTTTGGAGGCTTGCATCGCTGTAAATATTCCATTCCTTTCCGTTTGGGTAGTTCGGTAAGGTCAAATGGTAGAGGCTGCGACACTGGAGAGTCACACAAGGACTTGAAACACAGCAACATTTCATCCACATTTCTGCTGCTGTCCTTAATCCAGCTGTACAAGTTTAGAATATGTGCCTCCATTTCATTGAATGAAAGAATTTCCAAAGACCTCACAATGGATACTTTCACTTGTAATCGGTCACATTTCACCAGTTTTAAAATGGAGGTTTTCATCATATTTTTGAAGCAGACAATACGCTCTTGACAATGCTATTTCTGAACAACCATTTGTGCTAGCTCTGCAGTTATCTGTATTGTAGATATGACCACTGGGCTTCCATGGTGGGATGGTATTTCATCAGGTGTCAACATTACAACTGTCTGTGTTTGTGTGGTCAACAAAAGAGCCTTCATTGCCTCAGCATACTTCTTCGTCTGGTGTGTGTACAGTATTGCAGTGGCTTTCATCAATTGATCAAATAATCATCAAATGCAATAAAGTCTCAGCATGTATCCAGTTTCATACTTGTTAAGGTACTTCATTTCCATCACAAATGATGTTCGGACACAGGTCTTTGGCATGACTAGATGTTGGTAGCAATTAACAGCTGTTGTATCCGTATCAGATGTCTCAGTTGAACTGCAACTGAATGGGTAGTGAACCTACCTTCTTCCACTGGCGTCTGAGATACTTGCCTTGAAATCTTAAGGAAAGTTTTGTAATAGTTTCTCTCGTTTTTGAAACTAAAATTGTTTCCATGCCATTTCTTTGCTGTTCAGTCAAACATATGGTGTAGTTATTATCAGTTGGTCATACACCTGTCCATAGAACTGTATGTGGTTTATCTTGATCTCTGGATAGTTTTGGATTTCTAAAACCCCGCTTATAACAATCTGAAACAGGTGTCCGAGTCTTCCTTCAGTTTTAGAAGCTTTATGGCCCGATGAAGGCCTGAATACCTTCATCAATACAAGCTTGTTCATCATGCCTCTTGTTCGCATTGAGGCGATCAACAGGAGTAGTTTCTGTCTTGATAAAGATTGGTATTTTGAGAATATTGTTGGACATGTAGAGGAGTAGAGATCTCAGTAACATGATTATATCCTCCAAGCATTTCTCCAGATACGAACCATCCTCTGTTTTCTCAGGCATTGCTTGAAATAGGACAGCCACTGCTGATGCCTGTTGTAGTTCAAGAGGAAAACTGCTCCCGAGTAAAGTGGAATTATCATGAGTTCTCCATGGCACTGAGGTGAGTGAGCTGTCACAATTGCAGAACATTTCATCTTGAAATGCGTTGCTGTTACAGGCTGAAACATCTTGATCTAGGCTGAATTTCAAAAGCAACGTTTCAGACATTAAATATCTCCACACCAATCACCTTCAACGTGAAAGCTGCAATGTGCGCGATGACCTATGCATCCATTGTCAGTAATGATAGTGTGTTTCTGTTTCTTGGATAACCTTAACATTGACGAGCATGTTCTTTGATATATTGTTCTTGACAACCTTTCAGAAAAAAATGGAAGCATCTCTTTGATGTTTGTTGCCACTGTAACAGGTGTTTGTAACATTCCATCAAGAACACCAGGATGAAGAACTGTAAGTTCCATTTCATTTCCAAGCTGGGATCCATTGTCAATCAAAGTAAGACTTTCTTTTTCAGCTACCTGGCTATTTTAGATAGCAGACATTATTACCCCATAGCTGAATCCAGCCTTGTCTAACTTCTTATAAATATCCTCCTTTATCAGCGTTTGCTTACATCGTCCTAATTGATAGCACATCCAGAGTTTGCCTGATCACTGCTTCTGCGTATGCTGTAGTATCTTTCCTGATAGCGACTGCCATCACACATTTGGGGATATATGTGTTATCCTTAATTTCAATGTTTGTAATGTGTCCCCTATTTAGGTTAAACAGCATTTTTAAAGACACGGATATGTTCACTACATTGTGTTCACTTAAAGCTATCCATTTGCAATGGAAAGTGCAGCCTCGGCATCCACGGCACCTGGAAGAATAATTGTTCCTTGCACCTTGTGCTCAAAAACACTTTTAAAACTGTTTGGATCAATAATTATTCTTGCAGATCCAGATTCAACAGTGCCCTTCAGAAACAGATGACCTCCCGAATTCTCTGTTCTACCCATAAGCATTTGGTGTTCAGTGTCAGATACCAATAGAACAGGTTTTCCATTGAAAACATAAGCTGGATAACTTGTTGCCTGCATCTGTTCATCAAAGAAACTGTTCCACCTGATGCTGACTCCAGGGGTATACAGTACACTCAGAGCATTATACATATCAATGTACTTTGATCCTTTGTGGATAGATGAGACAGTTGTTACATCCAGAGATGTGTGCTTGAAAATATCCCGTATGTGGGAATTTAATACTGGTTTGGGGCCTAACAAGATATTGTTATGGAAATTGTGAGCAGCCTTCATAATGGCATCACAGAACCTGACTGGTTCCCTTATGTTCCTACCCCAGTAGGTAACAGACCTTATGGCTTCTTCATTTAAGACTAGGTCAACTGATGAAATGAATTCTGTTTCCATCTTTGATGTTTGCAAAGGAAATAACACTTTGTCCAGCTGGTCTTTAGATGAAGCCATGGAGGGACTGTGGAAAGCTCTTGTAACAGGAAGTTCATAAAACAGTGTGTTACTGTCTGAAATATGCCCCAATTCCTCTTTGACTGACAGAACAGCCCTCTCATCGCCACTGATAGTACATTAGACTGGGCTGTAGTGAAGGGCGACAACTGCCTGATTGTGATGCTTCCTGCATGCTGTCTTTACTTGTTCAATGTCAACATTTCGGATAAGCATCATCTTTCTACTTGGCACCATAGCCAGGATCCGAGTCCTTTGGAGAATGACCCTGACAGCATCATAAAAGGACAGGATTCCACCAATGTGTGCTGCAGCCAACTCCCCCACTGACTGACCAACAACAGCTGCAGGCTTCACTCCCCCAGGATTCCCAGAGGTGAGCTAGAGACACCTGACAAGCAAAGGTGGCAATAGGAACAAACAAAGGATCTGTCATACCAAGAAAAATGAACACACCATGAGGTATGTAGATATACAATGATGTTTGCAGTCATACCCTGAAAAGAAAGTGAACACACCATGACGTATGCAGATATACCATGACGTATGCAGATATTCCCAGAAAAGTGAACACACCATGACGTATGCAGATATACCCAGAAACGTCAACACACCATGACGTATGCTGATATACCCAGAAAAGTGAACACACCATGCCGTTTGCAGGTAAACCCAGAAAAGTGAACACACCATGACGTATGCAGATATACAATGACGTATGCAGATATACCCAGTAAAGTGAACACATCATGACGTATGCAGATATCCTTCGATGTATGCAGATATCCCAAAAAAGTGAACACACCAAGACGTATGCATATATATCATGACGTATGTAGATACACTACTGCCTAGAAGTTCATTCCCCTTACACGCATGGGCAACGCGTTACGCAACCAGTGTGCATCGGGTTGGTCACGTGTGTGATACCCGTGTGCAACGCGTTGCACACGGGTGTGCTCCCCGTCCGCCACTCGTGTGCAACGCGTGACACACTCATTAGAGGGGGAACAAACTTTTGACCAAAGGAGGACCCGTCTTAAGCTGAACCTGGAGGTGGTAACAAGGAGAGAAAATTTTGTTATCCTGACGAAAAATGATAATACACATGTATTTGCTAATGTCTCCTTTCTTTATGTGATTTTGTGGGAATAACATGAATACTGTTGTGTTTAAATAGATCTGTCTTGTTTTAAACGACCATTGCTTCTAAATCCGATGGTGTTAAGAGAATACATGGTCCTGGAACATGTTATTGCAATTGAAATGCTTTTATTGTGATTTGACATTAACCGTCTGTAGTATGACTTTCAGTGATAATATGTATGAGGTTTGGCGGCGCATTGTTTTTATTGGACCCTAATTACTTTATGATGACTTGGACTCTTTACCTCAGCTCCATAGCCGTGAGGCTGGAAAAGAGCAGCATGTAATTAATGAGGGTGGGTTATATCATTGAGGATACACTTGAGGGAGAGAATACTAATTACCGTACTACAGGAAGAGACCTGTGTTTTAGCTGGCCGTTCGATAATGGCCGCCAGGAGAAGTGAGCTTTGACTGCGTCATCTAAAATAAATAATAAGATACAGCAGTGTTATTTTCACGGGTCTGTTGAATAAACTCCCAGCGCTACTGTCAATGTATCTTCTACTTGATCCTTGATACATCATTTTGGCATTCACAATATATAGTATTTCAACGTACAAAGGAGCACTGATCTAAAGCAATTCCGCGGGAGTAGTTGTTACCTGTGCATTACTCTATTTTCCCAGTGAGTACCCGGATGATATAGCAGAAATCTAGACTTGTTCGCGACCTGTGCTCGCCATTCGTAAGCGCATTTTTATTGAAAGTAGAAGGACGTATGATCACATTGATCAACAAAAATGAAATACAGTTTTGGAAATGTAGGTATATTTGTGGGGAGCATCGGTAATGGTGATGCAGTTTTGGTAAGTCACTTGCTTGGTAATTGTGCGATCTTTGTGTACACTATTTTGACTTGCAACACAAAGTAAATATTTCATCTGAACATTGCTTATTTTACCGTGTGTATATGTTTACATTCAAAATGTACACAGATTTCACTAAGGAAATTTATTAAACGCCTAAATATTCAGTTTATTTTAAAAATTAACTGAAAAATATGTCCATCTTTATTAATATGATAACGAATTCCAAATATTTGTTTATGTTTAATATCATCACCAAGTACAGTTCTGTATTGTTTGGCTTCTTTTCTTAGCATAATTAATATATTGTGATGTGTTTAAGCTCTTTTGATCGTCTTTATCATTTTTAGTCAGTCGGTTAAATAAATGAATGGATTATTCAGTCAATTTGTAAAATGACTGAAATATTTAGATATTTAATAAATTGCCTGAGTGAATCATATTTTACACATTGACTGTAACATATACACGCTTACAAGTGGTTGCGTGTTACCATGGTCACATAGCTGGTTGTGTCACCTGATTGGTTATGAGTGAGTGAGTTGGGTTTAACGCCGCTTTTAACAGTATTCCAGTCATATCACGGCGAAGTGATGCAGGTCTCAGACGTTTACCACCTGACGGGTATGGTGCTGCCAAACCTAGAAACATAATCGGGGCGAACCAGGATTCGAACCCACAATCATAGGTTTCTGGCATGCCCAAGGGACGCAACTCTGCACAGCAAATCGCGAATGGTTGTGTGTCACCTGGCTGGTTGTGTTCAGTTAAAAAGAAGGGGCAAACTTTCTTACTATCAACTCCTTAATACCCATCTCCTTCATGGTGAAGTGAGATTCACGATTTTGAAGATGGCGCAAAAGTATTTCTCTTGCTGTCACATTTAGAGTCGGAAGAGACCACCTGATCACTTTTAATGAGTGCCCTGTAGCGCACTAAAAAACAAATTTGTTTCCATCTCTGTTGTTTCAGCTTGTCCTTCGTCAACAGCCTGTTCCACAGTGTTGCTGCTGATGACTCTCTCTGGAAGACACAGTGTGATAAATGTTTCTTGCTGCAGGAGTAAGTCTTACCACTGCTCACAAATAGGTTGGCTGGTTGGTTGGTTTGTTGTTTAACGCCTCACTCAACAATATTCCAGCTTAGAAACGGCGGTCTGTAAATAATCGAGTCTGAACCAGATAATCCGGTGATTGATATTATGAGCATCAATCCACGCAATTAGGATCGATGACATGCATCAACCAAGTCAGCAAGCCTGACCACCCATTCCCGTTAGTCGCCTCTTTCGGCAAGCATAGTCGCCTTTTACGGCAAGCATGGGTTGCTGAAGACCTATTCTACTCCGGATCTTCACGGGTCCACAATTAAGTAGCATCTGATGTAGGACGCATTGTACATGTTCCCATCCTCTACCATATATAACAGTCCAGTATTCATGCAATGGAATGGATTTCAGAATCCGGATGTTGATTTTGTGCCCCAGTATCCTTTAGTGTTTTCATTTCAGCACTTTTTTCTTATATTTTTATTTCACCTGAACCAAAATTTTGTAAGATCACTTCCAGGAACTTCCTGATGTATCTCTATTTCCATGGAAACTCCTCCTCTATGCATCTCTGTGTTTCCAGATCATTTCCGGATGTCTCTATGTTTCTGTGGAACTTCTTATATCTCTGGGTATTTCTTCTGACAGATGCCCTGAGGAAAGTTCATGGAAGGAGTTGTTTGTCAAGTATTATGGAAACTATGGCGATGTCCTCGGTGTCTACCCAAAGATTCGCACAGCATGGAACAAGATCATGGGCTACCTGAAGAAGTATGACAAGGTCATCACTGGCTCGCTCCTTCGTAAGTCCCAGGATGCCAAGTTGCCTTTCTTGTGTGTGTGTGTGTGGTGGTGGTGTGTGTCTGTCTGTCTGTGTGTTATGTATTAATGTGTGTGTTGTCTAGTAATGTGTGTCTGTCTGTGTGTGCATGCGTGTCTGTCTGTCTCTGTGTGTATCTGTGTGTGTGTTTTTCTCTCTCTCTCTGTGTATGTATGTCTGTATCTGTGTGAGTGTGTTTCTCTGTGTGTTTGTGTGTGTTCTGTATCAATGTGCTTCTATGTGTGTCTGTACATGTCTGTCTCTGTGTGCGTGCATGTCAGTGTACGTGCGTGTCTGTGTGGGGGTGTCTGTATGCGTTTCTGTATGTGTGTCTGTGTATGTGCTTGAGAGACTAAAACCACACAATGGCACAATTATCTACACACTGAAGCACTATTCTGGTTGGCTACGAGATCCATTCCCTATTTTGAGCACCTGCTATAACATGGAAAGAATCACAGAAGTAGGGACTCGACTATACTTTAATCCCAGTTTATCTGCCCAGTCACATCAGAAATTCTATCAGCAAAGATGATCCTCTGATGCTGCTTTCTGAATTTTCAGCTCCAGCCACTGAGGAACAGTTACGGGAGGCAGAGAATAAACTGGGCTGCCGTTTCCCCGATGATATGAGGTGTTCCCTGAAGATTTATAATGGACAGAAACAAGGGGCTGGGCCAGGGTAAGTGGCTTCTTGTACAAGCTGCTCAGGACATTTTCAAGTTATGGGAAACATTAAGACCTCTTTTTATATGTTTACATGAATGACATCTGACATGTTTTCTTTCTGTCACTTGCAAAATTTGGACATGATCTAGTATAGGAGTATGCCTCAAAGAATATATAAACTTTTGAGGCAAATGTGTCCATGTCTTTACCAACATCTAAGAAATTCAGCTTTAGCCAAGCATTTGTTCATTTTCAGATATTAGGAAAATTCTTACTGCAAAATTCTAGAATTGGCAGTTTGCTCATGTTTTTGCCATACATTTTGGTGTTTATTTTTTTGCGTGTTTAAAAAAACAGCATTGTAATTCTCATTCATAAGAACACAGGTCATTAATTATGTGATGACATGTAAATGGTTTGCTTGTATCTTGAACAATTCAGATTTAGTTGGTCCAGAAAGGGTCCTTTTCATACCGTTTAGTTTAAAGAAATCAATGATTTTAGTGTAAAATATAAACATCCTATCAAAGAAATGTTTGTACATATGTTATAAGAAGGCTGTCATGTTTAAATAACCACATTTCATGACACATCATCGAAGTGTGTCACCAGTGTCTTGGCAATATCATTGGTACAGGCAAACCATTGGCTACTATGTGAGCATAGAACCCTGTCATGATCGTATGGAATGATATTCTAATGAAACACGGTCAAACCCAAACCGTTTCTTGTATGGGGATCCCCATCCAAGACCTAATCGGAGTCCACAGTCAGTGTTCCACCAGTCCCAATCAAAGACCTAATCGCAGTCCACAGTCAGTGTTCCACCAGTCCCCATCCACGACCTAATCATGGTCCACAGTCAGTGTTCCACCAGTCCCCATCCGCGACCTAATCATGGTCCACAGTCAGTGATCCACCAGTCCCCATCCACGACCTAATCGTAGTCCACAGTCAGTGTTCCACCAGTCCCCATCGAAGACCTAATCGCAGTCCACAGTCAGTGTTCCACCAGTCCCCATCCACGACCTAATCATGGTCCACAGTCAGTGTTCCACTAGTCCCCATCCACGACCTTATCGCAGTCCACAGTCAGTGTTCTACTAGTCCCCATCCACGACCTAATCACAATTCACTGTCAATGTTCCACCAGTCCCCATCCACGACCTAATCGCAGTCCACAGTCAGTGTTCCACTAGTCCCCATCCACGACCTAATCATGGTCCACAGTCAGTGTTCCACCAGTCCCCATCCACGACCTAATCATGGTCCACAGTCAGTGTTCAATCAGTCCCCATCCACGACCTAATCATGGTCTACAGTCAGTGATCCACCAGTCCCCATCCACGACCTAATCATGGTCCACAGTCAGTGTTCCACTAGTCCCCATCCACGACCTAATCGCAGTCCACAGTCAGTGTTCCACCAGTCCCCATCAAAGACCTAATCGCAGTCCACAGTCAGTGTTCCACCAGTCCACATCCACGACCTAATCACAGTCCACAGTCAGTGTTCCACCAGTCCCCATCGAAGACCTAATCGCAGTCCACAGTCAGTGTTCCACCAGTCCCCATCCACGACCTAATCATGGTCCACAGTCAGTGTTCCACTAGTCCCCATCCACGACCTTATCGCAGTCCACAGTCAGTGTTCCACTAGTCCCCATCCAAGACCTAATCACAATTCACTGTCAATGTTCCACCAGTCCCCATCCACGACCTAATCGCAGTCCACAGTCAGTGTTCCACTAGTCCCCATCCACGACCTAATCATGGTCCACAGTCAGTGTTCCACCAGTCCCCATCCACGACCTAATCATGGTCCACAGTCAGTGTTCAATCAGTCCCCATCCACGACCTAATCATGGTCTACAGTCAGTGATCCACCAGTCCCCATCCACGACCTAATCATGGTCCACAGTCAGTGTTCCACCAGTCCCCATCCAAGACCTAATCGCAGTCCACAGTCAGTGTTCCACCAGTCCCCATCAACGACCTAATCGCAGTCCACAGTCAGTGTTCCACCAGTCCCCATCCACGACCTAATCGTAGTCCACAGTCAGTGTTCCACCAGTCCCCATCCACGACCTAATCACAGTCCACAGTCAGTGTTCCACCAGTCCCCATCGAAGACCTAATCGCAGTCCACAGTCAGTGTTCCACCAGTCCCCATCAAAGACCTAATCATGGTCCACAGTCAGTGTTCCACCAGTCCACATCCACGACCTAATCATAGTCCACAGTCAGTGTTCCACTAGTCCCCATCCACGACCTAATCGCAGTCCACAGTCAGTGTTCCACCAGTCCCCATCCACGACCTAATCATGGTCCACAGTCAGTGTTCCACTAGTCCCCATCCACGACCTTATCGCAGTCCACAGTCAACGTTCCACTAGTCCCCATCCAAGACCTAATCACAATTCACTGTCAATGTTCCACCAGTCCCCATCCACGACCTAATCGCAGTCCACAGTCAGTGTTCCACCAGTCCCCATCCAAGACCTAATCGCAGTCCACAGTCAGTGTTCCACCAGTCCCCATCCACGACCTAATCGCAGTCCACAGTCAGTGTTCCACCAGTCCCCATCGAAGACCTAATCGCAGTCCACAGTCAGTGTTCCACCAGTCCCCATCCACGACCTAGTCGCAGTCCACAGTCAGTGTTCCACCAGTCCCCATTCACGACCTAGTCGCAGTCCACAGTCAGTGTTCCGGCAGTCCCCCCCCATCCACGACCTAATCGCAGTCCACAGTCAGTGTTCCACCAGTCCCTATCCACGACCTAGTCGCAGTCCACAGTCAGTGTTCCACCAATACTTGTGTTTTTCAGGTTGCTTGGCTGGATTGGAATATCAACTCACTTCAGATCAGAAAAAACTCTTGGATTGCAAAACTATTGCTGAGAATTTCCTCGTAAGTTTCCATTCGTACATATTGATTCTTAGGTGAAGCTGTTTGAAATAGTCTCATTGGTCCACTTGCACGAAGCAATCTTAGCACTTTGATGATTATAACCATGATAACTCCCATACTCAAACATAAAGACGAGGACAGTTGTAGTGCTAAGATTGTTTTAGCAGGTGCGCCTTTATTAGATCCAATTACAACATACAATATTTACACTTGTGGTTTAATGTTTCAAAGGGAAGAAAATGTATGTTAGATTACAGTTCGTTAAAGAGATATGTATGTTTGTGGTTTTATGGACAAACGTATCACAGAGGTGAAAACAATGTGTCTTTTTAAGATATCATTTGGTTGTATTTATATTAACACCTTCATTTAGATTTGAAAACATTTTTTTGATTTTGCATTCTGATGCTTTTTGTACTGACCAAGATTTGGTCTGCGCTGTTTTGAAACATGATGTTGATTTAGTCTGCGCTATTTTGAAACGTGAAGTTGATTTAGTCTGCGCTATATAGAAACACACCACAAGGCTGCGATGTTGTCACAGATGATGGAGAAATGTATTGAAACATTATGAATGTCGGTAAGTTCATTGTCAACTGATCTCGATGTATATATGGCGTGACATACCCTGTGTTCAAACCATAGGCCATAGGCTCACACACACCGTACATCACACCATATGCCCTGAGGGATCGGTTAACAACATATTTACCTTACCAATGATCATTGTACAGGTCCAGAATATATGTCCTCAGTTTCACTCAGTTAACAAAACTCATCACAGACCGAGTAATGACCAAGTTACTTCCCTTTACCCAGTGCATTCGGATAGACATCGGTTCATTTCTGAAACTCAATGAAATAAGTAAGTTACCTAACATGTGTACTGATTGATTTCTCAGCAGGTTACATGAAATTCATACCAATGTAGCAGGGCGTGGAGTCATCCCACAGATGACATCCTTACCTTGTCAGCTTGCTGACGGGGTTAACCTCTTTGGTCATGTGGACAAGGTGTCCGACCTCGGATCAGAAGGTCCGTGGTTTGAATCCCATCACGGGACTCAGAAGTTTTATGGCCGCTACACTAACATGGAAACAAGGAAAATATTTGCCAGCTCCAGTCAGAAGATAGTATTTTAATGTAAGATAACACGTGTCACCAATGCTTCTTGGCAGGTTACAGACGATGCCCCCCTCCCTTGGTGCACGCCCATCACCTACTGCTGCATGACACAGCGCTGCCAGCTGATGAGCTTCAGGGACGAGTTTGGCATTCCCAATGGCCAGATATTCTTCCCCTGTGCAGATGAAGATTCGAAAGACGATGATCTGGATGCCTTCATATGTGGTTTGTTTGAATATATGTAGATTGTAGTTTTTGACCCAGTGAATAAATTGACTAATGTCAGTCAATGTTAAAGGATGTGAGTCATGATGGGCAGAGTGCCTTGAATGCTGTGTTCAAGTGGGCCCTCTTCTTCTAAGATTTACCCTTTTCGACATAATAAGCGCCCAGGGCACTCTCAAAATTAGAAATAGGGGGCTCTTCTTGTTAGAATATTATTTTGGTGAAAAACAACAGTTGAAAGATCGTAAATTTCGTGGTTTATGCTGTCAGCCTGAAATGTTTATATACGGCAGATACGTTTTTCCAGAATTTAATTGCCCATAATTAAGGATGCATATAACACACATATTATACTCGAATAAATAAGTCTTGTGTACATTGATCAGTCAGAAGGGGTGCCATGGGCGGATGCACCCCCGCAACCCCCCTTTTTATTTCGAAAAAAATCTTTTTTTCTGTATAAATTACCACCAAAGATAATAAATAGATCCCCCCTTTTCAAAAAAGCTGTATCCGCCCATAGGTGCTAATTGGAATTGTTCACTAGCCAATATATTAACAAATATCGCAGTGGGCGCTTATTAGAGCGGGGCGCTTATTACATCGAATACGGTAGTTGTTTTTCTTGCGATGCCACGGAATCTATCCTTAATGTTGAAAAATTAATAAAAAAAACTGTTTGACTGTAAATATTCTCATTTTGGATATATGTTTCTGTAATTTAGTTTTCCTCCAACATCAAGCTTACACACCGTGATATACTGTATTTTCTTGAGTATAGTGCACACTTTTTTCCAAAAAAACACAGCTGTGTAGAAGGAGGTGCGCATTATACACGCCATGATGAGTTTTGATGTTTTACCTGAATTACTGTTCAAACTGGCGTTAACCTCGCCCACTTAACTCAGCTGTCTCTATTTTACTATTGAGTAAAAGATCCCTTGAACATTTGTTCTCAAAATAAGCATGATAAGATTTTGATAATGTTTTCTTTGTATTACTTTGTCTTTGTTATTTTATGACCTGCACCAATTCTGGTTTAGAATATGTCGCAAGGCACTTTGTTTGTGACCAGGGGTGACTATATGGATCAGGTGGACATGCTCGAGGACTTAGTGGATTACATGTTATCTTACCCTGATTATGTTGAACACTGCTGATTACATCAATCACTGGATTGTCTGGTACAGACGATGATGTAAAGGCTGTATGTATATAGCCTGGGATATTGCTGTGTGCTGAGTTAAGTAACAAACAAACAATACTCCATGATCAGCCCGACGGTATATACATATGAATTGGCTTCATGTTTGTATGACAGGCAACAACTACACGGAATGGCTGGAGGAGCTAGCAGAGATTATGGACAAGGAAATCTTCTACAGAATCAGGGGCTGTCATTTCAGGTCTGTACTATGTAATCTGTTGGAACAAATGTGCAGTTCGCTGGTGTGCAGCAATACACGGGAGTGGAATTTTGCCTTAACATTACTGAATTGGTTTGTTGATTCTGCCAACCCTAACATATTTTATATGAGGCAATTTTAATTCTTTGAATTAATATGGGTACTTTGTGGATATAGGAGTGACAAAAAATGGGGCCATGGCCATATGACACACAGTTGAACCAATCAACTCAACTCGAAAGGGTGCACGGGAATCCTCACATTGAGACGCCAAACGCTAACACCGTATATGGCGTGCGTGATTCCCATGCAACCTTTCGAGTTGAGTTGATTGGTTCAACTGTGTCATGTTGCCCTGTGACGCAGGGGTAGCATTATGCAGATGGCTGTTTCAATGAATGCTCGTTCCACCCGTGACGAACAGGTCTGGTTGTTGATGAAATATAGTGATAGCTAAATAGACAGATATTTTATTCATGCACCGATTGTCTTTGAATGTAATATCCAGTTATGTATGACTGTTTAATAATCTCATACCAACTTTGACTGGAGTAGGTCCGATAGTTTTTCAGATATTGTAGTAAACATTGGTACCTTAAATTACCTTCCCGACTATATCTGTGGAAGTATGCTTCATTTCTGGTACTTCCTGAATTAGATAACTGTTGTTGTTTTTTGTGTCCATTAGGATAAAGCACTTAGTCAACATTGTGCAAAACCATACAAGAAATGCCAATAAATACAATTTCACAAACCGCAACCGGACCCAACTTGGCGCCATTTTGAGTTATTGAAAAATGTGCATACGACAGTAATGAGCAAGACATGATTTGATTGGAAGAGATACAGCAGACATCGAGTGTAAAACCCGTGTCTCATGTCTGTTGATCGCAGGTGACAATTGTGGAAGAGTTGCTTCCCTTCCATTGAGAAATCCATCAATGTTTTGTGTTGGCAAATTATTAAAAAAATATTTTTTAAAAATTCGAAATGAGGGAAAATTCTGTCAGGCGGATGGATCTGTAATACACGATAAAAAATAGGTCTGTCCTAAGTTATGAAAATAATAATTGTGTGTACCATAGATTAATATTGGGCAAGACTGACAAGACAGATGTTAGGAACGCTCCTCACATCAGGCACATGGTAACAAATTGAGATCACCTTCTGACAAACAAAGAAAATCTGAACTCTCTCCTTTATTTTTTTTTCCTATCTACCAACTAGGATATTTTACAAACGAATCCAAACATCGAGAAAGTAAAAACAGAGGTCTTGCTTTAAAATGCTAGCGTGTTTAATTTATTTTGAAGGTGATGTTTATGTATAACTTGTCTGTTTACGTGCAGCCAAACATAACTAGGTAACATGTTTCTTGTAACGAGGACAAATAAAGACAGAACCCTGGGACAGTTATGCCAGGACACTTGAGATGTGGTTCCTCCTCAGTGATCATCATGTCTTTATACATGTCAGAGTAGAAGAATGAAGTGTAAACATTTTAGCATGTGTTGTTTGTGTTACAGGTTTCTAGATGTACCTGACTGTGTGAGTGTAACAAGAGGCAAGTTCACAGTGAAGGCAGGCTCGTGCTTTATGCCAGACCTCAGCACCGTTCATCCCCCGAGCTTCTTCTACGTCTACAGAATAACGTAAGTACTGTGCATCCCTGAGCTTCTACGTCTACAGAATAACGTAAGTACTGTGCATCCACAAGCTTCTTCTACGTCTACAGAATAACGTAAGTACCGTGCATCTCCGAGCTTCTTCTACGTCTACAGAATAACGTATGTACCGTGCATCCCCTAGCTTCTTCTATGTCTACTGAATAACGTAAGTACCGTGCATCCCCGATCTTCTTCCATGTCTACAGAATAATGTAATTACCAACCTTAGCACCTTGCTACCCTCAAAAGCATCTTGTATGTCAACAGACTAACATAAGTACCCACCTGAGCACCTTAGCGAGACATCACAAGTAATTTCCACTCTGATTAATTAATATTCTCCTCATGTGTGCAGTATGATAAGAAGCGCTACCTGTATGACACAGTGTGTTTGTTTGAAGGATGAAGATGCATGACGATGCCCCCGTGTATGAGTCCTGTCAGCTGTTGTCGCGGTACTGGTCCATCACCGACATGGATGTTAATGAGGAAATTGTGGAGGGGCCAGGAGTTGTAGGTGCGTATTTGTAGTCATGGTTGACTGGTTCGCCTGAATTATTAAAGGGTATGCAACAAGCGAGGTGAATGTAATCAATATGTGACACCATTTGCATTTTGTAGTCTTCTTCATATTGTTGCAAACATATCACATTGTCTGGTCCAGACTCAATTATTTACAGACCGCTGTCATATAGCTGGAATATTGCTGAGTGCGGCGTTAAACAACAAACAAACCAAACCAAACCAAAGATTCAGTTAAATGTTTTTTTTATTTGTTTGAAAAAGGAAGGTGAACACCCCTGTGCCGGCCTTGAATTAGATTTACTCTTGAAAAGACCTTCAATTTTCTGGACCAAGCACCCTCTGAAGTCAATAACTTTAAAAGACATGTATGATTTTATGGTTAAGAAAAATCTTATAAAAATCTTGTACAAACTTGGAAGAAAACATGAACATGTTCGTCAGCTGGTTCCACTGCTGGGACGTGAGGAAAGCTTTCAGCTTCTGGCCAGCAGGTGGCAGCCCAAAATAGTAGGACAAATCTGTACCATTGCCAGTTACGAGCATACATGGGTACTGTACTTTGACTTCTATAAACATGACATCATGTCTACACCTTGAAAGTATTCAAGCAATTAATTTGTTTGGGACGTTAATAATTACAGCAAACGTTTCTGCTCTGGTTAAGTGTAGCGAGAACAATTGTAGTCTCACAAACAGACTTCACATAGGATGTCATTTGTTAACATTGGATACAAAGGACCAGTGAGTTTTGTGTTTAGTGTCGACCAATCACACCCTGTGAGAAATTGGCCACCACCTGTCTATTCATTTAGGTAGACAGGAGCCCAGTCTTACATGTTTGTCGTTAGTAACCATAGAGTTATCTCCCTTCAGTTAGAATCAGTTATACCTGAATTTGTTACAGATTGTTTGGAAGGGCCAGAAGCATGGTACCAGTACTTTATATTTAATCCTTTTGGGGCAAGTGTGATAAAATGTTTTTATTTGCTTGGCATTGAATTTAGGGGATGGATCCTTGAAAAGGCCAATACTTTTTTGACTGAAATTCTGTATGAACCATTTATTAGGATTTTGATGTTATTGATTTCTCCATGTTTTCCTGACAATGATTGTGCTGAGGGCTCAGTTGGACTAAACTATCTTAACACTAAGACTGTCTTAAGGTGCAGGGTACCTTTGTACAAAACAAACTTAGTGCTAAGACTGTCGTATGTCTATGTTAAGGTATGAGAGTTACAATCACCTAAGCGCTAAGATTGCTTTGTACAAGGGCACCCAGGAATATAAGACAGTCATGGTGCTAAGATCACTTTGAGCTGGCTGTCAGTGTCATTCAGTCGACACAGGTGAAAACTGATTCCGTTGCCATGGTTTCATGTGAGTTTCTATTGATACAGGTGGAAATCTGGTTTGGTTGTCATGGTTACATGTCACATTTAGTTGATACAGGTGAGGACCTGATTCTGTTGCCATGGTAAAATGTCAGTATCTATTGCTACAGGTGAAAACCTGGTTATGTTAAATGTCAACTTCTGTTGATACAGATAAAATGTGATTCAGTTACCATGGTTACATGTCAGTTTTTGTTGACACAGGTGAAAATCTGGTTCTGTTACCATGGTTACATGTCAGTATCCATTGCTACAGGTGAAAACCTGTTTATGTTAAATGTCAACTTCTGTTGATACAGATAAAATGTGATTCCCCTACCATGGTGACGTGTCAGTTTATTTTGATACAGGTGAAAACCAGGTTCTGTAAAGTATCAACTTTGATACTGGTAAAAACATGATTCAGTTGCCATGGTTACATGTCAGTTTCTGTTCATACAGGTGAAAACCCAGTTCTGATTCCTGGAGAGGAATATTCTTGGGAGAGTGGAACGACATTCCCTACAACATATGGCAACATGAAGGGCTATTTCACTATGACAAGTCTCAATAAAGGTGAGCTGAAGATCAGTGGAACTGTCCGATGTGCCGCTGGGGCAGGGACAGTTGGTCTGTATGGTATTCCTGTAGTTGTGTATTTTCAGCTGCGATTTATGAATCGCTTAGAGAAAGAAAATTAATCGTTCATCCTGGGGTCTGCAACAGTTTGAAGCGCTTACGCACTCTTTCAAAATCGCGTTGCAACTCTTGCTTTGTTGCCTTGACTTAATGAAAAATGTAATAGGAGAGGCTCGATGACGAGCTGATGAAATTTATGACTACTTTGTAGATATGGAGCAGACTGAGGATGATTCGATGTTAGCTTTTGCTCATTTCCCGGTTGATCCAGTCAAGGATTTCTTGTTCCGCTGTCAAAGTCAGCCGCCATTTACGTTTGAGTACAAAGTGCCCTCAGCCAGCGATTGTTTCACTTGCAAGCGGCTGAACGTTAGTGCACTCTTGTAAGGCGAATTGCTGTACATCACTTTCAAGAGATTGGTGCTTTGCAACGCACCTCTTTTCTTGCTTTAAGTTGTAAAAGTCTTCTAATTTGATTAATCATGTCGAGTGTACTTTGGATAAGGTACTGATTTTGATCTATGCGAAACTTGTGTCCATAAGAGGTGTTTTGATTGGTTGTTAATTTCAAGAATTCGGTTCTGTTTTGTGATGGTGATGGTTATGAAATTGAAACGGAATGAAGCTATGTTGGTTATTGGGTCCAGAGTATTCACCACTACAGAATGGAGATATGATGCTCATGAAATTACATTTTTTAACATGGCTTGTTAATTAAAATAACATTTGTTACCGACTGACTTGCCTTTGCATGTGTTTGTGATGGGTACACCAGTGGTGCAGGATACACTCACCTTTTCATAAACTCCAGGTATCATCGCTATTTGACAGTGATTCAAAAACACATGTTGATGATAAAGTTGAATTGTACAATTCACTCTGTTTGGGGCAAAGATTTCTTAAGGGTAGGGAAAAGGTTTTGTCGCTGTTATTATTGTATATTTCCTGTTATCCACTGCTATCAAATGTCAATGGCGTCTAACCATTCAGTTGATTTAAGTACACACTATTTGCACATATATAAATAGGTTTGTCAAGTTGTGCTTCATTTATGTAGAGGTAATGGGAAATTTTGTATTGTTAGGTGTTTTCCTTGAAACAAGTAGAACTAAAAAAAGTTGACAACTTGACCAAGACACTTTGTTTGCTACGGTTCTTGTGAAAAAGAAAACTCGTCAAGATTTTCGTGGAATTTGTTTGGGCCAATATTTTGAATCAAATTGTACTGGGACAATGAGTAAGTTGTGATAAACTAACTGTGATAAAGCCTTGCATGCACATGACTGTGGGGAGGTGTGTGTCTGTGTGTCTGTCTATATGTCTGTGTATGTCAGTGTGTGTGTCTGTGTGTATGAGTGTCTGTGTGTGCATCTTTCCTCATGTATGTGTCTGTGCGAGTGTGTCACTGTCACTCTGTCTGTCTGTCTGTGTGTGTGTTTCTGTGTCTCTGTGTGTCTGTGTTTGTGTGTGTATGTGTGTATGCGAGTGTGTCACTGTGTCTGTCTGTCAGTCTGTCTGTGTCTCTGTGTGTGTATGTGCTCACACACAGTTGAGGGATTATCAGCTATTCTCCTTGCCTCTTCTGCACAACATGCTGAAACTTTAAAATAAAGATACAGCCTATGCCACAGATTTCTTGGCTTCCAATCCGGGTTTTAACAATTATCAGAGTCCAACACAAACAAGTATGCTTTCCAACTTTGTTTTGACATGTTATTTCAGACACCGAATTCCGCATAGAGTGTCCAGTGTTTCACATGAAATGTCAGCCTTACGAAACGTCAGCGCAGCGGAAGGAGAGAGTTGAAGAAAGAAAGAAGAATTTGTAAATAGCTCCAGGATGTCCTTCAGCTGCATGATGTTTAGCAGGATTACTGCGGACACATTCTCCCTGACCTGAACGCCCAGGCCCCATCTCGGTCGAAGTGACGATGGGTAGCGAGCGACGAGATATCAAAGTCGGGATAGGGATGCTGGAGTGGAACCGGAAGGTGGTTGGACTGATGTGGATCGGAGATCAGCAGCCAGCAGAGATGGCGATTCTGATTCATGTTGTACATAGGCACAGGGACACAAAGATGTCATACATGTGTGCTCAAGAATCTGTTCGAATTCTGGTACTTACAGGATTAAAACAGTGCTGTTACTGTGAACTCAATAAGAACATGTACAATTTTATGGATAACAACTTCTGGTTCATTGCATTTGGGGATGTTTTGATGTAGATTCTTATCTACTCACCATCTTCCAGAATGCCAATCAAACAGTTGCTGTGAACATGATATCGGAGCCCACAGATATATCTTTCAGCATGTGGCTTGTACCTTATGCTCATGTCATGATTACACCAGCTTCAAGAATCTTGTTTTCATTGGTTTGGTTCGTACACAACAGTCACAAAGTGTCTATTTTGTTGATTGTTTTTTGTTTGATGATTCCTATTTGTCATGTTCAACCAGACATCACTGAAAAGTTGGTATTTACACAAGACCTTCTTGAAAATATGTGTAGGGTTGTACAGAGCTGTTTTGTTGGGTTTTTTTAGGGGGGGGAGAATGTTTGATTTGTTCCATTTTGGTAAAACTCTTGTTAAAGACATAGTTGTGAATAATGGTTGTTATCATCGAGAGAAAGGAATTTAAAAAAGGCGAAATAATAGAGGAAAATTTCAAGCAATGATAACTAATAATGAAAAGCTACTTAATTTCCAAGGCCAACTATTATGTTTGGACCCGATCATGTCAGTTTGGTGTTTCAGTTTCAAGATTATCTTGGTCAATAAGAAGGAGACAAAAAAACAACATGCTACTGTTGATGTAGGTTTTTTTACCTTAGTAAACTCTTGGCACATAACTTCTTTCAGTGGCATTTAGAAGTTGGTGTGATGAAGTAAGACGAGTGATATCACTTGCTTGATAAAGGTGTTAGGATCTACACCGAAACGTCGCACTAATTGTAAAAAAGAAGATGTTCATCCATAGAACTCGTCTTACTTCTTGGCACATATATTTTAAACCAAATTCAAACGAAAAACTGTTTATTGTATTGGAGAATATTTTCAGTCATCTTTTGAAAATATTTACTTCTGCATAATTAATGGTAGGCTATTCATTAAAGAAGAAATTAACATGGTCAGGCTCTTGTGAATTCATCTCCAAGCAATCTGAGATCCCCATGAAGGAGTTGCGATCGTCTCAAGGTAGCTGGAGCTTTGTGGTGGGAACATGCTGGGAATTTCCACACAATCAGTATGCGGTTTGTGTTTACATACAATTCCTGTTCATATATGTCTATAGTATGTTATTTAAGTATTTCATCATGTTATGCAGTGGTAAAACTCATATTTTTGGTTCAGTGTTAATATATTTAACAGTGAAAAAGGATTATAAATTTTGAACTTTTTCCGAAATATATCTGCAGCCCCACTTAAACAAGGCATTCCTAGTGCTAGGACTGTTGTAGCACCAACAGATTATATGGTCTCTGGTTTCACCCAAATGGTAAAGTTTAAGACCTACATGACTTAGGGCTCCCACCCCATGAACTTACATGCCATGATATAACTCACTCACTCACTCACTCACTCACTCTGAAACAATTGTCATTCCAAAACAGTGCCTTCTACGAAAGACACCCCTCATCTTTATGTCACATTCTGGATGACTGCTGGTTCCTCTTTCACTTTTCAGGTACAGGTTTAAAAAGCAATTTCATTACATTTATTGTAATCCGATATCTGTCTAATCTGACTAAAAGTTTCAGTCCTGACGCAGCCACCTGTATTATCATATAGAAACCTTGTGCAGTCCGACATCTCCGCTTCTGTTTTGTGGTCCCATGAGTAAATATACTCTGTGTTGTCTGAAATCTCATTAAAATCAGACCTTAGTTCTCGCTACCGCTAAACAAAGATCTGAAGACATTCCATTAGGGGTCATGTCAGACCGACCTTTCATCCGACCAATCAGTGCGTCGCTTACCAGATTATGAAAGTGACAGTCAGAGTGTGATATCTAATCATACAACCTTTAAAACTTTAACATGGGGTATACCGAACGATAGTTACGGATTTAACGACTGATTCCTTACAATCTAGACCATCTATTAGCCATTCCAGAATGTTTTTTGTTCAGGTTTCAATTTTTTAATCGGAATTTGTCAAAATATGTTTCGAAGCGAAGTCGCCAATTTGAAATTATTGCCGTAAAGCACGAGAAAGCTGCCTTATGATTGGTCATTCCATTTGTCGGTCAAAGTTCGCGCAAGGTCGGTCTAACGTGACCCGTAATCGGATGTCCTCAGATCTTTGTTCAGCGGTAGCGAGAACTAAGATCTGATTTTAATGAGATTGTGTTGTCAGCATCAACACTGGAACAACCTTCAATAAACACTCAAGTGTGGCCGTGTTGTGTTTGTATTCTTAAGGGACCATTAGTTGAACATTAGCACATGTATTTAGTGTACAGCCTTCAATAAAAACTCAATTAACGCTTGACGAGGATTAATCACAATGAACCAATTAACTTTTCAGGCTTGGTGGGTCAGTGGAGTAGCCGAGTGGTTAATTCATTTGCTCATCACTGCTAAGTCCTGGGTTTAATTCCGCACATTGTAACAAAGAGAAGAATCTATTTTTTCCGTAACCTGCAAGAAGACTCGTCCCCCTATCGATGAATGTTATGTGCGAAAATACGTGAAACCAATGAGAATGCGCGTATGATTTCAAGTTCTTCGTCAAAGAATCCCTCAGAAATAATTTTTGATTTTACACATGTCTTGCATCTTAAAATATACCCAAGACACAGTTAAATGTGTTCAATCTTACTGTATAATTCCGCATGTCCCGATATGCTTTAAATTGCATCTGAAATATATATAATATATGGGGAAATATATGTGAACCATTACGCAACGAGTTGACAATTGTTTTAGGTATGCCCGTTTGCGCTAAGACGGAACCCGGTCGCACAAATGGCCATGAGAGGGGCACGAGTCGCTATTCGGCTTGTCCCGGAATAACACGAGTTTGTCACGATGAAGCAATTAGTCATTGTTTTATTTGTAACTGTAATTATTTTCCTGATTTATGTACACACGATTGAATTATTTATTCATAGTAAAGCTAATGTCCACAGTGGTATGTTAAGCAATAAGTCAATATTTGTCTCTGTAATTATATTTTTCTGATTTATGTACATACGATTGAATTATTTATTCATTGTAGAGATAACGTGATATATTTTACATAACTATATCTTTCAACAATGCTTTTTAATATTTTCTAATTGAGCATGGGTTCAGTGGCAACTATCACAATTTACTGTACAGAGTTGCATCCATTAGTGGTACCAGGATCCGCTGCTTGTGGGTTTGAATCTCTTCATTTATTATAAGGTGTGAGCCCTATTTGAAAGAAATAGTTATCCCCTCCCCCAAAAAACCACCCACACGTGATAAAGTCTGACCCCCACCACACACGCCTTAGCCGCTCCCCCCCCCCCCCCCCTCCCAACCACACACGCCTTACACCCCTCCCAACCACACACGCCTTACACCCCTCCCAACCACACACGCCTTACACCCCTCCCAACCACACAGGACCGCCTCCGTGGTCTAATGGTAGAGCGGAAGGTCCGGGGTTCGATCCCCAGCCGCGTCATACCAAAAGACGTTAAAATATTGTACTTGTTGTTACCCTGTCTGGCGCTCGGCATTGAGGGGCTAAAACAAGGACTGGTCGGCTCGGAGTCAGTATACTGTGTCTGAGTGGGGTATTCATGTTAAACTGCGGCATGGTATCTCAGTGTGCTAGCACTATAAATCGGCATCACTCCGGACTAGTACAAGCAGCCACACACACACACACACACACACACACACACACACACGTGCATGCATGTCGCTATATAAGTGCAATAAACTTGGACGCGACGTTAAACCCCATTTCACCTAACCCAACCACACACGCCTTATCCGCATCGATTTGCAACCCCGGTATCGAGAAACATACTGTACATTACGTTACAAGTTATATTGGCGTGCAATAACGCGAATAATAACAGAAACTATTGATACAACAGCTTGTGCCGATTCTCTGGTATTTCCCGGTTGGCTTCAAACAGCATAACATCAAAGTGCCCTCAGCCATACAGGATTCTGCCCTAGATTATCCCATCTTCGAAACAAACGAGACTAATGTGTGACTCGTTAATTATTACATGGGCGCATGTGTCATTATTTTTAAGATACGCGGGTCAGGATTGTTGTAATTTCTGAGCTATTACTGTGATACAGATACGAATGTAATAATCAGTCTGTCAAGACATTATAAATAACTGCTGCGAAGAAGTGATGTCCTAAGTTCAATTTTGAAACAGTCATACACATTTTGACGTCATTGCACTAACCTATGTGGTAAGTTCACATATGTGAACATGTGCTGTGGTGTCCATATGCGTATCATCAACCCAATAGCTAATAACTACGAGTATCATACTGTGTTGTGTGTGACAACAATACACAATTATTGCAGGTCAAGTCGGTCTTGTCTGATAATAAAACTCAGCGATTTGCCTGATATAATCGCCACAATTGTTGTCCGGGATTGACTATTGTAGGGTCACAATAGGCAGTTTCACGGGTAGTCGGCTTCAGTTAACGACCATTGTGTTGCGCAGTTAATAATACGGCGATAACAAGTGTAGACGCCAATCCAGGTAGTCATGTAACAAACAGTTTTCTGACTCGTTAGCCCATGACGCCTCATTAGCCCTTGTCGCCTTGGACAACAGTGCTTCTTTATCTGAGCTTGGCATCACGGGTGGCCCAGTCGTCTAAGGCGCCGCGATTCGCTGTGCAGAGTTGCGTCCTTTGGGCACGCCAGGAACTTATGATTGTGGGTTCGAATCCCGGTTCGCCCCGATTATGTTTCTAGGTTTGTCAGCACCATACCCGTGCTCGTGGGTTTCACAGAAAGTGTAAACGTCTGAGATCTGCATCACTTCGGGCTTTCCTCCCACATTAAACTGACACGCTGCAATATAACTGGAATACTGTTAACATCGGCGTTAAACCACTCGCTCACTCATCTGAGCTATGTTAAAGAGGCAACTTTAAGTAAGTCTTTATAATTGAGTCCCGAAAATGCTGTAAAGTCTTTTCCCAGGTCCCTCTACTACCCCCCCCCCCCCCCCCCCACCCCCACCCCACCCCACAAACACGCACACGCACACGCACACGCACACGCACACACCATCTATTTTTAATGACGAATACTCACATCTTTGTTGTGCAAAAGCTATCTTAAAAATAGAAATTGTGATAGCATTTAATGTTAAACTTTACATGTATGATTTTCTTGTAAGCTGTCATGCCAGTTCTGTTCAGTATATTACTTTATTTTTCTTCATTCCAGAAACTCAATGCGTGATAAATGTATCCTTTATTAACAATTGTTTGTTATTTACAATTATTTACAATTGACTTGCCTTTGCATGTGTTTGTGACGGGTGCCACCGGTGAGGCAGAATACGCTCACATTTTCGCGAACACATGATGCGAGGGCTGGTTGAAAAGTTCTAAGCCTAACTGTGAAAGACCCGTACCCAGTCGATGTTTTTATTTATTTCTCCACATAGTCCCCTTCCAGGTTTACACACTTTTGCCAGCGATGCTGCAAGGCCTGGATGCCGGTCAAGAAGAAATTTTCTTCAGCCACCCTAAAAGAGTCATTCACAGCGGAAATGACGTCATCACTACTAGGAGAATGGCGACCGGCTAGTTCCTTTTTCATTTTGGGAAACAGGTGAAAGTCTGACGGGGCCAAATCGGGCGAATAAGGGGATGGTCAATGAGTTCGAAGCCACAATCATGGATCGCTGACATGGCAACAACCGATTTGTGAACAGGAGCATTGTCTTGGTGGAACAGGAGCATTCCCCGTCGCTTAGCTTGATAGCTTCACGCAACTGTCTCAGTAGGTCAGCATATTATCTTCCATTGATAGTCTGGCCTTTTTCAAGATAGTCAATCAGCAGAATACCCTTGGAATCCCAAAAGACTGAAGCCATCACTTTTCCAGCAGAAGGAACCGACTTGGCTTTTTGAGGGGCTGGTGATTCCGGATGCTTCCATTGTTTAGACTGAATTTTGGTTTCTGGTTGAAAGTGATGAATCCAGGTCTCATCCAGGTTACAAATCGGGCCAAAAATCATCGGGATCTGCTTCAAAACGGCATACATTGTCACGGGACGTCAGGAATCTGACACGTTTCTGATCCGCTGTCAAGAGCTTTTGCACCCATCTTGCAGAAACTTTTGTCATTCCCAACTCGTTGGTGATAATGTGCTCAACCCTCTCATGAGAGATGCCCACAACACTGGCAATATGTCGAGTGGTCAATCGTCGATCAGCCATCACCATGTCATGCACCCGGGTAATGTTTTCCGGAATGGTTGCTGTTGAAGGCCTTCCTGGACGCGGGTGCATCGTCAAGGCTCTCTCTGCCACGCTTGAATTCCGCAGCCCACTTCTTTACAGTGGAAAAGGAAGGGGCATCATCCCCTAAAGTGGAGACCATGTCAGCATGTATCTGTGTTGGAGTTGCAGGTACTTGATGACTGCCCTATAGCCAGTTTTGTCCATTTCTGGTGATTTCAATGGGTAGGTTCACAAGATGGCCTTGTTCCAAAGACAGTAATAACACTATAGTTGCAGTTCTTATGTCTATGATTCATTAAATGATTGTACTTGTTGGTGGCAAAAGTTTGTCTCAATCCGATGGAGATATCCCACTTAGGCTTAGAACTTTTCAGCCAGCCCTCGTATCATCACTGTTAATGTTTCATAAACACTGCTCGTGATATAGCCGGAATCGTACAATCGACTCTTTTGGCAGAGACTTCTTATGAATATAGAAGGGTTTTGTGGCTTATAGTTACAATGTGATGTGATGATATATAAGTTTCATCCATGATAATTATCTTTGGCGTTTTGATCGGTTAAATCATACATTTATTTAGAGATTTGCATGATATGAATTTGCGTTGGTAATTCCAATGCAAACTTCAAAGATATGATTTGAAGTCCACATTGCTGTCACTGTGTGTTAGCAACAAGCACGTGCTTCATTGTTATCATCGACACGACCAGAGAACAATGAATTTCTGCATCAAGGACCGACATGACCTGTGAGTTGAAGTAATATAACAATGCAGACGTGTGGGGGTAATTGGCAACCTGATTGTCATATAGAATATTTCACCAAGCAACAGAGCCAAACACCTCTCATGCTGGCTTTACATTAAGTAACGGGATATATGTAATGTATAACACTCCACGTGACTAATACAACATGTAAGAATAAATTTAGCATTGTCGAGTCTGCGCAGATCCAGCCTGTCAGCGCAATATCGATTACCTGATCTGGTGTCTCGCCAGCGCAAACCTCCCGATTGCGTAGTCCTTATCTGTTTGGTGCCATGACTGGTGCCATGAGATATACTTTTCCAAGCAGGGACTGTGTCTAGTGTCATGTATCGAAAATAAGACAGCAAAAGACGGTTTATTATGACAGTGCTGCCGCCCCACTTGGCCAGACACGCTTGTGCCAGGATCCCGCTGTGGAGGCGAGGATAGACTGGATTTACTTACAACGACCGACACGCATGGTAAGCATGAGGAGGGTTAACCAGTCATTGTACTACTTAAACCAGACCAGTATTGACCCTAGTGTGTCAAAATGTATTCATTTCGCTCATTAATAGAAAACGCAATTTCTCTCATCATTCCCACTCATTATGTAACATTAGCAGTTTTTTCAAAAGCTTATACTCTCAAACAGGTAGGACTATCTGTTTTGTGGAGGAATCATTTAACCCTTCATATGGTATCGTTTCAAAAACATCCATATCCGTGTATTCCTACAATAGCATGTCTGTCTCACACGGATGAACGAGTCCTGAATCAATCAATCACGTGGCAAGTCAATATCACGCACGTGTGGGCATGGATGTGGGTCAAATCATTGTAGCGCATGAGTCGCTTCGTTGGTTACAATGACGTAAATCAATTTCAGTAGATAGCTGCAACTTAACAACGATCTTCTAATGATTGGTCTTGGTTGGTTGGTTTGTTGTTTAACGCCGCACTCAGCAATATTCTGGCTACATGACAGCGGTCTGTAAATAATCGAGTCTGGACCAGACAATCCAGTGATTAATATCACGAGCATCGATCCACGCAATTGAGATCGATGACATGCATCAACCAAGTCAGTGAGCCTGACTACCCGATCCCGCTAGTCGCCTCCTACGACAAGCATCGTCGCCTTTTACGGCAAGCATGGGTTGCTAAAGACCTATTCTACCCCGGATCTACTCGGGTCTTTCTTCTAATGAACAAATCCGCTTTACCTGTTCAGGGAGTATCAGGACGAATAAGGGACAGGCTATTTATCACGGGTGGGTGGGTCAGAGGTTTGTGATGCACTCCTGTGCTAGAAAATAATAACGCCTCCCCTCTCCCCCCTGCATGTCATATTTTGGGTGACCCACACCATGTCCTTGTGCAGTTATTTCATGACCCTTCCTGAAAAAAATTTTAAAAAATGCAAAAGCACTTTATTTTTAATTAGAAATTGTCCATGTTACCATGGTTCTCCTTTATTATGTGTATGTGTTTTATGACCCTCCTCTAGAGACAGCCATATTTTTGGTGACCCTCCCCTGATTTCTTCTGATCCACCCCTAACCTCAACCCTGACCCTCATCGTAAGGGTCGCTCAACATCGTCGACATTAATCCTTGTTTTGCATAAGAAGTAGTGAACAGACATGATTAAAAGAAGGTATAAATATTTAACTGCTTGTGTAACTCTGTGCGAGAGGGCGTTGTCAGCTACACGTTACATATTTCATGAGTTTAGCCCCTCTACTAACGTAAAGTCGAATAACTGTACTGTGGATCCTTCACGCACACAGCTGCGTTGATGTTGTTTAACGCGGGACTCACGAATATTCCAGTAAATACTCGATTCTAGACCAGACAGTCCAGTGATTGATATTATGAGCAACACTCCACGTTGGGATCGACGGCACGCTGTCGACCAAGCCACCAAGCCTGACCACTCCATTTAGTCGCCTCTTACGACAAGCATAATGTGCTGGAGTTAAATTCTAAGCCGGATAAACGTAACATCCGCCTATTGATAAGATATAAGTCACAGTAAGTTACACAGTTCTTACCAATATTCCATATCACGACAGGGGGACACCAGAATCAGTACCAATATCATTACCAATTAGCAATTTGGACTGTGAAGATAGAATAGGTCTTCAGCAACCCATGCTTGCCATAAAAGGCGACTATGCTTGTCATAAGGGGCGACTAACGGGATCGGGTGGTCAGGCTCGCTGACTTGGTTGGTCCATGTCATCGTATCCCAATAGCTTGGATCGATGCTCATCATGTCAATCCCTGGATTGTCTGGTCCAGACTCGATTATATTCAGACAGTCATCATATAGATGGAATATTGCTGAGTGCGGCGTTAAACAACAAACCAACCAACCAACCCAGTATGAAATAGCTTGCTGTCCTTACCAAGTGTTGAGCAGTATATATATACGTGTGACATAACTGTGTGGTGTCTGAAGTACGTGTAATTTCATAGTAAACACTGTGCAATGTGTTGGTAATTTGGACATCAGACTTCAAACGTGTTGTATGTGCAGGAAGTGATGGAATAGATCGGCATTTATCTCACCCGAGTGCGGCGTTATACAACAACAACAACAACAACAACAACAACAACACATCATTAGCAATTTGTTAACCTTGCAAGCTATTTGACAGAAACACATTGTCAATCACTTTCCATGACAGCAAGTTTACGACATTTAGAAACGACAAACGGTCGGGACTCTGATGCACGACAATAAACCAATAATGAACAAGCCAGCTCCTGATGGGCAGAGCACCGACTTGAGGCTACATTCAAATATGTCTCCTGCAGTATTAGACTAATATGCCATGCGTTTGTGTTAATTTACAATGCACCTGCGATATTCTACGTATGATACTATTGGTATATCCGAATGTATCGTTGTTATTTGTTCCAGATACTTCCAAAAGAGTACTACCAATATGTCTTGTTCTGTAAACGCCTGCTTTGAGACTGTGTCCGGATTCTTCCAGAGGATTTTCAAAAAGATTGGTACTTTTATCGGAACGTATCCCGTGGCTCTCATTATCGGATCTGTCATTGTGGCAATTGGTCTTAGTTTTGGCATGCTTACGTTATCCAACGAGACTGACACAGAGACACTGTACACGCCCATTAACAGCAGAGCATCACAAGACAGAGTTCAGTACCAGGCCACGTTCCCAGACGCCACAGGAAGCAACTACCGCGGATATGCACTTACGGCTCTTGACATGTATGGCCGATTGTTGATAAGCAGCACGACAGGTGGGAACGTGTTCACTAATGCTACTGTTGAAGAAATACGAACCCAAATAAATGAAGTCAAAAGTATTAATGCAACCTATGACAATGTAGTGTTTACTTACAGCGATATCTGTGCTCGGCAGGACGGTAGTTGCTATGTTTCAGGGGAGTTTCTCACAACAGATGCTGTGTATAATGTGTATCTGTCTGGTGGAATCACCTACCCAAACTGGAATAACATAGACATATCAGCATTTCTTGGACAGGTTGATTCGACAGGTGGAAAACTGGTGTCTGCAAAGTACCTGAGTATTACGTTTGATTTACGAATGGACTCAGGGGTTAACAAGGCAAAAGCAAGAGCATGGGAAGAAGCGTTCCTGAAGAGAGTAGCAAGTTTAAACACAACATCAACAAGGATAAACTATGCTGCCTCCCATTCGCTGGACACAGAGCTAAACAAAAACACAAACGGAGACATCGTGTTCTTCTCTATAACCTTCACGTTGATGATCACGTATGCCACTGTCGTCGCCGGCGGTGATGTGGTGTCATCGAGGACGTGGGCATCATGGGCTGGCGTTCTTGCTGCTGGATTTGGCATATTGTCTTCATTTGGACTTGTCAGCCTTTGTGGTGTCAAGTTCGTCAACATCGTTGGCGTGACACCATTCTTAGTCATAGGTATGTTTTAGACTACACCAGAACGGGCATAATATGCAAACCCCTTAAGTGACATTGCACAAGATGGTTTAATAATCCTTAATATCATTATCAAGTAGAATTTGCAATAGACTGTCCTTGGATATTGAGATGATACTTGTTCCCCGTCAGTTAATATATATATCTCACCGACTGGCAAGACAGTTGATGTCTTCACTAGTGGCGCATGAAAATGTTAGCTGATTAATATTATTATCATTCAATCAAAGTGAAAGTAGTTCCGACAAGAATTCGTATTTTATTCGAGCGAAATATACATTTTAATATATTGGATTTATTTTAATACACTTGAACTCCGAATGTTCATTCACAAGTCATTACTCCAATCCTCTTGTTGATGAAGGTATCGGTGTGGACGACATGTTCCTGTTGATGTCCAGCTGGGCGGAGACCTACCCTTACCGAGACAAGTCCGTCGCCGAAAGGATGGGAATGACCTTTGCCTCAGCGGGTATCGGTATCACCATCACGTCTCTCACTGATCTCCTGGCCTTCTTAACTGGCGTGTCATCTGTGTTTCTCAGTGTGAGGAACTTCTGTGTATACACAGGTTAGTATGGTGTATATCAGCCCCAAACCAGTTACACCTACCTGGCTTCAGTTAAGATGTCAATTACCATCAATTCAAATTTTCAGAATGACACCATTCTCTGCTTTTGTCTCTACGTTGTCCGGTAAATCAGTACTTTATACAATCAGTACAATTGTTATCTCCATAGGGGGCATGGGTGGCCCAGTCGTCTAAGGCGCCGCGATTCTCTGTGCAGAGTTGCGTCCCTTGGGTACACCAGAAACCTATTATTGTGGGTTCGAATCCCAGTTCTTTTTACAGTTCGCACGTGCTGGCCAGTTTGCAATCTTTTACCGCCTCCGTGGTCTTGTGGATAGAGCATCTGCTTGGACATAAGAATGGCGCTCGGCAATAAGGGGATACAAAAATGCCTGGGTTATCCATGTTAAGCTGTGGCATGGTATCTCTATGAAACTGGCATAAGCACTAGGTAGTACAAACAACCGAACACACACGTGCAGGCACGTCACCATGTAAGTGAAACAGTCTTTAACCTAACGTAAAACCCCATTTCACCTCACCAACCGGTCTATTTCGTGTTCCTTTAATAACTCATATAGCGTTCATATTCGTTGTACCTATATTCTTCTCATTCACAGGAGTGGCCGTCATCTTCTGCTACCTGTACCAGTGCCTCCTCTTCTCCCCCTGCCTCGCCATCCATGGCCGTCGGGTTGACAGTAACAAACACTGCATGACCTGCCTCAAAACCAAATCCAGAGACGAACTCAGGAAAGATGGCGCCTCCACCTGCAGAGTGTTATGCTGTGGAGGCTCACCACCAACAGAGAGGGGTCAGGATGAACGATTCTTTGAGACACTGCCACGGAAGTACTTGCCACGAATGTTGCTGAATATGTGGGGGAAAATAGTTGTTATTTTATTATATATTGTTTACCTTGGTGTTTCCATTTGGGGAACAATCAACTTTAAGGAAGGGTTGATTCTGAAGAATCTTGTTTCCTCAACCTCTTACTTTTACTCATACAGTGAAACGTATGACACATACTTCTCAGGTGCATTCCCAATCCCATTTGTCTTTGGGTCGACAACGGACTACACCAACACACAAACTTTAAATAACATTGATTCGCTAATACAGAATGCAAAGTCCGACAGTAGTGTTGATGCTGACTCCCTCATCTGCTGGTTACACAGCTACAGGAACGATTCAAGTTACGATGGCAGCAGCTCCCCGGCCTTTGTGTCGGGATTGAAAACATTCCTTGCAGCAAATACAGTGTATGAGAACGATGTTGCTTTGGACTCTAGCAACAGTTCTATTACTGCATCTAGGTGCTACCTTTTCTCAACTAAAATCAAGGACTCCAATGCCCAAGCTGATGTTATGGTTCGAATGCGAGCTCTGGCAGACAACTCACCTCTCTCTGTCTACACCTTCTACCCATCCTACATCTTCTTTGAGCAGTATGTTGCCATCCTTCCCAATACACTACAAACTGTGGGTCTGGCACTGGTCGTCATGACTGTGGTCACCTGTATCTTCCTTCCTCATCCTCTTCTGGTTTTCCTTGTGGTCCTGAACGTCGTTTCTATCCTCGTTGGCATCTTCGGGTTCCTTTATATCTGGGGACTGAGTCTCAGCTCAGTGACAATGATCCATCTCATCATGTCTGTCGGCTTCTCGGTGGACTTCAGCGTGCACGTGTGCTCTGCCTATATGATTGGAAAGGGAAGTAACAGGAGAGAGAAAACCGAATCTGCCATTGTCCATGCAGCTGGTCCCATATTAAACGGTGGACTGTCATCCTTTCTGGGCATTCTTGTGCTGGTGTTCTCAAAGTCCTACATCTTCAACTCCTTCTTCAAGATCATGTTTACAGTGATCCTGTTCGGCATGCTGCATGCTGTGTTCCTTTTCCCAGTGATACTCTCCATTCTTGGGCCAGTGACGAAGTCAAGGGTTGCAGAGTCCCCTCAGCGCACCCGATCACCATCGCCTGCTGTGGATTACCCTCTGTAGATATGGATTCCTAGTATATTTTTAGTGAAGATATAGACTATTCGTCTAGAAATTCTTGTGTGAATGCAAGCATTCAAGTGTGCTGGTCGCTGTTGCAAGATCATGACCAATGAAAACTACTGTTATAACGAAATCAAAGGGGCCACTAATTTTAGTTCGTTATAACCGGAGTTCGTTATGAATATATGCACAGCATATATACAGTAAATGTCCGGGACAAAAAAGTTCGTCATATCCGTCAGTTTGGTATAGGCATGTTCGTTATAAACGTAGTTTACTGTATATGATGATGATTATCCATTTGTATTTTGATTATATAGTTAAAGTATTATAGATTCCGTCCAGCTAACGCAGTGTTGTACACAGTGTAGAGTTGCATAACATGATGCTCTGCTGACCATTATGCTGTTATCCTTTTAACACCAACAACAACTTCATCTCTATAACAACATCATGACAACGTCTACCTAGTTATGTTATATATTAGATATATGGATGGATGGATACATTATCGTGGTGTTGTGACTACAATTGTAGGGGTTGAAGCACTTTCTCTATTATAGGAGTCATTGCGGTCGGCAACCCGTCGTGATTCCAGGTTAGAAGTGGTCGCCAGCAATCTATGCTGGCTGTAAGAAGCGACTTAGCGGATCGGGTGGTTAGGCTCGCATGAATATTCGCTGTGTAAAGTTTCGTCGCATAGCCACGCCAGAATGTTCTAATCGTGATATCAAATCACGGCATCGACCGAATTATCACCCAGAGCCTGTCAGCACCATTCTAAATCACACGCCCGTCGGTGCGACAGTTAGGGTAATGGTCTACAATCCGTATCATTTTGAACGTTCTCCACACAAACTGACGAGAAGTGAGTGATGTGACTTAAATACTGTTCAGGGATGTGTAAATCCCAACTTATTGTGTCATACACTAATTCATACTGTGTCTCCATAGTGATCCGTCCAACATCAGACACAACCGTTAAAGTGTGTACAAGGTACAGCAACAAATGTCCATGGTTATCTCCTCCATATCGTTATGAGTATGGTATTATGTCAAATAATCACAGGCCAAGTATGTAACCAGTCTGTAAATATATATTGAACTGTTTGATTTCATAAAACAACAATATTTGTTTATACATATTTATATCATTGTCGAAAATATATATTCTAAAATATTGTTTTTTGTTGTATATATGATTCATAAATTATTTTTTGTTGACTATTGTTATGCGATGTACATGATACTCTGTACGGTGTTGGCTATATTTTTGGTACACAATAGGACAAATACTTGCAAGATTATGAACAACAACATCGCCGCTGTCTTTCAGGAATTGTTTACGTAAATAGTTCTCCTTGTATATTTGGCAGTTTGTCTATCATACCTTTATCACTTCAAGTGCATTTTGAGGAACTTTTTAAAGAATATTCACCAAGGTTATTTATTTTTGCTACTTTATAGGAATGATAGGGACACAGTAAGACGTTTTTGACTATCTTTATAGACCATACTGGGTCAGATAAACGACGTCGACCTCCCTCAAATTGACTTGGTTGTTTTAGATATCGTACAGTCCCAGTAGACAACAGTTTCATTCTAAACCTCTACCTAGTGTTGCTGATTTAGAAGATACTGAAGATGTATTTCAATAGTATTGAAAACCATCTAATACTTGCCAATTGTAGCGTATCCATGTCTGCCCAGTCAGGTAGTATACTGAAATATCGTTGACTTTAATGCACTTTGTATTGATGATATATGATTATCTTATAGTGTGCAGATATCAGGTATCTTATCTGGTAGATACATCTAGTACCATGAGAGAGACGGTAGGCAATGATGAGGCGATGCCAGTTCCGAAATTAGGTTGCAATTCTGTGAACAGAGACTATTGTGGGGATCAATTACATGACCGTTCAGCTTCGTAAATCACAAGAGAAATGGTACAAACTACCTTGGATTTTATGTAAAAGTCCTTGTGTTGTCGGACGTTTAGAAAGATCTAAATTGGTTAGTTTCGTTTACTAAAGACACACATACGTCACTGGTTCAAACCTTCAGCTCCAAGGTCTCCATATTTACCTTGGATAGATAGTTTCCAACTCTCCATTGTCATTGCATGAAGGTCCATGACTAAATCACACAATGATGAAAATGGAGGAACATGACTTTTTGATACTCGCGCTTAAGGAAATGACCTTTTCCTACATTTTGTAATGGAAACGAGATTGTTCATGAAGAAATATGATTAAACCATTATCACGAAGAGATGCAACAAAAAATATAACATAAATTCTGTCCGTTTGGTAAGCTAATAGTGCGCTTTGAGTTTTTCGGGCCCTATTATTTTCTTTGAAAATGATCCTTTGAAAAACAGCTGATTCCCTTGCCATGACTACTGGTGTTGTCAAAATTCTTGCTACAATCTCTAGTAACACAGACTTATAGGAAGAGAATGGGACTGCGCGCGATGAGTGCCGGAAATGAGACCACGCAGCCTACAGGCAATCCGTTGTTTCGTGTCGATTCCCAAATTGAAACAATAAATTAAACTAGAAATCTGTACGCAAGAGAATGCAGTGAACACCAAGGGATTGATATACATTTGACAATTGTATTAGTGAATTAACTAGGTTTACAAATCAATACAAAGGACTGTACATAAATTACAATGACAGTACACAATAGACTGGTAGTGCAAAATTCAATAGCAATACAAGTGAAATGGCAGTATAATATATGAGAGCAGTAGTCAAGCTTCCAAAATAGGCCAAGGCTGGATATCGAGGGTGAAAACAATGATCTTCACACAACCGCTGGTCTTGATGTAATGTGAGGTGTGATGATATAGGCACGCATTTGCCCACTTATTATTAGTCTAAATATCTTCTGGAAGGCTTTATACAGTGTTGGATTAGTCTAGCTGTACTAGAACATTCCAGAAGATTCCTGATCACACTTGACTACACACGCATCTAAATATAGCACATTTTATACCACTACCTACATTAAATGGTACTACATTCCGGAAAACTAATTATTGTCAAAACACAATGATATGTGATTCTACTGAATTTCAACAGAAACAATGTAATACAGTTACAACATTATTTAACAATAATTTCCACTGCCATATAACACTGTGAAAATGAACGCATGTTGCGGACCTTTTGTTCAGTTTCCAATCATGTAATAACTACAGCTTTAAGTGAGCTGTCGCTCTCTTGGAATGAAATACTCATACTTATTGTTACTGTTTTAACCAGTTAAACAGTTCCTTGTTTCAGATGTGTTGACGTTTGACATACTGGCAAAGTTGGTAGTAACATGATCTTCACTATTCAAAATATAGTATTTGTTACAGCAGTTTTTTAACATGTTTCATATAGAGTGATATGTAAACTCTTTTATCCTTGAAGTTGTCCATTTTTAAGGATGTTATCGCTGTGTGCCAACTTTCTTGTCTTGAACGGTGAGAATGTTGTTAGGCTCTGTACACTGTACCTTTTTTTCTGATGATTGGTTGTGGCAGCTAATTGTGAAGCGCTTGCAAATGAGGCGCTCCTAAAATGTCATATGTTCTGCTGGCCTGTGGTGACATCCACCTTCCTGGCTGTGCTTACATACGAGCGAGACGATGGCTATCCGAGGCCTCCTCCTATGACTTTAATTGCGACTTATCCACTTACCCAATGCAGACTGGATAACTGACGACTTTCGCTTCCGATTTTAACTTCTTCCCATAATGTTTCCTGGATTCAGGAATCGAGCATGTGCCTCATTAAAAAAACAATGCGGCAAAATCCTTTCAATATCCGATAGAAGTATTTGCACAAAGCAGAGTCGATTGTACGATTGTGACTATATCATGAGCTTGTGTTTATAAATCAATATCAAATAGTAATGATACCAGGTGTTTGCGAAAGTTGAGCGTATCCTGACCTGACATTCGGCTGTGCCCTGACTTATGTTATCGGGGTAATTTTTATTGTTGTTGTCACATGTTATGATTTTAAACTTAATTTAATTTAATTTGTTAATTATTCATTGATCCTGTGTGGTTATTTACTAAATTCACATTTTAGTTCTGTACGTACCTATTTCCTGGTTAACATTCGCGTTCAACTTGGAAATCAACACGTAACACTGAGCAATATATTCACTAACAAAATGAAAAGATATACAGTCAAGATTATAAGTAAGGAAAAGATATATGGATGAACAACTCCTGTATTACAATTAGGAGCATGAGTGGATGTACTTGTTCATCCATATATCTTATCCTTACTTAGTACTCCAACTTTTAAATGTCTCTCTAAGACGTTAGTCAACATTTTGACTATAGGTATTTACGCTTCTCGAGGAATTGCAGTCGGGACATGCACAACCACAATACATCAACAATTCGACCAGTCGCTTGACCCCTAATCAGCTTGCCCGACTTCTTGTGTTTGTTTCTTATACCTTGGAAGCATTCCTTAGATTGTACAGACACTGTGAAGCAGAATCATTTGTTAAAGTTTTCAACCAAATTTTTAAATTTTGTAAGTTGATACAACAAGATATGCATGAGATGCAGTAAAAGGATTGAATAGTTTTCAATTAAAATGACCTTTTGTATCATATTTTTGTGTCTGCTTTTAGAAGAATGGAAATAACGAGCTACACTCTTGCGAGGACCAGTGATACTAAAAGATTATGATGAAGGAAAATGTCAGTTACTACAATCCAAATGGGTACAGTAACAGACATGTTTAAGTATGCAACATAGCTCTCTCAGAAGGTGAAAGCAGGATGACATACGTATACTGGTGTATTGTCTTCGAGAGTTCATATTCGATGCTTTTTAGGTTGCCTGACTATGTTGTAACCTTGATCAGACAGCTTAAGCGTATAAGCGTAACAGTCATATGAAGCTTTGAAATCTTTGTAAAATGAGCGTCCTCGATTGAACCTTAAGATAGTGAAGATGGAATAGTGCTCGACATAAAGGGAAAATTGAAATGATCCCTCTTGTCATATCGTTTTGTGTAAAGTGTGTTATCATTCTGGATCTTTATGCATAGATCTAAATATGAAACAGAGGGGGTAGTCTCACTGGCCTCCTTCATTTCCCGCAGAGGTGGGTGGATCAGTGGAAGGGAATTGTCTTTTTGACCATTATTAAACAATATCAGATGATCGATATGGCTGAAGCTGACGTTGAGCAGAAATTTCGAATGATATGCCTAAAGAAACATATCAACAAGAACGGGAGTACAGTTGGTTCCCATACAATGTCTTTTAGCAGAGATTTGATATAAATATGGAAAAGGGTTTGTCGCTATATTGATAGCATTTCCAAAGCATGCTTAACTAAAAAAATAATCAATCTCTTTAACAATGTCAATATTCGTTTCATCTGGTGCAAACACGACATTTTGAGTTCCCATGGCCTTGATCTTTTTCATTTTTAGGAGCAACATTTAGAGGTGTATTAGATGGAGAATATTTCATGTGTCTAGTGAAATATGATGTATCTCTCTCATCGAGTGACGTTGAAATATCTCCTTATCCAAGCCATGAGATGAGATATATATCATATTTCACTAGACACATGAAATATCCTATTTATTATAAACTTAATTTGTTGTTGACAGTGTTTTTTAAAAATCAAGTTGTAAAAACGGATGGGAGGAGCTGCTCTCGTGTTGTTCAAACAAACTAAAATCAATTGAAGCTTGTAAATGGTCAATATAATCCATCTTCACTTTGTTGTTTTTTTACTAGGATTAGCAGAAGATAATCCGTTTCAGGGGGAGATACTTCAAGTACAGTGTTAAGGGACGTAACTCTTGTGTGGAAAGTACTTCCGGCAAAGTGTTATTTTCACTGTCACTGCTGTCAAATACTCTTTTAGTATCACTTTTCTCAACTTCTAAAATCATAGTCTTTCACACTTAAATATATAATAAAAGTTCAAAAACTCGAAATTGAAAACATGGTAGGTTTATCTCCCAAATAAATAAGGTGCATTCATGCACATGATACATTATACTCACATAACGTAATCTAAAGAAACATACCAGCTTTTTCTTTGGACCAGACTATCGTGTGACTTAGCTTTGAGTTTGGCGTCCTACTTTAGTATGGATGGAGTTTCCTCCCTACCTTGATACTGGAGTCTACTGAGATATCAACGGAGATAAATCATAGTCACAGAACTTAAGTAAGATATTCTGGAGGACCAGTTACACTTAAAGATTGTGAGGAAGGAACATGTAACAGGTATGTATAGTGTGCGTAGTAAAGTGGCAACAAAGCTCTCGAAGAAAATGAAAGCAGGGTCAGCATTAAAAACATAAAGTATGCTTCACAAGTAAAATCCTTTGAAAATAAAGTACCATGATGTTCGTATCAATCTTTTGTTTAATTTAGCTTGGGTTAACAGTCCTTGTTACTGATTAGCTTAATAGAAATACTGAATACAAATACCACTGACATTGCTTTTAAAGAGGCTTGAAGACTTGAATTGGTTCAGACGGAAGGAGAAAGTACAAAAGGGTCTGACCTCATTGGTATCCAAATTGTTTTTGCAAGAAGATGACAAATATTTTGAGGATTATACTGTCGGCGGCATAAACAATGACATTACTGATTATGTTCCCCAAATTCTCGACTTTAAGGCCGACGTATCCGTGAACTAAGCCAAAAATATACAGCTTACATATCTCATTTAAGCTTGATCAGCTGCCAGAAAGTGTCCAACACAACTATAAACTGTTTAAGTGTACTGTCATCATTACACGCCTGATAGCAGTTGGGGCGGAGGAGTAGCCTAGTGGTTAAAGCGTTCGCTCGTTACGCCGAAGACCCAAGTTGTATTCCCTAAATGTGTACAATGTGAGAAGCTAATTTCTGGTGTCCACCGCCATGATATTCCTGGAATATTTCTAAAAGCGGTGTAAAACCATACTCACTCACTCACCCTGATAGCAGTTAAACCTGCATAAATATTCATTTCTGATCGTTCAATAACGATTCCTTCCCACATATTAACCCTATTTTGCTTTTTACGCCCAATGGAATATGTTTTAAACTTGTTATTCTCTTGCGTTAACATTCAACTTTCCAATAAGCAACTTTCCTTTTATGTCTATCAGTATTCAAGCAGCTCCAGCCTTGGAGGCATTAGTGACCAAACCTTTGTCCCAGACAGGACTCTATATTGACTGGGTTTTTTTTCAGGTGAACAATTGTCTTGCATTTGCATGTGTTTGCGAAGTGTATACGAGATGTCTGATGATTATGAAAATGGTTTAGTCATATATAGCGATGAGCGTGCGTGAATGCGTGAGTGCGTCCGTGTGTGTGTATGTGTGTGAATGACTGCTTGTGCTAGTCCCGAGTAATATTGATTTTATGGTGCTGGTCCACCGAGATATCATGCCGCAGTTTTACAGGAATATCCCATTCAGACACATTATACTGACTCCGAGCTGACCAGTCCTTGTTTTAGCCTTAAAGCCGAGCGCCAGACAGGGTAACAACAAGTACCATCTTTTTAATGTCTTTTGATATGACGCGACCGGGGATCTAACTTTTCGCTCTATGGAAAGACGCTCTACCACTAGGTCAATAGTAGTAGTAGTAGTAGTAGTAGTAGCAGTAGTAGTAGTAGTAATGGAAGGAGAAGTAATGATCATAGTAGGGTCGGAAGTAGCAGAAGCTATCAGAAGTGGTAGAAGTAGTAGTTAGAAGTAGTAGTAGTAGTAGTACAAGTAGTTAGTAGTACAAGTAGGTAGTATTAGCAGTAGCTGCAATATTAGTAGTAGTAGCAGTAGTAGTACAAGTAGTTAGTAGTAGCAGTAGCTGCAAAATTAGTAGTAGTAGTAGTAGGGGTGGTAGTATGTGTGATACAAGTAGCATTAGAAGTAATAGTAGTGCAGTAGTAAACGTAAATGTAGTAGCAGTAGTACACATGTAGTAGACGTAATGTAGTAGTAACTGTAAGTGTAGTAGTAGTAGCAGTAATCTAAAAAGAAGTAAGAATCGTAATAGGGGTGGGAGTAGCATGTGATAGTAGTAGCAGCAGCAGCAGTAGTAGTAGTAGTAGTAGTAGTAGTAGCAGTAATCAAAAGTAGTAGCAGTATCACTAGTAGAAGCAGCAGCAGCAGGAGTAATAGTAGTATCGGAGATGGAGCAATAGTAGTACGGATGGGAGTAGCATGTGGTAGTAGTAGTAGCTGGAGTAGTAACAGAAGTAATAGTACTAACAGCAGTAGTAGTAGTAGTAGTAGAAGCAGTAGCAGCAACGACAGAAGTAATAGTACTAACATCATCAGTAGTAGTAATGCTAATAGTAGTAGTAGTAGTAATACTAGTAGTAGTAGTAGTAGTAGTAGTAGTAGTAGCAGTAGTAGTAGTAGTAGTAGTAGATCTTAGGGCGACATAAAATAATTGGTGATCACACGTGGAGTTTCCTCTATACTATCATCTGCATTTGAATCATGCTGAGAAAGCAATATCTCCCTACTCACTCAATTGTGCCATATTTACCTAATGAGGTAAAAATAAACATAAGTCGTTGTCTCCAAGGCTTTTTTTTATTGTCAATTCAAAATATTAATGTATATATATATATATATATATATATATATATATATATATATATATATATATATATATATATTATACATACATAATCAAGCTACACGAATATAAGTATAAACAATACTCAAATAAAATGTAAGTTACGCCACAAAAATTTTGGGACAACACCCCAAAACCAAAACCGTCCAACCAAGGTCAGAATTCTCATAGACTGCACTGAATTTTAGTGGACAGTCTACTTAAATACCTATTCATTCACACAGCTCATACAAAAAAAAAATGGCCTTTAAAGTTGAAACTTTGAATGTGACTACGTCAGTACAGGCAAAAAAGATTTTAATTGGTGTATATGAAGAATATACGAATCTTTCGTCATGTAAGTTACAAGAGAGTGAGTGAGTTGGGTTTAACGCCGCTTTTAACAGTATTCCAGTTATATCACGGCGTTACAAGTCATTCTTTAAGATCTTTGAAGTTAAAATTAATCCAATTTTACTTTACGGTGCTGAAATATGGGGATTAAAACAATTTACTGATATCAAAATAGGTTCACTTATATGCATGTTAAAAATTTCTTGGTGTTAAAAGCAACACATCTAGCACAATGGTTTACGGAGAATGTGCTAGATGTCCTCTATATATATACTGACAACTGAAAGCCATAAAGTACTGGCTGATGCTCCTTAAAATGAATTCATCGAGATACCCAATAAATGATGATGGAATATGATGTGAAAGGAAAGAATAACTGGGTAAATGATGTGAAAAAAATGTAATTCAATAAAATGGTTTTGGAAATGTTTAGCATGAGCAATCTGTACAATCTAAAGTGTATTTATCATTTCTTGTCTACAGAGGCTAACAAATATCTATCCGCAATCGTGAGTTGTTTCATTGAAATTATCGAACAAATTGTAATGTTGAAAATTCATATATACACCGAACAGTATAGGTTTTATGTAAATATAAAGAAATACCGTAACGCATTAGCAAGATTTCGATGTTCATCCCATGATATATGCATCGTTATTACATATTATTTGAACCATCCGTGGCCTTGTGCGCCACATGGGTAGTTGAGCTAATAGTTGCTGTAAACATTTAGCAACTTTGGTCACATAAGACCTACTTGCACCAGCATTGTCAGATTAGACCATTAGTTACTTACACTGGTAAATATATGTGTGCATGTAGAGACAATTTTATGATACAACAGATTGGATCACAGTGTAAAATAACAAATCAAATAATTTAACACTAATGGGACCATAATACATGTCAGAGCTTACATCATATTGAATGAATGAATAAATCGTGTAAGTCAAGTTTTAACAAGAATGACTACACATTTTATTGGATTAGAAACTATCGATGACAGGGTCGTATCCACAAAGTGATCTTAGCACTGTTGTACCATAGCTGAGATTGTTTTGTGATCACACACTGAGAAGAAACATATATAAACGTGAGCCTTTAATACATATAACAATCATACACTAAGAAAATGAAAACTTCTAACACTAAGATTGTGTAAGGATTGTGAAATTCAAACTGTTGTGAATCATGACAGGAAGTGAAATGGATGTTGTTGCAAAACCTCAGTATGTGTTTTGACCATTATAGGTCCCATCATATTGAAGGTTTTCTTCAAGGGATGTGTTTAGGCTACCTAAGTATACCAATCACTTCTGGAGATTGACCAAGTTCTTCCCCAAATCACCAAATGTGCCATTCTCTCCCTGATTCATATTTGACAGCTCAAGAAGTATTATGAGTAAACACTACATTACATTACGTTAGATAAGCTGTCATTCAAGTCTGCAGTTGAGAGGCATCATTTGTTAACTTAGGATAACACATTATTTCAGATCTTACTACTCCTTATTCTTGTCATGTAAGGTCGACTGCTTAAGCTGGTAATTGTAACATCCGGATCTTGAAGTGTGTCTGTCAACAGTCCAAAATATGCATCAATAACCATGTTGATGCGTTCCTTGGTGAACCGATCTGACCTTGCATTCAGTGAAATCACAATTGATTCAGACTTTTTCCGTGTGAGAATGTCAAAATACAACTCTGTGTCTGGTCCAAACAGCAGTTTCTCTGTCACAGTGGGATTAAAATTCTCATGGAAATCATTGCCTTTATTCTTGTTATAAACTTCATCGTCACCAAATATAACAAAGTTTCTGGTCATATTCCTGGCATTTTCTTGTGATGTGAGTTTTTCCAAGTCTCCAAAAGGGAATATTCCATTTTCTTTGCACTCATCCAGTTCCTTGCTATTTTCATTTAGGAAGCCAGCAGCAGTCATCTGATCAAACTGTTTCAGACCACAGGTGAGGGCTGCAAAATTTACACATCGGCCAACTGATGTAGATATTCTTGGGCTGAAGATTCTCAGATCAATATAGGTCAATATGGTCACATTTTCCAGATGAGATTGTATGGACAAAAGGAGTTGAAATAGTCCAACTAGGCACTGGAAAATAGACAACTTCTGCGTTTTCGAGAACAACATCAGTTTCTGGTACATGTCAGCAGTCAGGCTCTTTTCTTGTCGAAAACTTTCCATCTGTGGTTGGGATGTCTCAGCTTTGTCTGCCAGTGATATGCGAGGAACCGTCACCAACTTCTGCTTCCAAAATACTGCAATAGTATCATATTTTGGTTCAAGTACAGACCTTATTTCCGGTCCAATAGGTCTGTCTGGTAAAAGTGGCACATTGCTGAAAGAAGATCCCTTTGAGTATGTTTGAGCCAAATCCATTATCTCATTAATGATGATAATGATTCCCTGGTAGTCAAAGGCAATTCTGTGAAAGACAATGATGAGATGGGGAGGGTGTCCCTCAGCAAAGATAAATCGTATTGGGCCCTGTTGATGGAGGTAAAATCTTTCCTCTGTGATACGTGTAACTTCAGAAGGATTGGTCAGATTCCCTATCCTAAAGTCAATGTCAGCATCTGCATCAAGGAGTGATTTACTTCCTTTTCCATTCACATCATTAAAGGTTGTCCTTGAAATTGGATGTCTCCTGACACTTTCCTGGAGGATTTCTTTCATTGACTTGTGATCAGCAATATCGGGCAGCTCTAGTTCAACAATCATCAAATGTGATATGTGGTTTGGGTTTCTTATATAATTGTTAAGTGCAAACTCTTCACCTGGGATCAAAACAGAATCAGATGTCGATGAATGTCTGGTTTCAACAGGACTTTGATATGCTTGACCATAACTTTCTTTCTTCATCAGATCATCATAAATGTACTGTGTGAGTTGAGTCACCGATGGATTTTCTACAATAAGATTCGATGATGACAACTGCACATGTGTGTCATCCATGATTTTCCCAGTGATCTGCATGAAATTCATCGAGTCAACACCTTGTTCTCTGGTTTGTTGGTCGACGTCTAGAGAGGACTCATCCAACATGGCAACTTCAACAACTACAGCTTTTACATACTTCAGTAGTTTTGCCATTGCTTCTACTTTTGGTTCTTTTTTCACTGCATCCAAGTCAAGTTTTTGCACAGTTTCTGGTAAAGCTGAAGACACAGCCGCCATGTGGGGTGCTAAAACAGATTTAAAACGAGACTCTAGCTCCACGTTACCCTCCTTGCGAAGAGTTTGTCCAAATTTCACCAGCTGAAGGCCACACATAATGATCTGTGGTTTATTCAGCATGAGGATATGCGTGAGACAATCTGGTATACGTCTTTTGTGTATCAGCACATATCCAGATGATTCCATCTGCTTTGCATGTTTTTCCTGCAACATGCCCATATTCAGAGGGCCCCAGTTTACAGTCTGTCCACTCTGGCCATTTTGCCTCCTGACATGAGCTAGGGCATCCATGAATCCATTCCCTGCACCATAGTTTGTCTGTCCAGCATTTCCAAAGACTGATACTACTGATGAAAACAGCACAAAGTAGTCCAGTTCCTCTGTCAGGAGATGCAGGTTCCACGATCCTGCAACCTTTGGGGCAGAAGCTGTCTTGAACTTGTCTCTCGTCATTTCCAGAAGGATTCCATCCTTCAGAACAGCAGCTCCAAAGAATACCCCTTTCAAAGTATAGGCAGGGAACCGGGTTCCCAGCTTCTTCAAAGCTGATCTAATTGCTTTGATATCTTGAACATCTGCCTGTTCTGATGTAACAGTGCATCCATAGATCTGGGACACATGCTTCATTTCATCCTGTTTGGTTGGATCTGGCTTACGCCTGTTGATAACTGTAATGCACCCAGCACCTTTGGAAGCCAGATACACGACACATTCCCATCCTAGTCCTGTCATTCCACCTACAACAAGGTACATTCCCCGTCTGTCAAACAAGAGAATCTCGGGTATCTTCAACTGTGTTGTGGTGACGCTATTGTTCTCTTGAATATTGAACTCCCATGTTTCTAGGATTTCAGCAATGTTGATAGGAGCAATCTTGCGTTTAAGTGCTTTGTCTTTGCAATCCCTGAACCAAAGGCTTATCTTCCTGACATTTTGTGTATTTTTCTTTATCCATATGTACAACTTTGGAATATGTTCATCCATCTGATTGAAAGCAAGAACCTCTTGGGTTCTGACAATTGCTATGTTTAATCTTGGCTTTACAGACTGAAGGAGATGTATCACCTTAAGTGGCATCAGCTTCTCAAAAGATATTAGCTGTTCAAGACAGCCCCATGCAATGACAACCTTTTGTGCTAGTTCTTCTGTAAGTTGTATAGTTGATATGACTACATGGTGTCCTTGGTGGCTGGGTATTTCTTCTTGAGTCACTAATGAAATTTTCCTTCTTTGTTTTGACAACAATAAAATTTCCATCACTTCTGCATATTCCCTTGTCTGTTGTGTGTAGAGTATAATGACATCTTTTGTTTTGCACTCATCACACAATCGCCATAGACAGTACAGCTTCAACAGATACCCTGTCTGAAAATGGCTTAAGTGTTTGACGTTCAACATGAACTTCATTGGGACATAGCATTGATATCCCACTTGGTGTGGATAGCAAGCCATGTACCTCTTTTGTTTGCTATTGCTGCGTGCAAAGCCAGTTGATTCATATGTGACAACAGGACTTCCCTTGCTGCTTCCCATGTGGTCTCCTTTGTCAAGAGATAGCAGAACTTGTTCAGACAGGAATTTAGAGTGAACTGCTACAGACTGTGCAGTAAACAAAATGTCATCTTTTCCCCTTTCTGGCATGTTTCGTGATATTGTGAAGAAATGTGATATTTCATCCGAAGAAGTCGAATAAAGAATAGTGTCCAGACTGTTCCTCTGTCGTTCCAGTCTAAAATCAGGCGTTGAGTTGCGTTCCATTTGAAACTTCTGTCCAGATATGCTTCCATGAAGGCTTTCAAATTCAGCATGGCCTTTGACTTTCAAGACTTGCAATATTTCAGACATTATGGTATTGCCATCATATTGGTCCATGTTTCTAATATTCAGATCTAGTGATATTACATTCAGCCTTGGGAATTCCCTTCGAACACATCTGATAAATGCCCGAATACCTTCATGAATGCAAGCAAGTGCATGGGATCTTATGTCTGGACTCTGATAGTCAAATGCTGTTGCCATTGTGACAATGACCAAGGGTGATTTGATGGCATGTTGTGACATGTAAAGTATCAGAGATCTTAAAGGCATGATTTTCCCCTCCAATTCTTTCTCTACTTCCAATCCATTGTCAACAACCCCAGGTTTGGCTTGAAACATGACTAATATTCCAGATGACTCTAGAAGGTCTGTAACAGACCTATTTTCATGTAAAGTGGTAATATCATGAACAGGCCATGGATAGATTGTAGGCACAGATGTTTCATCACTAAACATGACAAGGTTCGCTTTCGTGTCACATACAGTTTCATGATCAGGTTCAACTTCTTCTGATTCAATTGTGTATGCAACACTCCTGACATCAAATGTATCTGTACCCATGGCTTTCAATGTGAACTTCCCAATGTGTGCAATGACATACCCTTCAGTTGTCAGCAGTGACAGTGTACAGCAGACACACCATTCATTTTCATTCAACACTTTCAAATGCACAAGCATTTTACTCTCAATCTGTCTCTTGACCACCAAATTTTCCAAAGAGTACGGAAGCGTATCTTTGATGGCGCTTTGGACAGTTGCAGCTGTTTGTAACATGCCATCTATTACTGCAGGGTGAAGAATTGTATGTTGTGTCTCTGTCTGGAGTTGAGGCCCAATTTCAAGTAATGTAAGGCTTTCATTCTCAGCTGTTTGGCTAGCTGAAATGATGGACATCCTTTCCCCATAGCTGAAACCACCGTTTTCTAAACGCTCATATACTTGCTGTCCAGTAAAGCTGCATTTACATTTTTCTTTGATTGACCCAAGGTCCACTCTCTCCGGAGTATAGTCCACTGGTGTTTGTCTTATTACTATTTTTGCATGGATTGTACTTCCTTTCTTTAAAACAAATGTACTCAAAATACTGGCGTCACCCTCGTTGTGAGATTGTTCTATATCAAGGTTTGTCGCTGTTCCTGGTTTCAGATTGACTGGGCTTCTGAAGGTCACAGAAACACTGATTGCACAGAGGCTGAACATGTCAATCATTCTTGCTAAAGCAAGCGCTGCCTCAGCATACACCGCACCTGGTACAATGATAGTTCCTTTCACTTTGTGTTCAAAAACACTCTTGAATGTCTGAGGATCAATGACTAAGCGTGCTGATCCAGACTTTATGCTGCCTTTGAGAAACAAGTGATCTCCTATACTTTCCTTCCTACCCTGTAGCATCTGTTGTTTACTTTCAGATACCAGTAACATCTGTTTGGAATTGAAGACATGAAATGGGTAGCTTGTTGTATGCAGCTTATCAGGAAAGAAAGTGTCCCACTTGACATTCACTCCGTTTCCATATAGCAGGAGGAGTGACTCTAGAATGTCCTTGTAACTTGGTTTTGGATGGAGAGAAGGAATTGATGTAACAGTGAGAGCGGAATCTTTAAAAATGTCATTTAAATGTGATTTAAGTACTGGTCGTGGACCTATTTCAACAAAAATGTTGATTTTTGATGTTTGTGTTGCCTTTTTGATTGCATCAGAAAATCTAACAGGACTCCTTACATTCAAGCCCCAATAATTCTTTGAGGCAACTGTGGTTTCATCCATATCTTGATCAACTGTCGACACAAATGTACTTGTCATCTTTGATGTCTTGATGTCGAATAATATGTCATCAAGCTCAAATCTTGCTGAATCCATGTAGCTACTGTGGAATGCGCTCGTTACAGGTAGCTCATGAAACAGTGTGTCACTACCTAACAGAAGCTGCAAATCCTCTTTGACTGACAGAACAGCTCTCTCATCCCCGCTGATAGTACATGAGACTGGGCTGTAGTATAGAGCTACATCTACCTGTCCCTGATACTTCCCACAGGCTGTCTTTACTTGTTCAGTGTCAACATTCCGGACAAGCATCATCTTTCCGCCCGATGCTTGAGCCAGGATCCGCGTCCTGTGGTAGATAACTCTCACAGCTTCATCCAGGGACAGGATTCCAGCAATGTGTGCTGCAGCCACCTCCCCCACTGACTGACCTACAACAGCTGCAGGCTTCACCCCCCAGGATTTCCAGAGATGAGCAAGAGACACTTGACAAGCAAAGATGGCTATTGGCCCGAACTGAGGATCTTTCACATCATCACACTCCTGGAGCCGCTGCAACAAGGACCAGTCAACAAACCTAGTGAGGGATTTGTCAATTTCCAAAATCTGTTTGTTAAAATGATCATTGTTAATAATGAGATCATTGCACATTCCTTCCCATGCTGTGGCCATGCCACAGAAAACGAACACAATGTTAATGTTTCCCTTTTCAGGAGATGGATGGTTTCTATTTTGTAACTCTTCCTGTATTTTAGATTTCAGAATAGAATGACTGTTTGCAAAGAAAGCTTTTCTGAATGCAAAATGTTCTCTGGCCATACATGAAGTGTAAGCAACATCACTGAAAGCGGAACTGTTCCCACTTTCAATGAATTGTGTCATTGATTTGTTCAATGTTTTCTCATTTGAGCCAGAGAAACAAACTGGTAAGGAAATGTCTCTCATAACTGATGTTTCCATTGTGAATGATTTTAAAACAGCATGACTATTGCTACCCCCAAAGCCAAATGAGTTTATACATGCAACCTTTTTATGATGTTTCCAGTCAGTATTTTCTGTTGGTACTACAAAACGAAACCTTTCAAAGTCAATTGCTTCATTGGGTTTGTCAAAGTGTAGTGATGGCACGATTGTGTTGTGTTTCATCATCAGCAGGACCTTGATGAGTCCGGCAACACCTGCTGCTGCCTCTAGATGGCCGATGTTGGTCTTCACAGAACCAATGTGACGCTGGCGAGGATACTTCTCAAAGAAGGTCCCCAGAGCTGTAGCTTCTACAGGGTCACCTCTTTTGGTTCCAGTACCTGAAAAGATAATGTTTGCAATGGTCAACTCAAATGTGATCACTATTGACCATCAAACTTTGTATCAACTTGAATGACTAACGCTGGATACCGCAATGGCTCTATATCTAGATATAAGTCAATAAAGTTTCTGTAGTTTTATCATAAAAAATCGAATCGATTGTGATTGCGCATCTGCATCGATCACAGTGGGCTGAGCTTATTTACAGTTATGCTATAAATAGCAAAGCACATGGTCATGTGTACATGTGACACTTTTAATGCATTTGTGGTCAAAGTGTTTTGTTTGGTATATTTGTACCGCAGAACAGCAGCAGAACAACAGTTTCAGTTAATGTAGCAGTAATGATACATAAATACGAAATTGACGACAAGATTATTTCAGTTCAATCCGAAAATTACAGATATTTGTTTAGTTTTGGTCATTTGGATTCAACAGTTAGATATATACCACACAATAATCAGATTATATTTATAAATCATAAATTATTACACAGATTTTTCAACTAGTATTTAGGAAGGGGCCTAATTTAAGCAGGAGTTGTGCCAATATTTCTTAGCTTGACTACAATATATGAATATGTCACTTGTATTAACATAATAATGCACATAAGCAACTAATAAATATGTAACTAAATATACTTGATGTTTATACCTAAATTAGGCCTATCAAGGCCATATTGTACTTACGATAAACGAAACCCCAATACACATATTCTAAGACAACTTTAATTATGGATTTCCTTTCCTTTCACAGAATTTTCACATATAAAACTGAGTTTGATCATTAGAGAAACAGTTGTCCCATGTATTTTTGGTTCGAAGGATTTGGATAGACATTGCACACAAGTTTTAGAATACAATCTGGGATCCTTTTCCCGTTTTGTCCACACCAATCCTTCATCTGCTGCAACGTTTAATATCCTTTTCTTCAAGTCCGAGAAGTTTGGGCCACACTGTTTTTGAATCGACGATATTCTGCAACATGGTGGCCGCACCGTTTCCGTAACTGCCATTGTATGTGCTTTGTCACACATGGTTGAGAAAAGAAGTGTGAACATACATATTCGGCTTCATCTGGTTCCACAATGAAATCTAGCTGTGACACTGATTCACTCCCAAGATCCCAAGAATCGGCACAGAATTTGTCAAAGTTTCTGTTGCACTTGCAATGCGGGAAGAGAGGCGCTATCTTGTCGATTCGAGTTGACGATCGGAATTATGTCATCTTGAATTAGAACTTTCTCCACGATAAAGTCACCAATGTCATAGTCAAAATGACCAAAGGCTCCCTGATAATCTCAAACAAATCTCCGTCACATTAAGCGTCACGCGAAAATGTTTTGTTGCTCATATTGACGCAAGAAAACTTGCAAAGCTCTTGACAGTTGTAAGCAGCAATCAACTTTGATGCGCTCATTGGGCGTGGCTGCTGGGAGATCGCACGGTCAGAAAGGGGGAAACAAAAAGTTTTAGAAAGTAATAAAAGAAACCTACAGTGCAATCCAAAAGTACCATGTACTGGATGTTTTTAAAAAATAATATTAACGAAAACATTCTTTTCGAAAAATGCAGATTAATTTATTAATTTATCCCAAGGTCGTAACCCTGATCATGTGGTGGGTATTTAGAAGGAATCTTGTGATGATGCCATAAATGAGGCTGATGACCAGGAAGATTGTTGAGGCATTGACATTATGACAGATGCTCCTCATGAATGGAGAAAAAATGCATCCGAGAGAAACAATGTTGCTTTGAGCTTCGAGACCAAACATGTGTTCATGTCGAAGTAGTTTATAAGAGAGGATGATCTGTGTAGCCAGTGACCTGAATAAACTTGATGAAAATAATGTTGAAATCCATGTTCACGCATTTGACAGAATTAATGTGAACAAATATTTATCTGAACATCGTTTCAAAGTATGTGATGCTGTCCGTATTTTATCTCCATTCCAACGTGAAATAATATATAATTTAATTTCGTGTCTCAATTTTTCCTGCCGAGGTGGAAAATCTAATGAAAGTAATACTACTACATATACCATTGCACATGCACCAGGTCAACTTTATCTTTCTTCAGTTGTTTATTAATAATTCGTTTCTGAAGCAAAGCGACTCGATCTACATCATAAATTAATTCATAGACTAGATTCTAGTACCAAGTGTTTAAACTTTTTTTTGTTAAAATGTCATAAAATAACTTACACAATTATTGATAGACATTTTTATAATAAGTAATATATTTTATTTCGTCCGCCCGCTCTCTTGTTAGTTGAGGCTTGGTTAGAGAAAAACATACAGAAAATATGGATGGCATTATGTAAACGACACTTGGCATGCCAATCAACGGGGAATCTGTGTCACTGCATGGGACCCGCCAAGCTTCATAGATCGAGTGACTTCGGCATGAGGAGCTTTCTGACAAGTGTGACTTTGCCAAAACACATTGCTACTGGGCAAAGAAAACATGTGACGAAAACGACAAAAAACTACTTTCATCACTTGAAAATATTTGTGACCATTACCAGGGTTTTTACACGATCGTTGTCATCCAGACTCAAGAGATCCATGAAGATCCGGGGTAGAAGAGGTCTTCAGCAACCCATGCTAGTTGTAAAAGACGACGATGCTTGTTGTAAAAGGCGACCAACGGGATCAGATGGTCAGACTCGCTGACTTGGTTGATGCATGTCATTGATCCCATTTGCGTGGATCGATTCTCATGATATTAATCACTGGATTATCTGGGCCAGAATCGATTATTTACAGAGCTGTCATATAGCTGGAATATTGCTGAGTGCGGCGTTAAACAAGAAACCAACCAACAACCAACCAGATTCCAGATGAAAGCAAGACCAACTCAACAAAAACACTGTTGAAATCACTGATTGCCGTATATTGTGAGAAATGCTATTCATAAACTGCATATATACCGTACACCACATGATTACGATTGGTGCCGTGATACATATCATGTTTTCAATTACATATGTCCCATGATACGGTCCCATTGTCCCTGCAGTTGGTTCTTGGAGATGAAATCCCATCGCAGACACAATTGTACCTTTCCATGGCTGTGCCTCTCAAATCGAATCCTGATGACATCCACTGCGTGTATCTTACTGACCCCACAGCAGTAGCCAAAGCTAGGAGAAAAACTATTTTGAGAGTAATCTGCTTGAAGTCTTTTTCTTCTAGTGGTTCGTATTCTGCTGATGTCATGTGTTGAAGGATTTTGTTGAAATCCAATTTGGGTGGACAAAATCTGGACGACTGGTCGGCGAGTTTATAAGAGCGGAGAAGAGCCTGAAGTTCTGGGACTAAAGCTATGACCAAATTTAGGCCTGCTAAATATGAAGATAATGTTGAACCCTTAAGGTTCCAGGTGGATTGAAGATGCATATTCTGCAACTTGCTGTAGGGTAGCAGTAGTTAGTTAGAGCTGATAGACCTGCCTCGGCTGTATCCCTCTAAGGCTTCCAATTTATGGTCATACAAGGATTTGGTTGAAGTACGATGAGCCTCTGTGATTGTCTTTGCTACTCGCCTTGAGTACCCTTTTGCGATTAGGACTTCTGGAGATGGGCCAGGTGCATAGATGTAGGGTGTCAGTGATGGATGTGGTAGGTTGGAGTGAGGTTGGAGGAGAAGATCTCTTTGGAAGGTAAGTGGAGGATGGTTTCCCTTTGCAGGGTCTACCAACATATTTAACCAGCTGCGTGCTGGCCAGTAAGGCACGATCAAAATCAAGCAAAGGTGAGTCGTGGCAAACACCTTCTGCATCACCGATGGTAGAAGCGCTGTTGGTGGAAAGGCGTAAGCATTGAGATTCTCCCATGATATGGCCAAAGCATCGTACTCCCAGAATCGGAGAGACACATTTGAGGAGTTGTGTTGAAACTGGTGGCCGATCTTTTGGTAATGGTAGAAGCAGCAAATCCCGTTGAAGATTTCCGGATGTAGACGCCATTCTGTGGAGGATGGTTGATGCGGATGGGACAGGGAGTCTGCCATGTATAAATGCTGACTCCCGAAATGTGTCAAGCTTGGGTGCTGATGTACAGAGTATCGATCAGATGAAAGACGTCCATCGTCAGGGTCAGCAGGAAGGCTGACTTGGTGGATATCTCTTGATGATGTACCAAACGACTGAGGCGTTTCTGACTGTATCATGAGATGTGATGACCGAAGTTCTTCTGCCCAATGGGAGATTGCTAGAATAACCACCTTGAATTCCCAACCCACTGTCGATGCATCCAGGAACAAGTGAAGCATTGGTAGAAAAGGTTCCAGGGGAACTCTGGAGCAGACGTTTGTCTTGTATAGTCACCATTGCAGATGTCTGTACAGGCACAACAGGAGGTGAATCGGGACCCGACAATCGTCGATCTGGAGATTAGGTTTGAGAAAACGCTTAATTGGCCATAGTTGTAGTCAACGTCTCTTGTTGAGAGCTTGAGCTGACATTAGTAGACCGAGCAACTGATGCCATTGTCGAAGATGTAGCCTCTGTCTGAGTGCCAAAGCCACGAGTCGTTTATCTTCTGCCACCTGTCAGGTTGAACGAACATCTTTACGAGATCTGTGTCAAAGAGAGCCACGTGCAGGAGGGCGTCTTGCAATTGTAGATCCAGGCTGACCATGTAGTCCTCTTGTCGAATGATGGTGCGAAAGAGCATGACTGACCTTCATGGGCAATTCTCCGGAGTCCTTTGTGGAGGTGAAGGTAACCATCCTGGCTGTAGAGACTCTGTAACCTAGTTCTCTCCCATGAAATGAACTTGCTCTTCCACTAACTATGTTGTGGAGGTCTTGATGGGATTGATTAAATTGGGGACGTCTGCGATTTTGTCTCTGTTGTTCTTCCAACTGATGCCTCTGAAGTCTCAGTAAGTCTACTTACACCTGGAAGTGAGTTTACTTGGTAACTTCCTGAGTCGTCTCCTGTGTTCTGTTGTTTAATAGATAGGGGGATGACCAGGGATAGGGATAGCTAGGACCATAGCATATGGAAGAGTCTAACCTTAAGATGTTCTTCCCAATGACAGTAGTTAAGTAGGCCTCTGTATGCGGTGAGTGATCCCAGTTGATGTGTAATAAGATCCATGACGTCATGGAATTTACTTTGGATTAGATTTACGGTCCCTCTGATGCAGGCTTCCTCTTGAAGTTCACGTAAATGTCTATCGCCTCTGTCGCTGATGATATGGTAGATAACAAGGGTAGAGTTATTCTGATGGTGACATCTAGATGTGTAAGTTCCTTATCATCCATAACCGATGTTGTGGAGAGAGGTTTAGGGGCGATGGTGGCAATATCAGCGTCCACCTCTGGAGAAGAGGCCATGGTAGACATACCATGTAACCCTGTCTCGATCTTCATGTCGTATTCATAATGTTGAAATGAGTGAAGAAAGGAATGACATTATGAGTCTGAGTCCGAAGAATATGATCGATCGTGTTTTCGATGCTGTTCAGTAGACCTGGAGCGATCATGTCCATATTCGTAGGATCGATACATGGAATGTCAATCTGTAGAGGTTCTTATCCTGACAAAGTCCCTCCTGCTTCAAGGGTTGGTGCGACATTGAAGTCTGTTCTCGTGAAGATCGAAGATGAGGGAAATGATCTGAATGTTGACCCTTAGAGAATTTACCCTTCGAATGCGACTCTAGAGTCGACATCTGGAATGTCGATTCTTGAAGGGTCGATCTTGAGAGTCACAGTTCGATGTCAACACTTCCTATGAATGTTGACCCTTAAGGTGTGACTCTGAGGTCGATGTTGACATTGTACTTCTAGTCGATTCGACAATAGTTGCGGTGGTTATGATGGAGATAGTCTGATCCACACAAGAGTTACAGCTGGTTGAAGTAGAGTTGACCGGTCGAACTGCGACCTTTGTTTGTTGCTAGTACCATACGTGTGTCCAACTTAGGCTTATCCTGGGAGTTCGTAGCAGTGGATCGATCGCTGGTACTTGTTGATAAGAAGGAACTGGCGCGAATCTCCTCGTCCACAAAACTGTCTGAAACAACATTGTCCCTCACTATAAGCGATGTTACGGTGGCTTGGGTTGGTTGCTTCACCACTGATTTCAAGGATGGACAGAAGCTAGCCTTGGTTGTAAGTTTAGGTTTTTCAGACAATGAAGGTCCGTGCTCTGTTTGGTAATTGTTGAAAGGCTCTGGTGAAAGATGTGAGCATTCTTTGCATCTGAACGTGGGCTTGCATTCTCCCCTGACAGTCGTAACATAAATTGCACAGAAAACATTTGACGGCACTTCTCACAGGCCAGACGTTTTTGTTGATCCTTGCCATTTGGTGTAAGAAGTGTGACGAACTCCCGTAGAGTTTTGAGAAATAAAATATTTTCTCAATATGCACGAGATTCGGGCGCATGAGCTAATTGAGAGGGTGGTCGCCATCGTGATGCAAGGGTTGTTTGGCGTATGAAGCTCAGAAGCTGGAAACTTTTGTTTTGGGACGTTTCCACCCAAGGTTTCGGAAGAAGAAGGATGAGATGCATAGAGTGAGATGAGATAAGTTTTAAAATGTTTTTGTTACATATAAGATATTGATATCCGTAAGTAATATAAGTTACTTATTGACAGAAACTGTTGAAAGTAGTTGTAGTGGTAGTAGTAGTAGTTGTCATTGGCAGCAAAATATTGAGCAACTGGTAAAAAATATCAAGGGCTATCATCACCAGATTTGAACCGCAGTCATCAGCAGTGATTGGAACTTTCCAGAAGGGCTTTGGACTCCATCAAGAAGTTTTTGGATGGGACAGTTTCTAGAAGCCTGGCGGTACCAGTATAAGAGTTACAAGAGGGTGATTCGTGGCCTTTTCGTCCTGGCTTGGTTCTAATCTACTTGCCAAGTGTGGTTTGGATGCCTATTTGGAAATCGTGAATTCCTGCCAGTTTCGCATTCTATTCTGCATTCAAACACGGATAAAGGCCTTTTTCAAGACAATCAATAGTGACAATATTCTGTGCACACACATTTGTGGATAAATCTCATAACATGTATGCGTTTACTGACAAAAGAGGAGATATATATGTATCATGTCTGTAACATATTTGCTAAAAAAAAGACCAAAAATACCTTTCAGTTTTGATAAAATGTATGTCTTCTTTATCATTTCACACCTTTGCATCAAAACATTTTATGTCTGTTTCTCAGTTCAAGATTATATTTAATAAATGTTGCAAACCTACCATGAGCTTCAATATAGTCTACTTCAGTTGGGTCGATCCCGTGTCGAGTGTAGATGTCATTGAGCAGTTCCTGCTGTTGTTTCCCTGAGGGTGCTGTGATGGGCGTAACCCGGCGGCCATCTTGATTCAATCCCGTCACAATAGTTCCCCAGATGTTGTCACCATCATGCAAAGCCTGAAATACATAATTATGGGATGGCTGTTTATGTTTTTCCCCGTGGAATGGGTTCTAGGTTTATGGTTATAGCATTATGTTATTCAACTAAAATTAATGGAATGCATGAAATCATGGTGGAGGTTGACTGTGGAAATATTATGGGTGGTTTATCAGGTATGTCCATCATGTAGGGCAATACATGCTCGACATCTTGCAGGCAAACTGTCGTTTGGAGTGAAAATGGTTTCCTTAGAATTACCAGCCATTCCTTCTGAAGGGTTACCCCAAGCAGGCCTTGATAGCTGTTGCTGGATTCCTGGAATACATCCTGATGATCTATTGGGGAAATGTCTTGTGATTTGAGAGTCAAGTTTGAAGTCCCAATCCCTATCTGCTAAGATTATCAGTGATGATTAGACACAATGGGTTCTTGCGTTATGATCTTTGTATTCAAAATTCCTGCCGACATTCCATGTGAAACGGACAACAATACGTAAGATTTTATCAACCTATTGCTGGCCAGTCAGGTCTTGTTCAGTTAAATCTTATCTGTTCTTCTTTCCCGTGTAATCCCATTCCACATCATTACATTGCCTGCCCAATAACGTTCATGTTCCATAATCGTAGGTCATGCATACTGATTACACCTTTAAAAGCAACAACGTTTTTCTACCATCTGTGAATTGCAGGCAATCACAACTCATCAGTTATCATGGTGTCTCACAGCCTGACCCTGGTGTTTACCCACGTAAATTAAACGTTGCTTCCAATGGTGAGCAGATAAACATCAATGCACGTGAAGGATGTCCTGTTTTTAAACTGTTGGTGCTGAAATTTATCTTCATGTCATAGTATGAAACTCCCTTTGAATTCTGGGGCAGATTTGAATGAGTTGAAGAGGACAATCTAATGAGACGATCCTGTTGTGATGTCGTGATTTTGGGCCTGCCATATCCAGGTCTCATTTTAATACCCCTGGTTTGATGATACCAGTCCAACAGGCGCACAATGACACTTTCAGACTTGTGATATGGACGTCCCATCCTCTATTGCCACAAATAATGAGCTATTGCATCTCTTCATTGAGATATTGTTTGTTTTCATACGTTTGCTAAGCTCAAAGCATCTGTGCATGTGAGGTTCCTGCTGGCGCACAAGTGCATCCGTGACTGTTTGTGCATGTTTTAAAATCTTTTAAATGTGTGATCTCATTGCACATTTTACTGTGCAATTGACTTTCTTGACTTAAGAGTTTCACGATGACGATTCCACATCTCTCTCCTCTCGTGTAACCATCGGCATTTGCTGAGAAGGCACGGCACTGTCCAGTGGGAGACAACATCCTAGCTTTGCTTAACTTGATAAAATATGCTGGGTGAATTAAAAGGTTCACCCCTCCACAGATTGCAATAGAACAGTCACCTGAAAATGATTAATGTACTCATTCTAGAATGTAAGAAATAAAAGTGTATACATTTGTTCATCAAAATACAGTCGATAGAGTGTCGAATATTCAGAACAGGTCATAAGCTAAATATTCTTGATCCCAGCCCTCAAACAAGGCAGATATTCAGAAAGAAAAAGGCTACATATTTGGACTGTATCATCCACTCATGTATGATCTCTATGAGATGAGAATGCCGCTTGCCCAATAATCCATGGTCGTTGATATCTTAGGTGAATTTATAATAATTTAGATCTTCTATATCATGTCATTTTTTACCCCCTGACATTATTCAAATCTTACAACTGCTTTTTATCCCATTGTTGCAAGTCCATGTCCATTGCTTATCTCATGATTTGCTGTTTTGTACATGTTATTATGTTTAATGGAAGTTGCTTCACACTCACCTGCTCTGAGTGCCAGTCCTGCCTGGTGTATGGCCACGATGGATGAAGAACATGCTGTGTCTATGGTCATGGACGGTCCCGTCAGATTGTATACGTAGGATACCCTGTTGGATATTATAGAACTTGCCTGTCCAGTGACGGTGTGGTTGGTAACGTCTGGTGATGTGTTTGAGATTATTTCGCCATAGTCCACATTCATGGAACCTGCAATGCAAAATAGAGGTTTCTTTAAACAATAATTTTATTCTGTTTGGTAATGCATTTGTAAACTTGCCAAAAGCGTGATATGCAAAGGAAATGAAATTGAAAATGAACAAACCTATGAACACTCCCACTTTCTGTCCCGCTATTTGTTGTCTGGTGATGCCAGCGTCCTCCAGCGCCATGTACGTGCACTCCAACACCTGGCGCTGCTGGGGGTCCATCTGGGCAGCCTCGGTTTCGTTGATCTTAAATAGCTTGTTGTCGAAGTGATCAAAGCTGAAGGCATATTATATTATTATTTTATGGGTTGTATACTCATAAGGTATCGCCCCTTATGACCTTTGGTTCTGACAGTCTGACTAATGTTAGATTAAACTTGTGATTTTCTGTTTATGAAACAATCGAACTGATATATAGCTTTCATACTCACTCCTTTATTAGCCCTGCTTTTGTAGCATAGCTCTTCCCTACAGCATTGACATCAGAGTCAAAGAAGGCGTCCATGTTCCATCTCTCAGGGGGAATATCCACCACATGGTTCTCTCCCTTTGCAAGGATATCCCAGAATTCTTCAAGGCAGGTGGCTCCAGGAAACCGGCACCCAATGCCAATAATGGCTATTCCGTCAGCCATTGCTCAGTCTGACGTAACTGCCAAAAAATTATATTCTTATGGTTTCTGTATTGTATGCTGCAATACCGATTCTCGAAGAGCAAATAAACATATAGTTTATATGAGAATCTGTACTTTACTCAGAAAGTGTTATCCCAAATATAACTTTTGGCCATGGGAGACATGCCAATTTACACATGTCAGAGGGGTACACAAAGTATGGGATCAAGACTACCAGTTGTCGGACATTCATTTTGTGGAGTGGGTGACTTTGTGTGCTGGTGATTTGGTGCTTCACTCTGGCAGTATGGGTTCGAATCACGGATTGGACTCAACCATAAAAAGTACGAGAATCTGTACTGTACTCAGAAAGTGTTATCCCAAATATAACATTTCTAACATATAGTTTACTTATTAAAAGATTTCAATCAGTCAACTATTGCATTAATCAATACTTTCAATAGATGTCAATGATTGTTCCATATTTGATCTGAGAGAGTACAACTATATGATTTTTTACGGAACAGCTTTTCCCTTGTTCTTAGATGAAATATATTAAATGGTTACAAGAGTATTTCAATGAAGTGATTCTCGATACACATTGTATTATATGTCCATATTATTATGACATATACCCTGGACCAATTCGCCACCTGAGCCTTGGTTCAGTGACGTCGCAACTTCCACTTTCTCCTATCTCTAACTTAGCAAAGAATGTCTCTTGCTCGTGAGAGTACTTCTGACAGCTGTTTTTTTTCATCATTTATCAAGTACATTGTATGTATCAAAATAAAATTGAGATATGATGCACTAGATAACGGAAGATGATCTAATCTATGCTTCCATAAACTGGATCTACATTCAATGTTGAACTTCTTAGCTTACTGATGGTTTTGAAGAAGATTTAACAAAAATGGTAAATACACCCAGTAGCTAATTGTAAAAGATAACACAAAAAAAGGTTTCGGCAAAGTTACACAGTTTTTATTGAATTGCTACAAAATCATATGAAAATATCAGAATAAAGCAAAGAACATAATCTAGTTATGTGACTTAAATCATCAGGATCAAAACAAAAGGTTTCAATCCAATTAGCATATAATATCATTTACTTTATGTTGCAAACACTTATTTGTTATGGGGACATCTGGTTGGTGGAATATCTCTTAACGTTCTTTTGCACTTTGAAATAATGTTTTAGGTTCGGTCACATCTTGAGAATGATAAAAGTGGGACAAATCATTCATGAAATCATATTTGAATGCAGCCTTGATGGTGTTTGTTTGCTTAATATATCATGTCGAATTATTAACTTAAAACCATACAATATGAGTTTAATTTTTTGTTTAATAATCATCATGATCTGACAAGCTTTCTAAATTCCCTCTGCATTTCTGAATGGATTCAACTAGTTAAAACGACTTTATATTGGACAAATGTCCAGCTTGTCTTGAAGTTCTTGCTTATCTTGTTTATCTATAAAGTGAAACCTCTTTGTCCAGATGATCACTGTGTGATCACTTTTGGTATTGTTTATGTATAGGATAAAACACGCCTTAGAGGATTTGGTTGAAAGTGTAAAACTGCAAGCGAGGGGAAAGCCCGTGAACTTTTGCTGATTGTGTTCACATCAAGATGCATATTTATAAAAAAGTTAATTGTAAAACCAAGGTATTACAATTGAAATGTAAAACCTCCAAGCAGGTTTCAAAGTGACCCTTTTCAAATCCTACATTCACTTCTATTATTGATAGACATTGAACGTGTTCTTCTCGAAGCACTTCCAGGTGCACTTTCATTTTCAACCATACATATAGTATTGACTCCCTGTTCACTAACATTAGGAGGACTTGAATGGTCACGTTCTGGCATGGGACCTACTAAGGATAACATAACTGGCATTAACAAAATGGCATTTCCCATACCAAAGACTATTACAAATATCATGATTTTGAAAAAAGATTGAAACACATAGGATTGTGATCTGACCAATGTAAGTATGCCAATAAATGTTGATAATCCTCCATTAAAGATGGGCCCAGCTGCGTGTGTTATTGCATGCCTAACTCTTTCATCTCGTATTTCCCCCTCAGCCAACATGTAAGCTGTCGACACATGAACTGTGAAATCTATAGAGAAGCCAACACTCATTATCAAATGTATCATGGTGACGGAACTAAGACTCAGGTCCCACAATGGCATGAAACCAAAGATTCCAAGCAGAATTGTCAAAATATTGATGCATACCAGGCCCACGATTAGTGGATGGGGGAGGAAAAGTGCAGTGAGAATGACCATGACTGCGACTGCAATTCCTAACATCTGTAAAACAGTAGGCAGTACTGAGACAAACTGTTCAAAGAAAATGAACGTTGGGTGATAAGGAAATACTGGTAATGGTGATTCAGCTGCCAGATGTCGCATACGGATCATTAGGTTGGCCTGATCCATCGAGTCAGGGACATTCGTTGAGATCATGTAACACCTTAGAGCAGTGATAGTGTGCTAAGATTCACTAAACACAACATCGTTTTTTGCATATTGCCTGGCATTAATGAATGACTTGAAATTGGCTACAAAATCAGACACTGATAACCTGTTGACATATGGAGAATTCACATAATCGAGAAGTCCACAGATCTGTGTTGCATTGTTCATGTTGTCATCATTGCCTATCTTTTGAAATAGCATTTGAAAGTTGTGCGTCACATTTTCATCAAAATAATTTATTTTCTTTGTAATAACAAAGGAAACAGGAATTCGTGTTCCATAAAACTTATAATTGTTTACACTGTAATTAGAGTAGTAGGACGTTGGCGGTACAAGGTTTTCTAGAAAAAGTCCTTGTTCTAGTTTGGTCACTCCCCACAAAGAAACTCCTATATATGTTAAGAATATTATTACTGTTAGTACTTTTCCACCTTTGGTTAAAAGGTATTTCTTCAAAATAAGTGGTGGCAGTCTTTCAAGCAAAGAGTCTTGTCTGTCCCTAGGCGGTTTTCCTGAACAACAGCAACGAAACATGCATGATTTCTCTTTAAGTTCTTCTACTGGGAGCACGGGTTGACATGTCACACAATGGCGAGAGTTTTCAACACGGTGTCCATGTACAGCAAGGCATCGAGCCAGGAACGTCACTTGAGCAATGTACGAAAAGATGATGGCCGTACCTGTGAAAATTGAATTTGGGAAATCATATAAAATGAGGTATTTTCATATCCATGGATGTTCCTGTGTACTTGATACCAGTAAATTTAATTTTCAACCAACAGTGTGAACATACAAAATATGTGATCATTAATATTTTAACAACACATTCTGTCATCAGATTTAGTAGCACCAATTATACCAGTCTACCAAAGATAGTTTTAGATATTAATGTTGATGTGTAAATATGCTCCCACCGGTATAGAGACAGAAGTTCTTCACACTTAGGAACACCGATGAATATCCAACCAGGAAGGCGACAAGATCAGTGAGAGATGTGATAGTTATCCCAACACCAGCCAATCGGAAAGTATGACCCAGCCGTTTCGGTATATCCCAGTCATCGCCATATTGGTTTGTGTCAGCCCATGCTGATACCATCAGAAACATGTCATCAACACCAACAGCTGAAAGTAGATTACAAATTCATTAACCTGGGTACTATATGTAAACACATAAGATAATCATTCTTTTAAAACTACTTTTGAAGATTATTTCATGTATTGTAAATACCATGTCATACTCACACAGAACAAGATAGGGCATTATCCCAACAATGTTGACAAATTTGACACCACAGATACTCATAAGTCCAAACGATCCAAGGATTCCCAACCCAGCGGCCATGACACCAGCTCTTGTCACGTGACTTCTTGAGGACACACAATCTCCGCCGGAGACGAAACTGGCATACGTTGTGAGCAATGTGAAGGACAGTGAAAACCAAAAGACATCCTCATTGGTATTCTCATTGAGTTCATCCCCCAGCGACTGGGATGTGGCAAAGGACACACCAATTGGGAAGTATCTTGCAGACAATGATGACATGTTCGATATAAAGGCATCTTCCCATAGGAGAGCATATTCCTGCATCATGTCATTGTCTTGACGCAGATGGAAGGTGAGTTTCATCACTGATGCTGATTGGAGAACCTCGCCCGAGACATTCACACCTGCTACAAAGAAAGAGATGTCCATGTTGTTCCATAGTGGGTAGGTGACGTTCCCTTGCTCAAGAGAGGGTAGGAAGTCATCTTGTAAGAGGAAGCCACCACTGATGACACACACGTCTGATGCGCGTGCACACACATCCGTGTAGAAAAATCTCCTGTCTTGAAAATCCACATAAAAGTGTTTAACTGTCTCTACCAAGTTCCTCATCTCACCAATACTGCTATTTGAGAAGATGTTTCCTTCTGAGGTTGTGATGATCTCCCCGTATCTGTCCTGGGTGCTCAGACTGTAGGTGTTGTAGTTTGTTCCTGTACGGTCTGGGAAACTAGCCTTCATTTTGTCTCTGTCCTGAGCAGCCTGGCTGTTGATGGGGGTGTATAGGCGCTCCACGTCAGACTCATATTCCATCTTCCAAACCCCCAGGCCCAAAATGCCCAAAAAGCCAAAGAACACTAGGGATAGGAATATGAAAGTAACCCTATTGCGACCAACAAACTGTCCATAGGTATTGAAACGGTCACTATACCATCCTTGGATTCTACTGTAGATTGTTGTTGATGCACTATAGCAACCCATGGCCCTCTTGCTACCTGTAAGAAGAGGAATGATGTAGTTAAGCCCTTTGCACTAACAAATCATACAATAATTGACATGTTACAGTAAATTATATATTTATAATTATTTATCCTATCTCATTGTATGCATCTTATCCTTCTTCCGATCCATGTATGGATATGTCCCAAACAAAGTTTCCAGCTTCTAAGCTTCATTCGCCCAAACACCCCTTGCATCACCATGGCGACCACCTCTCAATTAGGTCATGCACCCAAATCTCATTCAGCTTGCCGTACGTGTGCTGATCACCTGACCCACTCTGCCTCATCATTCTCTTTCTTGGAGCTGACAGGCTGTGTAAGTGTGATGTGGGGATGGATTGGAGGGATGGGATAACTATTTATAAATATAATATTTACAGTAAAATTTACAAATTTCAAAAATATATCCTGCCTCACTCTATGCATTTATCCCACAGTTTTGACGGTTGGTCACATATATCCTAGCCTGTCTTTGTCTTTTAATCGTGAGATATACATGAGGAAGCTGGTGCTAATAATGCTTCAATCCTTAGATTGTTACACATTTGCATCCGAAGACAACTTGTGCGTGGATCACAATGACTGAGAATACTCCTTCAAACTACTCAGACACAGCGTTATGCCACCGGGTATAACTTACGTTTTGTGTTATCATATAGGACATCGTCCCTCTCTTTTTTTTAATGACTGCATTGTTTTGAAGTAGGTTTAGCTATTCAACTACAACCACAATAGCTCTACAAACAAAATCACCCAACGCTCTTATTGGCATAGACCTCAATTGTTTGGCATCTCATTTCAGGCTATGTCAAAACTATTTATCGAAATGCAGGATAGAACTCGATAAGACATGATGAGGAGAGATCGACAATATCCAGAAGAGGATCTTTAAACCAATACTGACATGCTCAAAGCAGAGACGATCAGGTAAGGGTTTGAGACACCGTCGTTTGGGCTGCACCTAATGATGAATTTATAGTGGAAGACTAATGTCTCTGCTGATGAGTTTTTTGCTTCTCCTGTGAAGGCTCAATCTGGGAACCTGATTAAGTACAATAAAACAAAAGAGTGGGTCTTGTGATATGAAATACTTGCCTGCATGAATGGTGCCTGCATTCTCTCTGCGTTGACAGGCGGGACTAGCAAACCAAAGTTGTGTAGCCCTTGGACATCGGTTATGGAGATATCTCATAAGTAGTTGGAGGGGAAGACCCTGTCGGACTTCCAGTAACATACATCAATGACAGCACCAAGGGAGCAGTTGCTATGGTGGATGCGACAGCTATCGTCTCGTGAGGAGTTTATGTCTGAGGTGGAGGCAATCCCGCAAACTTGTAGGCATGGATAATTGTATTGAATTGCCATGGTGGAGGCATCAAATACCCTTAAAGATTTCTGGATGTAGATGCCATTCTGTCGAGGATGTTTGATCCAGACGGGACAGGGAGTCTGCTAAAACGATGCTGACTCCTAGAATGTGTCGAGCGCAGGGAACTGTGTTGTCTAGAGTATTGATCAGTTGAAAGATGTCCATCATCTTGGTGGATATCATCTTGTTGATGTGTCAAATGACTAAGGCGTTTTCGGACTGTATCATGTATTCAAAGTACTTCTGCCCAATGGGAGATTGCTAGAATGACTGCCTTGAATTAGAGATTGTTGATATGGAGGGTCGATTCTGTTGCTGACCAAAGTCCTAATGTCTGATGATCTTGCAGGTGCACTCCCCAACCCACTGTCGATGCATCAAGGAACACGTGAAGCATTGGTAGAAAAAGTATAGTCACCATTGCAGATGTCTGTACAGGCACAACGGGAGGTGAATAAGGTTTGAGAAAACGCTGAATTGGCCGTAATTGTAGTCAACGTCTCTTGGTGAGAGTTTGAGCTGACGTTAGTAGACCGATCAACTGATGCCATTGTCGAAGATGTAGACTCTGTCTGAGTGCCAATGGCATGAGTCGTTTTATCTTCTTCCCGATATCTTTGTTGAAAAGAGCTTCGATGAATTGCAGTTGCTGATAGGGTGCTGATTCTGTGTTGACTATCCAACCTAGTAATCTTTGCGTGAAGGTGAGATACTTGAGCGACTGAAAGACGATTCCTCTGACATATAGAAACTTCATGATGGGCATAGTAATTGGCCACAGAAATTCCAAACGGGAGCACCTTCCATTGGTAGTAACGACCTTGGAAAATAAACCGGAGGTGTTCTCAACGGATGAGTATGTGTAGGTAGGTGTCTTGTAGATCCAGACTGACCATGTAGTTCTCCTGTGACTGATGTCATCTGAAAGAGAGCGGTGTTAAACCATACTCACTCACTCACTTAGGAGACATCACCCCTCCTCAGTCCTTAATGGAGGTGAAGGTGACAGTTGTGGCTCGTCCTTGGCCACGTCCTCTATCACGAAAAGAACTTGCTTTTCTGCTAGTTAAGTTTCAGAGGTCTTGATTGGATGGATAAAATTGAGGATGTCTGCGATCCTGCCTCTATTGGTCTTCTAAATGATGCCTCTGAAGTTTTTGTAAGTCCACTGACACCTTGAGGTGAGTTTCCTTTGTAACACCCTGAGCCACCTCCTGAATTCTTTTGTTGAATAGATAAGGAGATGACCATGGCATCTGGTAGAGTCTCACCTTGTGATGCTGCTCAAAAGGACAATAGTTCAGTAGGCCTCTGCATGTGAGCACGGTGAGTTGGCCTGGTTTACTACGTGCCTATTGCCTCTGTTGCAGATAATGAGGTCAAAGGGTAGAGTACTTCTGATGGTGACATCTAGTTGCATAAGTTCCTAACCTTCTATAATCGATGTTGTAGAAGAACGTTTAGTGAGATGGAGGCGATATTCCCTTGATAGACATGCCATGCGTCCCTGTCTCACTGATGTTAAAGCACGGCGTAGATAGCTTGTCCTTCTGCTGACCAAAGGTCATGAAAGCCAAGTCAAACTTCTTAGAGGGGGCCATCATGACGGCCACTAGTGGCAGCGTTATATAAGAAACCTAGTTTGCTGTCATCGCGAATCTCCAAAGTAAATCCTCATTGGATGAGCTGCGAGGAAAGTAAAGTGAGTCCACGATCCAGAAATGAATCATAGAGGGTTCAACATGGGCATAACTGCCCATAGATTATGGAGTGTAGTTATCCAGGGTAACATCTGGAGGAGAAGATGTGTCATCAAATCTGTCTACGACCGTGTTTGATGGAATTTTCTTAGCAGGGGTCGTGATATTAGTACCAGATTGCGTTGTTCCCAACTGTTCAGTACGAAGCTGTTAAACCATCTAGAGAATGCAAGAGACATCCAATCTAAGAAACCAAAAGTGGCGTCTGATCTCGATAATCCCAAGAAGTCAGTAAGGGATTAGTCACTGGGGAAACAGCACTGGTAGTAGGGTCGCTCACACAGTTCTTGGAGGGATCCGACAGGTGCTCGCTGGTCTGGATGCATATCAGTGGGACACTCTGAACGTGAATGAGAAGGTCAACTACAATCATCACGTCGACCCTCATGTCGATGCCAATTTCAAGGTCGATTTCAAGGTCGATTGGCATGTCACTATCGAAATCATAATGACGTTGAGAGTCCGAGTCGGAAGAATATGATAGTTGAGAAGTTGATGCTGTTTGTTAGATCCAGAACGACTACGATCATAATCGAACGATCAATCCATGTAGTGATGATCTGTAGTTGGAGAGGTTCTCATTCTGACAGAGGGTCTTCTGCTTGGAGGGTTGGTGCGACATTAAAGCCCGTTCTCGAGAAGATCGAAGCAGAGGGGAATGATCTGAGTGTCTACACTGGAATATCTACCCTTGGGATGTCGACTTCTGGAAGATCTATCTGGAGATCGACCCTTTGAGGAAGCAAGTACCTTAGAATGTTGAATTGGAGAGACTCGATCTTGAGAGTGACGGTGCTTTGTCTACCTCTCCTTAGAATGTCGACCCTTTGATTTCAACACTGTTTGTCAACCTCTTGAATGTCGACCCTTGGAGGGTCAATCTTGAGAGTGACAGCTCGATGTTGACCCTTCACGGGAATGTCGACCCCTTAGATGCAACTCTAAGGGTCGATCTGTTGAATGTCAGCTGTTGTTGATAGCGATAGCTCTCAACTTCTCTCTTGTCTGGAGGTTGATGTCAACGTTGAAGTGTGGTCGATGCGACACTTTTTGCAGTGGTTACGACCACGATAGTCTAACCATAATAGAGTTATGACTTCTAGCTGATAGTGAGAAAGAGACAAACTTGCGGGAACGTCTTCATCTAAAAAACTGTCAGAGACAGCATCCTCCTCAACAGTAGGCATTGTTATGGTGGCTGGAGGTAGTTGCTTCACCATAAACTTGAAGATTGGACGGATGCTAGGCTTAGTTGACTTTTCGCCTTTTTAGACGCTGGAGATCCGTGTTCCGAATCCTTGGACTTAGATTGTGATAGTCATTGAAAGCCTCTGGTGAAAGATGAGAGCATTCTTTGTATCTAAACGTAGACTTAGTCACACCCTGACAGTCGCAACATAAATTGTGTGAATCCACCGATGCCGATCCATGGCACTTCTCACCTTCCAGACGTTTAGGCTGATCCTTGACCATTTTAGGGTAAAAGTCCGCTGGACTCCTGTAGATTTGTGAGAAAAAAAGGACAAAAAAATCTCTCAAAAATAATTGAACGTCTCAACTGTGAGGCAAAGAGAAACAGAATGATGAGGCAGAGTAGGTCAGATGATTAGCACACGTACGGCAAGATGCAAAAGATTCGGGTGCATGATGTAATTGAGAAGGTGTTCACCATAGTGATGCAAGCGGTGTTTAGGCAAATTAAGCTTAGAAGTTGGAAACTTTGTTTTGGGACGTTTCCACACGGATCGGAAGAAGGATGAGATGCATAGAGTGAGATAGGATAAGTTTAAAAAATATAATAATATGTCATGTGTGTGTGTGTAAAACATGAAAATGGGTGCTCTGACACAAAGAAGTGAAAAGAAAATAACACATTTGCTTTATTATAAGGCATAAAACAAACAAAAATTTAACCATTCTCAGCTTTCAATCCTAAAGGAAAAATAATGCGTCTCCAAGTGAGTCTTCCTTTTCCCGGGAAGCATCAATGGTACAGACGGCCGCTGTTATGCCTAGATGAAATATGTACTTGCGAGCTCTTTGCTTTCAAAGTGAAAATAGAGAGTATCATAAGAATTATACTAAGAATTATGCAAGCCTTTCCTTATGGTACATTTCATTCTGGGAATGTGGGTGTATTATGGGAGCCTTCAGTATCGTAAATATCACAAATTAAGAACCAAAGTGTATTAAGTAAGCCTCTCCTTGTAGTAACCTTGCATATATTTAAGAAATAATAAGCAACGACCACGAGTCCTTTATTTCTTATTTGAGATATCAACATTATATGACATCCTCTTTAAAAATGTTGATAAAATGTACCATCTTTAAAATTATTAAACCCAATTCAAATAATGATGACTCCTACAATAGAATCCGAGTTAGGCAACGTTGGACAAGTCCATTTCAAGCACATGTTGGTTTTTCCCGCACACGCTCCCAATCACGTTGATTACCTGTACCTTTTCTCCCAATACCGATTGTCATATCTCTCCCGGTTTTGGATTCGATCATTCGGCCATCGCGTTTATCTGCGTTGCCCTGCTACATCTATGGGAAACAACTCACCAGACACACACGACGACATCAGGTCGCGAGCGCAATTTCGAATCTCCAGAAAGGACGTCTTGATAGAACAAAGTATAATTTATAGAATGAACCACGTTTCTTTCTTCATTGTTCTTTGCGATTATCGCGTAGCTTTCTTACGTCAGGAATTAAATTGCGAGCCTCCATATCGTACAAGTCATATATAAGATACAAAAAGTTTATGATATGAGCATTTCCGTGTAGTAACTAACACATATTAGGAAAAATAATTGTATTATGTGAGTTTGATTTATATCCTTTCAATATAATAGTTTTCTGAGTTTATAAATGAATTGTGATATAACGACCTTTTTCTGTTTCACTACTTTTTTTTGAACACTGCATCCCCTGCAACCTGTGATCCACGCATATCAGAGCACAAAATTTGGACACATGTTAAGCTGACTTTGACTTTAAGTAACCAGGTGAACATTTCCTTTTTTATTTCTTGAGGAAAACACGTTAATATAATTATGTATTTGCTGATGCCATCCTTTCAGATGTCATTTTGTCGGAAAATATGCGTAGTATTGTGATCAATCAGATCAAACGTTTTTCATGCGACCATTGCCCCCAACATGAGCTGATGTTATAGGATTACGTGGTCCTGCAAAATATACTGAACAACAAAAGTTCCTGTGACATTGAATAAGATTTAATGCAAAGTTATGTTTTTTTCCAAATCTAAAACAATTTCCTGTAAGTGTTCAAACGGTTTAATTTGCCATACTGACTTCAGAAAATGCGTGATTTCATAAAAAACAAACATGAACATGCCAAAATGTCAATTTACAAATTAATAGCGTGTGTGTCCACCTCTGGATCTTCGTCTCATGGAATGGAACGGGTGGCGCACAAAGTCCTGTGGGATATATGTCCATATCTGCTGGAGCATGGAGTTCCTGGAGTATCTGTGGAACACGTGGTTGACATCGAAGTCGCCGATCCATCTCATCACACATGTGCTCGATTGGTGAGAGATCAGGGGAGCGAGCCAGCCAGGGAATGACATTTACGTTGTTTTGTTGAAGAGATTCCTGAACAAGTCGAGCAATATGAGGCCGGTCGTTGTCATGTTGAAAGGTAATGCCCGTGCCATGACGACGCAAAAACGGTAGAACAACAGGGCCGATGATCCCGTCGCGGTAGCGCTGTCCATTGAGATTTTCCTCTACCACTATCAACCGTGCCCTCTGTCTTGCTGTAATCCCACCCCATACCATAACGCTGCCGCCCTCGAACCGATCTTCTTCCATGACACAATGATTGACGTAACGTTCACCTCTACGTTTGTACACTCGAATTCGTCCATCGCTGTGGCTGAGGTGAGAACGAGACTCGTCAGTGAAAAGAACTTGTCCCCACTGCATGGCAGTCCAACGTAGACGCTGTCTGCATCACTGTAGACGTGCTTGACGGTGGTTGGTCGTCTGGCGGGTCTTCTGGCGACAATCCCTGCACATCTGAGGCGGCGACGTACGGTTTGTGAAGATATTCGAAGTCCAGGGATGTTTCTTGCAGTCACTGTTGCTGGCTGGAATCGATTTCGTAGGTGTGTTGTTCGAATCCAGTTGTCTTGTCGATTAATGGTTACGCGTGGCCTGCCACTCGGAGAATGGTCTCTGATTGCATTCGTCTGTTGCCAACGTTTACATAAACACCAAATGGTATTTCTGTGCACGTTAAATTGTCGATCCTGCTTTAAGCATACCAATGGCTCGCAGACGCTCATTTTCGGACAGGCGTGGCATTTCGTAATTTTGAATAATATGCGTAATTTGGTTGTTTTTCAGAGTGGCTGTTTTCAGCACGATGCTGAACAATGCATATGGAATCCCGTTAATGCACATGTTTTTATACCCATTCTTGCGTAGTGAAATGCATGGGGCTTGCATAATAGTCAACTTTTGCATGGAATGCATGCTTTTCTGTAGCAGTTGCGTTTTTGTGACTTGATTGCATACATGTACTACAATATTGAAAACCAAACTTTACTTGTTTGAAAAAAACCCACTAAAATATTGGTGTCACAGCAACTTTTGTTGTTGAGTATAGTATTGTCATGGAAACGTTTACGTTATTTGACAAAAAAACCTCTGTTTGAAGACTTTCAGTAAAAGTATTTGTGAGTTGTAACGGGGTATGGTTTTTATTGGACTTTAAGATGGCTTTGATGACTTAACATATGTATATACATGTAGCACTAAAGATGGTTTGCTTCGATAGTACAATAATTCTTAGCATATAACGGTTCACTGCTTCACCATCTCACCCGTTATTGAGAAGTCTAGCTACGGTTAATTTGATACAAGCTGATTGTCTTGATGGGTTAATGATTAAGAGAACAGATCAATGCGTAGACTTTTTAAAAAAAATTCAGGATACAAGCAATTAAGAAGGTTCACTTCCGTATTAACCCCTACACTTACATAACCCCATCAGTCACTAAAATAGTAATGGCACCCCCATCACCCCTAGAGTTGACTGTGTTGCATACCTTATGATACAATTGACTGGTCCATCAATCATTACAATAGAATATTTTGTTAAATGAGACAAGACTCAGTTTATCAACCATATTAAACATGTAGGAATATCGCTCCATCCCACGTGAATATGTTACGCACATTCAAGCCAACCAGAGAATTAAGAGTGTCTTGTATCGCCTTTGACAAAAGATGACATCCAGTCAGTATCAAAACACTCGAGAGCGATATATCGCACTGAGAAAGTACAGTACTACCATGATGCTGCATCTCCTCTAACGAAGAAAATCTACATAGACTTGACCTCCAGCATTCAGTGACTAAAGTTGCAGTTTGCCAATGACGAGAAAGGCAAGTAGAAGTACCTTGCTCTGTTGATCTTCTGCTCAAACTTGGGTATTGACAGTCATATTACCTTAAAGCTTGCAAATATCAAGAAGGGAGTACATGTGACATTGTTATCATGTACCATACCTTTATCGTAAATGTTGATAAGACACTTTATGTGCGTGCAATTGGTTGATTGCGGTGATTAATGCTAAGAATTTAATTTATGCAATAATACTGTTAAGTATGTTCATGTTCAGTATGAGTGGTTTCTGGACCATTTCACTAGATGAGGGGTAAGCTGTCTACTTAGCATCCCCCCATATCCCCTACAGTAATCCTCTATAAAACAAAATGTAGGGCCATGTCAGTCTAGTAGTTACGGGAGGGCACCATTAAGATAACATCGACAAGACATTTTGAGCCTTACACAACTGAAAATATGATAATGTGAGTTTATGGTGTACTACAAGGTTGCACGAGGATGTGGGATACTGAATTTGAACATTCAGTCAGAAAGGGATCGCAATCACACCATGTGTCCACGTGTGATCATAGCGACATACAAGTCACAGAAGGTAAAAGTTAAGATCATGGGTGAGAATGCACAGAAAGTGACAAACCGCTCCAGTGTACTCAAATCGAACATGCGAATGTTAGCTGTCATGGTATGGTATGACAAGCTGGGTGTTTACAAACTACTCCACGGGCAGGCCTCCTCATAACAATAAAAGCCATCCAAGCGGAACTGACTGACCTGAAAGACAAGTTCGATCGTTTTGCGAGTGACGTCAAGGAACAGTTACGAGTGCTTCAATCTGACAACGATATATTGAGCGATAAAGAGCAGTTCCTTGAGTCTAGTATGGACAACTTAGAGGCACGGTCTCGGCGGAATAACGTCAATATTCACGGCCTGAGTGAGGAGAAGAGTGAAGTGACAAAACGGAAGAAAAATTCCTTAGCTCAGAAACTGAGTTTGGAAAATGCGGAAAATTGTTCCCATTGACAGCACATTCGAAATCCGGGAGTATACCAGTATTTGTGCATTTTTCATTGTCTATGGATAAGTGTTCCAAGCGTTTCTTAAAGGATGACAATGATTACTGAATTTCTGAGGATTTTACTGAGAGAGTGAGGTGGATTCGTCAGCAGTTGTTCCTATTCATTAAACAGGTGAGGGACCAACATTAGACCCCAACATGAGCTACAACAAACTTGTAATTTACGGTGATGTTTTATTCTTTGATGAGGAAGCTAAGGACATACATCAAATTGGCCAACGTCGCCACTGGTCAAACAGAAATCTACACTCTGGTGGTGAGCTGCCAGATGTTGGTACGAGTACACCTCATCCTGGCAAGCATGGCTCTAGCTCGGATTAGCAAGATGGCAGGGACCCCAATGTATCCGTTTCTCCTCACGATGATATCAAGTTAAGCAGATTAACTACCATACGTATCACAGGTATATGCTCATGGAATGTGTGTGGGCATACATCCAAATTAAAAGGTGTTGATTTATTAACTTTTGTAGGTCCTATGATGTAATATGTTTTATTGAAACAATGCTCCCTAATGCACAACACATCCTGGACACCGATTTTGATAACTTTATATGCAATGTCAAGAGACGTCACAGTGTTGGTAGATACTCTAGCCAGGAGGCTTATCAGTCTCTATTCGGAGTAATATCTCATCATGCTTTCAAAGGATTACAGCCACTGGGATAACTGTAACTTCTTTAAAGTTACAAGTGGCTTTACCCTTCAACACGTATTTGTGGGTTTTGTATATATACACCCTTGATATTCCGCCAATGATGACAACGAGATAGCTATTCTTGAAAATAAACTCTTGCAGATAATTTACGATTATGAAGAATCAAGCAAGTTTCTATTATGTGGTGACTTTCATGCCAAAAAGGCGAGTGAACCTAACTTTATTCTTAATGACGGATCTAAATTATGTCCATGTTGGTCATGATTACGGTTCCGATGAAATTTCTTGTCCATGGCAATCTAATGATACTCTTCAAAATAGTTATGGTAGGCATTTACTTTATTTATGCAAGGTTCTGAGTATTCACATTGACAATGGAACAACAGCTTTTGACAAACCCGGTAACAATACTTTCATTTCATCCACAGGATGAAGTACAGTAGATTACTTAAATGCATCTACTGATATGTTATCCAGTATTATCAGTTTTGAGGTAAAGACCCGAAACGGAGTCAGATCATTTGCCTATTATAGTCAGTGTCTTGGAAAATATTATATACACTGAGTCTAATGCCAGTCACAAGTCTGAAATGCTACATTATAGAACAACTTCTTATAAAGTAGACGAGGAACAGAGATCGCTTATTGTATGCTCTGAGTACTGATATGCCTGTTAAAATGTTAGAAGAATTCAAGTTGTTACTCAATAAAGACATAAATGCAGCAAAAGCCAACTAACTCATATCCAACGATTTTGCAGTTTGAAGGCAGGAGCTAAATGTATTAAATCGTCAAAGTCTAGTTCATTGTGCCAATCTGCATGGTTCGATAAGGATTGGGCAAAGCTTAAATCAGAGAAGTATGGGTTGCTTAACATTTTCAGAAAATGCAAGTGTGATAAAAATCTACGAGAGTACTTGAATGCAAAACATGATTTTAGATGATGTTGTACCTATTCGATGCAGCAGAAGATATTAAGGAAGAGTCAATGAAACATACTGCAAATCACTCTGGAGGACTCTCAAATGGTATATGTCTAAATCTAGGAGAACTGATGTTATAGCACCTCAACAACGGCTTGATTACTCGGGGAATTATTAAATTGTAAAAAAAGAATTGTTACTGTCTTGCTTCAATACAACAGTATATAATTATATTGTTTCTGTTACATATATCTGTAACATCTGTCCAGATTTTCCTTCTTGGAAGAGATGTTGTCTTGTGATACCAGTAATGAAGAAGTGTTAAAGTGTATTAATGAGTTAAAATCGAACAAGCCAGCGGGTGAAGACGGTATTCTCCTGCATTTTAAATCCTCGGGTGCTTTCCTAGTTCCCCATTTGAGAGACATGTTTAATAAGATATTAGATTTGGGTATGTTCCCTACAGTATGGAACATATATAGGCATGATCGTTCCTTTGTTTAAGTTCGGTAAAGTGAGTGAACCAACTAACTACATATATCTTTCATATCTCGGGCAAACTATTTACAAACATTTTAGAAAATCGTTTACGTTCATGGGTATTACTCATTGAAGCACAAGCCGAGTTTAGGTCCGGTTATTCTACAAACAATAATATATTTACATTACAAGCTCTTTTTTCTAAATATCTTTGTAGGCTCAAAAGGCCGTTATTACTGCGCCTTCATAGACTTTATGAAAGCATTCGACCTTGTAGCTAGAAAAAGAAAAGGAACTTTTATATATGTTGCATACTAAAGTATATCATTGAAAATGTATTTAATTTTAAAGAGCATGCATGAGTCAGTGACTGCATTAGTGAAAACTAACTCTTGTAAGACAGAGACGTTTAATATCACATCAGGTGTGCGACAGGGCTACCTCCTAAGTCCACTACTTTTCATTTTCTTTATTAATGAACTTGTCCAGCAGTAATGGGATATTTGTAATTCAAGAATTAAGGATCTACCTTTATTTTTATTTGCTGATAATATAGTAACGTTTTCTTATACAATGAATGGTCTTCAAAAGCAACTGAACGCGCTACAGCAGTTTTGTGACACTTTGGAGCTAGAATTTAACCTAGACAAGTCAAATATAGTTGTAATTAGAAATGGTGGTAAAGTTGCGCAAAAGGAAAAATGGTCATTTCGTAATGTAAATATAAGATTTTTTTCTTATTATAAATATTAAGGTTCAATGTTTTCATTGGTCCATGGCCTGTAAAACGCTTGCTGCTCAGGCCAAGAAAACTCTACTCCCAATCAATAAATTATTTAAAGAAAACATGTTTGTCACATTTTCAACAGCAATTCTGGTATATGGTGCAGAGATCATTACCCGTACCTTATCCATGATCATGGCAGTGGTACATGGGCATCTGATGCCACAACACTGTTATTTACATGTGGTTATACCTATGTTTGGATTGCCCAAGATGTTGGGGATAAGTTATCATTTGTTTCTATCTTTAAACAAAGACTCGTTGATATTTTCTTTCAAAATTGGTCAGAAAGCATAAGATCCTCCCACGTTCCATTAAATCTGTGTTTAAACCTCAGAAATATTTAACAGTAAATGATACATCCCTTCTACGAGTGATTTGTAAGTTTAGAATCTCTTTCAATGCAAGATATTAGAAAGAACAAAGACATAGAGTATTCAATATTATTTGTACATATTCAAATTCTGGGTCCATTGAAGACGAGTTTCATGTTCAGTTTATCTGCAATGCCTTTGCTTCCCAAAGAAAGAACTATTTGCCGCATTTGGAAAATACATACTTTAATCACCAGGTAATGCCCAGTTTACTCAACTCAAATGATGGATATACTATTAAGTCAGTAACCATCTTTATCAAAGCAACTCTAACGCCTCACCTTTCAGACACACCCTCCTCATCAATCTCACTTAATGGTCAGGTGGGCCAGTGTGCGAAATACGCATAATGTCGGAAAGCGCACGTTTAATTTCCAATGGTAAGTTTGTTTGTTTGTTTGTTGTTTAACGGCGCACTCAGCAATATTCCAGCTATATGACGGCGGTCTGTAAATAATCGAGTCGCGACCAGACAATCCAGTGATTAATATCATGAGCATCGATCCAAGCAATTGGGATACGATGACATGCATCAACCAAGTCAGCGAGCCTGACCACCCGATCCCGTAAGTCGCCTTTTACGAAAAGCATAGTCGCCTTTTACGGCAAGCATGGGTTGCTGAAGATCTATTCTACCCCGGATCTTCACGGGTCCCAATGGTAAGTAAGTAACCATAAAACTAAAGTGTTTGCATACTCACAATTCAAGCACGTATTTACAGATAATTCACTAAAAAGTTACACATGCTTCACGTTATGTGTTGATTGATCCTGCTCACTATTAAGCTTTTTCCTTTTAATGTAACAATACGGTGGCCCATAAGGGACATGGAGTCTGTTTTTCAAGATTTTGTTATTTCACTTACTTTTATCGTAACCTTTTGCAAATTAACACGATTTGTCTTACAAATATGTGATAAATCATGTGTTAAGAAGATATTGAATCGCTGAAAAGTGAAACGAAAATGTCAAAAGCTAAAATGAAAATGTCAAAAACCAAAGCGAAAATGTCAAAAACTAAAATGAAAATACAGAAAACTATTTCCAACGCGGTGAAAACTATTTCCACCACGGTGATAATATTAACACCGCGGTGAAAACTATTTACACCGCGGTGGGAATATCCGCGGTGTGGGAATATCATCACCGCGGTGGAAATAGTTTTCTGTGGTTTCATTATAGTTTGTGACATTTTCGTTTTGGTTTTTGACCTTTTCGTTTTGGTTTTTGACATTTCCATTTGAGTTTTTGACATTTTCGCTTCACATTTCAGCGACTCAATAGCTACTTGAAAGTACATTATCCATGTTTTCGGTAGTTTTTATAAATGAATTATCACATATTTGTATGACAAATTGTGTTAATTTGCAAAAGGTTACGATGAAAGTTAGTGAAATATCAAAATATTGAGAACAAGACTCCATGTCCCTTATGGGCCACCGTAAGACAAAACAACCACTAAAGTGAAGCCTTTCATATTTTGAAGACACTCAACACCAAAATCAGAAATACAGGATTGACCCAGCAGACCAAAACGTACTATAACATAATATGTGTATCAGGGTAAACGCTGAGATTGATAGAACAGTGTTGGATATTATTTACCAACCACTTTAGAGTGTCACAGTACATGTTACATTTGTACATTAAAATTCCGTTAAAGAAGAGCCATTTTCCTCTTTATCAGGAGCCTTTTGTTCGAGTTAGTCCGAGTCATCAAAATCAACTAGAAAATCACATCTGTATCATTAAAAGTGTATAGATAATTACAGATCTTTCATCTACACTAATGCCACTTTTTAATTACACAGTATTCAAAGCAAACACTTTGGTCAAAGTGATGCCCATGTTACCATACTCTCACCGATACTCTCAACAAATGTTCAGTCTGTCTTGGCCCGGGCAGTCAAAATCAGCTTACACGCCACAGGGAAGTTTGTGTGGTTGTGTGGGTTTTTTCTAAATTTTATTTATTTATTATTATTATTATTATTTTTTTAATGATTTTTTGGGGTTGTTATTTAGGGGTTTTAGTGTGGTATATAATGATTTTGTAGTTTATTAGATGCGGCCTAGTAGACCTGTTTTAATAAGGAAAAGGACTAATGGCTTGAAGTTCTGTAGGTCGTTTGGTGGGTTTAGAAGTGTTGCCAGAGACATTTGTTTGTTATAGTTTATTGTGGATTTGAGGATTGTTCTGTGTTGTTGGTGGTGTGTGCAGTGTAATAGTGCGTGTTCAGGTGTTTCTATTTGGTTACAGTGAGCTCGAGGGCATTTACCTGTTTGGTGTTTTCTGATTTTGTGTAGGTGAGAGTTTAGTTAAGTGTGCCCTGTCTGTATTTGATTATTGCACTGTCGATTCTTTTGGATTTATGAAGAACTTTTGTTTTTTTGAGTGGCTTTTGGAGCACCTGTTTAGTTTACAGTTTGATTTCTTATATTGGTTTTGCAACTTTTGGAGAATTTTACTCTTAGTGATACTTTTAATCTCTTCTAATTTTAGTGATGCTTTTGCTGCTTTGTCGGCGTGTTCGTTACCAAACACTCCGACGTGGGCAGGGATCCATACGAATTCTATTTCTTTACCTAGATTGCAGAGCTTGTTGGAACTTTTGAGTATCTGTTGAATTAATTTAGGTAGATTTTTTCTAAAAAAAATTGATAGCTTGGGGACCACTTAGTGAGTCGGTAAGGATTTGGGTTTTGGGGTGTTTATTAATTTGAGGGTTATGTAGAGCTTGGCCATCCCCATTAATTCGGCAGTGAAAATTGATTGATTATTTAGGAGCCCATAGCATCTAGTTTCGTTTGTGGGTTGGTATACATGGATGCCGAATCCTGTGTGTTTCGAGGCCTGGTCGGAGGACCCGTCTGTATAGGTGTGACACCAATTTGGCCATTTTTCGTGTTTGTAGCGGTATTAGGGTCGGTTTCTTTATTCAGTTTAGAGGAGAGTCTTGTGTCCATATAGGGGATTTGTAGTTTTTGTGTGAATATGTTGTTTGGTTTTGTGTTTTGTCTTAAATCGTTTAGGTTGTGTATGTTTAAGAAGTTGAGTGTGCGTTGAGAGATTGGTGTTTATCATGGGGTTTTCCGTGCTGGTGCTTGGTGTTTTAGGCTTATATTGTTTGTAAGGATGTGTTGGATTAGGGTGTGTAAATCGAGGGAGATTTCACCTGTTAGGGCCTGCAGTGAGGTAAGCGGGGTGCCCTGTTGTGTGCGAGTGATTATCTTAAGTGCTTGGTATTGGATTGAGTTAAGTTTATCGTTTAGTGTTGTGCTTAAGGTATTTTATTGATTTAAGTTTATCGTTTAGTGCTTAAGTATTGTATAATGGGCATCCATTGTCTATTTTTGATCTAATTAATGATGTGTATAGTGATAGTAGGGTCTCCTTGGAGGCCCCCAATTGGAACCTGTCAGGCAGCGTAGTGTATTTAGGTCTTTCCTGTATCTATTTATTAGGTTTTTTATGTGAGCACCCTAGGTGAGATGGTCATCAAAGATTAGTCTTAGAAATTTAGATGTAGTTTGGGGGTGTTTGCGCGCATATTTTTGTGTTTGAAAACTATCCCTATGTTTTTTTCGGCATTTAGTGAGAAGCCCCATTTGTTTGCCCATGTTTGTATTTTGGTTAATGCCTTCTGCAGTAATTTGTGTGCCATATTTATGCTTCTAATGCGGATCCAGAGGGCTCAGTCATCTGCGTATTTAGACATTTGAATTTTATTTAATAACCCCTCGAATAAGTCGTTTATCATAATGTTGAAAAGTGTTTGGCTTAGTATGTTGTCTTGGGGTGTGCCATTTTCTTGGGCACACTGGTCCGTTATGCCATACCAGGATTTTGAGGAATCTAAGAATATGCCTACTGTATATTGTTAGTTCAATTGGCCCGTTTTAATGGTCTAAGCGGGCGAGGTTGTCTGAGGTTGAGCGGACTGGGGTGAATCCGCTTTGGTCCTGGTTTATAATATTGTTTGGGTCTAGGTAGTGTTGGAGCCTATTTAGACCATTGCCTTCTATACCAATTTGAGGTTAGGGAGATTGGTCTGTAAGAGTTTGCCTCGTCTGCCGGTTTGGCTTTGGCATTGGGATTACCAAAGTCTCTTTCCATGAATTCGGAACCTGACCGTTTTGGTAGATGAGATTGTATAGTTTGTGAAGTGGTATGAGGTTAGGTCAAGACCAGGGGCTGAACCATTTTTTCGGTTGTTTAATTCATGGCGTAGTTCCTCTATTGCGTATGGGTGATTTACTTTATAGGTTATCGTCTTTGGGCTTTTTAGCGATTTTTTTGAATTTCTCGGAGGAGTTACTACTGCTACTAATGGCTGAGAAATTGTTTGCTAGGTTATTTGCATTTTGTTTAGGGTTTGTTCAGTTATTTATGTTTGGTGTTTTTTAATTGGTTCGTTTAATGCCTCAAGTTGTGTGTATTTTGCGTCATACTGTCCTTGCGTCTGTGTGATGTTTTTTTCTTCACAGAATTTTTTTCCAGTTTCTGGTTTTTGCTGTTTTGACGAGGTTTTGTATTTGGTAATTTAGTTGATGGACTATCTTTAGATGTGTGTGGTCTCGTTTAGCTTTGTTAAATGCGTTTTTGCTTTTTTCTCTCGTCTTTTTATTTTCCTCGGTCCACCAGGGTACCGTGGGTTTGCCTATTTTTGGTGTTCTGAAGGGGATTGTTTCTTTAGCTATGTTTATTATGCATTCTGTTAAGTTTTGACAGTATTTTTCGGGATCTTTATTTTCGATGTCCGCTGGGTTAACCTATTTACATAATATTCGGAATTTGTCCCAGTCGGCTTTGTTGTAATGGAATTTGGGTTCTTGGGGTTCATTTGGGGTTTGGATGTTTATGTTTCCTATCGTTATATTTATTGGAAAGTGGTCGCTGCCAAGTGGCTCCCCATTCACTTCCCACAAAGTGCTTTGGGTGAGATCAGGGGTACGGATTGTTAGGTCAACAGCTGACATATTTTGATTAATTTTATCATATCTGGTTGGTTGGTTGTATTTAGTAGTATTGGGTGTTTTTGTTCGCTCCAGTCGGCGATGAATTTGCCGTGTTGGTTTGTTTTATCGTTAACTTTATGTCCTCCCTGACGTATATGATCAGGCCACCACCTGCTCTCCCTGGGCGAGATTTGACTCTGTAGAGTCTTACCGAGTTATAATTAGGCAGGGTGAATTTTGATTTTAGGGGAAAATGGGTCTCCTGAACACATATGATATGAGGACCTGGGTTATTCCTAAATTTGTTTTTTAGTTCGTGGGCGTGGGCGGCCAGACCGTTTGCATTCCATTGTAGTATGTGTAGTCCTTCCATTATTAAGGGGTTTATTGATTCTTGATTAAGGTTATTTTATAATTTGGTTTATGGAGGCTTTATTTGGGACTTCCTTTAGTTGGTCATTCAAGATTTCGAAGGTAAGAGTGGTGAGTTTAAGTTTGTGTGCCACCGCATGGAAGGATTTAACACACGCGGTGGGTGAGTTTTGTTGTAGCATATATGCGAGTAGCATCGTGAGGTTGTCTAGAGTTTGGATTCCTGTTTGGTTTGGTCTTTTGCGTTTATAGGATTTATTGGGTTTAATGGAGATGCTGGATGTGTGGGAGGTTTCTTCGACTGTTGTGAATGAGTCTTCTCCATTTGTGTTTTGGGTTGTGGTGTCCATTGGAAGTGCTGGTGTATTTTGTTGTTGTGTTGTAGGTTGCTGTTGTGTTTGTTTGTTGGTTGTGGTAGTTGTCTTAGTGGTTGCGATTTTTGGTTATTGTGCTTTCCTCTGTGTGGTTGTTGTTGCCCTTGGGGCTGCGGTGGTTTGGGTGTTTGGTCGGGGTATGTTGCTAGTTTTCCGGCCTGTGTTCCTTGTGTGAGGTTGAGTTGTGTTATGAGGTGGGGGAGCATTAGGTGTTTGTTGTTTTTAAGAGTTTGAGATGAGAGGGTGTGTTTGAGTGATTTTTTTGGTGAGAGTGGTTGTAAAGGGGCACTGATCTAAAGCAATTCCCCGGGACTGGTTGTTGCCTTTGCTATTGTTTATTCACTGTGAGTACCCGGCAGAAATGGCAGAAATGTAGACTAGTTCGCGACCTGTGCTGCGCCATTCGTAAGCGCATTTGTCACTTTTATTGATAGTATAAGGGCGTATGGTCACATTGATCAACAAAATGAAATACAGTTTTGGAAATAATAAGGAAATGTAGGTATCTTTATGGGTAGCATCAGTAATGGTGACGAAGTTTTGATAAGTCACTTGCTTTATAATTGTGTGATTTTCGTTTACACTATTTTGACTTGCAACACAAAGTAAATATTTCACCTGAGCATTGCTTACTTTATTGTGTGTATATTTTTACAATCAAAATGAAATTTATTAAACACCTAAATATTCAGTTATTTTACAAACTGACTGAAAATATGTCCATCTGTATTATTATGATAACGAATTCCAAACATTTTTATGTTTTATATCATCACCAAGTGACTGAAAATGTTAGGATTAAAAGTTTCTATATTTCTATATTGTTTGGCTTCTAATCATAACTAAATACGTATAAGTAATCTATTGTGATTTTTTTAAGCCCCGTTGAACGTCTTAATCATTTTTAGTCAATCTGTTAAATAAATGGACGGATTTTTCAGTCAATTTGTAAAATGACTGTAACATATACACGCTTATAAAGGAAAAGACATGTGAAAAAAACGTCTATCCCGCATCGAAGAAATTCCCAACCAAGACGTAGAGGAACAAGAAAGATTCTGTTCAATGCTACAACAAATGAATGAAAACAAAACCTGTTTACATAACGTTTCGGGACATTATACTCAGTTTGTTTCAGTGTCAGCTGAGAAAGCTAACGTGACAATTATATTCATAATGTCCGTGGTTCTTTAAAAAATTGAGTTAGATAACAATATTAATGAGCAATCAATCAACATTATATAGGTGAATCCTTTGAACAAAGTATGTTGTTTTTACATCGGCACTTCACGCCATGATATGAGTGTATTCCGTCTGCTTTAGTAAACCTACACATGTAAACACTTACTTTTGAGATATCCACTGTGCAAGATAACAATGATTAATTTACAATAAAGTAAATCAACGGATCATTCATCTCTTGCTAGGCTGCCACGTGCATTTTACATAACACTCATTTCTCCTCACAAACCTGGATTTAGATTGAATAATTACCCCAGACACATGAAATGCCAAGGGGGAACCTTTATCAGGTAATCTGAGTAGTGCTACCACTAATTACCTGTAATAAATTCATTAACTGAGCATCAAGTGAATGACAACAAATAATAATAATAATAATAATAATAATAATAATAATAATGATGATTAGTCCATTTGTATGGCGCCAAACTCCATACAAGCTCGTGTGCTCATGGCGCTTACATTATTACCCCAGTCAATGGATCAGTGAGCACTCGATTTTCATTCTCAGCTCCCTGGGGAGTATACAACCCAAGCTGCCTGTGAGGGGCTAGAAGGTTAACAGCCATCTTAATTACCATCTCGTCCTACCGGGTCCACACTCACTGCTGGGTGAACAGAGGCACATTTTGAACAAAGTCGCTTGCCAAAGGAGACACCACATGTGCTTCTGTGTTGGGCAGGACCGAAGCTTAACTTCACCTGATTAGTGATCTGTGCGCTGTGCACAGTGCACAGGGTCACTAGCGAGCCCAAGCGGGCAGTGTGAGACAGCCGAGAAGAAGCCAGAGATTAGTGCCCCTTTAAGAGTATGTGTTTGAGGATGAAAGGACAACGTGATAATTACCGACGGTTGAGTTCACCTTGGCTGGCTAACAGGCGATGCTCTGTGCTGGCTTGGGGAGTGTCGCTAGCTTGGAGTACAAACTGCAACTGTGTCAAATGTAATATGAACGTCTGTATGAAGTATAAGAATACCATCACGTGAACGAACATGATGTAATCACTGGCAGGATGCAAGTATTGGGTTAGCCAATGAGCTCATGAAGTCACACCAAGCTGCAGATCGACAAATTGCAGCTACAGTGGTTAGACATTTTGCACACGGCCACATGCCCGATCACAGCGCAGAACGCATAGTTCGGACAAACTTGATTTCGTAGGTGATGCCGGCTTTATGAGTAGGACAGGTACATTGTCATGAAATGGCATTGTTCTACGGGAGTATTCACGTAACAATAAAACTAAAGTGTCAGTAGAGGGTGGGCATCGGAACGACACAGTTCTTACTCTAGTGGTAATGAATCGCATTACTGGGGTTTTAATGATGGAAATAGTGCATGCATTACCCTTGAATAGTTTCAGACTGAGGAACGAGGTGGTGTGTGTGTGTGTGTGTGTGTGTGTGTGTGTGTGTGTCGGGGGAGTGGTTGTGTGTAATGTGTCTGTAGGGGGGGGGGGGGGGGGGGAGGCGGGGCGGTCAAGTCAGAAGGGGTCCTGGGGAGGTAAAAAAGATGAATACATCTGGAGGCACACACACAATTGATGACATATTACTTGTAAACATGTGCACGATACTTGACTATATGTGAAAACCTATGTGAAAACACTCTATATATCTTCCTACTAGTGCTTTAACCTTCAAAGATCTAAGTCACAAACACAAGGTTTCACAGTTTGCCAGACGCCTAGTGTTCAAGATAGTAGTCATATGTTACGTCAGGGTGGATTTAACTAAACATGCAGTGAGTGGCGAAATATACTCAACATCGTGGCTCATATCAGTCATGATGGGACAAGACCGCCCCTGTGGTCTAGTGGCAGAGCGTCCGCCCGGAGAGCGGAAGGTCCGGGGTTTGATCCCTGGCCTAGTCATACCAAAATACGTTAAAAGATGGTTCTTGTTGTTATTTTGTCTTGCGCTCGGCATTAAAGGGCTAAAACAAGGGCTGGTCGGCTCGGAGTCAGTATACTGTGTCTGAGTGAGGTATTCATATTAAACTGCGGCATGGTATCTCAGTGTGCTAGCACTATAAATCGGCATCAGTCCGAACTAGTACAAGCAAGCAGCCACACACATACGCATACACTCACTGTGAAACGGATATTCTAAGTTCTATGTATGTTCTTAGTCATGCTGGTACCTTCTTCTTACCTTATTCTTTTTTTTCCATTTGTTTTTCGGATGTAACAGTGAATGCGCAGGTACCATGATGTGCTCCATGAATAAATGCTTCGAGGTTGTGTCTGCCTTCTTCCAGAGAATATTCGAAAAGATCGGTATTTTCATTGGCACCTACCCAGTTGTTCTGATAATTCTCAGTACCAGGCCACGTTCCCAGAAGTCACGGGAAGCAACTACCTCGGATAAGCACGTACAGCGCTTGACATGTATGGCCGATTGTTGATAAGCAGCACGACAGGTGGGAACATCCTGTCCAATGCATCCATACAAATCATACGGAACCATATTAGCACAATAAAAGATATCAATTTTACCTATGATGGGGTGGTGATCAAGTATGATGATATCTGTGCTCGACAGTTGTATATAATGTGTATCTGTCTGGTGGAATCACCTACCCAAACTGGAAGAGCATAGGCATATCAGCATTTCTTGGACAGGCTGCTTCGACAGGTGGAAAACTGGTGTCTGCAAAGTACCCGAGTATTACGTTTGATTTACGAATAGACTCGGCGGTTTTTCAAGACAAAAGCAAGATCTTGGGATGAGGAGTTTCTGTAGAAAGCAGCAACTTTAGGCACAACGTCCACAAAGAATAACTATGCTACATCCCATTCGCCAGACACAGAGTTGAACAAAAACACAAACGGAGACATCGTGTTCTTCTCTATAACATTCACGTTGATGATCACGTATGCTACTGTCGTCGCCGGCGGTGGTGTTGTGTCATCGAGGACGTGGGCTTCTTGGGCTAGCGTTATGGCGGCTTGATTTGGCATCAGGTCATCGTTTGGACTTGTCAGCCTTTGTGGTGTAAAGTTTTCTAATATCGTCGGTGTAACACCATTTCTTATCATAGGTACGTCGAAATACTTTGATGATAGAGTTACAGAGTACAGATGTGAGGTAAAAGGTCAGCTATATTATATTTAAGTATCCTTGCCATATTAGTGTTATTCTCGCACTTTGGATCTCCTATGTTGTGAAACAAAACATTACTCACATACTCTTATTGTTGAAGGTATCGGTGTGGACGACATGTTCCTGATGATGTCCAGCTGGGCAGAGACCTACCCTCACCGAGACAAGTCCGTGGCCAGTAGGATGGGAACGACAATTTCTTGTAATTTGTATTTGGGTCAATACCTATCTGACTGAATGCAGGTGGATAATTACATGTCCTACGAATTTCAGTTGGCATTCCAATCCACAAGGATGTCTTTGAAGTGCACTGAAATCAGGCTTCAAAATTGCATCGAACTATGTGGTAAATTCCATGTTCTAACCGCACTACAAAAGAATCTGCACACTAAAAGGTATGGTTGTTTGTATGAATTGGCAAAGTACCAAGAATAAAAGCAAAAATTGATATCTGACTGGTTTATTCATATTAGCGCATGCAATAAATCACAAAGACATGCATATGGCATTAAGTAATCAATGATCAATGGATTTGTCTTATACAGAAACCACATCAGTAATGTGTTGTAGTGAGTGTGCATCTGTCATTTTGGCAGGTACCCCTTCACGATGTCCATCTCCGGTAGATGACCAGGATCAAGAACACGTCTTGCTGTAACACATGTGGCCATTCAGTGAACCTATTTCATGATAGTAACATGGTGTACGTACATTGACAGATAGAGATACATAGATAAACAGAATGGGCACGAAAAGACAGACAGACACACATATTTAGATGCATGTGCAAATCAATAGGAATATTGGGACATTGGGGTGCACATTGGTTCACAGGTAATAATGTTGAAAATGTTGACAGCTGCGGCCTTTGTTACATGTAGTCTATGGGAGGTGATGGTGGACGGCTGTTGCTACGTGAGCGTACAGGACTTACGAAAGTATTGGTTACAGGGCCAAGGATGGACAATATCACAGGGAGGAGGAGAACAGCGTAACAGTTTTCCACAATATATGCTCCCTAGCTGTCGGAACTCTCCTGTGCATCAGTCAAATTTGTCCTTGTGTAATGGAAAGCAAGACGAACCATGCCATTCGCTTTTGCAAAAAGGAAAATTAGGTTTTTGACCACTTGTTACACACCACAGTGTGAGTATTCGCAGTAGTTCCACTAAAGTATGATTAAAATTGTTTGTATACAGTTTAATTGGCCTGTTACAGGATAATGTGTCATGAATTCGCTTTGACAAGCCGTTTATTGTGACTATGTTTTCGGGCGTTTTTTTAATATACACTGTATAATACAGTGACAATCAATCTTTGAGGTAGATTTCCCTTATAATCTATTATCAGATGAAGGTTACATGTAAAAAGATACTTCTTACGTATAGATATCGTTGTAGTGTGTCTTTAGAATCCGTTTAAAGGCATTAACGACTAAAAGTTGTTATTTTAGTTAAAAAGGGTATATTATGTGCCAGTGACCAGGTGAAGTAACTATTTGTGTTTATATTTCTTACAGCCTATTACCCTTCATGAGAACCTCCATCTACAGTATAAACACCTTCAAATCTGATGGCACTTGTACCATCTTATCTTGAATGGAAGCATTTCGGGATTATCCCACTTGTACCTCGCAAGGGTGATAGAAGCACAACATCTTTATACCCTCGCAAAGTCTACAAAACAGATGTAGTGATTTCTTGTTTTTAACCTCTCAATAAGGGCTTAGCGTGTATGACTTCTGACATTTACATTGATCAACAATCCCAGTTACATCAACATCACCGTTGATATATAACGCCTTATCTTTGACTTTAGCTCTTTGGAATACAACCACTGACAGGATGCCACAAATCACTGCTACAAAATCGACTTCACCAATGTTTTTTCTGAACATCACAGGCCAACGAAACTGGACTGAAGTTTGAAAGTCTCAATTTCGGGTCAACAGGCGAAAACAAATTTTATTGGAACATCAGAAAACGTTTTTCGTTGGAACATCAGAAATGATGCCGATGTAATGTTTAAACTGTCTTTATTTGTAAAACATGGGATGGAACTACGAAATAACATGTTGAGTGGAAATTCATAATTTTAATTACCTCACCCTAGAAAGTCCTCATGATTATCACCGATTGTTAAATGAATGTTATATTTATATAATTTTTGTTGTATCTCCCAATCTGTAAATTCTCACCCACTGTATTTATCTGAACTTGTATATGGGCCGATGGCCTTTGATACAATAAACGTCTTTGACTTGACTTGACTTGAGTTGGTTTCCCTCGGAGTAATGGTTTGGGGCTTACGTTTTTTGTATACCATTATGTTATAGTTTTCAGCAAATTCAGCATCAGTGGATGCTTCTTCGAAGTCAAATGAATTTGCAATATGCTCATCCCAATTCCCCTCATTTTCGCATTTCATATTCAAGTGGATTACAGCCGACGACCAACTCAAACAACACCCACGAAATCTGATCCCACCAGCTACGTGGGGCGAGAAGTCCGTGCCACAACACACATACACACACACACCAAACGATAGCAAATATGACAACAGAGTAAGCCAAATATATTATGCTGACAGTAATTTAAACCTGCCTTGATGATATTAGATCCTGATAAAACCCTAAAGAATGGAAGATGACGATATCTGACCCCAAAAAAAAAAACAGCGAGAGAGACAATACTTTCAACGATTATCGTTCCATGCATTTTCGCAATTATCTGTGCAAATGTATGCAAATTATTGACGTCTGGAACCCTCGAAGTAATATGAAATGCCAACAGGTGAAACTAGAGGTTTATTTTGTTTACATTTTCAAACGAGTAGGCCTTTTGGTAGGATTCAGAGCACAGGTTGGTTTCGCACTGGATTACTTTGGTACTTTGTATGTAGAGTTTTTACGACGTTTCAAAAACGAATATAGGTTTATTGGAGTCTTTTCAGAATGATTATTTGTGTTTTGACCAAGAGCAGACACCCGATGATTTTGTAATTGAACTTCCCATGTAGCTATCCGTTATTCGAATAATGACATTAAGAATCGGGATTTGGTAAAATGCGAAAAATTGCGATATTTTCGTTGTACATATATTCAGATGTTCTTTATTGAACATATGCTTTTCCTATAAACAGTTGTTAATGGCATCACATAATAAATACCTTCCAGCAGAATCCAAAACTGTGAAGTGTTTTTATGTGCGTGATGTATACTCTTCAAAAAAACAAAAAACGCAAAGCCAGATTTGTGTGAGGTAGGAAAATACATTTATACGAGGAACCGTACAGGGTATTGAGCCAGAATGTTGTGGAGAGAACATTTGGTGATAGTAGTCATCTCAGTTATCGGTACATAGCAAAAGTCCAAAGTGAAGGTCAGCTACCATCAAGAACGCGAATGTCCGCCGTTGGAATCGATAGCGGCCTGATATATCCTGCCCATGGAAGAGACGAGTGTGCGAATCACATCCTGGGAAATGGAAGCCCACACGGCCTGCAACGCAAAAGCCAACTGCTGCAACGTCAGGGGTTGTGGTTGACGTCAGCGTAGCCGTCTATCCAATTCATCCCACAGGTGCTCTATCGGGTTCAAATCCGGGGATCTGGAAGGCCAAGGGAGAACATCAACGTTGTTGTTGTGTAGCCAGGCTCTTGTGGTCCGTGCTGTTTGCGGCCGAGCGTTGTCCTGCTGGAATACACCGATGCCATTGGCTGCAATTGGGAGGACGTGTGGTAGGATAATTTCGTTGATGTATCGTTGAGCCGTAAGATATTGACCAAACCTGTCCTGCCATGATGAGAGAAAGGCGCCCACGTCTTAACGCTACCCCTACCAAACCTGTACGCAGTTTCCGGCGTAACGTTCTCCCCGACCCGTGATCTTCCATCCCCTCGAAATCTCGATTCGTTGTATAACCAGACTCTCCATCGCAGTTTTTAGGCCATACCCTGTGTTGACACCAATGCAGTCGTTGTTGACGATGATGTCGACTCAATATGACGCGTCGAACAGGACGTCTTGCTCGTAGACCTGCTGCTCTTAAACGGTTTCATACGGTCTGGTCGGAGATTCAGCACAGTCTGGGTATGCGGTTGAGGTTGCTGTGGTCGTCCTTTCACGATCATGTAGCGATCTTGGGCGGAGGTGGTTACTCTTGGTCGTCCCGACCTTAGCCGATCACGTGTTGACCCATGCTGCTGAAACCAATCCCATAACCTTGAGAAGGTGCTGGGCGCTACATTGAAAACCCTGGATACATCTGATCGGGATTCCCCTGCCTGAAAGCGGCCTATAACGTTGTTTCTTGGCACTTCTGTTAATCTTGGCATGTTGTTGAACTGTCACTGTTCGATTGACGCCGATTCCAGGCAATCAAAAACCCAGCACTTTAATACCGTTCATAGTGCTGCTGCACGTAAGGTACGTGCAGCTCCATGGCCCTTTTGTTAATTCACTTTGTACGTTTTATTGAATCGTACGTGTTTCCCGACTAACGGTTTGCATGTCCATGTTGTGATATTTTTGATCTGGGTAATTTGTCACTGACACCATAACACATTACACCTCTTCATTTTGCACCTCGTTTCTTTCTATTTTGAAGAGTATATTTTGAATTTTAGAAACGTATTATGGACAAAATCTCATTTAGGCCCACACAGTGAAAAGTCACACAGCTAACCGTTCCAAATAACACTGTGAAACGTTTAACCTATAGAATGAGACCGATGCAGGCGTCACAAGTTAATATTTGTTACAGGGTTATTCTACGTACCTACATCTCAGGCCCTGTATTGAGTGGTGACACTTTGGATGCCGAAAAGCAGAAGTTACCCAAGTAATTCGGAGTCGCCATTTTTGTTTACAAATTGACGTGTAAACATCACGTGGTATTGATAGCGTTTTGATTGGCTGCATGAGTAAAACCTGTCGCAGAAATATAGAGCACCAGCGGTGTCCTCTCCTGGCCACAGATCCCTCCCCACACCATGACACTCCCTCCCCCATATGGTACGACCTCCTGCACGCAACACGCCGCCGTTCGTTCACCCCTTCGGCGGTAAACACGTTGTCTTCCATCAGTCCTAAACATACAGAATTGACTTTCGTCAGTGAAGACAACCCTCTGCCAGTCACGTCGTTGCCAACGTCGTACAGTCCGGGCCCATATCAATCGCAGACGACGATGTTGCGCTGTCAATAGCTGTCCTCTGTATGGTCTAAAGGCCCTGATTCCATGAGTCTCCTGGCCACTGTCTATCGACTAACCCTGTGACCTAAGGCATTTGTCGCCAATGACGTAACTGTCAGGAAGCGATTTCGGAGGTGCAAGGTACGCAAGTACCGGTCATCATGGGGCGTGGCCACCCTGGGTCTGCATGTTCTTGGCCTGTCAGCGGTCCACCCTGTCTGTCTGTAACGTTGCATCAAGTTGGTAACGGCAACACGGGGGTAACCGAAGGTTCATGCAATATGGCCCCATCTGTACCATACCAAAAGCTCGTTCACGTTGTTCGACTGTGAGTCGTGGCATTTCTTTTGTGTTTTTTTATCACTGTGGATGTCTGTCGGTTTATACCCTTACCCGCAGGTGTATTTACAGTTGTTCGTGGTGCACGTGTTTTTCACTTTTTCGCGTGTTAGATAGACTTCATCGAAAAAAATTGTATACTTTGTCTGAAATTTATATTTTCAGTTGGTAAAGTTTCTTTTGGACGTCAGTTTATATAGCATTTGTAATCAATTATTTTATATATTATTAGTACTACTAGTAGGGATATACCAAGTTCTGTGTTTTCTTGCCTTGGCTTTCCTTGTGCTGACCATTTAAAGACACAGTTTCTTTTATTGTGCTTTCTAAAGATAGCTACATTGACAATCAATTTGAACTTTACACCAATACTCTCCTCCCATTGCTCACACTTGCTGTCCTCTGCATATAGCATTATATGGCGGGGAACAATTGATGCTCAGCAGCAATCTTTACATTGTATTAAGTAAAGGAGTGGTTCCCGAGGAACAACAGACGTATGATGTTTCATATTTACACTACTGTCACATTTCTTTGTGAGGTGGTTTTCCCGGGAGAGGTTTTAACTGTAACTGCGATATACCGTTACAGCTTTGCAAACACTCTTGTCTGGTGTATCAAGTGTATATGAATACGAGACCCCAAACGACAAAGATGTTTAATATTTCATATGCTATCGACAGAAAACAAGAGATTTGCTTCACAATCAGTCCTATTGTGTTTGGCATAGTGTTATAAAATCTTCCTAGTTTGATACTAAGTGTGCGGTTCCAGTGTTGGCGTCAAATCTATATGTAACACACATCGAAAACACAGTTATCACCTGAATCCACGTACGGGCAGAAAACCAGTTAAGCAGAAGAAAACATAACTGGTTATGAAGAAAACGATTTAAGCAGCAATAAGAAAAGCTTCTTATCCAAATCAATTATGTCTATCATTTTGCATGTCGAGTGAACCGTATTGCCGTAGTTCATACATGTGCTTAATACTTCACAAATATTTATATTTCAACAAAACAAGGTATTTCTACAGAGGTATTTCCGATATTTATGAGAAAATATTCATTTTATGGTTAATTACCCGAAGAAGTAAGATATACACATCCAAATTTGCCTGAGTTTAAAAATCAAGGTTACAAACGATCAACATTGAGATTTATCTCCTTCATGAAATTTTCACCAAGGGACTTTGTTTAGTGGCAAAAAACATGAATTCATAAGGAAAAGGTGATCACTAGATAACGTTCGAAATTCTTTTGGTTTCAAAATATTGACAATAAGATGTTCCTTATCAAGTAAAACGAACGACACAAATGAATTAGGTACCAAACTACCGGCAAGGTGCATCATAAAAACTTGAAGTTTTCCATTACATTCAAGGTTATAAGAAGCCCGTCTCTGCACGTTTCTGCATGCCCCTAAATACCTGGGAAATGTCATTTATTTTGAATAACGGAGGGTGGAAGATAAGTCTACGAGCGCACTAAATAATTCCACACAAAAATGTATTTGTCATGGAATTAAGTTTTGACAAATCAAGTGGCCTATCACCCTGAGGGGATAATAACACATTTTATTAAAATTATCTTTAGTAGGAACATCATCTTATGTTACCTTGACTCTCAACATCAATCAGGTCAGATAAGTTGTCTGGGGATAAATTGGTTATATATATCACAAGCCCAAACATTCCTGCTACCTTTAATAGTAGATTTGAGGTCACAGACAAAAAGATCATATTCGAGTCAATGTTGAGTCATGCTGACCAGATATTAACGTCTACATCATGGTTAATAGAAAGTTTATTTTTAAAGTACACAGTAATGTAATACACTCCAGTGATGTGTACATATCTAGCTTATTCAATTGACATTAACAGGAATTGGCGGCAATAATCACTATGGTGGAGATCTATTTACGCAGGAGACACACTAAGCAATTTCAGAAGTACATCTCACACAAAAGTGATTTTATGTCACGAAAATGGAATTTCAGTTTATTTCAAAACATGTAATAATAACAAAAACCTTATCTATTTCACGTAAAGACTTGTCTCACTGTGTCGCCGGCTCTGTCTATCGTTTTGAGCCTGGTTTGCCTACAGTGTACGCGATGCAGTTGTATTATGACGTCAATGTACAGTGGTTGTGTCAAACTGAGATTTAGATTTTAAGTAATTGTAAACTTATACACTGTTGCTGGTATAGTCGTCCCGATAACAGGCGACAGCTAAGGCCGACCATCTTGTGGGACAGAAGGCACGTTTAAATCAATTGAACAAATGTCAAATACGCTTGAAGAGGAAAAGATGTATGTGTCGTAGCACAGGTACAAACATATACGGGGTGTAATAAGGACCAATATGGTAAGCTATGTGAAAAGACTCTATATATCTTCCTACTAGTGCTTTAACCTTCAAAGATCTAAGTCACAAACACAAGGTTTCACAGTTTGCCAGACGCCTAGGTTCTAGATAGTAGTCATATGTTACGTCAGGGGTACCTTATATATATATATATATATATATATATATATATATATATATATATATATATATATATATATATGAACCTCGTCCCGTTAATCGGGATTAACTAAGACTCGGTTGATATTTCCCATATAACACGAGTGATGAATTCTATTTATCATTTTCACATTTTTGCTTCCCAATTAAGGAAAAATTGCATTAAACATTAACATCAGCAACTTGTCGAAATCTTACGTATAGATCGTGCGTAGTGATACATGTTTTCCATAGCCGTGTAAACCAAAATAAACAACCTCTTAACTCATTTATGGCATATTCCTTCGCTGAGAAAAAAAGTTCCTCGGATTATTTTAAACAAAATACTTGAACAGACTTTTGAAGAATAATTGAAATAATGTCTCCAACATCAAAGGTATCCATGTTGTTTGTAAACACCTACTCACGTGCACCGGCGAAAAAAGTCCCACTTCCGGTTATCTAATTTGCATATCTAATTTGCATACTTATGTCATTGGGGTATGACATACATGTTTTTATGTCATAAGCTTATGTCATGGATAAATGCTTTAGTTAAATGATAAATGAATATATATACAAAAGTCCAAAGATCAGCTATATAATTTAGTCAACCGGTTTCACGCATGTGATTTTCAAGAGTACAGTTATACCGTTACGCTGTTTTGACGTCACAGTGCACTCTAACATAGTATGACGTCATAGTGCAATCTAACTTTGTGACGTCACAATAAGATAGGGCAGGCGTACGACACATACAGAAATAAGTATTGTAGTGGCAGTAAAATGTACAATACATTGTAATTGTATAAAATAATTCAATTATTTCAGGCCATATAATTTTGGTTTAAAAGTATTTATAAAATAATTTCTTTTATCTTTCTCAATGCATCATTGTCACATTTGTAAAACGGGAATATCACAAAATTTGGTGTTTTATTCCCGACACACTGATCAATGTGTTGACTGAGTGGGATGCACCGGCAAGAGGGGTCCCTTATTTGTTGTCGGTGGACCCTCACTGTCGCTCTTAGGGTGTCCCCTGTCTGTCCAATGTATTCGGCCTTGCATCCAGCACATTGTATGACATAAATCAAGTTTTTTGAAGCACAATTCATATTTTCACGGACATAGAAAGTTTTTCCGTCTTTGAATGTAAAAGAACAACATTGTAAAACATGAGGGCAAGTACCACAATTTGGTCTGTTACATTTTGTACTGTTTTACATTCTTTTCCTTTTGAGAATGAAGCCCTGATAAGAATCTGTTTCAGATTTTGGCTCTGTCTTTTACTTTTAATAAGTTTATTTTCAAATATTTCTTGTTTTAGTTCTTTACACTTATTTAAGGGATACAGTGTTTCCCGAACACTTCCAAATATTTCCGGGTTTGGGGGATTAAAGGTTGTAACTAAAGGGAGAACACTTGATATATTTAAGCAGAATTATGTCAATATTGAAAATTTAAATCTCGAATGTTTACATCCTCGATTATAAAATGTATTTTATCATGTTCTATCATAATTTAGTTTGCAAAACAGAATGGGTATAATTAGGTTACTTGGGATAATGCAGGGTGTGTTTTACTGAACATGCAGTTAGGGGCGAAATACACTCAACATTGTGGCTCATATCAGTCATAGGACAAGACCGCCTCCGTGGTCAAGTGGCAGAGTGTCCGCCTTCAGAGCGGAAGATCCGGGGTTCGATCCCCGGCCGCGTCATACCAAAAGACGTTAAAGGATGGTACTTGTTGTTATTTTGTCTTGCGCTCGGCATTAAAGGGCTAAAACAAGGACTGGTCGGCTCTGAGTCTGTATACTGTGTCTGAGTGAGGTATTCATGTTAAACTGCGGCATGGTATCTCAGTGTGCTAGCACTATAAATCGGCATCAGTCGGGAATAGTACAAGCAGCCACACACACACGCACGTGCATGCACGTCGCTATATAAATGCAATAATCTTGGACGCGACGTTAAACCCTATTTCACCTCACCTCACCATTTCTGGGGCCCACTCAGAATCTGTGAAACGTTTTATGCGTGTTCTTAGTCATGCTGGTACCTTCTTCTTACCTTATTCCATTTTCTATTTGTTTTTCAGATGTAACAGTGAATGCGCAGGTACCATGATGTGCTCCATGAATAAGTGCTTCGAGGTTGGGTGTGTTCACTGTTCAGGGTATATCTACATACGTCATGGTGTGTTCACTGTCTTGGGTATATCTACATACGTCATGGTATGTTCACTGCCTTGGGTACATATACCCTGAACAGTGAACACACCTTGAAGCATGTAGATATACCCTGAACAGTGAACACACCATGAAGTATGTAGACATACCCTGAACAGTGAACACACCATGAAGCGAAGCCCCCGCGGTTTTTCCCGACCCCCAGGGCATGCTCTGTCTACCTAAAACCGAGGGAAAGTGTTTTTCCAAACTTATAAACCGAAAGAAGAAACTTAAAACAACATTTATCAACATTTTTATGTTTCGAACATACTTTCCATGAACCTTAGGAAACGCGCGTAAAATATATGTTGCTGGCGTACGGATCTTGAAAAGGACATTCTAAAAAGCAGTGAGGCTTATCACACCTCTGTAGCCTCGTGGTACACTCACTGAGCTACAGATATGAAGGTTGCGAGTTCGATCCTCGGGAATAGAAAGAAAACATTTGTCATTTGATTTTATATTATATAACATGTTACAATCTGAACGGAAGTTATATTAATAAAATACCCAGGACATTATATAAAACCCCAGGGACATTACAACGTCCCTGTTTATGAGATTTAACCCGACTGGAAAGTAAAACCTCACAATAGGTTTTAACACCTATAGAAATAAATCTCTTACTTAATAGCGATCCCAATGAATAGGTTTATAATTAGATATACCAAGAACACTAAACACATCATGACGTATGCAGATATTCCGAGTACTGTGAATACACCATGATGTATGTAGATATACACTGAACACTAAACAGGCCATGGCGTGAGTAGATATACCCAAGGCAGTGAACACACCTGGAGATATGTAGATATACCCAAGACAGTGAACACACCATGATATATGTAGATATACCCTGAACAGTGAACACACCATGAAGTATGTAGATATACCCAAGCCATTGAACACACCATGACGTACATGTATATAGCTATACCCTGAACAGTGTAGACACTATGATGGATGTAGATATACCCTAGACAGTAAACACGCCATGGTGTATTTAGATATACCAAGAACACTAAACACATCATGACGTATGCAGATATTCCGAGTACTGTGAATACACCATGATGTATGTACATATACACTGAACACTAAACAGGCCATGACGTTAGTAGAAATACCCAAGACAGTGAACACATCATGAGATATGTAGATATACCCTGAACAGTGAACACACCATGAAGTATGTAGATATACCCAAGACAGTGAACACACCATGACGTACATGTATATAGCTATACCCTGAACAGTGTAGACACTATGATGGATGTAGATATACCCTAGACAGTAAACACGCCATGGTGTATTTAGATATACCCAGTACACTAAACACATCATGACGTATGTAGATATTCCGAGTACTGTGAATACACCATGATGTATGTAGATATACACTGAACACTAAACAGGCCATGGCGTAAGTAGATATACCCAAGACAGTGAACACACCTGGAGATATGTAGATATACCCAAGACAGTGAACACATCATGAGATATGTAGATATACCCTGAACAGTGAATACACAATGACGCATGTTGATACACATGAGAAGAGTTAAACAACAATTTTCAAGAAGGATTTTCTGTCCACTTTTATTACAAACAGCGCCATATGTATTTTCAGTTACATTTTAAGTACAAGACATTAACTTTCATCTTTAAGTACAAATGAGAAGAGTAAAATAACAATTTTCAAGAAAGATTTTCTGTGCACTTTTATTACATAAGTCCTTTATAGATAACAAAACAAATGTCATTTTTAAAATGCTTTGGAAGCAAATATAAATCTTTCCGACCAAAATGTTGGCTGTATTAAATGAAACAAACTTTTGAAATAGTAAACACAAACAAAATGTAATGAATCCACTGAAAATAAATTTCAGTCCAACTTTCAAGACATGTTAAAGCATTCATTAAGGGATTCCATTACATCCAACAGCACGTTCAGAACATACAGGTTGATCAAGTCATCTATAAATATTGAGAATTATTTTACATATTGTAAAAACAAAGGTCATAGGTCACATTTCTCCAAACTTCTTTTAAGCAATCACAAAGTAAAAATTTAAAGTGGTGATGCAGTGTCTTAGAAGATGGGCAATACTATGCGCTGTCTTTTATAAAGAACAACCAAGAAAGAAAAGCATTTCTACAAATAATCCTGAATCATTGTAAACAGGAACAAATCTCATTACTTTTTACCAACAGTTATCCAGGAACAAGTTCCAAGATCTGTTATCATATCTACAATTATAAATATTCCTGGTATGTACAACCTTACCATGATATTTAATCGTGTTGAACAATAAGTTGCAATAGAAGTGTGAAGGGAGAAAGATTGAGTGGGCGTTACATGTTTGATCTGAATTCCCTGGAATATTTCTCCCTCGCTGCCTGAATAACATACGATACATTGCAAAGGTAGTGCGCAATAGAGCTATTCGGGTAAGGGAGATAATCACTCACTCTAGAAACCCGCAGGTTGAATAAGATAGGATGCACAGCATTGCAATGTCAGTGTGTGATAAAACTAATATACTGATATAATAAACTGATAAACTACGCCTATAGCTAAACGAGATAATCGCTCAATGCGCAATATTATATTCTTACAAAATATAGACCGGTTAACTTTAGCGAAAGAACATAAATTTCCCCTTAACATTTTTAGCTTTTTTAAAAATCACATATTGAACAAAAGGATTTTCTACATTACTAAGCATGACTAAGTCACAGAATGTAACAGGCGATTGGTTAAAACATGTCCAGATTAAGTCACCCTCAGACTCCAAGTTTAAAAAAACAAAAATGGCGCTCTCCTTCAGTAAAAAACAAAGTAACCCTTACACTTCCCCACATTCAGGACGGGGAAGAATGATACAGACACAAGATTAAATGTTCAATATAAAAGAGCATAAGCATAAAAAAACATCTACATAAACATATTTCCCACGCCCTGCGATTGGGAATACATCACCAAAACAAAAAAAACGTCTAAACGTTACATATCTCAAATGACTGCATTGATAATCAGGCCACACAGTCTCTATAGAAGTGCAATAGAAGTGTGAAGGGAGAAAGATTAAGTGCGCGTTACATGTTTGATCTGATTGGGAATGCATCACTAAAACAACAAAAAACGTCTAAGTTGTGTTAGATCTCTCAAATGACTGCATTGATAATCAGGCCACTGTCTCTTTTCTACCCACTCAGTCACTCAGCACATGTAATAAAGTAGTTCACGCCAACTCAAAGCAACTTACACAACCGCCACACATTAAGACACTAAAGATTACATACAGTACAACACCACGCTGACATTTACAGTGAAATCAAATTAGAATGTAATGCGGTGTGATTTAGTCAATCTCCTAGTGGGTAATCCATTATTTAATTTGTATAATAGAAGCACATCCAAGTGGTCATAATTTATAAGAATCATGATCACGGACAGGTTATCCTCGATACACAGAAACTTCACATTCATGCTATCAAAACATCTGTATAAAGTGTATACAACATAATAATCAGTCCTGTACGGGACTGAGTAATGACAGGGAAATGCTGATGCAAAGAACCCGTGAAGATCCGGGGTAGAATAGGTCTTCAGCAACCCATGCTTACCGTAAAAGGCGACTATGCATGTCGTAAGAGGCAACTAACGGGATCGAGGGGTCGGGCTCGCTGGCTTGGTTGATGCATGTCATCGATCCCAATTGCGTGGACCGATGCTCATGATATCAATCACTGGATTGTCTGGTCCAGACTCGATTATTGACAGACCGCCGTCGTGTAGCTGAGTCCGGCGTTAAACAACAAACAAACCAAACCTGATTCAAAGCATGAAGTAAACATAACAGTCGACTGCCACCGAGATTACTGATAGCTCCATGTATCATCACGGTATGCTGTGCCAGAGAGCTAATTGATGGCATGGCTGTATTTTGTGTCAGGTAACAACATGATGACATGACTATGTGCTGTGGCAGCGAGATACTGGATAACATGACAATATCCTGTGTCAGGTTAGTCCTTGATGGCATGACTGCATGCATGCTGACTGTTAATGAAAGGATATCTCTTGTGTTTACTCCTGTTGAACATTTATTCTCCATTGTTCATAGACACGCTTCGAAATTTGGGACACCGTCGCATTTTCGATGAGCAGTGTTGTTGGCGACAGCTGAACTTGTGTTTCGTCCATGATTTGCGTTGTGATTTGTATGAAAGTCATCGAATCAACACCCAGTTCTCGGGTTCCCTGCTCAACATCTAGTGCAGTCTCGCCCAGCATGGCAACTTCAATAACAACAGCTTTCACATACTCCACGAGTTTCAACATGGCTTCTTCTTTTGAGACTTTGGTCAATTCGTTCACATTCAAAGTTGGATGAGAAGATGGTTGCACAGGAGATGCAGAAGGAGAAACAAGCAGCCGAAAACGAGATGCAAAATCCGGGTTGTTTTCTCTTTGAAGAGTCTCTTCAAACTTTGTTAGGTTAAGTTCACAAATGACAATTTGCGGTTTGTTCAACATGAGTACATGTTTTAGACATTCTGGTATGTTCTTTTTCTGTATGATTTTATATCCATATGACTCAAGAATCTTTATGTTCTTTTCTTGTAGCATTCCCATTCGCAGTGGGCCCCAGTTAACAGTTTGTCCACTCTGACCATTTTTATTCCGCACATGCGCAAGGGCATCCATAAAACCATTCCCAGCACTGTAGTTTGATTGTCCAGCGTTTCCAAAGACTGATGTTACAGAGGAAAACAGCACAAAGTAGTCCAGTGGGAGATGCTCTGTCAGGAGATGCAGGTTCCAGGACCCAGCAACCTTGGGAGAAGAAGCTGTGTGGAACTTCTCTCTTGTCATGTCCGGAAGTAGTCCATCCTCAAGCAGAGCAGCCCCAAATAACACCCCTTTCAATGAGAACATAGGGAAACTGGTCTTCAACTCCGACAATGCTGATTTCAGCGCACTGATATCCTGAACATCAGCTTGCACTGATGTCACACTACATCCATAGTCCTTGGATATCTGTTCAATGTCTGCTTTTTTGTCATCTGTAGGATTACGTCTACTGAGAATTGCAACACATCCTGCTCCTTTGCTAGCCAAATACAAGACGCATTCCCATCCCAATCCAGTCAAACCTCCAACAACAAGATACATTCCAGTCTTATCAAACAGCATATCCTCTGGTATACCCACTTGTTCTGCATGGAGGCTTGCATCTCTGTAAATATTCCATTCCTTTGTTTTGAGAAGTTCGGTAAGGTCAATTGGTAGAGACTCCGACACTAGAGATGAGTCACACAAAGACTTGAAACACAGAAATATTTCATCCACACTTCTGCTGTTGTCCTTAATCCAGCTGTACAGCTTTGGAATATGTGTCTCCATTTCATTGAATGAAAGAATTTCAAAAGACCTCACAATGGATAATTTCAGTTGTAATCTTTCACATTTCACCAGTTTTAAAATGGAGGTTTTCATCATATTTTTGAAGCAGACAATACGCTCTAGACAATGCCATTTCCGAACAATCATTTGTGCTAGCTCGGCAGTTATCTGTATTGTAGATATGACCACTGGGCTGCCATGGTGAGATGGCATTTCATCCGGTGTCAACAATATAACTGGTTGTGAATGTTTGGCCAACAGTAGAACCTTCATTGCCTCAGCATATTTCTTCGTCTGGTGTGTGTACAGTATTGCAATTTCTTTCATCACTTGATCACATAATCGCCAAATGCAATAAAGTTTCAACATGAATCCTGTTTTATAATTCCTGAGGTCCTTCAAATCCATCACAAATTTCTTGCGGACACAGGTCTTTGGCATGACTAGATGTGGGTAGCAAATAACAGCTGTTATTTCTGTATCAGGTGTCTCAGTGGTTCCACTCGACTCATAAGTGAGAACTGGATAGGTCATTGGGTTGTCCTCGTTATCATCAGCACAGAGTACCTGTTCAGTCAGGAATGTATTGTGAACTGCAATTGAATGGGTAGTGAACCCAACTTCTTTCACTGCCATCTGAGATGCTTCTCTTGAAACTGCGAAGAATGGTTCTGTAATAGTTTCTCTCGTTTTTGAAACTAAAACTGTGCCCATACCATTTCTTTGACTTTCTAGTCGAACATATGGTGTAGATATTTTTACTGGGTCAAACACCTGTCCATAGAACTGTTTGTTGTTCATCTCGATCTCTGGATAGTTTTGGATTTCTAATACACTGCTTATAACAGTCTGAAGACAGGTGTCAGAGTCTTCCATCAGTTTTAGAAGCTTTATGACCATTCTAGGAAATTCTCGTCTGACACATCTAATGAAAGCCTGAATACCTTCATTAATGCAAGCTTGTGCATCATGCCTTTTGTTCGCATGGCGGCGATCAACAGGAGTAGTCTTTGTCATGATAAGGATTGGTATTTTGAGAAATTTCTCGGATATGTAGAGGATGAGAGATCTCAGTGGCATGATTTTATCCTCCAAGTATCTCTCCAGATACAACCCATCTTCAGTTTTCTCAGGCATTGCTTGAAATAGGACAGCCACTGCTGATGCCTGTTGTAGTTCAAGAGGAAAACTGTTCCTGAGTATAGTGGAAATATCATGAGTTCTCCAGGGCCCTGAGGTGAGTGAGCTGTCACCATCGCCAAACATCAAAACATCTTGAAATGTTTTACTGTTACAGACTGGAACACCATGATCTATGGCCCTGGGCTGAATTTCATAAGCAACGTTTCTGACATTAAAAGTCTCCACGCCAATCACCTTCAACGTAAAAGCTGCAATGTGCGCGATGACGTATCCATCCATTGTCAGTAATGATAGTGAAAATGTTGCATGCGTTTCTGTTTCTTGAAGAACCTTAACATGGACGAGCATGTTCTTTGATATTTTCTTCTTGACAACCAAACCTTTCAGAAAAAATGGAAGCATCTCTTTGATGTTTGTTGCCACTGTAACGGGTGTTTGTAACATTCCATCCAGAACAGCAGGGTGAAGAACTGTAAGTTCCATTTCACTTCCTAGCTGTGATCCAATGTCAATCAAAGTAAGACTTTCTTTTTCAGCTACCTGGCTACTTTGAATAACAGACATCATTACCCCATAGCTGAATCCAGCCTTGTCCAACTTCTCATAGATATCTTCCTTTGTCAGCGTGTGCTTACATCTTTCTTTAATTGATAGCACATCAAGTCTGTCTGGTGTGACGTCATCCAGAGTCTGCCTGATCACTGCTTCTGCGTATTCTGTAGTGCCTTTCTTGATAGTAACTGCCATCACACATTTGGGGATATTGTCTGTGTTATCCTTGATTTCAATGTTTGTTGTGTGTCCTGTTGTGTGTAGGTTTAATAGACTTTTGAAAGACACTGAGATGTTTACTAACTTGTGTTCATTTAAAGCTATCCTTTTTGCAATGGCAAGTGCAGCCTCGGCATACACGGCACCTGGAAGAATAATTGTTCCTTTCACCTTGTGCTCAAAAACACTTTTAAAACTGTTTGGATCAATAATTAATCTTGCAGTTCCAGATTCAACAGTGCCCTTCAGAAACAGATGACCTCCCGAATTCTCCGTTCTACCCATAAGCATTTGGTGCTCAGTGTCAGATACCAATAGAACAGGTTTTCCATTGAAAACATGAGCTGGATAACTTGTTGCCTGCATCTGTTCATCAAAGAAACTGTTCCACCTGATGCTGACTCCAGAGGTATACAGTACACTCAGAGCATTATACATATCAATGTACTTTGATCCTTTGTGGATAGATGAGACAGTTGTTACATCCAGAGATGTATGCTTGAAAATATCCCGTATGTGGGAATTTAATACTGGTTTGGGGCCTATTTCCACAAAGATATTGTTATGGAAATTGTTAGCAGCCTTCATAATGGCATCACAGAACCTGACTGGTTCCCTTATGTTCCTACCCCAGTAGGTAACAGACCTTATGGCTTCTTCATTTAAGCCCGGGTCAACTGATGAAATGAATTCTATTACCATCTTTGATGTTTGCAAAGGAAATAACACTTTGTCCAGCTGGTCTTTAGATGAAGCCATGAAGGGACTGTGGAAAGCTCTTGTGACAGGAAGTTCATGAAAGAGGGTGTTACTATCTGAAATATGCCCCAATTCCTCTTTGACTGACAGAACAGCCCTCTCATCACCACTGATAGTACATGAGACTGGGCTGTAGTGAAGGGCGACAACTACCCGATTTTGATGCTTCCTGCATGCTGTCTTTACTTGTTCAATGTCAACATTTCGGATAAGCATCATCTTTCCACTTGGCACCATAGCCAGGATCCGAGTCCTTTGGAGGATGACCCTCACAGCATCATACAGGGACAGGATCCCAGCAATGTGTGCTGCAGCCACCTCCCCCACTGACTGACCAACAACAGCTGCAGGCTTCACCCCCCAGGATTCCCAGAGGTGAGCTAGAGACACCTGACAAGCAAAGATGGCAATAGGACCAAACAAAGGATCTGTCACATCATGATTAGCAAGCAGTCTCTTGATTAAAGACCAGTTTACAAAGTGACAGAGACAATCTTCAATTTCCAGCATCTTTGACAAGAAGCATTTACTGCATTCCAGGTGATCCTTGCACATTCCAACCCATGCTGTACCCATTCCGCAAAATACAAATATGATGCGCCCTTTGTCTCTTTTGGGAGTTCGAGGTATGTTTGATAACTGGCTTTCAATTTGTAATTTAAGATCTCTGTAGGTGTCTGCGAAGAACACCTTTCTGAAATCAAAGTGCTCCCTACACACACATGACGTGTATGCAAGGGCTTTGAAATGTAACTCCCCATGATGTTTGAAGAACTGTGAAATTGATTTGTGTAATGTATCATAATCAGAGCCTGAAAAGCAAACTGGTACAATTTCATCTGTTTCGTTACATTGGCCTAAACGTTCCACAGAATATGATCTCAGAACAGCATGACTGTTGCTACCACCAAACCCAAAGGAATTGATACATGCAATTTTCTTCTCCCGTTTCCAGTCAACATTCTCAACAGGCACCACAAACCGAAACCTGTCAAAGTCAATATCTTCATTGGGCTTGTCGAAGTGTAGGGATGGCACGATGGTGCCGTGTTTCATCATCAGCAGGACCTTGATGAGTCCAGCCACTCCGGCTGCTGCCTCTAGATGGCCGATGTTGGTCTTCACAGAACCAATGTGACGTTGCCGAGGAAACTTCTCAAAGAAGGTCCCCAGAGCTGTAGCTTCTACAGGGTCTCCCAGTCTCGTCCCTGTGCCTGTAAAGATGAACAACTGCTTCAGCATTCCACGTCTGTGCCATTGAACACTCATCTCTCCACATTGCAATTAAAGCTACATTTCTACAAATTAACTATGATAGCAGGAAATGTCATTGCTACCTTCAAACAAATGTGTAAACCTGTCAAAACCATGTATAAGCAGTATCAACTTTTGATTCGACTCTAACATCTGAAGACATGTCCATTCCTCTTTTGTACTGGATTCCAAAGAGCTATAAAAATGTACACACTCTCTTTTATGTAGATTAACCATGAATCTTAATACAATCAAGGAAGAACTTTCTTTATATTCACAGACTCCCAAAAACGTAATCTCAGAAAAGAACCAAATTCAATTATGTTAAAACGTTTTCCAACTTTGAAATCCATTATCCCACACATCAAACTTCAGGATCGGGAAAATTTGTCAAAAATGAAATCAAATGTCATCTGAAGTTTACTGACAAAACAATATGTGAAATGCTGGACTTTCTGATTGAAAACATCTATGTGAAATCTGGGGGTGGGGGTAAGACATTTAGGCAAGATGTAAGCATCTACATGGCCACCGATTGTGCTCACCTTCTTGCTGATCTGTTTCTATATGCATATGAATCGGAAATTCTGCTCGTATCGACAAATCAAAACAAGGCAATTTGGCCAAAAAGTTTAACTTAAGCTTCAGTTATATCGATGATCTGATATCGTTCAATAGCTGTCAAATGGCCATTCCCTTCTGCCAATTAACCCACCTGAACTAGAAATGAAAGAGACCAGTGAAACCACCACATGTATTTCATACTTAGATCTACGTGTATGCATAAAGATATAAAGTGACAAAGACTGCTATAAAAGTATGTATGACAAGAGGGATGACTTTAAATTTCCAGTAGTCAACTTTCCCTTTATGTCGAGCAATATTCCAAAAGCTCCAGCCTACGGTATCTACATTTCACAAATTTTGAGGTGCATAAGAACATTTTCTTTCTGCGAATATATCAAACATCGGTGCATTCATCTGGGTTACAACATTCAGCGTCTCAGTTAAGCATTCAAAATGTTTAATGGAAGTCATGTGGAGGACATTTCCAAATTTGATGCATCAATAATGATGTCAGATGCAATTTCCTATATGATATGCCCCCTTGTGTTTTTTAGGTGAACATGTAACTTGGCTTTGCATGTGTTTGTGATGGGTGCCACCCGTTGGGCAGAACAACATTTGGAACCAATGGTATCATTTGATAAAGGGCACGAGTTGCCAGTAGGTTTGTCAGCACCATACTGTGCTCATGGGTTTCACCAAAGTGGTAAACGTCAATTCGTGTTTTCGTTCTACATGATGCTGACACGCCGTGATATTACTGGAATAATGTTAAGAACGGCATTAAACCCAACTCACTCAATCACTTACTATTTGATAGTGATTCGTAAACACATACTCATGATAATGTCGGAATCGCGCAATCGACGCTGCTTTTAGCAGACATTTCTTCTACATATGGAAAGGGTTTTCTCGCTTCTTTCAAAAGAGTTGGTCTAGATTTAGATTAGGCATTTGGTGGTGTCAATTGGACATTATTGTTACATGGCATTGTAATTTATTGTTAAACAATGATGTAATTGTATTAGTTTGTTTTTGTTGAGATTCAGTAGAAGTTCACAGCATTGTGTTTTCACGATGGTTAGCAGTGGTGTGGACGTTACTGTTACTGTTGATGCTTTTGGAGTGAACTGTAATTTGGAATCTTCTAGAACAGCTAGAGTATATGGTATACAACCTTCTCGAAGGTATTTAGACTATATGAGGGAGCAAGAGGATGCCTCTCATCTCACATTATATCAAGACGAGAAGATCATTGTTTTCACCCTGGATATTCTGCCTATTTTTGGAAGCATGGCCACTATTGCTGCTAGGTGAATGCTATTCTCGCTGACTTTTTTGCTATTACCACTGCTATTATAGTTTATACTGTAATGGTAATTGTTCTGAGATCCAATTTCGCACTGCCACTTTTTTATTTGTAAACCTAGCCAATATTATAATATAATTGTTAACAGTATAACATTTCTTTGTGGTTTGATGGTGTCACACTGAGTTCTTTTGCATATAAGAATTCTGATTTGTTTCAATTTGGAAGTCGACACGTAACAACATTATGCACAGTATTCTTTGGTGCAAATATTTAATGTGAATATGTTAAAGCATGACTAATTGCGTTATTATAGAGGTATAACTATCATGGTAGATCATCAGTTATTATGTGAACTTCGATTGAAACCCCCTAAAGTTGATTTATGCTGTTTTCCTAGAACAGATTTGTGTTATAATCATGATGTAAGATTATTATCTGGTTGTAAGGAAGTTTTTATTCATCAGAAGCCTATGACTTCATAGTTTGTTTGGGGTAAAGAGTACATGACTGACATGTGCGTTTAACGCACGTGCAGACATTTTGTATTAAATAAAGAACGAGACAAAATTTGTTCATTTCTTCATCTATTCCATTTCGTTGGCTTCGGGTGAGGAATCAATGCATAGAAACACATTTCGCTTGTTCCCCAAAACACATAGATCATGTTGTATGTCTTATGTATGTATTAACACACATTAAGTCTGGAATTTAAGTTTTAGAAGTCAGCAAGTCCGTCATCGGCAAAATCTGTTCGTTGCCGCTATGGTTGTCAGTCGCAGATCAATTTTTCCGAAAATATTGTTATATCATGCTAGTTTATAGATGAGGTGGAGGAGAAATAGTTCTTTGATAGTTTTTGGATTGAATACAGTGTCGTTTATGCCTTAGTACAAAGTCATTTTGTCAGAATGGTATTTTAGCGGGCAACATAAGTGTTTTAGCGGCACGCAGAGTGAGTTTCATGTAAAGAGTAACGTCCCTTGGCTGTCGGCCACAGCGGAAGTAAATAAACTCGACGTCCCAATCAGTGTAGGTTAACGAATGGTTACGACTTGATCAATAGGTACTACTATGTGTAGAATCACTACAATTTATACCTTACTATGGTACAAGTGGTTTGATCAGGATATTATTGTAGATTAGAGTGTTTGGCATTATGAAGTGAATTAAAAAGCTTTCCTACGTTTTACGCACATGAAAGTATTCATCTGTCCAATATTGACAAATATGTTTGTGCTGTAGTCTTTTTTGTAAATACATAAATAAGGGTTACAGCATTATTATAGAATAATTGTGATGTTTAGAAATAATTATCTTTGCACATGAATAACAGTTGCATTCCAATTAAGGGGAGATAATTCTGCCCCGTCTCTTAACAATCAGCTGTCAGTTGAAGATGTTCCTTCAGTTTATGTTCAAACAAGCTCAGGGTTCTGTATCTTGTTTATGATAGTTTATAATATTTCTGAGAATAAGCTACATAAGTCGAATAAATTTGATGTCAAGTTTGATAAAACATTTTGAGTTTTTCAGACAGTCACCTGAAAGTTTATATTGGAAACAGTACTAGTTAATGTTCATAACAGTTCTCTGAAGTATTTCCAAGTTGAAATTGTTCATCTTGGTTGATATTTCAAGTTGTCCATTCCACTTGTTAATTATTATTTAGATGGACTTTTGAGTTCTAACAATACTATGATGTATTAAGTACTGTATCATGTGCTCACAAGAAGTATTGTGTATGTCTGAAGTAACACATAACAGTTAACATGTTTCCAGCATACCAATTATTGATTATGTTAGTTGGCCGTTCTGTTCTACTGTTTGTAGAAATTGTTGATGTAAGGCAATTGATGATGTAACCCTTGTGCAGACATTTTGTATTAAATTAAGAACGAGAAAATATTTCTTCATCTCTTCATCTTTTCCATTTCGTTGGCTTCAGCAGTTGGAAGGGTGTGCGTGTGCGTGTGTGTGTGTTTCGGGGGGGGGGGGGGGGGGGGGGGGGGATCTTGGGGGCAGCCAGAGCAAAGGCACATGATGACATCAAACATGTTACAAATAGACTTCCAACAATGCCTGTTTTAACAAGGGTCCTCAAATCGCAGACTGATTCAAAATGTCATCATCAATACTTGTTTTAGAAAGTAGTCTTTGTTTTAAATATGTAGTCTTTGAATATTCTGAATATTTACTGTTTAAGACATAAGATTAACATAGCATTTTCTTATGTCAATTACTAAACATCAAAATTTGCTTTTGTTGCAAATCATTTCAGAGGCATACTTCATGGTTAGTGTATAATATAGCCTACTTTAAAAGACATTGCGGTCATCTAGAACATCAATGGAGGATTCGGTTTTATGAAATGTTGTGAACCCACCATGAGCTTCAATATAGTCTACTTCAGTCGGGTCGATCCCATGTCGTGTGTAGATGTCATTGAGCAGTTCCTGCTGTTGTTTCCCTGAGGGTGCTGTGATGGGCGTAACCTGGCGGCCATCTTGATTCAATCCCGTCACAATAGTTCCCCAAATGTTGTCACCATCATGCAAAGCCTGAAATATATAATCATGGGATGGATGTTTATGTTTTCCCCTGTCAAATGATATTCTGGTTTCGTGGTTTAGTATTATTCAATTTAGTAAAATCTAAATATTTTTAGTATTTGCGTACTTATCCTGCATTACCTAACAGCGATGGTCCTGGGGGAAGAAATAAGTTGTTGTTCTGAAGTCCCTATTACTGACCACCGCTGCTGTCCTGTCACCCAAGCTCTTAGAAAAACATACTTTTGAGGTTTCTGAAGCAAAATTGTGTGTGTGTGTGTGTGAGGTCTGCGACGGGTGGGCCTTCAACGTAGTAATGCAGGATAAGTATACAAATGTAAAAATGGTACAACTATTAAGGTTTTACTACATTTTTTACTTATCCTGCATTACTCCTTAATGCATCTGTATCGAACGGTGGGTAAAACTTCAGAATACAGAAACCTCAATAATTCACAGCGAAAACACGACACCAGTTGGTCGATAAACCGTGAAGCAGAAAAGTTAAGAAAAACGCCATTACGGTAGGGTTGTTCAAATATCAAAACGATTGAACATAGGATTTAAAGAGAAATTCCCCATACACATTTAGTAATAAAGAAAATATTAGCGAATCAGCTAGTTCTTTACTTACTATGTCAGAGAGCCGATTGTCTGATATTCTTCCACTGAGGGAAACTGAGCAACTGCACATTGAAGTAGGCTGGCTCTGTATAGAGCGAGTTCATTATTTGCGTCGTGGGTTGGTAACCAGGGCCAAAATTTCGCACGCCTTTGACGTCCTTGACAGCTACATCGCGAAGATAATGACTAACGAGAACTGTGTCTAACCTCCAAAAACGTCCTTCCGTGATTGTTCTAAAAGAACAATTGCTGTGTAAAGCCATGGTAAAGGCTAACACCCTGAAATCGTGAGGGTAATTCGCTCTCGGCGGATTCCGTTTGGCGATCACGTAAGCCTGAAGCATGACTGCGCGTAACCATAGGGATATGGTGTTGCGTCTAACTTTGGTCAGTGGACGCAGTGTACACGGGTATAAATAACGGCTTCCTCGAACCACGCCTAGTCTTGGAGCGGCGGATGAAAACTCGAACTGCACGCACCGAGCCCAGGAGAAATTCACCTTCATCTACGGTTCCCACACAACAGTCGATATTGGTGGGATGGTGAAGGAACGATCGGATTGGCCTGGTAGTTGACTTTTGCAATAAAATCCCAGCATAACCCAAGATGTACCACTCCGTGCATCCCATGCTGTCCCGGCTGATGTCGATCGCATGTAGGTTGCTAACCCGTGCCGCTGTGGCTAATGCCAAAAGAAAACCATTGCCTCCTTGTTGAGGTCATCAAATAAGGATGCATAGAGGTGCTCGAAGGGGGGCCCTCGCAAATCTCAAAGTACCATGTTCAAGTCCCAAGCAGGTGGGCGGAACTTGGCCTTCTGATCCTCAAACCTGAATGAGCGTAGTAGGGCCTTGGTCACCTTGCGATTTTCCGGAACGGCAAACACTGAGTTAAGTGCAACCAAATATGAAGTAATAGTGCTACCAACCAAGTGTCTTGGGTACGCAAATGTAGGAGGTATTCCGCTAGGAATTGTTGTGACGCAATCGTAGCGTCTAGATTCTTTTGCCTTGCAAAAAGTCTCAAATGATCCCCACTTGTCATCGTATAGTGCTCTGGGAGAGGAACGATGAATTAAAGCTATAGCTTTTGCTGCCCGCGCCGAATAGCCCTTCGCATTTAACGCCTTTTAAAGACAAACCATGCATGCAGCCGCAACCTGTCTGACGTTGGGTGAAGCAATTTGCTGTGAGGGTGGATGAGTAGGTTGGACCACTGTGGGAGGGGTAGTGGATCGTCTTCTGCTAGATTTTATTGAGCTCGACGAACCACCCTCTCGCCGGCCACAAGGACGCGACCAAAGTCAGAGCAAGATATACCTTGTCCCCTCGATCCCTTATATCACCTTGGGAAGTAAAACTGGTGACGTACGCTTTTAGCCCTTCCCAAGGGATGCTGGACGCGTCGACCCGCCCAAGTCTGCGGATCCAGTAAAGGGGAGACATAAGTCTTTAGTTGGTGGTTTAGGCAAGTAGCAAACAAGTCGATGTTTAGTTGCCCGAACTTCTGAAGCAGTAACTGGAATGCTTCTGTGTGAAGTTCACACTCGGTGGGGGCCACCCGGTCTGGACGCGATAAGCATCGGCCAGAATGTTTCGACATCCGGGGATGTGCTGAATTATAAACTGTAGTTGCAGACGATCCACTAGATGGAAAAATTTGAATGTCTGCTTTAGGAGAGAGCGGGAGTGCGTTGTTCCCTGGTTGCGCAGGCACCGCACCACAGTTCTGTTGTCTGTGGATATTGCGAGTTGGGCTGACTGTAGTAGATTCTGCCAATGTGGTATGGCCAGAGTTAAAGCTTCCAACCCCAAGTTGTTTACGTGCCACTTTCGCTGAGCGCCGGACCATAGCCCTCAGGCTGTCTGGCCGTGCAAGTGAGCACCCCACCCCTGAAGGGAGGCGTCTGCGAACAGGTGAAGATTCGGGGATAACCCGAATAAAGTGATGTAAGGGTTAAGGAAATGATGAATTGGGCGCAGTCGTTAGCGGCCAATGCTAGTTGTGCTGAGGTGAGTAACCCTAGCAACACTTGCCATTGGCGAAGCGTGCGTGGTTGGTGAAGAGCAGGTGACAAGAGGCGTAGAATCTTGTGCCATCTGGCCCTCGGTACTGATAGGAGATCCTGGTCTGTCTGGAACAGGCCTCCTATGAACTGAAGCCGATAGGAAGGCGATAACTCCGACTTCGCTTCGTTGATTATCCATCCCAGTTGAAATAGTAGCCGTCTGCCTGGTGAATTCCCGGTGGCGTACTAACGTTGGCGTGTGTTGATGACACAGTAGACCGTCCTCTATCTACGACTTGAACCAAGTGTTCGTCAGGTGTAGATACGCAGTTATTGGCTTCATTACTCTTTGAAATAGCCATGGGGTCAGTGAAATGCCAAATGGGAACACTACCCAATGGTAGTGAATTCCATTGAACTGGAACCTGAGGAGTCTGCGGTCGGAGGGATGGGTAGTCGACACTGATCAAGGATCGAACGCATTAATGTTGATTCTGAGCAGTCTCAACGTTGTGAGGCGGCAATAATGTGGACGCTTCAGATAACATTCGTTGAACACGGAGAGATTTGGATAATTCTCATCTTTTCTGAGTCCTTCATGGGTACCAGGCAGATGTGAGGATAAAACCCCGGTGTTAAGACTGGGTTGTGAGCCATCTCTACAGCTCTTCTCACCAACAGTATGTCTATGTTGGATTTTCCAAATCAAACTGTGGTCAATGGTGGGGTTACCTCTACGTGTATACGAAAACCATGATGTAGTACAATGAGTACGTAGTCGTCCTTAAGACTTGCCTCTGCCACGCCCTTTTCAACGAAGGTAATACTGGTCTCCTTTGAGAAGCGCGTCTAGGCTTAAAATTACCTGACCTGCCAGCCCGCTGGGATAGACTAAAAGAGACGTGCTCTAGAGTCTTGGGCACAGTGTCATTCCAAGCGTTTTTGGAACTTGGCGTGCGTGTCTGCGATCTGTTCATTGAACACGGTAGTAGATGACCAAGCTTGACGTAGCATCCTGAGGTTGAAATCAGAGTCCCAGTTGGAAAAACTCTAAAGTCTGCGTGTGACGGTAATCTCCGCCAGAACGGACTCAAGATGAACTTTCATGTGGTCAATCTGACGCTGTTGGAAAATCACCATAGTTTGGAAGTGATCTAATCGGATAGGGACTGGAAGAAAGCCGTAGAATTTATATCGATCTATCGACAAACATAATTTAACGAGTTGAAAGTGTATACAATAAGTTATACCGGTATATGTATGCGTAACTCACTGTTACGCCAAAGCTAGTAGTATTTAAGAACACAAGAATATGTTATACATGCGTAGCTGAGAATTGGAAACAATTTGACTACCCTGGCAGGCAACCAATTGTAACAAAATTCAAAATGGCGACGAACAACAAATGTGTGACGGGAAAAAAGTCTTTTTACGCCTAATGAATTCATATAAAACTACACAACATAGTGAAAGTAATATGAAAAGAATACATCACCCCCCATCGCAGATCAGTGTTAGGACTGTAGACGAAAACTAAAGGCCTAAATTAATCCAAAAGGAGAGCTCCACTGGGACACGTCCTTGCTGTATTGCGACAAGCATTGATGTGAAGAAGGTGACATTTGGTGTCATCAAGGTCACAGGACAGCGGAGGTGGTCAGTAAAAGGGACTTCAGAACAACAACTTTATTTCTTCAGCCAGGACCATCGCTGTTGCGCTGTCCTTCTAGTTGTCGAAAGGCAAGCAGTGAATGCATTAAGGAGTAATGCAGGATAAGTAAAAAAATATATATACTTTTGCGACAGACACAACTGTGCAATTGTCTTACTTGACTGAGAAGTTTCACGATGACGATTCCACATCCTTCTCCTCTGGTATAACCATCGGCATTTGCTGAGAAGGCGTGGCACTGTCCAGTGGGAGACAACATCCGAGCCTTGCTAAGCTTGATGAAATACCCGGGATGGAGAAGTAGGTTTACTCCTCCACAAATTGCCATTGTACAATCACCTGGGAAAAATATAAAACAATAGACCATGTAAACAAACGAACGTCCTGTATCAAAAGGACACTGTGGAGGGGATAAAGATGAAATGACTTTTGGAAAACAATAATAATTTTTGCTTGAATTCACTCTTTTATTTGTTTGTGAAGCATCACATCAACGTCCTAATGTTTTCTCGAATAATATCTGACGGTTTTTGTCATGTTCATAGTGATTGATTGATTGATTAAGTATGGTTTTACACCGCTTTTAGCACGTTATTGGCGTCACGTTTCTTGTTTGTGACGTCATCCTATATTTGACGTTGATACTTGTAACTCAGTTGCCTCTGTTGCAAGCTTTGTTCTTTATTATATTTATTAATAAAGTCACGAACGTGGTTTCTTTAAACATTATTGCCATTGCGCATCACAATTAACGATATTAAAACACAAAACAGTGTCGAATTACGCATCTCTGTACCAGAATTTTCATGTGAAATATGTGACGCGGGTGTTGCAAAATCAAAAATGGCTTCTTCTGACGGTAAGCGGTGTAATATTAGGTCAGTAACAACCATCTTGTATGTTTACTGACGATATACGGGCTCATATGGGGTTAGTAGTTCTGCTCTCTGATTGGTCAATCTCACTTTGAGGCATAATAAGGGATGTCATACCCACCTGCTGTGAGTGCAAGTCATGAGATGCTCTACTCACCTGCTGTGAGTGCCAGTCATGAGATGCTCTACTCACCTGCTGTGAATGCCAGTCATGAGATGCAATACCAACCTGCTGTGAGTGCCAGTCATGAGATGCTATACCCACCTGCTGTAAGTGCCAGTCATGAGATGCAATACTCACCTGCTGTGAGTGCCAGTCATGAGATGCTCTACTCACCTGCTGTGAGTGCCAGTCATGAGATGCTCTACCCACCTGCTGTGAGTGCCAGTCATGAGATGCAATACCAACCTGCTGTGGGTGCCAGTCATGAGATGCTCTACTCACCTGCTGTGAGTGCCAGTCATGAGATGCTCTACTCATCTGCTGTGAATGCCAGTCATGAGATGCTCTACCCATCTGCTGTGAGTGCAAGTCATAAGAAGCTGTACCCACCTGCTCTGAGTGCCAGTCCTGCCTGATGTATTGCCACGATGGAGGAGGAACACGCTGTGTCTATGGTCATGGACGGTCCTGCCAGGTTGTACACGAAAGACACCCTGTTGGATATTATAGAACCGCCCTGTCCTGTCACGGTGTAGTTGCTGACATCCGGTGATACATCTGATATCAAGTGACCATAGTCCACAGCCATGTTTCCTACAATTGAAACAAATTTATATTACCATGAGTGTCGTCGTCACTTGATGATGGAAAGTGACTAAATAAATCTGTCAATGCATAAGTTGTCAAATCAAATCAGCAATTATTGAACTATTATAAACCTACAATGAATATCTGCATCCATTGTATGTGCACTTGTGTGGATTGAATGTCCTGTGCAGTCAAAATGTTGATGACTGGTAGCCTTGTCATAAAAGTTCCCCACTTAACCCCCTGGATGTCATTTGGACATATATGTCCCTACACAAAACGCAGTTGCTGTGCCAGAGGGACATATATATGTCCTTCTGAAACATCATGTTAAAGAATTGAAATAAAATATTTTTGGATTACCCCAAGCCCATAGTAATTGCAACTTCGCAAAAATAGTCCAACACATCTGAGTCATTTTCACAACTCTACTGTCCATAAATAACGCATATGGAGTTAATCAAATCCCCCGTGTTTACACTTAGTTTCTTGCACTTTCAACTAAGTAACTTGAAATTTCAACTTAGTATCTTGACATTTAAACTTAGTAACTTGAAATTTCAACTTAGTGTGTATCTTGAAATTTCGACTTATTATCTTGAAATTTCAACATAACATCTTGAAATTTCAAGAAAAGAATTAAAAAAAACAAATGGCGAAAAAGTCTTCCGTACATATATATGCAGTGCCTAATGTCTTTATTATATACTGAACCGCAAAAGAAACGTCACCATGGATAGATATTAAAGAAACCGTATTTGTCCTAACACTGTAAACAGACTTTGAGACATATTAAACAGATGAAACTTGGCAAAACTTATGACCAAGGGTGAAATAAGTGTCAAATCTTCTTAAAGAGAAACACAACACTAGTCTCTGAGAAAATGGTATCACAAATAAGAATCTCGTGTGTCCGCCATGTGCATTGATGACTGCCGTGCAACGTCGATACATGGAATGGATGAGGCGGTTGATGAAGGCCATTGGCACTTAAGTCCACACTCTTAGGAACGCCTGACGCAGTTCAGCTGCAGTTGTCGGCCTTGGTCGGACGTCATTCAGCCGTCTTTGAATCTCGTCCACAGGTGCTCAGTGGGATTTAAATCGGGACCGAGGGCAGGCGACTGCATAGTTCTGATGCCATTCTGCTGGGGGAAGTCTCTTGTTGCTCTCGCAGTCTGGGCTAGGGCGTTATCATGCTGAAACGTGCCAACTGAGGTATGGCGTGTGATCTCCAGATTTGATCAATGTACCGAGCTGCTGTGACACCATTGCCTCTCCCTGGACAGATGTTCTGGAGGAACACAGGACAGACCCTCTGTGCAAGACCAATTCCACCACACACCACGATGCTCGGACCACCCCACGAGTCTCTCCCAACAACACAAGCATCCGAATAACGTTCCCCACGGCGTCGCCAGACTCTCTCTCTATCTCTCTCTCTCTCTCTCTCTCTCTCTCTCTCTGTTGTTGAGATACATCAACGCCTCTCGTCTCAGAAGAGGACACTTCTCCACTGCTGGTGTTGCCAATGCTGGTGCTGTGTTTCCCCCATGAAGACGATCCCGGCGATGACGTGGTGTCCGAATGGGTCCTCGGTATGGCCTGTGACAGTGTATGTGTCTGCTCGTCAATCGGCGACGCACGGTGTCCGCACTAATGTGTCTCTGGTGTATCCCCATGGTCTGTCGAGCAGTTTCCGCAGCAGTAACAAAGCGATCTTGAGGATGCTGACAATCCTGACGTCGAGTAGTGGCCCTTGGTCTTCCACTACGTGCACGTGGTCGGTCATCTGTAGTATTGGTGGCCTGGTACCGTTGCTGGAGCCTGTATATGGTCCTTACGTGGACTTGAAATGCACTGGCCACTTGCCTGTCGGTTTGTCCAGCTTGCAATCGTCCAAGGGCTTGATGTCGCTGATTTCTTGTCGATCTTGGCATGTGGTAGCAATTCAATAACGAGTGAATGTTATCCGATCTGGGTGGATTTTTATAGGGCGTGAAATTGGGGAACGCATGTGCATTTCAATTTGCATGGAACTGCATCGGGTTACTATGGCCGTTGCCATGATGCATTGGGCGATCGGTTTTATTTTCATCTGCTTTGTTTTTTATCATCAAATTTCACTTTGTCCGGACAAGGTAATGTTAAATTTTAGAAACTTTGACAAAAATTACCCAGATATTCAAATGACAACTTTTCATGAAATGTTACTTGGGGTGACTTTTCTTTTGCGATTCAGTATATATTGTTTATATCACAATATATTTATATCACTAAATAAACAAGAACTATATGATTTTGAATTATGAACGCGTGAATGTCAGTTAAAATTACTTGAATACCTGTTACCGATTAAGCTATTTATTACTCCTGATTGAACGAGTTAGTGTGTCTAAATATAAATAGCTAGGTCTTTGACGGTAGAATTCATTAGATATATATTAAATTCTTAAATTCATAATCTATTGTTAAGTTTCAGTATGTAATTTTGGCATTGATGCTGTATGTTATATTTAAATATTTTATTATTATTGCAAAAATAAGTTTTTATTTTTACGAATTCAAATGAAACCGCACTACAGATATTATTTATAACAATACCGCACTTGCGCATCTATCTCGCACAAACATCTGGGCGTTACTCTCTCTCATGATATGAAGTGGACAACTCACGTTGATAACATTTGCCGCTCAGCTTCCAAAATGATTTGTTCGTTAAGAACCGTTAAATATTTTCTTGACAGACAAACCCTGTCCAAAGTCTATCTTGTTTTCATAAGGCCTATATTAGAATATGCTTCAGAGGTATGGGACAACTGCAGTCAAGAAAATTTCGAAAAACTTGAAATGATTCAACTCGAAGCCGCTCGCATAGTTACAGGTCTCCCTAAATTCTCCTCAAGATCGGGTTTATATTTTGAGACAGGATGGGAATCACTATCTCATAGAAGGAAAAATAAAAAACTTGGTACAATCTACAGTATTGTTAATAACCTATGTCCATCGTATTTACATGACACGTCACCACCCAAAGTATCAACTATTAGTAGATATGAGTTACGAAATCAGAACAATCTGAATTTGCCGTATACACGAACAGTTACATACCAACAATCATGTATACCTTCTTCAATGAAATTATGGAATGAGTTACCCCCTGAATACAGAAGTGCAACATCATTATCAAATTTTAAACATATGATTATAACAACCATTGCAGCTCCACCTCTATACTTCTCAATCGGCAACCGAAGAACTAATATTTTACATACACGCCTAAGGCATTCTTGCAGTTCCCTAAATGCAGACCTCTTTAAAGTAAATTTATCATATACTTTGTCCTGCTCTTGTGGAAACCCATGTGAAAAAAACATACACTTTTTTCTTGAATGTCCCAATTACACTATTCCCAGAAATATCATGTTCGCTAACATTATAAAAGCTGGAACTACATGCACAATACAAAATATTCTCTACGGTGATGTATCCCTAGCTGAAAGTCACAATAACCTCATCTTCAACAGTGTTCAAAAATATATACTGTCGATTAATAGATTCGAGTAACCCTTTATAATAAATATAGAATATCGCTCTGCGACCACTTTAGTTAATTGCGCCATTAGTGTATAAACTGCATGCATGTATATGAATACATGGGTATCTCTACCTCCTTCTGTAAGCATAATATTTACGGGTATATATATCCTGGTGTATGTGTGTAAATATATGTATGTGAATGTATATATATGTATGCATGCGTTTACAAGGGTATATGTGTATGTATGTACATGTAGTCTGTGTATGTGTGCATATATGTACACGTATATAAGCGTATGTATGATTGTGTAATTATATATGTAGTATTGCATGTATTTTGGATTAATGTGTATATACAAGTAAATTGTGTCTATAGGCAATTCTTATGTATGTCTATGTTATTCTTGCAAACATTATGTTTATGTTCTTGTGTAAATATATTTCTCTTTGTTACTATAAATGTAATATGTGCATATGTATATGAGTATGTGTATGTATGTATAAGTATGTATGATTGTGTGTATATATGATTACGTGTATATGTATGTATTTCTGTATACGTATGTATATGTATGTGTGTATGAATATGTGTATATATATGTATAATCAATGTCTGTACATATAGAGTAGAGAAAGGGCCACCTAAGTTGGATAACTTTTGCCCGATCCCGTTGACCATATATGTCAATAAAATATGTTTAAAACAAATAAAACAAATGAAGCTGTTATCGACAGTTTGGTTTCAATCATCCACCATATCGAAGTTGGCGAGAGCGGAACATTTCCGATTGTTCGTCTGGAACATAATACCGTGACCCGCGACCTTTGACATGCCACGTCACAGAGGTTGCAGGTGCCCGAGTGAAACAAAATAAAGTTCGATGTTGTAATCACAAACAGTGTTAATATCAAATCCAATGCAAATACTTATACAATATATGATTTAATCTTTACTCCATGTTTTGATTGTAGAGTCAGCGCGAAGAACACAAGTGACATATATTGAAGACGTACGTGCGCCTCCCGCCGAGAACATGAATATTCATAGGTATAAAAATTGCCCCACGTTGCAGATGACAACAGTGCTATCGAAGCTGTCCAAACAAGCATGTCTGCAGTAGGACAAGGAGATGGTGATGATGATGATGATGATGATGATGATGATGATGATGATTTGGGGAAGTCGGACATATATCAGTCGATTCTCTCGATTCCGACCCCGAGTCTGATTCCCATGAAGAAATAAGCGGGAAGTAGCATTAATTAATTTTCAGTAAATTGAGTAACAGGGCTACTGTCAGTGTCAAAACAATGGCGGGAATACGAATTTGTTGTGTTTTTGCAACTTTCGTAATTGTAGTCTACACGTGACAGTTGTGATGTTTCAAGTGTTAAAAATGTCTACCATACCGGTACCGTTATAATCATAGCAGAAACTATGGCTGGGACGAGTCCAAATTTACTACCCTGGTACCCACCCACCTATTACCCGACCCTACCCGGATACACACTGTATGTCTCAAGAGATAGGTACAAAATGTCCGATTGGGAATAGTTTGACTGTAGCCCTGGACAAAATGTATTTAGATACACGTATTGATCTGGTCATGCATACTCTGACGTTGACTGAAATTTGATCTTCATTCAAACATATAAAAGTCCTAGTGCATAGTCAGAAAGAAATGCGAGTATTAGTGACTTGTAGTGTAACCATATAGTTCGAGATCGTTTTTGTCATTAAACATATATCACATGACCAACCACGGATCCGGCTAGTTCTGTGGGTACCCGGGTCCTTCTCAGTACCCACCCGAACCGAGTACCCGAGTTCCCCGTCCCAGCCCTAGTAGAAACAGCCAACATCCTTGTCTATTATTTCATCAAATATGAATCTTGATTTGAAATGATTTGAAAGAAAGATTCGTTTAATTGTGAAATTTTAACATGTTAACATGTGGCCTACACGTTCGTTTATGGAAGTGCAGTAAAATTAATGAAAAATTTCTTCGTAAACAATGAGAATTATCTGAAAGGATACACTGGTTCACACATTTGGACCTAAAGCCATATTTTTCACGGAGCATCATGTGTCAGTTCTTATAAATCTAAAAGGTCTATCTTATTTTGAAATATTAAAAATAAATAAATGACATGTTTAATACATTTTAAATGTTATATGTTACTGACATAACAGCAAGAATTTAGAAAAAACGTTTATTTTTACTTACTAAGGGGAGTGGCATTGCACCAAGTGACTGTTGTTGTCCTGGTGCAAAATGGATTGGGGGGTCAGCATACTGTACAAATGTTACCTTACCGGGCTGAAGCTATGGCCAATTGTTTAATGAAAATTTACCATCATTGGAATCAAGCAATATTGGAACTTAACACTAACCCACTAGCCTGGGGCTGGTACAGATAATATTGGGTTAGTACAAATGTCTAAATTTCCCCATTGGTTTAACACAACTAAAAGTCTTGCTCTTCGTCTGGGCTTGTAAAGCTTTGGATTTTAGTTCTAACCCTGGAAATGTTTGTGTCAAGATTACACAATAAAAATTGTTAACTTGTGTCTACTCAAGGAAGCCCTTGATTTTTCATTAATAAATTCATGTGAAACACATATATCCTAATCTTTATGTAGTAGTAATGAAGAATAAGTCTTTCAATCTGTACCCAACTAAAAAGGTCACAGGTTATGTATATCAATTACAAGCATAATATTAGTCTTGATGAAAATAAAGTTGCCACGTTATTATTGATATTGTGTTGTAAAATATGCACCATATCTAGTCTGAAATAGTTCTTCAAGAAACTTAATAGATATGTTTAAAAAAATATGTATAAATTAAGATCGATAATAAAAGTAAAATACATGATTAGAGAAATGAACTTCCATGAAATCCTGTGTCCCCAAGGGAGGTAATATAGAACATAAACCATTATCTCCCCTTGATCAATAATAAAACATGAGTCAGCAGTGACATCACTGCTTTGTCACCTCCACGGACGGGCGTTCTTTGTATCCCTTGAGGAAATTAAAGCTTATTGTTTCTATATTTTGCATGTTTCTACACTCATCGTATGCTGCTACATTGTTACCTGTTTATGTGCTGTTACCTTTTGGCCTTCCCATTTGTAATTTGTAACGTTTATCGCTCGTTTGTGGCTCTAGTCACAGTAATTTACGGACGCAATGTTGTTCCCGCCATTTTTGCCATTCAACACTTCGCCACGTCAATTCGTGTTCTGCGTTTTGAATTCTTTCTTTGGCTTGGGTAATATGTATTTTGTTTTGGCGTGCTTAAAGCTTTGCCTTTTCGCAACGTTTTAGCGTAATTGTTTGCTCTCATAAACTTCAATAAAATACATTCAAAGTTTTTGATTTACATTATGCTTCCCGTACTTTGTGGTTTTGCCATATGGTTATGTTTTTGTTTAAATTCTAGATTTTCTGCCTCGCTGCACTTGTAGATGCAGCGGGAACAAATCTGGTCGGGGCCGCCCCTTCTGCTGTGATTGTATGACGCCCTGTACTTTCATAACACAGTGTCATTGTTGCAGTCCTTCGTAGCTGTTTTCCTTCAACTCGATACGAGTATCCAGGACACGCCTCACTCAACATGCTCGTCGGCCCTGACGCTGATATGGCTTACAACTCGGAGACTGCGGTCTTTCTACACCACCCTTTATCGACAACATCTTCCCTCCCGATGACGCCCGTAACGGGACCGGTCTTCCGTGTCCTCCGCCATCTACGTTGATACGCCGGCGCTCCCGAGAAGCAACACCACCGGCGCCTGAGTATCTCAGCCGAGCTTCCCGGCGCCCCTGCCACCTTAGCCAAGCTTCCCGACGCACCCAACACCACCGGCGCTCACAGGAAGCAACACCGGCGGCGCCTGAGTATATCAGCCGAACTTCCCGACGCCCCTGCAAACCGAGTCAAGCTTCCCGACGCCCGAGCCACCTGAGTCAAGCTTCCCGGGGCTCCCAACACCACCGGCGCTCCCAGGAAGCACCACCGGCGCTTGAGTATCTCAGCCAAGCTTCCCGGCGCCCCTGCCACCTTGGTCAAGCTTCCCGGCGTTCCCAGGAAGCAACACCACCGGCGCTTGAGTATCTCAGCCAAGCTTCCCGGCGCCCCAGCCACCTGTGCCAAGCTTACCGGCGCTCCCAACACCACCGGCGCTCCCAGGAAGCAACACCACCGGCGCCTGAGTATAACAGCCGAGCTTCCCGACGCCCCCAGCGTCCCCGGCGCCCGCGGCGCCTGAGTCAAACGATTCCCGGCGACTGAGAATCTCAACCGATTTTCTACTTCGGGTCGCCATTCGCAATTGCCTCTCCGGCGCCACTGGCATCTCCTTCTATTACTGACATCTCATGGATCGTCATCCCGAGAGGCAAGGTGAATCTACGCCTTTCAATTATCGCCGCTCCTGTCGCTGCTCACCCGTACGTCGTCGAGATTGTTACCATCGTTCAATTTCCTGGGAGGAATCTTTTCAAGCAGTAGACATTTCGTCTAGTTCAACTTGCCCACTGGTTGCCTGGACGAGGTTTTGTTTTGCGACGTTCTTCTTAACCCCGTCCTTCAAAGCGACATGCTTTAGGAGAGATTACCTGCAGGGTTTCCATCGAAACAGAGCTTCTGGTGTACAGCGTCTGTATCAGAACTGGCGGATCTTCACTGTTCAGGCTCATGAAGCTTGTTTGACCCCTTCGTCGTCATAGGCTACCGGATACCCGCTTCTCGGGATCATCGTTGACTGGTCTCGCATATCACGGTGTATCATATCGTTCTGCACCGGCCCCGCCATCCGACGACGACATCCGCTGTCTTCTTCGTCGACATCACCGGCACCAACGCTCCTCTGCCCTGCCTTAGCGCCGGCGTTCCTCAAAAAGGCTCTTCCTCGGCGCTTCCCGGGTTTTCCACGGCGCCCCCGGGGCTCCCGCGTTTTCTTTCGCAAAACTCGGGTACACCACTTGAGGATTGTCTGTGTTTGGAGAGTGCACCTCATTTCCGGCTCCAATGCGGCTTTCTCGGCTACTGCGCAGAGTGATTTACATGTCACTTGTCAAGTACTCCGACTCTAAACAACTCCGACCGGAAGTAGGTCAAATGACCAATGGCGAGCAGTGTAATGTATTTCTACAGATTGGTTTGCATGCTTACATGTATGCCTTCCTTCTCTCCCTTCCTTTTTCCAAATTAGTCAAACATTACCAAGTTACAAAGTTTGATTTGCATGAAAAATGTACGTCGCAATTATGTTAACCTGTTACTTCGGATAACGGTAATACATAACAGGCAACCACGTCGCTATGGAAATCAATCGCCAAAATGTTCCCGACAGATAGATTGATTCCAGAGTTTAATGTCGATTATACTTTGAACATTTCAAGACAAAAATCCCATATAAATCTAACTGAAAAATAAATGTTAGCTTACAGGTCCTGTATTGGGTTTGTGTTCAGTATTCCAAGTCTTGAACACTGCTTGATGGCCATGCAGGGCCGAGAAAATGGAAATCGGGAATATTTGACCAGATCGCAACGTTGGAATCTTTGATGAATGAATGCGTTTATCACCCGCACATTACGACAGATTTCAGACCATCGCTAGAACAGTAAGCTATGCTTACAGAATGAAGTTACTATTTCGGTTGCTGTCAAAGATATGGTAAATACAAAATCCCAAACGTGCATATTTTATTGTTCTGTGTTTGTATAATCGTTAAAGGTTACAAATGAAAATAAACCAACGTTATTTAGGATTCATAAAGATAGAGACTAACTCGTTCATTCGTCTGTATGCAAATTTCGTCGACGTGCAAATGGACATGTCGTCCGTCATCGCCCGGAAGGAGTAATTTTAGTGAACTGATTTACATGAGCCGTGAGGAATTTTCCGGTGCCACATAAGTAAAAATATGCCATGCATAAGGGCATGTTCTTTGCAGATTACCTGATGTGATTTTTTACTAAAAAAACAATAATGGCCAAAAAGAATAATGATTTATTGCAATGAAGAAAACACAAAACGGCGTATAACTTTTGTTTTGAAATGCGGTTTCGTTCTCTTCTTTCTAAAGGTACGTAATTTTAAATTTCATAGGTAAAGTTGCACATAACAATTGATATGAGCATGTAGGTAATAAACCACAGATTTTAGGGATAAGATTTCATTCCTTTATTATAAAAAGTTTTGTCATTAATATGCATTTTCCGACATAATACGAAAATGATAACGTTATTATTTCACTAATTTACGGTCAAAATGGCGTCACACATATTTGACGATTTCGCTGACTATTTTCCATGGAGATGTTTCATTTACACCACGGTAATCGTGAAACAAACAAGCTTTCGCATTAACCTTTTGGTTGTTACATTATTGGAGATTTACAACCCGACGAGACGCACTAAGTATCCAGTGGGTATGTCAACAAAATAGCCGCCATGGACATTTTGTAAAAAATCGCATATTCAATACGTTTGCCGAGCTATAGACTACTGATAATCACGTTAATACTTTACAATATTTACATAGACAGTTAGGGAATGGTAAGTGTAAAATTTAAAAAAATGTGGGTTTTACCGTTGTTAAGTTACGTCGTTTTTAGACGAAGGTGTGCAGTTTTCACAACGTCACTCGCAAATAAACTCGGCACAGCGATAGTACATAGGCTATTTATAGGTGGCAGCCAGAGGGTAAAGGCCCAATCTTCTGAGCGAACATACTAAGTATATCATATGCAAATCAATGCAGGACTTAACATTCATTTATACTGAAATTTTAGAAATGCCATTGACCATCATTAGGTTTTGGAGCCTAATTGGTAGGAACAGATATCAATGTGTATGGTTTCGAGCATGAAGGGTTTTCGGTTGTGTATAAGGTGATGTATATACTGCTAAATGGTGGGCCGTTAAAGACCTTGTAACGATGTGAACAGTGCCATCATTGGAAAACTGTGTCGATCACATGGAATGTAATAACCTGTACATGACTAATCACACGAATAGTAAATCTTGTATATCAGTCCCAATTAAGTGAGTGAGTGAGTATGGTTTTACGCCGCTTTTAGCAATATTCCATTAATATCACGTCGGGAGACACCAGAAATGGGCTTCACACAGTGTACCCATGTCAGGAATCGAGCCGGGTCTTCGGCGTGACGAGCGAAGGCTTTAACCACTAGGCTACCCCAGTCCCAATTAAGGGAAGGGTACAACCGATGTTGATCGTAAGGGGTGTTAACCATCTGAACCATCCAAATAACAGATGTTTAATCAAACCTATGAACACTCCCACTTTCTGTCCCGCTATCTGTTGTCTGGTGATGCCGGCGTCCTCCAGCGCCATGTACGTGCACTCCAACACCTGGCGCTGCTGGGGGTCCATCTGGGCAGCCTCGGTTTCGTTGATCTTAAATAGCTTGTTGTCGAAGTGATCGAAACTGCAAAATAAACACGAAGGGTAATTTCTCACAAAGCTTAATTATAGTCAACTGAAATGTCTCATAATCATAATCACACAAACAGTAGTTTGTAACAAGCTTCGTCCTCATGTTCACAACTTATAAGAAAACAATAGTGAATATGTTATTCATGGATATACGACTATTGTTGATTTTTATTACTTTTCTATGAGCCCTGCTTTCTTTGCGTAGCTCTTCCCCGCAGCATTGACGTCAGAGTCAAAGAAGGCGTCCATGTTCCATCTCTCAGGGGGGATATCCACCACGTGGTTCTCTCCCTTTGCAAGGACATCCCAGAATTCCTCCAGGCAGGTGGCGCCAGGAAAACGACAACCCACGCCTATAATGGCTATTTCGTCACTCATGCTTCCTTTCGACTGCATCCTAGAAAAATGGAACCTGGGGCATTAAGACGTGTCAGTGTCATTTCTCCCGGGCAGTCAAGCACTTATTTTATCATTATCAACCCATGACGAATATTGAGCATAATTAATCTACCTAGACATCTCAGTAAAATGTCACAATACATCGCGTGACATTAGTATGTATCGTCAAAAGTTAAGCTGTTTATTTTTACTCTTCAGCTTACTTAAAAAATAAACGACGAGTAGTCGTTGTTTACCGTACAATAAAACACTGCAGGAAGAATAAACCATGAGGGGCGTAGCAGAGTATGGAAAGGGTTTTGTCTGTCCTATTAATATGGTACGGGCGATCTGGCTCTTCTGCATCCTCTGTATATTCAAGCAAAATGGAATTTTATTCAAGCATACCTTGCAAAAGAAACGCGTTTTCTGAAACGAAGTTTGACAAGTTTATTGCTATGGTGTGTAGTTTTTACTTTTTAGTCCCCATTATATTGTGTCAATAATTGATTTATTTATTAAAACTAATTTAGTTTTGGAAACAGTAAATAAAATCAGTGAAATAAAAAAATGGATTTCTTGAAATCACAAATTTGAAATGTATTTATTGATATTTTCCTGGTACATATCACAACAAATAAGCTGTAAGTCAACACTAGTGTTGTTTCAATCGTCTGTCACGCTTTTAATTTAATGGATATTTTTATTTGTGCTTGTTTGTGAATTAGTAATAATTTATTTCAAGATATTTAGCAATTTTAATAGGCTAAACCTGACATCGTGCTAAAGGAACTCTTGTAATCTATGCAGTGAAGGGGTCATTTTATGTGAACAGAGCAGGATAATTACATTAATTGATATAAGAAATTCGATTTATTGACATCTACTATTAGCCATTAAAATAATTAGATATTACAAAAGAATTATTGACATTACAAATTTCATTACAATACATCACAAAATAAATGATTTATATCACTAAATAAAATTAACGGTATCAAAAATGCTTCTGATGATTAAAATATCTCAAGTTTCTTTTATATGACATCTTATTTGCCTTAAGGCATTTGGAGCGTTTGCAAATATCACGAAATACATGTACATCAACGCAAAAATGTTTATATTCGTATATGTTCAGAGGGTTTGGTTAAGGTGAAGTAGTTCGGAGTGAGCTAAGGCAGGCGTCGATTTGGCGGAAACGTCGCTTAGGGAGAAGTGCAGAAGGGTGGCCGTCAAATCTCAAAATGCTTACTTCTGTGTTGGACGTTATTCTCTCCAAAGTAGCTGCACCACCTCTTACATTTCAAGACTAAGTTCATGAAGTCGGTGTTCTCAGGTGCTTGCATGGCTCTCAGCAATCGTCTCCAACCACACATATTCTTTGAAACAGCAGCGTGCCTCAAACCCTTCTTCCCTAAAATCCCCCGATCAAAGTACACGCTCAGTTTCGCATTTGCCATTTGGGTGGTACAGTTATGGAAGATAAGAGTTATAGAAAATACATGTTTTACTCAGTGTCACATCGATATTAATACAATTCAGCATATCAACGTTACTTTTGATATCCAAAAACAATTTATCCATAAACACAGCTAAGAACTCTTGAGGTTAAGGGTGACTGTACACATGTGTTTGTAGCACACGGGGTAAATGTGTCTAAGTATAGTTGCTACGTATTGTTCGGTGTTCAGGGAAGGTTGTATTCAACCAAAATGCAATCTCTAAATAAATTACAGTACAAACTGGTTATAATGCCACTATTTGTACATTAGAAAATATGGCATTATTACCAGGCAGTTGACCTGACTGACATAAAAGATTGACCTGACTGACATAAAACAGAAAAGTTACAAGAAGCAAAACAAATACAATTCAGTCATGTATTCATTCAAACATGATTTATCCAAGTTGCATATATACACACTGCACAATTATGAATACTTATTTGATTTGGAAAAGTCTTTGACTGGCGTTTGTCTTGAGCCAGCTGATTTAGTTGCCACAAAGAAAGATTAATAGAGGATTCACTGTGAAAACAACTAAAATCAATACACTTAAGACAGGGTCTGGTTTCCAAAATATGAACGATAATAATACATATTGGTGAACATTACCCTCTCCCATACCAGCCCCCACCCCAACCTTTGGCGCTCGTGCAATCACATCAAACATTGCCACAAGATACATGGTCTGGAGCTCAAGCGTGACCCAACCACGAATGAATGTATATAGACTGTGGTTACAGCTACCTAAACTACCGGGCAAAAGAAAGTTTTCACTTTAAAAATAGTTGTATAAAAAGCAAAAAAGCTGGTACAGGTTTGAACCCCCGCAGAAAACATTCACCCAATGCAACATGACCACAACCATATGTAATTGTTTTCATTTTTTTATTATATTGCTATGTAAGTAGAAGTTGCTGTTTACGTAGATGCAGGCATTTGTGTTTTGTATCTATTATATATGTGTAGGTGTGCAGGTGATGTATTTAACTGTATTTCTGAGTGACGGTAGATTGGAAATAACTGATGTATATGAGAGTAAAATTATGAAGCCGGTTGTCCGTGCGTGCGTGTGTGTGTGTGTGTGTGTGTGCGTGCGTGCGTGCGTGCGTGTGTGAGAATGTGAGTTCGTGTGTGTATGTATGACTGTGCGGGCATGTTGAACATGTTGAGTAACACTGTCCACAACTTGCTTGATATCATTATCAGTAAACATTTACGAAATATGACCACGGAACCTACACGTCCTGATGGATCCTGACTTAATTTGTAACAATTGTAACTGTACACTCACAGGTTTTAACAAATTTGCACCTAATATTTCTGATCACAACAATGTATGTTTTTCAAAACACGAATAATTCATATAAAAGACAGGTTTGGCTTTGCAAACATGGTGATTTTAATAAAAGTAGCGTTCTCATTTCGCAAATTAAGTGGAATGGACAATTTGCTGTATGTAACGATGTTCACTACATGTGTGGTGTGTTCATTCGAATATTAAATGCATCATGACATACCACATAAAACTATAACCGTTCGACCGTCTGACAATGCCTGGATTAATAATGAACTCCGACGTCAATATAGATCACCAGACATACACGGCAGTATTGGGGACATAACAAATAATTAAAAAACATAGCAATAATTTTGATAATATGAAAAAGGTTATATTGAAATATAAATAGATAACTATATCCGCAACTGACTAATAAAAATAATACTTATTACTGGAAACTATTGAGATACATTATAATAGATGGAGAAATGACAACATATATTCACCCTGGTTATATCGATGCTAGGACCTTTAAGCCTTTACTGATACTGACAAGGCTAAAGTTCTTGATGATTATTTTGTTCTATAAATACTGTTTCAACTAATAAGCATCTTTTACCTTCCTTTGAACGGCGTTGTGAATCCTTCCTTGCTGACGTCACCGTACAAGACCAAGATATTACCATCTAGTAGTAGTCCTGAAAACATTAACCAAACATTGTTAAAGCCAACAGCAGATTACAACAGCATTATGTATGATCTTCAAGAAATCTCTACACTGTTCAACATTTCCATTTGACTGGAAATTAGCTCATGTTATGTCGTTGTATAAGAAAGAAGACAAATCGTTTCGAATTCCTTCGAGTTATAGACCAATAAGCTTATTATCCATAATTTGTTTTTAATTTTTTTTACACAACTATTTTCAAAGAAATCCGCTTTTATATAAAGATCAAATCTGGATTTGTTCCAGGCCACGCTACTGTCTAATAAGTACTTGAAATACATAATAATATTGTTTTATCTGTTGACAAGCACAAATTGTATCGTATGATATTCTTTTATATCTCAAAAGCGTTTTATTGGGTTTGACATACAGGCTCACTATATAAAATTGAAAAATTTGGTATTAATTGAAAACTCTTATCATGGTTACATTATTACATTTCTAGACAAAAAAGTGTTTGTAAAAATCGGGGTACCCCAAGGTTCAGTTATTAGGTTCCTTTTTATTCCATGTATACACAAATAATTTGGTTTTACAATTCAACTCGTTTATTTGCTGATGAGACGTCTGTTGGTGCATAGTCAGTTTGAATATATCTGAACATAACTGTCATGATTTTTTCTGAATCATGTATTATAGTCACATGTACCAACACTTTGTAAGGATTACCCATGGCGACACACATTCATAGTACATGTGGGCCAGAGTCAATTCAAACACTGAGGAAATCGTTGAAGTGTTTTAACTGTGACACAGGAACGATCAACCTCATTAATGTAATTGCCAATGTCAGTGAGTCGCTGCTAATGGTGGTCATACCCGATACTGACTTTTGTGAACTGACAGTTGAACCCACACGACTTTCAGCCTGACATAGCGTTTACAGAGGATATATTTTGACACTGTAGTGATTAATTCATATTTCATGGCTATCAATATATTTTTCTGTAGCAAACTCGTTCTTGTTTTCATTTATTTTTTATTTCCCATGATCGTCAGTGATGCACAGGAATTTTTTTCCACAAAGTATATAACGCAGGGCACTAATTCAAAACGAAAATCATATATATCATATATCATACCATAATCTATGCACGTTTCTTATTCTTTGTGTAAAGTATAATAGCTACATTACAAAATACATAACATGTAACACAACACAAACTTAAACATGGTTATTTCATTGAAGTATGCTAACATTTAACCGAGAAACTCCAGTGCTCTTTCAGTAAAAAGGGATCTCTTTACCTTGACAATTTTTCTCTTGATGAAATTGATAATGAATTGTTCAGTTACTGATCTACTCTTCTGAGCTGGGTAAAATGTATTAAATGTTTGCACTCAAATGTTTTTTCATATTCAATGACAAGGAGAGGAGGGATCATATCAAGATGTTAATGTATTGATTAAACTGGTGACCTATCGGAAACATGTCCATAGTGGTATTTTTCCTTACCAGGCCCGCAGCACTATAGTGAGTGTGTTGGGTCTAATGCTGCAGTTTTCCAGTTATATAATGGCGTCCTAGCGCTATAAGATTAATGAGGTTACACAAGGATTCATATCAAAAGGTATCGGTATATATGCAAATAGACCAAAGTGGTCTATGTTGAAAAGCATCTTGTGCTTATAAACTATTTAAATACATACGCTTGGTATTTGAATTTGTACATAACTTTTCGAGGCATATGAATATTTGAAAACTTACAAATTTACAGATGTGTCACTGCCCAATGAAAATCCTTGTAAATGTTGAAATTTAATACCCTGCAATGTAGGACAATCGAAAGAAAGACTTATATCAAGCTATTACTTGGGAATCTCCTTTGGAATTGATGCTTGGAAATTTCTGAAAATCTGGTCAAAGCGTTCATGATAATGGTGCTTATACATATGATAATATACGATGTACGATGGTCATATATTTCGAAGGGGTAGCTGCATATGAAATAAACCTGCTCATGATTGTCGCTGTATTGTAATATCTCGAAAAAGACAGGAGATGGGCACAAGACCGTAGAAAACAATTTCCCTTTATTGTTGAAAAGATCGGGACATGTTATCTTTACCAAATTCCATTTAGCGCTGTCATGTCAACGGACAAATACCTTTACGTTGCTAACACAGTATGTGAAACCTTGTCGTCACAAAGTCGAAATATCTGGAGCTTGAGGCAAGCAAAACTAGGACCATAGTGCCGATAAGGATTGTGCAGAATGTATGTTGTCTACTTAAAGTAAGTTTAATAGCAAGGCATACTTGGCAAATATTGTGCTTGTTGTGTATGGCTTAATGTGCCTCCATAAAAGTAACAACAAAAAGTGCGCAAGGCAATAAGAAGTGACAAGACTCGACAATTGAGTAGAGAATCAAGACATTAGAGATCCGTAATGCTTGTACACAGTTTGTAGAAATAAGGATACAGCGCTTAATAGGAACATTCATTCGAATTCAAACCAAGATTGTGTTCTTAATGTATCAATCTTTTCGTAGAATGTCAAAAGAATAACTCACCTACACCATGTTAATGGTGGCCACTGACAGCATTATTTTCAGTTGGGCAAACTTCATGGATGCATCTGAGGAATATGTATACAGCTTTCTAATAGTCTGAATATATATAAATATATGTATACAATTTGTCACGTGACACGTTGTACACGCAATATGCAAACGTCTAGTGTCACGTGTTCTGGGTTCACGCCCAAATTGATAACATCCTAAAATGTTTAGTGGGCGAGAAGAAAACTGACTGGTTGGCTTGGTAAGCAAAACTTAAAACTAACATCCTTGTACGGTTAAAGGTAAGAGAAATTTATGCTATATCTGAAAGAATGCGCCCTTTGCAGTCTCCGTAGAAAGACCATGCTGCAGTGTACCTTATAATTAAACGTCGTGAAATGTAAACGCATCAGGCTGGAACTGCGGAAACATTGCTCGATATTAAGGGAACGTTTTCTGTTAAGAAGATGAAGTAATCCGTCTTGTTATACAGCCGTGTGGATATTTGTTCACACTAAATCTTTATGCATAGACCTAAACATGAAAAGTTGAGGCGGTTTCACTGGTCTCTTTTATTTCTAGCTCAGGTGTGTAAATCAGTGGAAGGGAACTGGATATTTGACCGTTATTGGTCTATACCTGAAGCTTAAGTTAAACTTGAAAAGTCAGAGTGTTTGATCGAATATTTCCTCGCTGCGACCCATCCCAAAGACGCAGAACCAAACTATCGACTCAATCCGTACATAGACTGACAGTCAACAACATTCTACAGCAATCTATTTATTACTTCACTATCAATTTAAAACATCTTTATTATCACCTTTGATTAATTGGCCAATTGATCAATGATTACAAACACCTATTCGCCACATGTTCATTAACAACTTCAGATACCTCACCCGTCACGTTGGTTAGTTTAACCTCCCGTGCTATGCATTACTTGTATTGTATTAAGACACACTGTCACTGTAACTGACCTATATTTAAGGGGGTACTTTTAATATAATGATGATATTTGTTGTAACCAAGCTTCTTATTCCTGATTCTGAAGGTACTACATGCAAAGTACAATTTGTTATATCTTCTAGGTTACACGTGTGCTCTTAATGACATCAATAGGTAGGGATGCTACAAAATGTCTTGGCGCCGCGTTGATCCTCTGGATCAAAGTTATCTTGTTAACTTGTCTTAAAATTGTATATGTTATCATCTTGTACATGGGCCTCACGTACAATAGCGATTGATTTGCCATAGAATCAACATCATAAATAATGCACTCCCTCGGGCGTATGCACCAGGGGAGTAAAATTATTGTAGATTTTGACATCGCGCTCGTGGCAAGTCCAGAGAATCATCCGTGGTGTTAAAATATAACGTCGATGGGTCAATGCATGACTGCCTCGTGCACATGCGTTCCGATATAATGAACACAGTAAATAATGCCCACCGAGACTTGGTAATTATTTTGTATCTCCGCATATGGCCACGCCTGTAACGTGTATTTGTAAGACATGTTTTCTGTTTCTTTATGCGTAAACTATTATCACCATAAGACACACACACACACACACACACACACGCACACGCACACGCACACGCACACACGCACGCACACGCACACGCACATACACACACGCCTGCACACACACACACACACACACACACACATATATATATATATATATATATATATATATATATATATATGTAGGGAGAGAGAGAAAAAAAGAAGTAAGTATATATATATAGATATAAAGATATAGATATATCGATATATATATATATATTTATAAATATAGACAGATAGATAGATAGATAGATAGATAGATAGATAGATAGATAGATAGATAGATGACCATCACCATGGCATATATTTAATATCTCAGATCACATTGGTCGATCATACTCAGTTACATCAATTTGGAAGAGGAAAGAATATTGCCGACATTCCTGTTTTATACCCCTCTAATACGTGCACAGTAGCCAAGCATCTTGTGTACGGGTTTGTTGGCAGATTAAAACGTCAAAGGCCACCCGCTAGTTTAACCGAACTTGTCCAGGCACTGTAAGACTCCCTCAAAATGATCATTGTGAGCTTGATTGAGGCCATGCCAAGCCGCATAACGAGTGTTTGACCAACCGTAGGGGTATTACTAGTTATAGATAAAATAATTTCAAACACATCCCTCTCGTCTTTCTTGGTTGTGAGAATACACCGCGAACCTGTTCTTTTGATTGTTATGTTACACCTATTCCTTGGGTTTTTTCTTATCCATCTATAACCATGCATCTTTGTATTTCTGTAATCATCTGTTATTTTTTATATCTACTTTTTTTGAAAGTATGTATAAGTTATCGCGAAAGCGAGACTTCATTCAACATGGCGTCGCTAGGCGAGTGATCGCGTTCCGTGTCGCTAGAGAAACGTGTTCACTGGTAAGTAATGTTCTGTTTAGTTGTATATGTGAATTGAGTGGTGTAGGTTCCTTGGGAAAGGGACGTTACACGTTAGTCTGATTGCGAGTGCTCCTGTTTAGACCCAGTGACCAGTCCCTACTATCCTGCTTTATGCCCCTGCATAGACCCAGTGACTGAACCAGCCTCACTACTCGCACTCGCATTCCCCACACTCGCATTGTTTATTCATGACACTCTCAAGGGCCACAGGTACATAGTTCAACATATTAACAAGGCATGCGTGTTTCTTTGAACTAACAATCCATGATTATGTACAATGCAATATTTTGTAATAATGTAACATTTGATGTTGACAAGACCATGCAGAACAAACTTATATTTGGATACCATGTAAACTTCTTTTCACTACATTTGTTTCTTAACTGAATGTTTCCACATATACATAAACTTATAGTCATTTTCTACAGCATTAAGGTAACAAGATGAACAGGTATTGTTAGACGTTTGTAATGTGCCTTTTGATCAGAATAACCTCCTCTGAATTGAACGACACTTAAATCATTATATTCTCCATATGTCAATCACTGGATTGTCTGGCCAATACTCGATAATTTACAGACCGCCGTCATATATCAATGTGTTGTTTTAAGAAGGTTCAAACAGTAATTTTAGAGAAAAATCCTCATCCTCATGATGTGTTAATGGATACTAATGCAGATGGTAAGATGTTAGTGAACGCAGTTTATCATTCAACGAATGTCAATGCGTTGGTTATGCATGATTTGGTAAAAAGGTTTCCAAAAGGTCAGTACACAAACTCGACTTTAACCAACTGATATATGATGAAGCAACAATGACAGATCGACGCCAGGTACATTAAGGGGAACCCCTGAGGAAATGACATAAAATTCAGACAGCTGATGAAAGCGATGACATACGGCCTCCATTGACCTCTGAATTCAGTGAAGTTGATAAAGAGTGGGAGGTGAAAGGCTTAGAATACACGTGGGAGCAAACTACAAAGTACTGTCAAGATGATGTCTTTAAGAAATAAAAAAAGTACCAAGATCAAGTAAAATGTGAGAGATGGATTGAAAACAAGCTCAAGAAATGCTGGGAATCAACTTTCCTAGATCGACTCTCACAAGCTATCAGATATGTCAGCTACTTTGGGTATGGACCCCTTTTCAAGACTATTCTGGAGAAAGTGAGGGCATTGGACCCTGATACAGATCCCAAAGAACTTTCCACTAAAATCATCCAGTGGATGAAACCTATTGTGAAAGAAATTTTATCTCATGTAGATCTTTCTGAGGCTGAAGATCTAGAGCGTGAAAAGTCAGATGTTGATGATGATGATACAGACACTGAATAATCGCCCCATGTACATTATTGTGAGATACTGATTGTCTTAATGTTTGATTTTTGTGTTTTAATGAATAAATCATGTGTTTACATGATTTGACATCAATCAAACAGTCCTTGTGGTTATGTAAAACCTTTTTGAACTGATACTGGTGAATCAAGGATGGCATTACTTCACCCTGAAAAGAAGCATAATTGCTCATGCTGCTTTATGCAACAAATCACTCACTAAGCTAAGCTCAGTCACAAAGGATAACATTCAAAACAAGTCATGTTCAATACATTTATTCGAAGGATATACAATTCAAATAGGTCATATTCAAGTACAAAACATGTATACATATTTACAACATTCTTCAGTTGAAACAGTTTTATTGCAACTGAAGAATGTTGTAAATATGTATACATGTCTTGTACTTGAATATAACCTATTTGAATTGTATATTGTATAATTTATATTGAAATGAAAGTTGGTGGTGCTGTAGTTAATGCTCTTGCATTTTCGGGAAGTACTTTTTTTATCCATTGCCATGAAGTCCTTCCGTCCGTCCGTCTGTTTCTCAAAGTGGACAAATTTTCTTAAAAACTATAAAAGTTAGAGAAATGAAATTTTAGACACTGATTTTACTGGTCATGATGTTAAATGAGTTCGAACATTAGCGAACATTAGAGATACTTGTCAAGACTGCGAATTAGTGCTGTAAATTATTCTTTTACAGAGTTATGGCCCTTGATCTATATTATTTTACATAGCGCATAGTGTGTGCAATGGGGACAGTTTTCTAAAAAATTACTGAAGTTAATGAATGCAAGTTTGTAACTTATGTAAGAGACAGTTGTCAAGACTGAGTTTCTTCCCTTGCTACATGATGTTATATTTTGGGCATACACAGTTTTGCCCTTGGTCCATTTCATTTTACACAGTGCATAGTGTCTGCAATGGGAACAAGTACAGAAGTTATCTAACAGATACTTAAGACTAGTTCGAGAGGTGGTGCAATACATTATTTTTCTTCCAGAGAAGGGGCCTTTTGAGTGTATAATCATTTTTTTCAGATGACATAAACGATCCTTGTCTTAAGGCATTATAGAGCCGTACAGATCCGGGTAGAAAATAGGTCTTCAGCAACCCATGCTGGCCGTAACACACGACTATGCTTTTCATAAGAGGAGTCTAATGGGATAGGGTTGTTAGGCTCGTTGACTTGGTTGATGCACGTCATCGTGTTCCAATTGCGTAGAATTATTTACAGACCGCCGTCACATAGCTGGAATATTCCTGAGTGATGCGCTAAACAGCAAACAAACAGTCTTAAGGCTTTACAAGACTCTTTTTTATAGTTTATATTCACTACTATATGAACAAACAAAATTCTAATGTGCCCCATGCCGGGGGGATAGTGATAACGCTGTTTCTTGTTGATCTTTTGATTTGAACCTATATTATAAGAAAGAGCAACCATAATTAATGTCAAGAATAACATAGATGATTGTTTGACATGGGAATTGAGATCTAACTTATTCCCAGTAGATTATAAAAAAAACCACCCAGTTAGAACATCTCATGTTTCATGGATATTGCAGAGAAGATCTTCTAGAATCACATAAAGAGATGTAGAGGTGCTGGCCAGACTGTTGTCAGTGTTGATATGCCCACAGAGCGGAAAGAGATGCCTTTGTTTAAGAATTACCAAAATCAAAGACCAGTACCAAACATTAACTTTACTATATGGAGGCAATTTTAACAAATGTGAAAACACTGAGAATCATAATGTAGATGAACGCTATACATGAAACACAGAACAGTGGCGTAGGTGGTATGGATATGTAGTTGTGAGATATGGTGATACAACTGATGATCCTGTAATTTTCTGAGGATTCCGTAGCTGCAGCCCATTCCTATGCAATTGGAAGAGGGAAACATAAAGGAAACTTTATGAATACATGGATAGTTGGTTTAGGTTTCTGTAAATTATATTTATTTCACGACCCCCGACATGTTATATCTATTATTAAGAATGACACTAAAGAAATGGCATAGATTACTTCAGTCTTATTAGAGCCCTTGGATGGAACTTGACTTCAGATTGAATAAGAAAGAGTGAATGAGTTGGGTTTAACACCGCTTGTAACAGTATACTGAAGTGATGCAGGTCTCAGACGTTTACCATTTCGATGAAACCCACGAGCATGGGTATGGTGCTGACAAACCTAGAAACAGTATCGGGGCGAACCGGGATTCGAACCCACAATCATAGGTTTCTGGCGTGCCCAAGGAACGCAACTCTGCACCGCAAATCGCGGCGCCTTAGACAACGGGGCCACCCGTGCCCCGAATAGGAAAGAAGGCTACGAGACATTTTGAGAAGAATCTTTATAGCTTAATGAATAACTTCGTAACTCGCAAAACAATTGGGAATCTCAGGAAAGTGTGTTGATGTTAAATTAGTTAGACCTCTCCATGAAGAGAAGCTAAGGAAACTAACGGCCAGTCCAGCCTATTCAGAAGTAAGATATTCGATAACGTCTTAGCAGCAATACATGTATAAAAAAGAGAGAGCAAAATATCATCTAACAAAACGGTATAGTTGGAATGAGCATCCATTTAATGTCTGACTTTTATTAAAATGGTACTGACAGATTCTTTGTTAATGGAAATACAAACCGATGATGCCATAAAGACCTAGAAAAACAGACGTATGCGATGTGAGTGATTACCTCAAAGATAGACCCGTGAAGATCCGGGGTAGAATAGGTCTTCAGCAACCCATGCTTGTCCTAAAAGGCAACTATGCTTGTCGTAAAAGGCGACTAACGGGATCGGGTGGTCAGGCTCGTTGACTTGGTTGATGCATGTCATCGATCCCAATTGCGTGGATCGATGCTCATGATATTAATCACTGGATTGTCTGGCCCAAACTCGATTATTTACATGGCCTGCATCAACCGCCTCATCCATTCCATGTATCGACGTTGCACGGCAGTAATCAATGCACATGGCGAACACAGGTGATACTGACTTGTGATGTCATTTTCTCAGGGACTAGTGTTGTGTTTTACGGTCGCATCCCAAAGTGCGAGTGATGTGACAATCCGTTATGGGAAAAAAGATACATGTAATCAAAGTGAGGATTGTGAGAATATGCGGGAAATACCCTCCTGTGCATGAAATGGACTTGTCCGACATTGCAAGGGTCGGATTCTATTGAGGGAGTCCCCCATATTTAAATACGGGTAAATAGTTTTAAAGGTTGTACATTTTATCATCCTTAAAGAGGCTGTACATAATGTTAACATCTCATATAAGACATAATAACGAGTGGGTGTTGTTTTTCGTACAATCAAACACAGAATGGAGAATAAACCATAAGGGGCTAACCTCTCTCCCGTGTAAAACAAATTCGTAATATTTAACCAGCTCCTGTGTGATACATTTGGATGTGATATAATCAACTTTACTTACATCAGCAAGGAAATCACTTCAATCTGTTCCAAGAGTATGAGCTGACGGGTTGCAAAGTTGACCGAAACTCGAAATTAATGTTCGCAGCGCTAGCTGTTATTGATTCCGCATACAATCTAAATAATGTGTTGAATCTCGTTTTGATGTACACGATCGTTTTGATGTAATCGAGACTGTACCAGAGTACTGACACGTCTCAAATGACACTTGAACGTAATAAAATTTACTTTGTATAAATTGACCTGGAGTAATTTAGTACTTTTTATCTAGGTGCCAAACAATTGAAACAGAGATATCAATGCATTTCAGTCAACCGTGTTATACCTCGTGGCGAAAAAATTAATTATATTCGGTGATTGATAAAAGCAAACAATACAGAATATTTTTTATGTATTTTTATACAAGTAACTAACATATAACATTTACCAATTGTAACACCTTTTAGAAATAAACTGAATACTATTTTTAAGTGGGCCACGGGGATGTCAGTGGGCGGAAGGTGGTTCGTGGATGGGAGGTGGTCAGTCGTTTGAGGCACTGGAATGATGGATAAGACAAGCGTGTTCGGGAATGAAACCCGCACTGTTGATTGAGCATTATCAGACGTTACAACCACAATCCCCAAAACATGCAAATCGTACGATCGTCGCACGAGTAGCATGTCGTATGCGTGAACGTTAGTGTGACTGGTTTTCATTGACGGCAATTGTTAGAACACATGAGAAACATAATACATTGGTTGGTTGGTTGTTTTGTTGTTTAACGCCGCACTCAGCAATATTTCAGCTATATGACGGTGGTCTGTAAATAATCGAGACTGTACAAGACAACCCACTGATTGATATCATGAGCATCATTCCACGCAATTTGGATTGATGACATGCATCGACCAAGTCAGCGGGCCTGACCACCCGATCCCGCATAATACATTGGATTTGCAGAGGTCTTGGGAAGAATTTTAATGAAATACAACTTTTATTCCAAGGTTTTAAACTGTCAGCTTCTTGTCTCCAAGAAACATATCTAAAAAACACAGATCTATTTGATATCCGGCAGTACAGTTCTTACCACTCGTTTTCCCCTCCTGGTGATAAAGCTACAGGAGGTTCTTCTATCCTGGTGAAGCAGGGCATTATCAATAGCCTTTTACCACTCAACACTACCCTACAATCTGTTGCTGTCCGTGTTACTTTGAACATAGTGTTTACACTGTATCTCGCACTTTCTCAACTATCCGTCAATCAGATCTTCAGACTTTGTACGATCAGCTCCCGAAGCCCTGTATCATCATGGGCGATGTAAACGGTCATAGTCCCCTATGGGGAAGTACTGATACAAATAATAAGGGAAAAGTCCTTGAAGAGAGTATCTCAAACAATGATTTATGCATCTTCGATGATGGTGATAACACATATCTGCATCCTGCCACTGGCACATACTCTGCCCCAGATCTTTCACTGACAGATTCAAGTATTTTAAACGATTTCAAATGGTCGATCCATGATGACCTTTGTGGAAGTGACCATTTTCCAACAATACTTACAACTATTAATTCGTCTGACGAACCACCTTCAACAAGATGGAACTAAAACAGCTTAAGATACGGGCCAAATAACTGTCAGGCCTCGATGTGGGGAATGAGCTATTGGGAGCTAGCCTTGAAACAAGAAAGTGTGTTTATATCATTCAAATTACATGAATTAATATATAACAATGACATACAATGACAATAATATGCTAACCCAGTGTCAATCTAAATCTGGGAATAAAGGCAATGTGTTTAATATTGGAGTATGTACGGTGATAATATACAACGGATATTTATTAGAGTGATGACGGTAATGCCAAATAACATTTCGTCAGAGCTAAATTGAGTAATCGTAACATTTTAATAGAGCCTGTACGGTAAAACCTACATGATAAGTCTATGTGTGGTATGTCGCGCCTATTTTGGTAACAACGGTAAACCATTTATGGCTATTAACATTAAATGAAAATAAATACATGGAGCATATACGGTAAACTGCGCAAACGGTTCAGATGAGGAACATGACACGTACTTCTGAAAAAACGGTGAACATTCATATTTGTAGTTTTAGTAATAACTTTCACATCATAATAATTTCAGCAAATAAGGAAGGTAAATATTTCATCCAAATAAAGCTACGAATGTACACGGTAGAAAATATAGCTCGGTTTTAGTTGGTGTAATTATTAGTTTTATTAGTGATTATTTTGGTGACTATGGTAATGTACCACGACGGCTAAGTTGCTACTGACGACGCTTATTTCCTAGCTATATACGGAGCTAGACGATAAGAGCTAATGGAGTTGATACGGTAAATTGTATACTTAAACGGTGCGCATTTGAATACACGTTGTTATGTAGTAAAAAGGATGACCATAACTATTTAAATTACTACGGTAATTAAATTGTTGTACAGGCTGTGTTGTACCGTATACAAATGTATCAGGGGCGGGTCTAGTTACAATATATACAAGTACTTACTTCATGAGGATAAAACTTCAGAAATATGGAATGCGTCGCTCTTGCCTATTCCGTAAGTGCGCATGGATGGTAAAGCTTCTCATATAACCTCTGATCGGTGGACTGCCGGAAAGTATGGAATACTGTAAACGACCTACGTATAAAATACATCTTGCTTGAAACAGTTGTGTAAACTCAAGTAACCGTCCTGTGGCTAAGCTACATGTACGCTACACTACTGCGCGGAAATATAAACTGTATATGCATCTGGCATGTTAAACAGATAATGATAGACGTAAAAGGCGACTGTAATCATGGATGTCGAAATATAGGAGAGAAGTATTCTTTTCTCACATTTGTCAACGCGCATGTTGACGGGGAATTAGCTCTTTGGGGGAAAAAAGGACAAAATCGACATCACTGTCCCGGAACACTTTATGCACAACATGTCAAAAATAAACAACAATTGCACAATGAGCGGAATACCTGCTCTGACAACACAAACACAGAGATGAGCGGACCTTCCAGCTCAGGCATAGAAGAGATGAGAGGAGCTCCAGCTCACCTCAGGAAGTTTCCTACGAGTGGCGCATCCTGCACGAGGTCGTCCCTACACCAGCACTCGGAATACCAAGCTTGACTAACACCATGTAATGGTAACACATATATAGTAATGAACAACAATTGACAGACAAAGAGACAGTGACGTTGCTCTGGACATTGGACATATGGGCGTGATTAACCGACACAGTTCAGGGGATGATCAATTAAGGCAATAAATGCCATACTATAAAAAGCATAGTTAAAGGGAAGTGATATGGTAGTCAAGGCTGACTGACAGTCAAAATACAATGAAATGTTTGTGAGGATTAACAACGGGGATTAGTGTCTTAAAAATACAGACAATTAAGTTATGGAGACATATACATGTCATGTCTACAGGTGTAATTAGCCCTTGGAGTCAAATGTACTTCAGACAATGGTAGTCGTACATCAGTGGCTGTGACACATGAATGACACATCGACTGGAGGAGCCCACGACGCATTACACAAAGATAATTGGGTGATGGTCATTTTCACAACGATGGTGATATTCTTACGAAGAAGTACATGTTTCTAATTCACTTGTGCCTCAAGTTAGAACTTAGAACGTCACTTAGGGACCATCCATTTAATATTCTTGGGGTGGGTGGAGGATGGTTTTGCAATACAATGGTTCCTACAATAAATAAACATTTCCTTATTGATACAAACGTACATGTACATGAATCATTTAAATTAATACATATATATATATACATATATATATAATAATAATAATAATAATAATAATAATAATAATAATAATAATACAGATAAGTAATATTAATATGTGTACATAACAAAACTGTTCTGGCAATCTGGGTAATGAAGACTCCTGCAATGTTGGGGAGTCTTCACACCCTCCGAAAGGTTCGGGGTGGTTTCCATTAGGCAGCGCTTCCTGGGAGAAGTCCCATTCGGTGTCTGGGCCGTGTGTAGAGGGGGCAGGGCCCTGAGCTGATGATGAGTCAAAGCAACTTGACTGTGCCAGGATCATCCAAACCCTCTTTGCTTCACTTTTTTTATATTTAAATCTGTATATGCATGACATTCTATATATATACATATATTATTTGTATGATTCATTTACAGTATTAGAGTATTGTAGACCTATCCTACATATAAAATAAAGTGAACCGCAAAAGAAACGTCACCCCAAGTAGCATTGCATGAAAACTTGTCATATAAATATCTGGGTAATTTTTAACACAGTTTTTTTAAATGTAACATAACCTTTTCCGGAAAAATGAATTTGATGGTAAAAGACTAAGCAGATGACAATAAAACCGATTGCCCAAACGCATCACGGAATGGTAACCCGATGCACGTGCGTTCCGTGCAAATTGAAATGCACATGCCTTCCCCCATTTCTTGCCCTATAAAAATCCACCCAGATCGGATAACATTCACTCGTTATTCACTTGCTACCCCAGGTCAAGATTAAGAAGATATCAGCGACACCACACCCTTGTACGATTGCAAGCTGGACAAACCGCCCGGCAAGTAGCCAATGCATTTCAAGTCCACGTCAGGACCATATACTCCAGCAACGGTACCAGACCACCAACACTAGAGATGACCGACCACGTAGTTGAAGACCAAGGGTCACCATCCGTCGTCAGATTGTGCGACAGCATCTTTAACATCGCTTCCTTACTGTTGCGGAAACTGCTCGACAGACCATGGGGAAACATCAGCGACACATTAGTGCGGACACCTTGCGTCGACGATTGACGATCAGACACGTCCACTGTCAAAGGCCACCCTGAGGACCCATTCTGGGTCTACCACCAGCATCTGCCAACACCATGGGGAACGTTATTCGGTTGTTTGTAATTTTGAGAGAGACTCGTGGGGCGGTCCGAGCATCATGGTGTGGGGTGGAATTGGTCTTGCACAGAGGGTCGGCCCTGTGGTCTTCCAGACCATCGGTCCAGGGAGAGGTAATGGTGCAGCTCGGTACATTGATCAAGTCTTAAGACCACACACCATACCTCATTTGGCACGTCGCAGCAACCACAAGTTTCAGCATGATAACGTTCGTGCCCACACTGCGAAAGCAACAAGAGACCTCCTCCAGCAGAATGACATCAGAACCATGTAGTGACCTGCCCTCAGTCCATATTTAAATCCAATTGAGCACCTTAGGGACGAGATTCGAAGACAGCTGAAGGACGTCCGACAAAGGCCGACAACTACAGCCGCCGTCATATAGCTGGAATATTGCTGAGTGCGGCGTAAAACAACAACAAACCAACCAAACCTCAAAGATAATTCACTGTACTACGGAATGAATAAGAATGTTTTACGCATGATGAAGGATTATTCTGTTGGAATGCCTACTTCAGAGAAGGTGGGGATTAAGACGGAAGATGTACCGAAGGTGGGGATTAAGACCAGATCAGAACAACCAAAGGAGTTCAGAAATGTGTCGTAAAATAGTAACTATAACACAAGCAGTATAAAGATACGTTATTACGTATCATAGGACATTCAAACATTAGATGAATATGTTAAGAAGTGAATAACATTAGACATATGGATTAAACAACCACGAGCAAACCGTCTGGCTAATCCATATTGAAGATTATATAAGATATGTTCTTCTTTCTTAACGAATCGACTGATTTTGTTTATCGCATGATATACCAAAGGAAAGGCAAGGGCCACCAAGCTGTGGCTGCCCATGCCTGTATTAAAAACACAAGATGAGATGGGATTTAACGGCCGAGGGTGTGGAGGTACTAGGGAGCAACTAAGCTGCTAGTTGGGTATACGAATAAGCTACCATTGCTATGGCAACCAGCGTGACCAACGGCGATAAGCAGCTACCGCTGCCGAGCCCCCCGCGGTAGCATATTTAAATGCTTCCATTGCTTGCCAACTACCACGCTGCCAAAAGAAGCTACCGCTGCTGGCTTAAGTCAAGTGCGAGTTTTAATTTGGAAGCAAGTTAATTTGTTACTAGCAGGGTAGTCCTCAAGCACCCCGCACACCTCGATATCGTGTATTGTTGAGACAGGTATTCACATATATGCAGCTATTTGTAAGGCATGTTAATTTACATATATCAGAATCGTTTAAAAGGTAGTCATTTACATATATACAAGCTCCCTGAAAACCTATTATTTACATAGATACAAGCATTGTTGAACCATTTTATTTACATATGTACAGGTTTAATACGTAAAGACGATCTGTTCAAAGTGGCAAACTCGGCGGGAGGGTGTATGGGTGGGGGTTGGGGGTGGGGGGTTGGGGATGTATGCGATTAGATACAGCGAAACACGTGTGTACTAAAAGAGAGACGGTGAGCGAATGGTGGACTTTAGGGATGGAATAGACTAACATATAGTCTCTGAAATGAACATATCGTACATAAAAAACAGTTGTTCAGTTATCTTAATAAAAATATAATAAAAAGGAGCCCAGTGACTCTCTTCCTGATACTGCAGTGATCTAGACTTGCCAAACATTATAGACTTGCATGGGCTGTATTTGATATATATTTGTATCAGGGTCTGTAAGACAGATTAGGGATGGAACAAAGGAGGGATGACGCTTGTGGCCCCAAGCGCGGGATACCCTGGGCATGGTACAAGGTTCTGACCCAGGGGTGATTTAGTTACAAGGGGTGATTAAGTGTGTCGAGTGAAATATCATGTTTCTCTCATCGAGTGATGGGGGGAAAGGAGATATTTTCACGAAGGTGTGCAGGTACTCATGGGCTACAAAGCTGCTGGTTAGGTAAAGGAAAAATCTGCCGTTGCCATGGCAACTAGCGTGGCCAACGGTGATTAGCAGCTTCTGCTGCCCGGCCCCTGCAGTAGCATATTTAAACGCTACAATTGCTTGGCAACTACCACGCTGCTGGCCTATGTCAGCTATCCTTGCCCTGCCACAGGTAGCGGGGCAAAGCAACTACCACTGCCTGGTCCACTTAGTAAAACCATACTGTAACGACTGTTACGTGGTATGCACTCTTGTGACAAGAGTTGCTTCCCTTGGTGTATGTCAGCCATGCAAGTTCTATTAAACGTTGATGCTTTAACCTGAGTTGGCTATGGCTATCCAGACATGTGTACAGCATACACAGCACGTAACATGGTGGCAGCAGGTGACTTTCTCTCTCCTCTATGATACCACGACCTATTTCTGTCAGTTTTATGTCTGAAATGTTATAATGGAAGCCGAAGTGTTTCAGACCACGTGCGTTCGTCTGCTATCATTCAAATGTCTCAGCAGTGATGTCAATCCCTGAAATGAATGAACACTTGAATCTATTAGCTTAATTTGACCTGATAAGTGACATTTTGCACACTCGAGAGATTCCTGTCTGCATTTGTCGATGTCAACTAGCTACAAGTGTGTATTGTCTGTGAAGATAGTCTAGCCTTGCTTCCAGTCTGCAAATATGGCCGACAATCCTCCTCAAGCTCGACGGCCTGTTAGTGGTATAAAACCTCCATCACCCCTTGTTATTGAATCCAACATTGCTGAAAATTGGAAAACATTCAAACAGAAATGGACCAGTTATTCTATACTTGTGAACCTGCCAGGATATGGAAGGGAATATCAAGTAGCTTTGCTCCTAAACACACTTGGTGATGAAGCCTTAAAAGTTTTCAATGGATTCCATTTTCAAATACCAGAAGCTGAGAGAACTGTCAAAGACATTCTAGACAAATTCGAAGTATTTACTATTGGTGAAGTTAATGAGATATATGAGAGATACGTCTTCAATCTCAGAAAAATAGAAGGAAGGAGAGACATTTGAAAATTTCTTAGGATCAATCCGTTCTCTTGTGAAAACCTGCAACTATTGTCAGAATTGTATCTCTTCAATAATAAGAGATAGACTCATCCTTGGAGTAAGAGATCCCGACACTCAGCAAGCACTGCTCAAAGAGAGGGACCTCACTCTAGAAAGATGTATCGACATCTGTAAAGCCACTGAAAATGCCTCAGTTCAGTCAAAGATGATCAGACCTGAACCTATCAATAGAGTTGCAATAGACTCTTTGAGATCAAGGCAAAAGAAGCCTCTTCGTTCAAGTCAAAAGATGAATTCTCCATCGAGAAGTCAGAGACCCCAATCTCAGCATGAAAGAGACTGTAAATTCTGTGGTTATTCTCATATCATGGCTCATAAAAGTTGTCCTGCATGGGGAAAAAAGTGCACGAAGTGTCACCAGCTGAATAATTTTGCACCAAAGTGTCCCATTTAGAAGCAATAAAGCAAAGTCAACAATGTTGAGCTTCCAGATGAAAATTGGATAAATTCTGTGTATGAAGATTCAAAAACGGACAAGCCTGCTAAATGTAGAATGACCGTGGAGGGAAGAGATGTCGTCTTCACTATTGATCCTGGTGCTGCTGTTAATATCATGCCGTCTTCTATTGTCCAGGACAAGTTGAAGAGTCTGAAACCTACAACTAAAAAGTTGAAGATGTGGAATGAGACTGACGTCACTCCTCTTGGTTGCCTAAGCATTCTTGTTCAGAATCCTGCTAACAAGAAAAAGTATTCAGTTGAATTTGTTGCTGTGAAAGAGAACTTTGCACCTCTCCTAGGTGTCAAAACTGTTACACTCATGAACTTAGTCACAGTTCAAGAGAAGAATATTGAGCGTGTTGCCAATATTGAAGTTACTGAAAAGTTCAGTGATGTGCTGAATGGTAAACTTGTTACTTTTAGTGTTGTTGTTCATCTGTCAGTTGATAGTGCGGTGAGACCAGTTGTGATGCCAAACTGTCGTGTTCCTGTTGCACTGGGGGCGGTTGGGTAGCCTATTGGTTAAATCGTTCGCTCGTCACGCAGAAGACCCGGGTTCGATTCCCGACATGGGTACAATGTGTGAAGCCCATTTCTGGTGTACCCCGCCATGATATTGCTGGAATATTGCTAAAAGCGGCGTAAAACCATACTCACTCACTCACTCACTCCTGTTGCACTGCGCTCAAAGTTGAACACTGAGTTAGACAGACTGGAGAAGTTAGGTGTGATTGCGCCTGTCAGTGAGCCAACCCCCTGGGTAAACCAAATCGCAATTACGCAAAAGAAATCAGGTGAACACCAAATTTGTTTGGATCCGCAAGAACTAAACAAAGCCCTTTGTAGAGAGCATTACACTCTGCCTGTGCTTGAAGATACCCTACATGAGCTAGGGAAGTCTAGAGTTTTCTCAAAAGCTGACTTGTCATCTGGATACTGGCATGTCCAACTCGATGAGGAGTCAAGTCTTTTTACGACCTTTCAAACTTGTTTTGGTCGTTATCGATTTCTCAGGTTGACATTTGGACTTTCTGTGTCGTCAGAAATCTTCCAAAAGAAGTTGATTCAAGCCCTTGATGGTCTACCAGGTGTCGTCTGTATTGCTGACGATGTGCTGATTCATGGTCGGAACCTAGAAGAACATGATGCTCATCTTGAAGCATTTCAAGCAAGTTGTCGCGAGAGCCATATCAAGCTGAACCCATCAAAACTTGAACTGCGATTGAGTGAAATCATCTTCATGGGACATTTGATAACCAAAGATGGTTTGAAGTCTGACCCCGAGAAGGTCCGAGCAATTCAAAACATGGTTCCACCAACAAATCTTGAAGAACTTCGACGTTACCTTGGTCTTGTGAACTACTTGTCCAAGTTCTTGCCAAACTTAACCGATGTGCTAGCTCCTCTGCCACTTATGCCAGTCGCTCGCTAACTGACACTGAGCAAAGATTTGCTCAGATAGAAAAGGAAATGCTCGCCGTGACCTTTGGTCTTGAGAAATTCCACCATTACACATATGGTAGAAGTGTAACTGTGATAACTGATCACAAGCCACTAGTGTCTATCGTCAAGAAGCCCTTGTCTAGAGCTCCCAATAGACTGCAGTCATTGCTACTGAGGACCCAGCGATATGTGTTCGATCTTCAGTATCTACCTGGAACAGCTATTCCTATTGCTGATACACTTTCCAGAGCGCCATTGCCTGACAAACCTTCCTCTGAAACTGTGTATGTGAATAATGTTTATCATCTGCCGATCAAGGACAAGCTCATGAATGACATTAGAGTTGCAACTGCATCTGATGAAACCCTCACCAAGTTGAAATCAACTATAATGGAAGGATGGCCAACACATTCAAGATGGGATAATTCTTCGTGGACCTAGAGTTGTCATCCCACTTGCATTGAGAGATGAGATCAAGAGAAAACTTCATGTTGGTGACATGGGGATAAACTCTTGTCTACGCCGTGCAAAGACACTTGTGTTCTGGTCCTTGATGTCAAGTGACATAAGAAAGTATATCGAGTCATGTGATATTTGTGCTCGTTTCAGTGATAAGCAATCACCAGAACCTCTGATTATGCATGAGATTCCTGATCATCCCTGGGAAAAGGTGGGAACTGATATTTTCACCATTTAAGGTAGGAATTACCTTGTGACTACTGACTACTACAGCAATTTCTTTAAATTGACTTTCTGCCTGAAACCACTTCTGATGTTGTGGTTACCAAGTTGAAGCACCACTTTGCTCGTCATGGCTTACCTAAAGTCGTCATCAGTGACGGAGGACCTCAGTATACCAGTGAGAAGTTCAAGGAGTTCAGTCAGTCTTGGGGTTTCTCTCATGAAACTTCCAGCCCTGGTAACAGTAAAGCTAATGGTGCTGCCGAAGCTGCCGTTAAAGTAGCTAAAAGGATGATGAAGAAATGTCTAGCTGCTAAAGAGGATCCTTACTGGGATTGTTGAATGTGAGAAATACACCGACTGAAGGCGTACAAACAAGTCCAGCCCAAAGACTATTTGGTTGCCGAACGCTTACTCAGGTTCCTTGTACGTTAAAGACTATTCAACATGATTCTGGTCCGGATGACAAGCAACAACTTGAAGACAAAAGGATGCTTGTAGTTGAGAGACATAACCGGAAGTACTCAGGAAGACCTCTTAAACCCTTACAGGTTGGTGATACTGTCAGAATGCAACCCATTCAAACCGGCAGGAAGGAATGGAATGAAGCTACTGTGACAGATGAGATCAAGCCAAGAACCTACGCTGTGAGATCTGATAATGGTCACTGTTTCAAACGGAATAGACAACAACTTCGTCTTGCCAGAAAGTCTAGAGTTGAGGATGATGTTAATCTTGAGATTCCAACATTCCCAAACTGCCAGTCGTCAAGAAGATCTAGAGATGATGAACTTATCCAGGAAAAGCAATGTGTTCAGTCTAGTGCTAACCTCTCTAATACTCAGACTGATTCTGTCATTCCAACAAGAGATGTTCCAAAGAATACCTCATCTCCAAAATCTGACATGTTCAAGACAAAGTCTGGGAGAGTAGTTAAGCCAGTTAAACGGCTTGATTTGTAATTCTTGGATGTGTTCTTTAACAGTTTTCCAAAGACTGGAATAATAATGTGTTTCTGATGTTGTTTAGTTAAAACTAATAATTTTGTCATTGCAAGTTGACAGCGAACTTTAATTCAGGAATTATGGGAAAGTGCTTTAACGGAATGTTATAGTGAACTGCATACTGTATCCCAGTATATGACCGGTAATGTCACTCATTTCTTGGATTAATGTACCTGTAGTTAAAGGTTTAATTACTTTATTTGTTTTCCTCAAAGGAAGGGAGATGTTACGTGGTATGCACTCTTGTGACAAGAGTTGCTTCCCTTGGTGTATGTCAGCCATGCAAGTTCTATTAAACGTTGATGCTTTAACCTGAGTTGGCTATGGCTATCCAGACATGTGTACAGCATACACAGCACGTAACAACGTCTACCGCCGCCAGCCCAAATGTCAGCTGTCGCTGACAAGACGACTCGCGCCGCCAGGCTAATAGGTGGCAATTGGTTGCCCAACGTAAGCTATTTTACGATTCCATGGCTGAAAAGTCGGGAAAGACAAGGTTCCCAGAGAGACACAGGTAACCCAGGAAAGGTTCCCGCTGAAAAGCAGGTAGTCTTAAGTGCTAGTATTAATTTGGAAGCAAGTTAATTTGTTACTAGCAGGGTAGCCCACAAGAACCCCGCACACCTCGACATTGTTGAAGGGTGAAGCGATCAGATACAGCAAAACCCGTGTGTACTTGAAGAGTGACGGTGCGCGAATGGTTTACTTTCGGGATGGAACAAAGGAGGGATGACGCTTGTAATAAATATAAAGAAATATCTCCTGTTCTCGTGTCACGGGATGAGAGAAACATGATATTCCACGAGACATTTGAAATATCCTACTTATTATATACTTTTTGTGCAGGTGTCTACCGGAAAATTAGATTATTTCATTACAAATGTAAAACTTGAAACGTCAGTTCTCCCTACAGTTTTCACTGCAGTTAATATACAATGTTGAATCCATTTCTGCTTTTATAGTATAAAATAAAGTTTAAATAAAATAAACTTCAAACGCACATTTCGCTTTATCAGACACTCAGTTCTGTATTATTTGGCTACAACAATGAATGAAAGTAAATTTTACGAAATATAGTGATTAGAATGGACTATTTTTAAGTGAGATTTTTAGTTACTTAAACTCAACATTGTCATTATAATTGTTTGTAAATTAATTTTGTATGGGTTAAATACGGTAAGAGTTTGCCTGCCGCAGCCTAGTACATTGCACCAGTGTTATCAGAATAACTTTGTTAGTGGAAAAATAACAGTGATTTTTGGAATTTCAAGTTTACCCTGTCAGTTACATTGTAGACTCACCCTGGCAGCCTGAAAATAACTTATCTGTCAAATTCCGAAATGTCCTTCACATGTCTTCTATAAACTTTTGAAAGCTCTACTGAGGCCTTGAATGTTGTAAACTGAATCAAACAACTTTCAAACAAGGGTTGTTTACGCTCGTGAGAAATCTTCGAAGAATCGAGCATTCTCGTGTAAAAAGAGAAGAATGTTTTTCTATGATCTGCTGACGTGATATGTAATTGTTGTCAATTTTTTTATTATATTGGTATGTAAGTATAAATTGTTGTTTACGTAGATGCAGGCATTTGTGTTTTGTATCTATTATATATGTGTAGGTGTGCAGGTGATGTATTTAACTGAGTGACGGTAGACTGGAAATGACTGATGTATATGAGAGTAAAATTATGAAGCCGGTTGTCCGTGTGTGTGCGTGCGTGCGTGCGTGCGTGCGTGCGTGCGTGTGTGCGTGTATGTGTGTGTGTTTGACTGCGTATGCTTCAGATGGATTCACTCTTCTGGGAAGTCCTTGTTGTGAAGGCAAGCGCAGTAGGAATCTACATCGACGTATTTCTGCCAAATCTTGATGTACTGCTCCTTGTTGGATGTCGTGTTGCTGTTGCTGGGGACAATATGATTGGAGCTAGGCCACCATCTGGTCTCATCAAGTTCTTTCTCTCTGTCTGTTCATACTATGAACAACAAGATCTTTAGGCTTGTGTTGCAATCGCATAAAATTTTGCGACCTCCACATATGACGAAGGTCACTAAGTGGAAAGGACAAAGTTATATATTTTTAACTCATTAGACAACATTAGGCATCTAGGTGAATATTGATATATAGTAAGGTTATCTATCACTTGAGTTGAAGGTCAAGATACTTGCTTCTGGGTTGGAAAGTTTTGTGGCATCCGGGAAAAGGTTTGGGAAGGAGCTGCTACCGTTTTTTCATGACAATGCAAAAAAACTTTCTGTTTGTGTATTGTTTTCATCATAATCGACACTTACCTGTCAGGTCTGTTATAGAGAGATGACTACATAATATAACATTGATTGAGAATGACACAATTTAAGCCTGAGATTTAGAAAAGCAATTGTCCATGAAATCTAAGTTTATACTGAAATAATGTATTTGTTCATGACAGAATCGGAATGACACTAAAACCTTCAAACAAGTCCCGAGCCATGGACATATGACATAAAACATTCCTTTCAAGGAAAGAACAGGTGATCAGTGATTTCGAATCTCGGGAGGATTCAATCAAATAAAAAAACCCAGATCATTAGTAAGTCGAACATAAGCTCTGGTCGAAGAGCCAAACTAAACATTGATTGAACAAGGCAAGAGTGAGACCCTCCCAGCATTCCATGTATTGGACACAGAATCCAGATAAATTGTTTTCTAGACATTGGCTGGTAGTGAAAAATAACAAACATTCTTCTTTGCAGCCTGTTTCTTGTCCCATTAGGGAGATGAGTTAGAACCTGGATTTATGCACATCCAACCCACCTGCCCTTTGGAAATGTGTGCTGTGATTTTTGTATGGGAGATACTCCGCCGTCGAAATACAATGTGGAAGGGCCGTGAGGTAGTCCAAACATGAAATATGTGATGTATATGTATGTGAAGATACTGTTACAGAGGACTGTAAAGAGATAAAAAAAATAAGATATTTATCTCGCATAGCCGCCTTTTACGGCATGAATAGGTTGCTGAAGACCTTTTCTACCTTGGATCTTCATGGCTCGATGCAATATTCGAAGAGCGTCTGCTTTTAATGTCTACATTACAAAATTGTTAAGGTGCAATCGGGCATGCTTTTTTTTCACATGGTTAAAAAGGTTTCACACGACCCTTGCTCAAAACTTATTCGATCAAGGTTACTAAGTTTAAGGTGTTTCAGGTGAACAACTGACACCTTTTCAGGTTCCACGCAATTGGGATCGATGACATACATCAACCAAGCCATCGAGCCTGACCACTTAGTCCGTTAGTCGTCTATTACGACAATATTACGTTTGTTGTTTAACGCCGCACTCACCAATATTCCAGCTATATGACGGCGGTCTGTAAATAATCTCGTCTAGACCAGACAATCCAGTGATTGATATCATGAGCATCGATCCACGCAATTGGGATCGATGACGTGCATCAACCAAGTCAGCGAGCCTGACCACCCGATCCCGTTAGTCGCCTTTTACAACTAGCATAGTCACCTTTTACGGCAAGCATGGATTGCTGAAGACCTATTCTACCCTGGAATCTTCACGGGTCTAGTCCATTTGGACCCCTTTCACTCATCATCAACCTCCTGCGAAATCCAGAGTTGATTAAATTTCATTTAAGACATTTCTTGGGATAGCTATTTGTGGACATTATCAACAATTTTATCCAGTACTTAAACAAAAAAAACATATCTGACACACTCAGCAAGTACTGCTACATTAGTTACATGAGTTCCAATTTAAGTTACAAATTTACAGAATTTAACATGAAACCATTCTATACATTCTGCTTTCGAGTGACCTTCTATTTCTGATGAATATTTTTGTGTCAAATATCTTAAACAGTTCAGATATTAAAATATTTCAGTTTACATTGCAACTGCTTTATAGAGAATAATGATTCATTGCCATTATACACAAGTGAATTTAAAAACAGCAATCCAAGGTAGTTATAATATATAACTTTGAAATATTCCTCTTTTTTTGTATATAGGTCTACTTATCCCCGTGACCCATGAGTCTGATGCAACCTAGGTTTGGTATTTGGTTAAATAGGATTACATAATATCAAATGAACATTTAAGATATTCACCAGGTATAATTCCAGTATAGTAATTTTTTTTTAAATTGGTAGAATTGATAACAGATTGTTAGTGGCTGTAGATGAAGTAGTTTAAAGTTATATATTTTTATGACATGTATCAATATGGCTTGCCAACTAATTGTTGCAAGTGCAACATGTGATCAGTGTGTGATGTCATCCTTTAGGCTATTTATTAAACCCACAATATCTGCCTGAACGTCCTCTATGGAATTAGCTGAATTGGTCAAATGTTTTATTTTCCCTACATGGATGATACTACAGAATTTTGCAGGGAGCTCTGACTGGTAATGTTTTGGCTTATCGTCGACAGCGTCATGGTCCTTGTTGTTACTTGCCTGGCACACGGCATTACCGTTGTTCGGTGACGTCATAGGGTAGAGAAAATGACGTCACGTATTATAGTGACGTCATCTGGTTTGTTCTATGACGTTTCCATATTTGTAAAATGTGGTCAGTGACATTCGTGTTGATTGCAGTAAATGTTTCAAAACCGATTTTGTTTCTTTTTATTTGATAACAAATTCCATCCATTTTAGCTATAATAACGGTAACGCTCTTTTTCAGGGCATTATCATTTGCAGAAGCCCTCGGTCTTTTCAACTGCCCTCCTTCGTCGGGCAGTTAATGGAAAACCTCAGGCTTCTGTAAATGATAATGCCCTGAAAAAGAGCGTTACCCTTATATCAATGTTACATATGAGGGGGTGGTGTTCAAGTATGATGATGTCTGTGCTCGACAAAACGGGAGTTGTTTTGCTTCGGGAGAGTTTCTCACAACAGATGCTGTATATAATGTTTATCTGTCTGGTGGAATCACCTACCCAAACTGGAATAACATAGACATATCAGCATTTCTTGGACAGGTTGGTTCGACAGGTGGAAAACTGGTGTCTGCGAAGTACCTGAGTATTTCGTTTAATTTACGAACAGATTCAGTGGTTTACAAGGCAAAAGCAAGAGCATGGGAAGAGGAGTTCCTGAAGAAAGTAGCAACTTTAGGCACAACATCTACAAGAATAAACTATGCCACCTCCCATTCGCTAGACACAGAGTTGAACAAAAACACAAACGGAGACATCGTGTTCTTCTCCATAACGTTCACATTGATGATCACGTATGCCACTGTCGTCGCCGGAGGTGATGTGGTGTCGTCGAGGACGTGGGCATCATGGGCTGGCGTTATGGCGGCTGGATTTGGCATCATGTCATCGTTCGGACTTGTCAGCCTTTGTGGTGTAAAGTTTGTCAATATCGTCGGTGTAACACCATTTCTGATCATAGGTGCGTTGAAATAGTTTGATAATACAGAATACAGACAAGAGGTAAAGGTCAGATATATTATATTTAAGTATCCTTGCCACACTAGTGTTATTCTCGCACTTTGAATCTCCAATGCTGTGAAACAAAACATTACTCACATCCTCTTGTTGATGAAGGTATCGGTGTGGATGACATGTTCTTGCTGATGTCCAGTTGGGCGGAAACCTACCCTCACCGAGACAAGACCGTGGCCAGTAGGATGGGAATGACCTTTTCCACAGCTGGTATCGGTATCACCATCACGTCTCTCACTGATCTCAAGGCCTTTTTAACTGGAGTGTCTTCTGTGTTTCTCAGTGTGAGGAATTTCTGTCTCTATACAGGTTCGTGGGTTCAACAGTACAGCCGGTTAACTGTCTCACCAAAAGCACAGATTATCTTCTCCCCTACAGTGCATGTAGTCCATTTGTGTCTCTCTAATAACTAACATGATGGTCACGTCATATATTTTCTTCTCATTCACAGGAGTGGCCGTCATCTTCTGCTACCTGTACCAGTGCCTCTTCTTCCCCCCCTGCCTTGCCATCCATGGCCGTCGGGTTAACAGTAACAGACACTGCATGACCTGCCTCAAAACCAAATCCAGAGCCAAACTCAGGCAAGATGGCGCCTCCACCTGTAGAGTGTTCTGCTTTAGAGGCTCACCACCAACAGAGAGAGGTCAGGATGAACGATTCTTTGAGACACTGCCACGAACGTACCTGCCACGAATGTTACGGAGTGTGGGAGGGAAGGTAATTTTGATTGTGCTATTCTTGGCCTACCTCGAAGTGTCAATATGGGGAACATTGAACTTCAAACAAGGTTTGATTCTGAAGAACCTGGTCTCCACAGATTCATACTATCATTCCTTTAGTGAGATATATGATGCATACTTCTCAAGTGCTTTCCCTGTCCCGTTTGTATTTGGCCCAACCACCAATTACACAGACAAGAATACTGTAGATAATATCGAGTCTCTGGTCAATAGTGCAAAAACAGACTCTGGAGTAGTTGAGAATTCGCTCATTTGCTGGTTCGATTCTTACAGAGCAACAACTGTTTATGATAACAACAGCACCACAGCTTTTGTATCGGGATTGAAAACATTTTTTACAACAACCACATTATTTGATAACGATGTTGTATTTGACTCAACTGATACTGATATCAAAGCTTCCCGATGTTATCTTTTATCAACAAATATTAAAGAATCCAACGCTCAAGCTGATGTTATGGTTCGAATGCGAGCTCTGGCAGACAACTCACCTCTCTCTGTCTACACCTTCCACCCAGCCTATATCTTCTTTGAGCAGTATGTTGCTATCCTACCCAGTACACTACAAACTGTGGGTGTGGCACTGGTCGTCATGACTGTGATCACCTGTATCTTCCTTCCTCATCCTCTTCTGGTTTTCCTTGTCGTCCTGAACGTCGTTTCTATCCTCGTTGGCATCTTCGGGTTCCTTTATATCTGGGGACTGAGTCTCAGCTCAGTGACAATGATCCATCTCATCATGTCTGTCGGCTTCTCGGTGGACTTCAGTGTGCACGTGTGCTCTGCCTATATGATTGGAGAAGGAAAAGACAGGAGAGCGAAAACTGAATCTGCCATTGTCCATGCAGCTGGTCCAATTTTGAATGGTGGAATGTCATCCTTTCTGGGCGTTCTTGTGCTGGTGTTCTCAAAGTCCTACATCTTCAACTCCTTCTTCAAGATCATGTTTACAGTGATCCTTTTCGGCATGCTGCATGCTGTGTTCCTCCTCCCAGTGATATTGTCCATCCTTGGCCCTGGAACCAAGTCTAAAATAAGTCATGCAAGCCTACTCCCATAGATAACCCTTATTGTATGAGTTCATTTCAGAATTAACAGGGGGCACGAGATTCGTCTAAGGCGCCGCGATTTGTTGTGCAGAGTTGCGTCCTTTGGGTACGCCAGAAACCTCTCATTGTGGGTTCGAATTCCGGTTCGCTCCGATTATGTCTCTAGGTTTGTCAGCATCATACCCGTGCTCGTGGGTTTCACCGAAGTGGTAAACGTCTGAGACTTGCATCACTTCTGGCTTTCCTCCCACATTAAGCTGACATGCCGTGATATGACTGGAATACTGTTAAAAGCGGCGTTAAACCCAACTCACTGACTTAGAATTCACATATAGTACAACATATTCATAGGCATACACCTCAAGCTATTATTCATTGTCCTCTCCTAAGCGCACACACACACACACACACACACACACACACACACACACACACACACACACACACACACACACACACACACACACGCACACACACACAGAGATATCCAATGAGGTGTACATCCACAATACAAGTATTTGATAAAAAGATATAATGTATTGACCTTGTAAATCAAACACGTAACCTCAGTAATAAAGAGAAAAAGTACATAACCTGAAAAATGCATTTAAATACAGCAAGATTTGTTGTAATAATATTTTGTAGTGTAGTATAATATTTAAGTGACACTTAGCCATATCGAGTTTGATATTCTTAAGATATATACTTTTCTCGGTATGCTGTAGTACACAAATAATATAGACCCGTGAACCAATGTGCACCCCAGTGTCCCAGTATTCTTATTCTTTTGCACAAGCATCTTATGTGTGTCTGTCTGTCCTTTCGTGCCCATTCTGTTTATCTATGTATCTCTATCTGTCCATGTACGTACACCATGTTACTATCATGAAATAGGTTCACTGAATGGTCACATGTGTAACAGCAAGACGTGTTTTTTTATCCTGGTCATCTACCAGGGATGGACATCGTGAAAGGATACCTGCCAAAATAATAGATACACACGCACTACAACAAATTATTAATTTGGTTTCTGTATAAAAAAAACAGTCAAATCAATTGGTCATTGATTACGTAAAGCAATGTGCACGTCTTTGTGATTTATTACATGCACTAGTATGAATATTTGAATAAACCAGTTAGTTATCATATTTGCTTTTCTTCTTGGTACTTTACCAATTCATACAAACAACCATGAATAAATGCAAGAGCTGTCAGCAGGATTAATCAGGCAAGATTCTATAAATACCAACTCAGGCAACTGATCAGCTTATGACTGCTAGGTAAATCTTCTCAACTCCATCAATGAATTGTAATATTTAAAACGAATTGTCGTCTTTAAAATGAACTTTACAGTGAATAATTTAATATGTGAAATGATGATTATTTCATGTCATATTTTCTTTGTTGTTCCTGAACATGGTGAGCACATGTGTTTGTATTTTAAAAAAAGAAAATATTTACTAATTCAGTGGACAATTTTTCTTTTGACCATAATATTTAACATCATAAAACCAAAAATGTTACAAAATGAGTTATCTAATTTTCCCATAGAAAAAGTACATAACCTGAAAAATGCATTTAAATACAGCAAGATTTGTTGTAATAATATTTTGTAGTGTAGTATAATATTTAAGTGACACTTAGCCATATCGAGTTTGATATTCTTAAGATATATACTTTTCTCGGTATGCTGTAGTACACAAATAATATAGACCCGTGAACCAATGTGCACCCCAGTGTCCCAGTATTCTTATTCTTTTGCACAAGCATCTTATGTGTGTCTGTCTGTCCTTTCGTGCCCATTCTGTTTATCTATGTATCTCTATCTGTCCATGTACGTACACCATGTTACTATCATGAAATAGGTTCACTGAATGGTCACATGTGTAACAGCAAGACGTGTTTTTTTTATCCTGGTCATCTACCAGGGATGGACATCGTGAAAGGATACCTGCCAAAATAATAGATACACACGCACTACAACAAATTATTAATTTGGTTTCTGTATAAAAAAAACAGTCAAATCAATTGGTCATTGATTACGTAAAGCAATGTGCACGTCTTTGTGATTTATTACATGCACTAGTATGAATATTTGAATAAACCAGTTAGTTATCATATTTGCTTTTTTTCTTGGTACTTTACCAATTCATACAAACAACCATGAATAAATGCAAGAGCTGTCAGCAGGATTAATCAGGCAAGATTCTATAAATACCAACTCAGGCAACTGATCAGCTTATGACTGCTAGGTAAATCTTCTCAACTCCATCAATGAATTGTAATATTTAAAACGAATTGTCGTCTTTAAAATGAACTTTACAGTGAATAATTTAATATGTGAAATGATGATTATTTCATGTCATATTTTCTTTGTTGTTCCTGAACATGGTGAGCACATGTGTTTGTATTTTAAAAAAAGAAAATATTTACTAATTCAGTGGACAATTTTTCTTTTGACCATAATATTTAACATCATAAAACCAAAAATGTTACAAAATGAGTTATCTAATTTTCCCATATCTGTGAATGACACAATGTGAATTTGACAAGCACAATACTTTATTGTGTGTGAAACATAAATACATAGGATAATTGTAAACAATAAATTATCCTTTCAATAGTTATACAAATATTTGCATTATTTTCATACCCTTGTAATATTACGTTTATATTTTACTGCTACAGTTACATCCAAACTTTATTTTTTTCTTAATATTATCAGATTAGAAATTAAGAATTACTGAGCATAGGTAATAATGAATTAACATGTTCTATCATGTTCTATGTTTTATCATCATGAAAACAAGACTCATAAAATAAATATATATTTTAGTGACCTGATCATATATGAACATTTTGTAAAAAGTATTAAAATTAAAATTTGACATTGCTTATGTTGAGAAATGAGGTTAATGGTAAATGTTGGTAGATGACCTCTTGTTGGTCGTTTCTTCATCATCCATAAATTTGATTTTTTCTTTACTTACCATGTTCTGAAAATTTACACATTACACATTAGAATAATTTAAGGTCTCTGATTAAAATAGCGACATAGCTTTCCACTCTCAGGCAGCCATTAAGATTGTGTGAAAAAAAGAAACCACTGTAAACCTTGTAATGGGAGAATAATACAGAAACATTACATTTCTTATGTTTTCATTTGTTCAGTTTATCACCAAAGAAATGCTGAATAATTATCATTAAAATTAAGCTAGCTATGCACATTTGGGTTCTTTATCTGCTATGATAATATAACAGTTGCATTATTTAAAAAGTTCAAAAAAAATCAGTAATCATGGTTAATAATAAAAAATCTTTGATTTAAAGAAAATACATGAGACAAACATAATTCTACATTTCTTTAGTACTCTGTATTGTCTGTAAATTCTGAAAATAATAAACTGTGATAGTGAGTTTCTACTTAAATTGATAATATGAAATTATTTTTGAGATGTTTTCATCCTATCCAAAATACCACATATATTTTTAGATGCATACATGTAATTCATTATGGAAACATTTTTATTTGTTTTTGAAAAAAATACGTAATAAGGTTTATTGGTGCCCACCATCTTAATCTTCATCATTTTGTCTGTTCCCCATAAGAAATCAAAATAGCTAAGAAAAATTATAAATACATAGATCTGGGTACTTAAACTTAATACATTCAAGTTTAAATGTGGTAATGTTTTGGGTTTTTAAAAAAAATTAGTTTCTTTATTGTCCTGAAATGGTATGTTTAAATAATTGAAAATCAAATTCTTAAAAAACAAACAAATAATTATAGGCAAAAATGTATTATATATATTGATCTGAATAAACTCCAACTGTTGAAAGGGGAAACAGCTTCTGTGGTTGCAAACCATCTTGGTCGTGAGATGTTCGGTCCGGCAAAGGTTGATCGTTTAATGCATTAAAATTGAGTATGTCTTTTGATACAAATTAATTAAGGTGTTTATTTTCTTAAAATATGAAATATAAGTCTCGATTATTTTAATATAACTATGAAATATGTTTTTGACCCTGGGTTACACAATCGATCGATCGGCTCTAGATCAACACTTCGAAATAACGTGACATTTCTTATGTGGTTGATGTTTATTTTTTTAAAATACCCAAAACAATATGGTATGTTTCACTATTTTATCAGTATTTTTACAAGAATTAATTAACTGTTTCATTAGCTGTTTTATTAGTCCTGAAAACGCCACTAAAGAATCTACCGGAGTGGCTCACCTGGTCCCGTAATATCGAAGCGGTATCTCGCTTCGGTTACCGTCTTCTCATTCTGCAACTGGATCTCGTACACTGGGCAGCCGAAATTCTCTGATACATCTCCACATATCACATCCCTTCATCCCCAACAAATTTTCTCTTGGTCACCAACATTCGGAGATGGAAACATCGTCACTACGGTGATGTTTTGACAGCTGGGGATTTCCTGTACTAGACGACCTCGGGTATCCCCGATCCGAAACTGTGCCGTCAATTATTTTAAGACAGCCAATCAAAGCGCGATGACATAGCTCTCCACTCTCGGTCAGTCAATCAGATTGCGTAAATAAAATAAACCACTACGAATAAACCACTGCTGGCGATTGGAGATCAAGCCTTGTTTTGGGAGAAGTAGATGTAACCTGAACAGTGAACACACCATGACGTAAGTGGATATACCCAGGATAGTGACCACACCATGACAGATGTAGGTATACCCATAACAGTGAACACACCATGACGTAAGTGGATATACCCAGGACAGTGAACATACCATGACGTAAGTGGATTTACCCAGGACAGTGAAAACACCATGACGTAAGTGGATATACCCAGGACAGTGAACACACCATGACGTAAGTGGATTTACTCAGGACAGTGAACACACCATGACGTAAGTGGATATACCCAGGACAGTGAACACACCATGACGTAAGTGGATTTACCCAGGACAGTGAACACACCATGACGGATATAGGTATACCCAGGACAGTGAACACACCATGGCGTAAGTGGATATACCCAGGACAGTGAAAACACCATGACGGATGTAGGTATACCCAGGACAGTGAACACCCCACGACGGATGTAGGTATACCCAGGGCAGTGAACACACCATGACGGATGTAGGTATACCAAGGACAGTGAACACACCATGAGGTAAGTGGATATACTCATGGCAGTGAACACACCATGACGTAACTGGATATACCCAGGACCTTGAACATACTATGACGTAAGTGGATATACCCAGGACAGTGAACACACCATGACGTAAGTGGATACACCCCGAAAAGTGAACACACCATGACGTAAGTGGATATACCCAGGACAGTGAACACACCATGGCGGATGTAGGTATACCCAGGACATTGAACATACCATGACATAAGTTGACATATCAACGACAGTGAACATACCATGACGTAAATGGATATACCCAGGACAGTGAACTCACCATGACGTAAGTGGATATACCCAGGACAGTGAACACACCATGACGGATGTAGGTATACCCAGAAGAGTGAACACAAAATGACGTAAGTGGATATACCCAGGACAGTGAACATACAATGACGTAAGTGAATATACCCAGGACAGTGAACTCACAATGACGTAAGTGGATATACCCAGGACAGTGAACACACCATGACGGATTTTGGTGTACCCAGAACAGTGAACACACCACGACGTAAGTGGATATACCCAGGACAGTGAACATACCATGACGTAAGTGGATATACCCAGGACAGTGAACTCACCATGACGTAAGTGGATACACCCAGAACAGTGAACACACCATGACGTACACTACTGCCTAGAAGTTCATTCCCCTAACACGCGTTGAGAACGCGTGTAACACGCATGTGACACTGGTGCTCAACGGGTTGCACACGGGTTGAGCACCCGTTGGACACGGGTGTGCAGCGCGTGTGCAACGCGTTGAGCACGCGTGGGTCACTCGGTGCACACGCGTGTGCCACCAGTGTATCACGGGACCAGGTTTCAGTTGAAGTTGGAAAATATATCAAATGGATTGTGAGATAACTCAAAACAGTGAGATGTGAATCTTGAGTTAATGAGCGGCCATTGACCTGTGTTCACCAGACCATAAACACAAGGTCGGCCCGTCTTAATTAGTGTTCGGTTGCTGGACTTTTATGACATGAACCATTCCACGAGGGTCCAGTCTAGCCATTGTGGCTACCCGACAGTAGAACAGTAGTGAGTTTAGAAGCGAGTTTATTGCTAGGGGAATCCCCGAGTTGACACGATAGTCGCGGGTTGGTAAATGCTCGCCATTAATGAAGTGATTGTTTGTGGATTGCGAACATATTCGTTTTAAGTTTTGCCCAAGTGAGTCATTGAGGGTGAGTGCAAATATAACTTTTATCGTTCGCCAAATTTATGCTTTAGATAGTACAATTATGATAGAATAGTCATCACTGCTTATGTCTTATTATTTCACGTAGGAACATGTCCCATTTTCCCACACCCCACTTTCTGTTTGGTATTTTGTAGAATTATTAAGAGAAAGTTTTGTGTAGGACTTAGCATTTATCACTAATTCTAAGAGGATATTGGAAATGAATATGAACAGCCATTTTGTCTCACTGTTGATAGAATTTTAGATCTTCACAATCACCGGGTGTGACCATGTAGACAGAATCTCGCTAGGGTTTGTGATTTTTACATTTGCCCAATGACCATGGTGAGTATTGTTGGGGATACCAAAGGTGACAGTTTACTATTAGAGGAAATTGGTTGTGAGTACTTATACAATTTGGATAGGATATCTTTAGGATTTTAATCCTTTCTTTCTCTGTGGGTAATCCTTTCACGCTGATGGAAGGAAGTCACTCAACCAGGTCATGACAGACAGACAGACAATAGTTTATTAACGTCTCACTCCTGTACATACATAAAACAGCTTTATACAACCTGACAATGGTTATGCGCAAGGCTCGGAATCGCGAAAAGATCACTGGAGGTGTTGATGGAGGCTGGACATGCAGCATGCAGCATTTCCAGTGTAGGCTGGCACCTCGTCTTTGTTTCACTCGGTATTTAAAACCTTGACCATTCACAGGTTCATTTGTCTATTTACAATGAAGTTGTTTAGCTTTCCCAGTATTTCTATACTATCTCACTGATTACTTGTTAATTGGTCACTGCAAGTGCCTTAAGTATTTAAATTTCAGTGAACTGAATTTATTCACATGTTAGCTTTCAAAGGTTGTGATGGATACTTGGATAATCCTCAGTTGAATTTACTCACTAACTACTGTGAGCGTTTTGGCATGACTTATGTGCTTGTATAAACACAGTAACTGCTAAAAGAGACGTAAAACCATGCTCACTCACAGTAACTGTTAATCCTCTGCATTGTGCTGGCAAATTGGGGATAAACCTGTGACGATCAAACTTAGTTAGAATCCTTGTTTATCTGTGACATCTTCCAACTGGTGACATTTTAGTAAACTTGAAAAGTGATGATGAATTTTAATATTCATATTATCATAGTTTTTCAAATTGTAAATAAAACTTTGATAAAATTGTGCTACACTCTCTGGAAAAATGTCACGTCACGTCACATCAGCATTTTTTCAGTTATATTGCGGCGAAATAATTGCCAGCTTTTGGGACTACATGTAACATGGCTGCTTTTATATTTCTTATAAGGTGCTTGACTGCCTCAGTAGTGCATGATCAATTAGAATTTTTATTGTGTAAACAAATCAGTCAAGTTTGCAACAATAGATGAATAAGTTGATAAATTTGGAGCGCAGTTACCGATTAACAACTTAAAACATAGAGACAGGTCGTCGATATAAAACAAACGTTATGGTCCTGTTAAGACGATTGACAGTTAGAACGTTGGAGTAAATGACCCTATATTGTAGGATCAATCGCTTTTGACATCGCAAGACTCATGACAAGTCAAAGCTGGCCGCCCTGGTTACGTTCTTATGGTGACAGCAACTATGCCCGTGGATTTCAGAGAAAGATATGATTTTTACCTTGATGTTATTACAATAAGCGAAAATGTCTTCAAAGTCCACAGTTTGTTTAATAGTACAAAAAGAAGTATCTTAAAAATTACGTTTTCTTTTATTGAACACAATATTTGAACTGTATTGCTGTAAATAATCTAGCCTGCTGCCTATGTAACTTAAACATATTTATGTATGATCTTCATATGACACGTCTTATGACCTCTATTATCCCTGCTGACGCTATCGTAATGTTCAATTTCAGTCTGGCACTCCAAGCGTGAATAAGCATTATACATGCGTTGATAAACCACACTGACGCATATACATTTTTGTAGATATGAAACATTCTAGCTAGTTAATTGTGGATACACTGGGCACATATACATAAGAAAACCCCGTGGCCGATGAATTGGTACCTTGAAATGCAACAAGAAAGAATCTTGTTTATTTCCAGGCCATCCTGATCATCGTTTACTCCTACTTCATGCATGGTTAGAGGCAAGATGGGCAACAATGCAGTTTACCGGGCGCAGCCCGAGCTCTACCATCCGCTCAATTACCGCGCTATAGTGCCACCGCTGTCTCGTTATACCGTTACCGTGCCTCACGCTCTGATGACGCAAGATCAAAGGCGCCGCCCAGCATTTATTAGACAACAGACAGGGTTGTCTGTTTCGCTTTGAACCACCATCCCCACCCTGTCGGTAGGGGCTATCTAATCGGTGAGCACATAACTGTGTCCAGTCTACCGCGGGGTTTGATGCGGTGTCAGTGTCGAATGGTTTTGTGATAATTGTGCAAATATGCATTGTATATCGTACATTTTTGTTACTAACTATCCTCTTATTTGCTAAAAGAAAACGGATATTACCAACAGTAAGTTAGCCAACTGGCATATCCACTGCCTGCTGCATTCCTAATATAGGCTAAACGGTCCTGTTTGTGTGTACTAGACGTAACATCCGAAGACTAATAAAGTCAATTTTAAGACAGTACAGACTATGGAGTCGAAAGGTAATATGTCCAGAACGCATCTGCTGTGTATAAGAGGATGTCTATGACCTGAAATGTAATAACGTTAGATCGCAAGGGCGAAACATTAATGTAGATACACGAGAGTTGGGACACTGGCTGTATAACACCAAGACATGCGGTTTGAAATCAGTCACTGACATAAGAGATGATGGTACTTAAACACACAATTTTGCTTTCATATGAGTGAGTGAGTTAATATTTAACGTCACATCGGCAGTATTTCAGCCATATCGTGACGAGCTTTCATATGAAGCATTATGAGAACTGGGGAGCCAATATGCAAGTACTACACGCATTCACACACGGAAGAAATTTATAGTTGATATTGTATATTTTTCAATCAATATGAACACGTGTATATCAAAATAGCAAATAAACAAGTCCATGGAAAATGCTTTGTTGCACGATAATGGTTTTTTTTGCTTTCACTTTGACATTATATATCATAACAGAGTAAGAGAAGGTTTGGGATTCCGCTTGAAAGTACTAAAATAACAACTGTTGTTTACTGAAGAGAGAGTTTTTATGATAAAAACATTGACTATTAATTTCTTCTCTCATTTTCCAATGTCGTTCACATCAAATATCTTCTCTTTTTCTAAACTGTTAAGAATTTTTTTTAACATGATCACAAGGTAACGAGCCTGTTGAATGTTACCCTGTGAGATCTGTCAAATCCATCACGGGTTTGACGCTATCTACAGGTTCAGCCATTTCCAATTTCCTTCACTATTTATTGGAAACGTTCAGGAAAATATTTCCTTTCTCCCTTAATCCCATCTTTCATGCATGTAAAACAGGTACTTAGTGAGAGCTTTATATAATCCATACAATAAACTAATGTTCATTCATTATGATATTGATGGGTGTAGGGAGCAGTAGTCCCTTTGAATTTTATGATTTAACACACTCACATTTATGTACAGTTTGACAGATTATAATAATATGAATATAAAAAAGCATCACCACTTTCCAAGTTCACTACAGTGTCACCAGTGGGAAGTTGTCGCGGATAAACACGGATTCTAACCAAGTCTGATCTTTGTATACCATGGAATGCATGAACTGGTTGAGTGACTTCTTTCCATCAGAATTACACACAGAGAAAGAAAGGGCTATAATCCTGAAGTATAGATGGTATTAAGTATTCACTACCAATGTCCTCTAATAATAAAATGTTCCATTTGACATCACTAAGCACCAATACTCAGCAGGATCATTTGGGCAATTGTAAAAATCACCTCTATTGTGAAACCCCCAGTGATTGTTAAGATAACAAATCCTATCTGTAGTCAGACAGTCTTTATTCATTTCCAATATCCTCCAGTAAATAGTGGGTAATGCCAGAATAACACCCTCTGAAAAGATACCTCTAGTCTCCCACAAAACCTCCTCTTATTAACTTTTACCATAAACAAACAAAACGTTGGGTGTGGGGAAATGTCAAGTATTGAATATCAAGAGAACTATTTTTTCATAACTGAATACCCTTATGGACCTTCTATTATAAGAAATACATCTTCTTGGAGACCTTTTAATTTCAACGGTTATATGCAACTTACGTTTAAATGTATCTAATTTTACAGTTAAAAAAGGTGTAGAAATATGTTAATGTGTCAAACGTATTCAATATATCTTCACACGCAACGCTTGTTGCATTAACATTCATTTATTATCATCATCAAGTTTTAGGTTTTACGTCAACTTCACAGTCCTGTATTTCGTCGACGGGGTAGGTGGGGTTGAATAATAAATAATATGCTTATTTAATAGATATAAACCACCATACTTAATTGTAGGGGAGGGGTGTGTGTGTGTGTGTGTGTGTGTGTGTGTGTGTGTGTGTGTGTGTGTTAATACATTACATTACATTATTTAGTATAGTAAATATTTATAGGTATATATGTTGACTATAAATCATAAATGATGCATATATGAAAATAAATGATGTATATATGTAAATAGGGATATATCAAATATAATACTAGAACATATGGATTTTGTTACAGAAGGACAAAGTTTAAATATAGATAAACTTAAGCCCTAATATATTAGTAATGTATAGCTTGTTAGATGTAAAGCATAGCAGGATATAGTAATATAAACAGTTAGGCTGTTTATCAGTATGAGGGGCTTGCTAAGTAAAGGAAAACTGAAGTGAAGCCCAGCTTCAACATTCATATATTTTTATGTTACCATGTTTTATAGCGCTTGTACAAGAAACATATTCTCCAGCAAAAGCAATTAAGCATTAAGAAACCTGACAGACACTTTTGACGTTCAATGATGTATTATAATGATGTGAGAACAGATCTTCTTAAACGATGTACTTTTACCGATCCTTTTTTCAAAGGTTATTCCTACTGTGAGCAATTTACACTACTTCTATCCAGCTCAGATCTCACCTTTTACGTGGCCAAAACCTGCTATGATATTTTATTGAAGCGCCGATCTATTTTATATTCATGATGTATATATTGTATGTATATTCATTGTAGTATATAAGTTGGTTTTATGATCTTATCGTCTCTCATTAGTGGTTTTACGACTGGCAGTAAGTTTTAAGCATGTTTTGATTTATATGTATACTGTACAATGTACCTTATGGGTGAGACGCAAATAAATTATTGTCTTGTCTTGTCTTGTCTTCAATCCGTAATCTGTAGGTTTGTTCATAGGGACAGGACGTCGATCTTTCTGAAGCATTGTTTTCACACAACAGCCGCTAAACCCTAAGCTTACTCTGCTCCATTCGCCTTATTCAAAAAAAAATCCGCGAGTAGTTTCAGCTCTAGTGACGAACTGCGAGAGGAGGCTTCTTTCCCGGGAATACCTCTGCCTTCTGGCTTCAAACGACCGAATTCGAAGCATTTATTTTGTAATGTAGGCTTACATACATTTACACTCACGCACGCACACACATAAAATTACATACATTTAATCATACATACAGCCATACATACCATGCATACACACAGTCATGTAATCATACGTACATACTGAATATGAAGCGTGTGTATTGATCTGTTGTCTTAATCACTGATCCATCAAGAGTGTCAGTCGTCATGTATCAAATCTTTATAACCGGTGAGATTGTGATAACTGTCACACCTGACTTATTTGTCTGAATGACACGTCTGAAAACGGGGTAACGATTTTCTGTGCTATAGAATCAAAGTACCGTTGTGCTTCATGTGTATGGAGTACATATATCTCATGATGATGTGTCATTCCTTAATCAGTACGATGTATGGCAAAAGTATAAACACTTAAAAGTAGACACATGTTAACGATAATAATGACAGAGAGATAAATAAACGCAGGTCGGGTAAGTATTATTACTTTGGTTAATTATAAGTTGCCATTTTTTAAACAGTTTTTCATAAGATGAAAGAGATGATGGTGCAGAAAAATGACTAGCAATTAACACTATAACCGTGATGCAATCGCGTTACTTAATACAATCCACAAAGAACCATATATAGGGCGCTTTTTTACTATTTATTCGTTATATGATATCAATAATTCATTTATGGATACTAAAGAATGAATTTATATCACACATTTGATTTTGTTTTATCATGAAATGTTTATAAATATGGCAAATCGGTTTTTAGATATCAATAACTGAATTTATTATCAAATGATGTACTTTATCATCACTCTATGCCCGTTTTTTAATAATTCGTGTAGATAGGTACAGTATCGTAACATTTGCATATATAGTCATATTCAGATGTTGTCTCTACATATATGTAAGGGCAAGCTTCTTCCTTTTGTTTAGTCAGCAGCTTTCCTCCTGGCTATGGATGTGGAACACAGGCTTTAGGGTTACATATGAATCTTGTTATCATTGTATTTTAATGCGATTTGAATATTATTATTTACTATCGTACTTACTTCTTAAATGAGACGTTTTATATTTATATGTCACCACACATTACAATTATTGCTTGTAAGCTCAACACAATTGACAAATACTCTTAAAGGGGCACTGATCTAACGCCATTCCCCGGACTGGTTGTTGCCTTTGTTATTGTTTTTTCCCCGTGACCAGAGACTTGGCTACCGTCTGCAAGGACAGCTAAATAAACTTGGAGGCTGGAGGCAATATTTGTTTTACGCATATTTGAACACTGGTTGGTTAACTGTGATCGAAGATTTCGACAAAGGGCGCATGTTGATTAATTTCTTCAGCCTAAACAAACAGACAAAAAGAAGGACGGAGCTCATCAGATGTCGTCATTTGGAAATACCTCAGATGGTTATAGTTTAATAAAAAAAAAAAGTATCCATGCAGTGAAAGCATTTTCGGATTTCGGATTGCGTCGATAATACGATTAATACTCCCTTGTTGTCATCCACGTTTTATGGTATAACCCTACACTTGTGTATTTGTCGTCATTCACTTGATGCTCAGTTAATGAATTTATTACAGGTACAATTAGTGGTAGCACCACTTAGATTACCTGACAAAGGTTCAATCTATATCCAGGTTTGAAGTGAGGTGAAATGTTTGTTTTGTAACATGCACGTGGCAGCCAAGCAAGAGGTGAATGATAAGTTGATTTGCTTTTTTTTGTAAATCAACGGATCGTTCCTACTCATCAAAGGATTAACAGAAAATACGTTGATTGATTAATCACTGTTATCTTTCACAGTGGATATGTCAAAAGTGAGTGTTTACATGTCAAGGTTTACTAAAACAAAGGAATACACTCATATCATGGCGTGAAGTGCCGATGTAAAAACAACATACTCTGTTCAAAGGGTTAACTGATAATACGTTGATTGATTGGTCATTGTTATCTATCACCTATTGGATTTTGTAGGAACCGTGGACGTTATGAAAATAGTTGTCACGTGGGCTTTCTCAGCCGACCCTTGAGACTTGACACCTATGTGAAACACCTGAAACAATCTAAGTGATCAGTTGAGAAACGAACACGGGTTATAATATTCCGAAACGATATATATCTTTTAAAATATTTATTTGTTACAGAGACACGTGACATCGAATAAGTTTCTTTGTACAGCTGCAGACAAGTGGGATATTGTTCCTATGTGTGGATAGTCACGGATACTTTCCTCGAAAGAGGAAGCTGCCTAAAATTTATACACATAAATTTGGCAGGTTGTAATTATGGTATTTGCATTTTGGTTTCCTTCATTTGCTGTAGCATTGAACCGATTCGTTCTTGTTCCTCTACGTCTTGGTTGGGAAGTTCTTCAATGCGCGATAGACGTTGTTTTCACAAGTCTTTTCCTTTGTAAGCGTGTATATATTACCGTCAATTTGTAAAATGTGATTCTCTCAGGCAATTTATAAAATGTGTCCAGATTGACTAAAATTTATTAAGACGATCAAAAGGGCCTAAAAACATCACAACAGATTATTATGTAGGATTAGAAGCCAAACAACATAGAAATGTACTTTGCAACGTAACATTTTCAGTCTCTTGGTGATGACATTAAACATCAAAATGTTTGGAATTCGTTATCATAATAATACAGATGGAAATGTTTTTCAGTCACTTTGTAAAAGAAATGGATATTGAGGCGTTTAATAAATTTTAAAATGTTACACATTTTGACTGTAAAAAATATACACACTATAAAAAAAACAATGCTCAGGTGAAATATTTACTTTGTGTTGCAAGTAAAAATAGTGTAAACGAAAATCGCAAAATTACCAAGCAAGTGACTTATCAAAACTTCATCACCATTACCGATGCTACCCACAAATATACCTACATTTCCTTATTATCTCGGAAACTGTATTTCATTTTGTTGATCAATGTGACCATACGCCCTTATTACTACCCATAAAAGTGACTAATGCGCTTACGAATGGCGCAGCAGAGGTCGCGAACTAGTCTAGATTTCTGCTATACATCCGGTTACTCACTGGGAAAAAAACAATAACAAAGGCAACAACCAGTCCCGGGGAATTGCTTTAGATCAGTGCCCCTTTATGTCTAGTAAATCATTAATGTATGTTGAAAAATATATATTGTAAATGCCAGAATGATTTATCTAGGACCAAGTAGAAGATGTATGGACAGCAGCGCTGGGAATTTATTCAACAAGCCTGTGAAAACAACACTGCTTTAGCTCAATGTTTACCCCTCCTGGCGGCCATTATGCAACGGCCATCTTACACACAGCCCCGCGCTCACGTCTACAGGTCTCTTCCTGTGGTACGGTAATTAGTAGAACCCCCCTCCGTCAAGTGTATCCTCCATGATATTAACCTACTCTCATTAATTAAATGCTGCCCTTTCCCAGCGTCACGGCTATGGAGCTGAGACAAAGAGACCCAACCATCATAAAGTAATTAGGGTCCAATAAAAACAATGCTCCACCAAACCTCATAAACATGATCACTGAAAGTCGTACTACAGGCGTTTATGACAAAAAAGCATTTGAATAGCAATAACATTCTCTTAAGACCATCGCAAAACATCATGTAGAAGCCACAACAGTACTCATGTTTTCCAACAAAATCACATCTAAAAATGAGACATCAGTAAGTACATATAATAAAATGTGTGTTAACATTTTTCGTCAGGAAATCAAAAGGTTGTCTCCTTGTTACCACCTCCAGGTTCAGCTAAACATGGGTCCTTCTTTGGTCAAAAGTTTGTTCCCCCTCTAATGAGTGTGACACGCGTTGCACACGAGTGACGAACGGGGTGCACACCTGTGTGCAACGCGTGGCGGACGTGTTCCACACGAGTGACCAACCCGGCGCACACGGGTTGCGTAACGCGTTGCCCATGCGTGTAAGGGGAATGAACTTCTAGGCAGTAGTGTAAGTGGATATACCCAGGACAGTGAACACACCATGACGGATGTAGGTATACCCAAGACAGTGATCACACCATGACGTATGTAGGTATATCAAGGACAGTGAACACACCATGAGGTAAGTGGGTATACCCAGGACAGTGAACACACCATGACGGATGTAGGTATACCAAGGACAGGGAACACACCATGACGTAAGTGGATATACCCAGAACAGTGAACACACCATGACGGGTGTAGGTATACCCAGGACTGTGAACACACCATGACGGATGTAGATATGCCCTGAACAGTGAACACACAATGACGTAAGTGGATTTACCCAGGAAAGTGAACACATAATTACGTAAGTTGATATACCCAGGACAGTGACCACACCAAGACGTAAGTGCATATACCCAGGACATTGAACACACAATGACGTAAGTGGATATACCCAGGACAGTGAACACACCATGACGGGTGTAGGTATACCCAGAACATTGAACACACCATGACGGATGTAGGTATACCCAGAACAGTGAACACACCATGACGGATGTTAGTATACCCAGAACAGTGAACACACCATGACGTGAGTGGATATACCCAGGACATTGCACACACCATGACATATGTAGGTATACCCAGGACAGTGAACACACCATGACGTAAGTGGATATACCCAGGACAGTGAACACACCATGACGGATATAGGTATACCCAGGACAGTGACCACACCATGACGGATGTAGGTATACCATCGACAGTGAACACACCATGACGGATGTAGGTAAACCCAGAACAGTGAACACACCATGACGTAAGTGCATATACCCAGAACAGTGAACACACCGTGACGTAAGTGGGTATGTAGGTATACCCAGGACAGTGACCACACCATGACGGATGTAGGTGTACCAAGATTAGTAAACACACCATGACGGATGTAGGTATACCCACAAGAGTGAACACTCCATGACGGATTTAGGTATACCAAGGACAGTGAACACACCATGACGGATGTAGGTATACCAAGAACAGTGAACACACCATGACGGATGTAGGTATACCCAGGACAGTGAACACACCATGACGGATGTTAGTATACCCAGAACAGTGAACACACCATGACGTAAGTGCATATACTCAGGACAGTGAACACACCATGACGGATATAGGTATACCAAGGACAGTGACCACACCATGACGGATGTAGGTATACCCAGGACAGTGAACACACCATGACGGATGTAGGTATATCCAGAACAGTGAACACACCATGACGTAAGTGGATATACCCAAGACAGTGAACACACCATGAAGTATGTAGATGTACCCAAGACAGTGAACACACCATGAAGTATGTAGATATACCCAAGACAGTGAACATACCATGAAGTAAGACAGTGAAGATACCATGAAGAATGTAGATATACCCTGAACAGTGAACATACCATGAAGTATGTAGATGTACCCAAGACAAGGAACACACCATGATTTATGTAGATATACCCAAGACAGTGAACATACTATAAAGTATGTAGATATACCGAGGACAGTAAACACGCCATGGCGTATTTAGATATACCAAATACACTAAACACATCATGACGTATGTAGATATACCGAGTATTGTGAATACACCATGATGGATGTTGATATACACTGAACACTAAACAGGCCATGATGTAAGTAGATATACCCAAGACAGTGAACACACCTGGAGATATGTAGATATACCCAAGACAGTGAACACATCATGAGATATGTAGATATACCCTGAACAGTGAACACACAATGACGCATGTTGATACACATGAGAGGAGTTAAACAACAATTTTCAAGAAGGATTTTCTGTCCACTTTTATTACAAACAGCGCCATATGTATTTTCAACTACATTTTAAGTACAAGACATTAACTTTCATCCTTGAATACACACGAGGAGAGTAAAACAACAATTTTCAAGAAGAATTTTCTGTCCACTGTTATTACAAACAGCGCCATGTGTATTTTCAGTTACATTTTAAGTACAAGACATTAACTTTCATCTTTAAGTACAAATGAGAAGAGTAAAACAACAATTTTCAAGAAAGATTTTCTGTGCACTTTTATTACAGAAGTCCTTTATAGATAACAAAACAAATGTCATTTTTAAAATGCTTTGGAAGCAAATATAAATCTTTCTGACCAAAATGTTGGCTGTATTAAATGAAACAAACTTTTGAAATAGTAAACACAAACAAAATGTAATCAATCCACTGAAAATAAACTTCAGTCCAACTTTCAAGACATGTTAAAGCATTCATTAAGGGATTCCATTACATCCAACAGCACGTTCAGAACATACAGGTTGATCAAGTCATCTATAAATATTGAGAATTCTTTTACATATTGTAAAAACAAAGGTCATAGATCACATTTCTCAAAACTTCTTTTAAGCAATCACAAAGTAAAAATTAAGTGGTGATGCAATGTCTTAGAAGATGGGCAATACTATGCGCTGTCTTTTATAAAGAACAACCAAGAAAGAAAATCATTTCTACAAATAATCCTCAATCATTGTAAACAGGAACAATTCTCATTCCTTTTTACCAACAGTTATCCAGGAACAAGTTCCAAGATCTGTTATCATATCTACAATTATAAATATTCCTGGTATGTACAACCTTACCATGATATTTAATCGTGTTGAACAATAAGTTGCAATAGAAGAGTGAAGGGAGAAAGATTGAGTGGGCGTTACATGTTTGATCTGAATTCCCTGGCTGCCTGAATAACATACGATACATTGCAAAGGTAGTGCGCAATAGAGCTATTCGGGGAAGGGAGATAATCACTCACTCTAGAAATCCGCATGTTGAATAAGATGTGTGATGTCAGTGCGTGATAAAACTAATATACTGATATAATAATCTGATAAACTACGCCTATAGCTAAACGAGATAATCGCTCAATGCGCAATATTATATTCTTACAAAATATAGACCGGTTAACTTTAGCGAAAGAACATAAATTTCCCCTTAACATTTTTAGCTTTTTTAAAAATCACATATTGAACAAAAGGATTTTCTACATTACTAAGCATGACTAAGTCACAGAATGTAACAGGCGATTGGTTAAAACATGTCCAGATTAAGTCACCCTCAGACTCCAAGTTTAAAGAAACAAAAATGGCGCTCTCCTTTAGTAAAAAACAAAGTAACCCTTACACTTCCCCACATTCAGGACGGGGAAGAATGATACAGACACAAGATTAAATGTTCAATATAAAAGAGCATTAGCATAAAAAACATCTACATAAACATATTTCCCACGCCCTGCGATTGGGAATACATCACCAAAACAAAAAAAACGTCTAAACGTTACATTTCTCAAATGACTGCATTGATAATCAGGCCACACAGTCTCTATAGAAGTGCAATAGAAGTGTGAAGGGAGAAAGATTAAGTGCGCGTTACATGTTTGATCTGATTGGGAATACATCACTAAAACAAACAAAAACGTCTAACTTGTGTTGCAAATGACTGCATTGATAATCAGGCCACTGTCTCTTTTCTACCCACTCAGTCACTCAACACATGTAATAAAGTAGTTCACGCCAACTCAAAGCAACTTACACAACCGCCACACATTAAGACACTATAGATTACATACAGTACAACACCACGCTGACATTTACAGTGAAATCAAATTAGAATGTAATGCGGTGTGATTTAGTCAATCTCCTAGTGGGTAATCCATTATTTAATTTGTGTATTTGGTCCAAGTGGTCATAATTTATAAGAATCATGATCACGGACAGGTTATCCTCGATACACAGAAACTTCACATTCATGTTATCAAAACATCTGTATAAAGTGTATACAACATAATAATCAGTCCTGTACGGGACTGAGTAATGACAGGGAAATGCTGATGCAAAGAACCCGTGAAGATCCGGGGTAGAATAGGTCTTCAGCAACCCATGCTTACCATAAAAGGAGACTATGCATGTCGTAAGAGGCAACTAACGGGATCGAGGGGTCAGGCTCGCTGGCTTGGTTGATGCATGTCATCGATCCCAATTGCGTGGACCGATGCTCATGATATCAATCACTGGATTGTCTGGTCCAGACTCGATTATTTACAGACCGCCGTCATGTAGCTGAGTGCGGCGTTAAACAACAAACAAACCAAACCTGATTCAAAGCATGAAGTAAACATAACAGTCGACTGCTACCGAGATTACTGATAGCTCCATGTATCATCACCGTAAGCTGTGCCAGAGAGCTAATTGATGGCATGGCTGTAATTTGTGTCAGGTAACAACATGATGACATGACTATGTGCTGTGGCAGCGAGATACTGGATAACATGACAATATCCTATGTCAGGTTAGTCCTTGATGGCATGACTGCATGCATGCTGACTGTTAATAAAAGGATATCTCTTGTGTTTACTCCTGTTGAACATTTATTCTCCATTGTTCATAGACACGCTTCGAAATTTGGGACACCGTCGCATTTTCGATGAGCAGTGTTGTTGGCGACAGCTGAACTTGTGTTTCGTCCATGATTTGCGTTGTGATTTGTATGAAAGTCATCGAATCAACACCCAGTTCTCGGGTTCCCTGCTCAACATCTAGTGCAGTCTCGCCCAGCATGGCAACTTCAATAACAACAGCTTTCACATACTCCACGAGTTTCAACATGGCTTCTTCTTTTGAGACTTTGGTCAATTCGTTCAGATTCAAAGTTGGATGAGAAGCTGGTTGCACAGGAGATGCAGAAGGAGAAACAAGCAACCGAAAACGAGATGCAAAATCCGGGTTGTTTTCTCTTTGAAGAGTCTCTTCAAACTTTGTTAGGTTTAGTTCACAAATGACAATTTGCGGTTTGTTCAACATGAGTACATGCTTCAGACATTCTGGTATGTTTTTTTTCTGTATGATTTTATATCCATATGACTCAAGAATCTTTATGTTCTTTTCTTGTAACATTCCCATTCGCAGAGGGCCCCAGTTAACAGTTTGTCCACTCTGACCATTTTTATTCCGCACATGCGCAAGGGCATCCATAAAACCATTCCCAGCACTGTAGTTTGATTGTCCAGCGTTTCCAAAGACTGATGTTACAGAGGAAAACAGCACAAAGTAGTCCAGTGGGAGATGCTCTGTCAGGAGATGCAGGTTCCAGGACCCAGCAACCTTGGGAGAAGAAGCTGTGTGGAACTTCTCTCTTGTCATGTCCGGAAGTAGTCCATCCTCAAGCAAAGCAGCCCCAAAGAACACCCCTTTCAATGAGAACATAGGGAAACTGGTCTTCAACTCCGACAATGCTGATTTCAGCGCACTGATATCCTGAACATCAGCTTGCACTGATGTCACACTACATCCATAGTCCTTGGATATCTGTTCAATGTCTGCTTTTTTGTCATCTGTAGGATTACGTCTACTGAGAATTGCAACACATCCTGCTCCTTTGCTAGCCAAATACAAGACGCATTCCCATCCCAATCCAGTCAAACCTCCAACAACAAGATACATTCCAGTCTTATCAAACAGCATATCCTCTGGTATACCCACTTGTTCTGCATGGAGGCTTGCATCGCTGTAAATATTCCATTCCTTTGTTTTGAGAAGTTCGGTAAGGTCAATTGGTAGAGACTCTGACACTAGAGATGAGTCACACAAAGACTTGAAACACACAAATATTTCATCCACACTTCTGCTGTTGTCCTTAATCCAGCTGTACAGCTTTGGAATATGTGTCTCCATTTCATTGAATGACAGAATTTCCAAAGACCTCACAATGGATACTTTCAGTTGTAATCTTTCACATTTCACCAGTTTTAAAATGGAGGTTTTCATCATATTTTTGAAGCAGACAATACGCTCTAGACAATGCCATTTCCGAACAATCATTTGTGCTAGCTCTGCAGTTATCTGTATTGTAGATATGACCACTGGGCTTCCATGGTGAGATGGCATTTCATCTGGTGTCAACAATATAACTGGTTGTGAATGTTTGGCCAACAGTAGAACCTTCATTGCCTCAGCATATTTCTTCGTCTGGTGTGTGTACAGTATTGCAGTTTCTTTCATCACTTGATCACATAATCGCCAAATGCAATAAAGTTTCAACATGGATCCTGTTTTATAATTCCTGAGGTCCTTCAAATCCATCACAAATTTCTTGCGGACACAGGTCTTTGGCATGACTAGATGTGGGTAGCAAATAACAGCTGTTATATCTGTATCAGATGTCTCAGTGGTTCCACTCGATTCATAAGTGAGAACTGGATAGGTCATTGGGTTGTCCTCGTTATCATCAGCACAGAGTACCTGTTCAGTCAGGAATGTATTGTGAACTGCAATTGAATGGGTAGTGAACCTAACTTCTTTCACTGTCATCTGAGATGCTTCTCTTGAAACTGCGAAGAATGGTTCTGTAATAGTTTCTCTCGTTTTTGAAACTAAAATTGTGCCCATACCATTTCTTTGACTTTCTAGTCGAACATATGGTGTAGATATTTTTACTGGGTCAAACACCTGTCCATAGAACTGTTTGTTGTTCATCTCGATCTCTGGATAGTTTTGGATTTCTAAAACACTGCTTATAACAGTCTCAAGACAGGTGTCAGAGTCTTCCATCAGTTTTAGAAGCTTTATGACCATTCTAGGAAATTCTCGTCTGACACATCTAATGAAAGCCTGAATACCTTCATTAATGCAAGCTTGTGCATCCTGCCTTTTGTTCCCATGGCGGCGATCAACAGGAGTAGTCTTTGTCATGATAAGGATTGGTATTTTGAGAAATTTCTCGGATATGTAGAGGATGAGAGATCTCAGTGGCATGATTTTATCCTCCAAGTATCTCTCCAGATACAACCCATCTTCAGTTTTCTCAGGCATTGCTTGAAATAGGACAGCCACTGCTGATGCCTGTTGTAGTTCAAGAGGAAAACTGGTCCTGAGTAAAGTGGAAATATCATGAGTTCTCCAGGGCCCTGATGTGAGTGAGCTGTCACCATCGCTAAACATCAAAACATCTTGAAATGTTTTACTGTTACAGACTGGAACACCATGATCTATGGCCCTGGGCTGAATTTCATAAGCAACGTTTCTGACATTAAAAGTCTCCACGCCAATCATCTTCAACGTAAAAGCTGCAATGTGCGCGATGACGTATCCATCCATTGTCAGTAATGATAGTGAAAATGTTGCATGCGTTTCTGTTTCTTGAAGAACCTTAACATGGACGAGCATGTTCTTTGATATTTTCTTCTTGACAACCAAACCTTTCAGAAAAAATGGAAGCATCTCTTTGATGTTTGTTGCCACTGTAACGGATGTTTGTAACATTCCATCCAGAACAGCAGGGTGAAGAACTGTAAGTTCCATTTCACTTCCTAGCTGTGATCCAATGTCAATCAAAGTAAGACTTTCTTTTTCAGCTACCTGGCTACTTTGAATAACAGACATCATAACCCCATAGCTGAAACCAGCCTTGTCCAACTTCTCATAAATATCTTCCTTTGTCAGCGTGTGCTTACATCTTTCTTTAATTGATAGCACATCAAGTCTGTCTGGTGTGACGTCATCCAGAGTCTGCCTGATCACTGCTTCGGCGTATTCTGTAGTGCCTTTCTTGATAGTAACTGCCATCACACATTTGGGGATATTGTCTGTGTTATCCTTGATTTCAATGTTTGTTGTGTGTCCTGTTGTGTTTAGGTTTAATAGCCTTTTGAAAGACACTGAGATGTTTACTAACTTGTGTTCATTTAAAGCTATCCTTTTTGCAATGGCAAGTGCAGCCTCGGCATACACGGCACCTGGAAGAATAATTGTTCCTTTCACCTTGTGCTCAAAAACACTTTTAAAACTGTTTGGATCAATAATTAATCTTGCAGTTCCAGATTCAACAGTGCCCTTCAGAAACAGGTGACCTCCCGAATTCTCCGTTCTACCCATAAGCATTTGGTGCTCAGTGTCAGATACCAATAGAACAGGTTTCCCATTGAAAACATGAGCTGGATAACTTGTTGCCTGCATCTGTTCATCAAAGAAACTGTTCCACCTGATGCTGACTCCAGAGGTATACAGTACACTCAGAGCATTATACATATCAATGTACTTTGATCCTTTGTGGATAGATGAGACAGTTGTTACATCCAGAGATGTATCCTTGAAAATATCCCGTATGTGGGAATTTAATACTGGTTTGGGGCCTATTTCCACAAAGATATTGTTATGGAAATTGTGAGCAGCCTTCATAATGGCATCACAGAACCTGACTGGTTCCCTTATGTTCCTACCCCAGTAGGTCACAGACCTTATGGCTTCTTCATTTAAGCCCGGGTCAACTGATGAAATGAATTCGGTTGCCATCTTTGATGTTTGCAAAGGAAATAACACTTTGTCCAGCTGGTCTTTAGATGAAGCCATGAAGGGACTGTGGAAAGCTCTTGTGACAGGAAGTTCATGAAAGAGGGTGTTACTATCTGAAATATGCCCCAATTCCTCTTTGACTGACAGAACAGCCCTCTCATCACCACTGATAGTACATGAGACTGGGCTGTAGTGAAGGGCGACAACTACCCGATTTTGATGCTTCCTGCATGCTGTCTTTACTTGTTCAATGTCAACATTTCGGATAAGCATCATCTTTCCACTTGGCACCATAGCCAGGATCCGAGTCCTTTGGAGGATGACCCTCACAGCATCATACAGGGACAGGATCCCAGCAATGTGTGCTGCAGCCACCTCCCCCACTGACTGACCAACAACAGCTGCAGGCTTCACCCCCCAGGATTCCCAGAGGTGAGCTAGAGACACCTGACAAGCAAAGATGGCAATAGGACCAAACAAAGGATCTGTCACATCATGATTAGCAAGCAGTCTCTTGATTAAAGACCAGTTTACAAAGTGACAGAGACAATCTTCAATTTCCTGGATCTTTGACAAGAAGCATTTACTGCATTTCATGTGATCCTTGCACATTCCAACCCATGCTGTACCCATTCCGCAAAATACAAATATGATGCGCCCTTTGTCTCTTTTGGGAGTTCGAGATATGTTTGATAACTGGCTTTCAATTTGTAATTTAAGATCTCTGTAGGTGTCTGCGAAGAACACCTTTCTGAAATCAAAGTGCTCCCTACACACACATGACGTGTATGCCAGGGCTTTGAAATGTAACTCCCCATGATGTTTGAAGAACTGTGAAATTGATTTGTGTAATGTATCATAATCAGAGCCTGAAAAGCAAACTGGTACAATTTCATCTGTTTCGTTACATTGACCTAAACGTTCCACAGAATATGATCTCAGAACAGCATGACTGTTGCTACCACCAAACCCAAAGGAATTGATACATGCAATTTTCTTCTCCCGTTTCCAGTCAACATTCTCAACAGGCACCACAAACCGAAACCTGTCAAAGTCAATATCTTCATTGGGCTTGTCGAAGTGTAGAGATGGCACGATGGTGCTGTGTTTCATCATCAGCAGGACCTTGATGAGTCCAGCCACTCCGGCTGCTGCCTCTAGATGGCCGATGTTGGTCTTCACAGAACCAATGTGACGTTGCCGAGGAAACTTCTCAAAGAAGGTCCCCAGAGCTGTAGCTTCTACAGGGTCTCCCAGTCTCGTCCCTGTGCCTGTAAAGATGAACAACTGCTTCAGCATTCCTCGTCTGTGCCATGGAACACTCATCTCTTCACATTGCAGTTAAAGCTACATTTCTACAAATTAACTATGATAGCAGGAAATGTCATTTCTCCCTTCAAACAAATGTGTAAACCTGTCAAAACCATGTATAAGCAGTATCAACTTTTGATTCGACTCTAACATCTGAAGACATGTCCATTCCTCTTTTGTACTGGATTCCAAAGAGCTATAAAAATGCATACACTCTCTTTTATGTAGATTAACCATGAATCTTAATACAATCAAGGAAGGACTTTCTTTATATTCACAGACTCCCCAAAACGTAATCTCAGAAAAGAACCAAATTCAATTATGTTAATACGTTTTCCAACTTTGAAATCCATTATCCCACACATCAAACTTCAGGATCGGGGCAATTTGTCAAAAATGAAATCAAATGTCATCTGAAGTTTACTGACAAAACAATATGTGAAATGCTGGACTTTCTGATTGATAACATCTATGTGAAATCTGGGGGTGGGGGTAAGACATTTAGGCAAGATGTAAGCATCTACATGGGCACCGATTGTGCTCACCTTTTTGCTGATCTGTTTCTTTATGCATATGAATCGGAAATTCTGCTCGTATCGACAAATCAAAACAAGGCAATTTGGCCAAAAAGTTTAACTTAAGCTTCAGTTATATCGATGATCTGATATCGTTCAATAGCTGTCAAATAGCCATTCCCTTCTGCCAATTTACCCACCTTAGCTAGAAATGAAAGAGACCAGTGAAACCACCACATGTATTTCATACTTAGATCTACGTGTATGCATAAAGATATAAAGTGACAAAGACTGCTGTAAAAGTATGTATGACAAGAGGGATGACTTTAAATTTCCAGTAGTCAACTTTCCCTTTATGTCCAGCAATATTCCAAAAGCTCCAGCCTACGGTATCTACATTTCATAAATTTTGAGGTGCATTAGAACATTTTCTTTCTGCGAATATATCAAACATCGGTTTACGGGTCATGCTCAGAAGTGCATTCATCTGGGTTACAACATTCAGCGCCTCAGTTAAGCTTTAAAAATGTTTAATGGAAGTCATGTGGAGGACATTTCCAAATTTGATGCATCAATAATGATGTCTGATGCAATTTCCTATATGATATGCCCCCGTGTGTTTTTTAGGTGAACATGTAACTTGGCTTTGCATGTGTTTGTGATGGGTGCCACCCGTTGGGCAGAACAACATTTGGAACCAATGGTATGATTTGATAAAGGGCACGAGTTGCCAATAGGTTTGTCAGCACCATACTGTGCTCATGGGTTTCACCAAAGTGGTAAACGTCACTTCGTGTTTTCGTTCTACATGATGCTGACACGCCGTGATGTTACTGGAATAATGTTAAAAACGGAATTAAACCCAACTCACTCACTCACTTACTATTTGATAGTGATTCGTGAACACATACTCATGATATAGCAGGAATCGTGCAATCGACGCTGCTTTTAGCAGACATTTCTTCTACATATGGAAAGGGTTTTCTCGCTTCTTTCAAAAGTGTTGGTCTAGATTTAGATTAGGCATTTGGTGGTGTCACTTGGACATTATTGTTACATGGCAGTGTAATTTATTGTTCAAATATGATGTAATTGTATTACATTGTTTTTGTTGAGATTCAGTAGAAGTTCATAGCATTGTGTTTTCACGATGGTTAGCAGTAGTGTGGACGTTACTGTAACTGTTGACACTTTTGGAGTGAACTGTATTTTGGAATCTTCTAGAACAGCTAGAGTATATGGTATACAACCTTCTCGAAGGTATTTAGACTATATGAGGGAGCAAGAGGATGCCTCTCATCTCACATTATATCAAGACGAGAAGATCGTTGTTTTCACCCTGGATATTTTGCCTATTTTGGAAGCATGGCCACTATTGCTGCTAGGTGAATGCTATTCTCGCTGACCACTGCTATTATAGTTTGTACTTTCATGGTAATTGTTCTGAGATCCAATTTCGTACTGCCACTTTTTTATTTGTAAACCTAGCCAATATTATAATATAATTGTTAACAGTATAACATTTTGTTGTGGTTTGTTGGTTTCACACTGAATTCTTTTGCATATAAGACTTCTGAGTTGTTTCAATTTGGAAGTCGACACCTAACAACATTATGCACAGTATTCTTTGGTGCAAATATTTAATGTGAATATGTTAAAGCATGACTAATTGCGTTATGATAGAGGTATAACTATCATGGTAGATCATCAGTTATTACGTGAACTTAGAATAAAAAAAACCTAGTTGATTTATGCTTTTTTTCTAGAACAGATTTGTGTTTTGAACATGATGTAAGATTATTATCTGGTTGTAAGGAAGTTTTTATTCATCAGAAGCCTAGGATTTCATAGTCTGTTTGGGGTAAAGAGTACATGACTGACATGTGCGTTTAACGCACGTGCAGACATTTTGTATTAAATCAAGAACGAGACAATATTGGTTCATCTCCTTGTCAGTCGCAGATCAATGTTTCCGAAAATATTGTTATATCATGCTAGTTTATAGATAAGGTGGAGGAGAAATAGTTCTTTGATAGTTTTGTGGATTGAATACAGTGACGTTTATACCTTAGTACAAAGTCAATTTGTCAGAATGGTATTTTAGCCGGCTACATAAGTGCTTTAGCGGCACGCAGAGTGAGTTTCATGTAAAGAGTAACGTCCCTTGGCTGTCGGCCACAGCGGAAGTAAATAAACTCGACGTCCCATTCAGTGTAAGTTAACGAATGGTTAAGACAGCTACTACTATGTGTAGAATCACTACAATTTATACCTTACTATGGTACAAGTGGTTTGATCAGGATATTCTTGTAGATTAGAGTGTTTTGCATGATGAAGTGAATTAGAAAGCTTTCCCACGTTTTACACACATGAAAGTATTCATCTGTCCAATATTGACAAACATGTTTGTGCTGTAGTCTTTTTTGTAAATACATAAATAAGGGTTACAATATTATTATAGAATAATTGTGATGTTTAAAAAAATTATCTTTGCACATGAATAACAGTTGCATTCCAATTAAGGGGAGATAATTCTGCCCCGTCTCTTAACAATCAGCTGTCAGTTGAAGATGTTCCTTCAGTTTATGTTCAAACAAGCTCAGGAAGAGGCCACGGGTGGCCCAGTCGTCTAAGGCGCCGCGATTCGCTGTGCAGAGTTGCGTCCCCTGGGCACGCCAGAAACCTATGATTGTGGGTTCGAATCCCGGTTCACCACAATTATGTTTCTAGGTTTGTCAGCACCATACCCGTGCTCGTGGGTTTCACCGAAGTGGTAAACGTCTGAGACCTGCATCACTTCGGGATTTCCTCCCACATTAAGCTGAAACGCCATGATATAACTGGAATAATGTTAAAAGCGGCTTTAAACCCAACTCACTCACTCACTCAAACAAGCTCATGGTTCTGTATCTTGTTTATGATAGTCTTATTTATATTTCTGAGAATGAGCTAAATAAGTCGGATAAATTTGATATCAAGTTTGATAAAACATTTAGAGTTCAGACAGTCACCTGAAAGTTTATATTGGAAACAGTTAATGTTCATAACAATTCTCTGAAGTATTTCCAAGTTGAAATTGTTCATCTTGGTTGATATTTCAAGGAAATTAGTTGTCCATTCCAGTTGTTAATTATTATTTAGATGGTCTTGCCAGTTCTATAAGGTACCAGTCTCAACACTATGATGTATTATGTTCTGTATCATGTGCTCACGAGAAGTATTGTGTATGTGTTCAGAAGTATTGTGTGTTAAAGACTAAAGTAACACATAACAGTTAACATGTTTCCAGCATACCAATAATTTATTATGTTAGTTGGCCGTTCTGTTCTACTGTTTGTAGAAATTGTTGATGTAAGGCATTTGATTATGTAACCCTTGCGCAGATATTTTGTATCAAATTAAGAACGAGAAAATATTTCTTCATCTCTTCATCTATTCCATTTCTTTGGCTTCAGGGGACTTTAGCAATTGGAAGGGGGTGGGGGGATGGGGATCTTGGGGGCAGCCAGAGCAAAGGCACATGATGACATCAAACATGTTACAAATAGACTTCCAACAATGCCTGTTTTAACAAGGGTCCTCAAATCGCAGACTGATTCAAAATGTCATCATCAATACTTGTTTTAGAAAGTAGTCTTAGTTATAAATATGTAGTGTGTGAATATTCTGAATATTTACTGTTTAAGACATAAGATTAACATAGCATTTTCTTATGACAATTACAAAACATCAAAATTTGCTATTGTTGCAAATCGTTTCAGAGGCATACTTCATGGTTAGTGTATAATATAGCCTACATTAAAAGACATTGCGGTCATCTAGAACATCAATGGAAGATTCGGTTTTATGAAATGTTGTGAACCTACCATGAGCTTCAATATAGTCTACTTGAGTCGGGTCGATCCCATGTCGTGTGTAGATGTCATTTAGCAGTTCCTGCTGTTGTTTCCCTGAGGGTGCTGTGATGGGCGTAACCTGCCGGCCATCTTGATTCAATCCCGTCACAATAGTTCCCCAAATGTTGTCACCATCATGCAAAGCCTGAAATATATAATCATGGGATGGATGATTATGTTTTCCCCTGTCAAATGATATTCTGGTTTCGTGGTTATAGTATTATTCAATTTAGTAAAATCTAAATATTTTTAGTATTTGCGTACTTATCCTGCATTACCTAACAGCGATGGTCCTGGGGGAGGAAATAAGTTGTTGTTCTGAAGTCCCTATTACTGACCACCGCCGCTGTCCTGTCACCCGAGCTCTGAGAAAAACATACTTTTGAGGTTTCTGAGGCAAAATTGTGTGTGTGTGTGGGGGGGGGGGGGGGAGTTTGCGACGGGTGGGCCTTCAACGTAGTAATGCAGGATAAGTATACAAATGTAAAATGTAAAAACTATTAAGTTTCCGCTACATTTTTTACTTATCCTGCATTACTCCTTAATGCATCTGTATCGAACGGTTTGGAGGTGGGTTAACCTTCAGAATACAGAAACCTCAATAATTCACAGCTGAAACACGACACCAGTTGGTCGATAAACCGTGAAGCAGAAAAGTTAAGAAAAACGCCATAACGGTAGGGTTGTTCAAATATCAAAACGATTGAACATAGGATTTAAAGAGAAATTCCCCATACACATTTAGTAATAAAGAAAATAATAGCTAAACAGCTAATTCTTTACTTACTATGTCAAAGAGCCGGTGTTGACAAACAAGATTGTCTGATATTCTTCCACTGGCGGAAACTGAGCGACTGCACGTGGAAGTAGGCTGGCTCTGTATAGGGCGAGTTCATTATTTTCGTCGTGGGTTGGTAACCAGGGCCAAAACTTCGCACGCCTTCGACGTCCTTCATCGCTACATCGCGAAGATAATGACTAACGAGAACTGTGTCGAACCTCCAAAAACATCCTTCCGTGATTGTTCTAATAGAACAATTGTTGTGTAAAGCGAAGGTAAAGGCTAACACCCTGAAATCGTGAGGGTAATTCCCTCTAGGCGGATTCCGTTTGGCGATCACGTAAGCCTGAAGGATGACTGCGCGTAACCATAGGGATATGGTGTTACGTCTAACTTTGGTCGGTGGACGTAGTATACACGGGTATAAGTAACTGCTTCCTCGAACCACGCCTAGTCTTGGAGCGGCGGATGAAAACTCGAACTGCTCGCACCGAGCCCAGAAAAAAATCACCTTCATCTACGGCTCCCACAACAGTCGATATTGGCGGGATGGCGAAGGAACGATCGGATTGGCCTGGTAGTTGATTTTTGCCATAAAATCCCAGCATAACCCAAGATGTACCAATCCGTGCATCCCATGCTCAAAGCTGTCCCGGATGATGTCGATCGCATGTAGGTTGCTAACCCGTGCCGCTGTGGCTAATGCCAAAAGAAAACCATTGTTTCCTTGTTGAGGTCATAAAATGAGGATGCATGGAGGGGCTCGAAGAGGGGCTCAAAGTACCATGTTCAAGTCCCATGCAGGTTGGTGGAACTTGGCCTTCTGATCCTCAAGCCTGAATGAGCGTAGTAGGGCCTGTAGTTCCGTGACCATGGTCACCTTGCGATTTTCCGGAACGGCAAACACTGAGTTAAGTTCAACCAAATATGAAGTAATAGTGCTACCAACCAAGTGTCTTGGGTACGCAAATGTAGGAGGTATTCCGCTAGGAATTGTTGTGACGCAATAGTAGCGTCTAGATTCTTTTGCCTTGCAAAAAGTCTCAAATGATCCCCACTTGTCATCGTATAGTCTTCTGGGAGAGGAACGATAAATTAAAGCTATAGCTTTTGCTGCCCGCGCCGAATAGCCCTTCGCACTTTAACGCCTTTTAAAGACAAACCATGCATGCAGCCGCAACCTGTCTGACGTTGGGTGAGGCAATTTGCTGTGAGGGTGGATGAGTAGGTTGGACCACTGTGGGAGGGGTAGTGGATCGTCTTCTGCTAGATTTTTCTGAGCCACCAGGACGCAACCAAAGTGAGAGTAAGATACCTTGTCTCCTTGATCCCTTGTGTCACCTTGGTAAGTAAAACTGGTGGCGGAAAAGCGTACGCTTTTAGTCCTTCCCAAGGGATGCTAAACGCGTCCACCGCCCAAGTCTGCAGATCCAGTAACGGGGAGATATACGTCATTAGTTGGTGGTTTAGGCAAGTAGCAAACAAGTCGATGTTTGGTTGCCCGAACTTCTGAAGCAGTAACTGGAATGCTTCTGTGTGAAGTTCACACTCGATGGGGGCCACCCGGTCTGGACGCGATAAAACATCGACCAGAATGTTTCGACATCCGGGGATGTGCTGAACTATAAACTGTAGTTGCAGTCGATCCACTAGATGGAAAAATTTGAATGTCTGTAGTTGGAGAGAGCGGGAGTGCGTTGTTCCCTGGTTTCGCAGGCACCACACCACAGTTCTGTTGTCTGTGTATACTGCGAGTTGGGCTGACTGTAGTTGATTCTGCCAATGTGATATGGCCAGAATTAAAGCTTCCAACACCATGTTGTTTATGTGCCACTTTCGCTGAGCTCCGGACCATAGCCTTCAGGCTGTCTGGCCGTGCAAGTGAGCACCCCACCCCTGAAGGGAGGCGTCTGCGAACAGGTGTAGATTCGGGGATAACCCGAATAAAGAGCCTCCTCATACGAAATCAGCTTCATCGATTGAGGTAAGCCCTTTCTTGAGCCGGTAGAGTGATGGTAGAGTGGATCATGACGCCTGATGTAAGGGTTAAGGAAATGATGAATTGGGCGCAGTCGTTAGCGGCCTATGCTAGTTAAGTCCTGTGCCGAGGTGAGTAAACCTAACAACACTTGCCATTGGCGAAGCGTGCGTGGTTGGTGTAGAGCAGGTTACAAGAGGCGTAAAATCTTGTGCAATCTGTCCCTCGGTACTGATGGGAGATCCTGGTCTGTCTGGAACAGGCCTCCTATAAACTGAAGCCGATAGGAAGGAGATAACTCCGACTTCGCCTCGTTGGTTATCCATCCCAGTTGATATAGTAGCCGTCTGCCTGATGAATTCCCGGTGGCGTACTAACGTTGGCGTGTGTTGATGACACAGTAGACCGTCCTCTATCTACGACTTGAACCAAGTGTTCGTCAGGAGTAGATACGCAGTTATTGGCTTCATTACTCTTGGAAATAGCCATGGGGTCAGTGAAATGCCAAATGGGAAAACTACCCATTGGTAGTGAACTCCATTGAACTGGAACCTCAGGAGTCTGCGGTCGGAGGGATGGATAGTCGAGACTGATCAAGGATCGAGCGCATTGATGTTGATTCTGAGCAGTCTCAATGTGGTGAGGCGGCAATAATGTGAACGCTTCAGGTAACATTCGTTGAACACGGAGAGATTTGGATAATTCTCATCCTTCATGGGTACCAGGCAGATAGGAGGATAAAACCCCGGTGTTAAGACTGGGTTGTGAGCCATCTCTACAGCTCTTCTCACCAACAGTATGTTCTATGTTGGATTTCCCAAATCAAACTGTGGTCAATGGTGGGGTTACCTCTACGTGTATACAAAAACCATGATGTAGTACAATGAGTATGTAGTCGTCCTCGAGACTTGCCTCTGCCACGCCCTTCCCAACGAAGGGAATACTGGTCTCCTTTGAGAGACGCGCGTCTAGGCTTAAAATTGCCTGACCTGACCAAGACTAAAAGAAACGTGCTTGAGTCTTGAGCGCAGTGTCATTCCAAGCGTTTTTGGAACTTGGCGTGCGTGTCTGCGATCTGTTCATTGAACAGGGGTGTAGATGACCAAGCTTGACGAAGCATCCTGCGGTTGAAATCAGAGTCCCAGTTGGAAAAACTCTAAAGTCTGCGTGTGACGGTAATTTCCGCCAGAGCGGACTCAAGATGAATTTTCATGTGGTCAATCTGACGCTGTTGGAAAATCACCATAGTTTGAAAGTGATCTAATCGGATAGGGTTATCCTCTGATAGATCCTGATCCACCGCAAGCATTGACGATGTTGGTGGCATAAATGACGGAGCAAATGTAAGTTTGGAGAAGTCTTCCTCCAATGACCTCGTGGTATTTACCCCGTTACCAGGGGAGGGCGTCACTGACACGAGATGGTCTGCTACCCACTCGGGCACTTGCGCTAAGCCGGCGATCTGCTCCGGTGCGTTGTGCCTCCTATGTCAGAAGGCTTTGATAACCCGCCTGGATAAGGAGTCATGTGCCGATGTTACCGTACGCGCTGTCCAGCGATGTATTCTGTACCAGAAGGCACATTAGGCGTTTGGTTTACGTTAGGCGCAGGTGTAGGCGCTAACACTTGTGCCAAAGTTGTTGAAACAGCGCTAAGCTGATCATGTGCCGGTTGCGTAACATTGTACGCTGAAGTTATTGTAGAGGCGCTTGGGTAGTAGTCAGGCGCTGCGCTCGGCGCAGGTAACTGAGACACAAAGCTCATTGGTTTTGACTTGATCATGGCTTGCGTCTGCGCTACCCCCGTCAAAGCGTCTTGAGACGCTGGCGCCGGCGTCGCAGATTTCGCACATCTGGATGTCTCAGGCGGCTGAACATAATGAGCAGTTACGATACTCACAAAATCCTCCGGTATTGTTGATTTCTGTGGAGGGTGAACGTCTGCAGTCACAGTTACGGGCGTCATATTACCCGCCGAAAATAACGGTTGGGTGGTAATGACCGAACCATGTCTTTCGCTATTCAGCGATTGTGACATTCCTCTCGTCTCACGATGGGATTGCCTTATAATATGATTGTGAGTAACCTGCCTTTATATTGGAAAACCCGTTGGAGAGAGATTTACATAAAAATTACATTTAGAATTTGGCGAGCACATCTGCGGGCATGCCGAATAACGTGGATAAAGATCTTTGAGCGATTATTCCCACGACAATATGTGCAACGCCCAAGCATAGTTAACGCAATTAAACCATTGTTGATGAAATGGAACTGGAAGAATGCCGTAGAATTGAATAATAATCTACATTAAGAGTTTGGCGAGCAAATCTGCGTGCAAGCCAACCAACGTGGATGATAATCTTTGGAAGATTTTTCCCACAACAAAATGTACAACGCGCAGCATAAGTTACGCAATGAAAGCCTTGTTGACGAAACGCTACCGGAAGAATACCGTAGATTTGAACAATGATCTGTCGGCAAAAATACGAGTTGAAAGCGTATACAATATCTTTATATACGCAACTCAATGTAAACCAAGGCTATTTACATCTAGAGTTTGGCGAGCACATGTGCGTGCAAGCCAACCGACGTGGATGATGATCTTTATAAGATTTTTTCACGACAATTAGTACAACGCGCAAGCATAAGTTACGCAATTAAAGAATTGTTGACGAAGAGGGACTGGAAGAAAGCCGTAGAATTTATATCGATCTATCGGCAAACATATTTTAACGAGTTGAAAGTGTATACAATAAGTTATACTGGTATATGTATGCGCAACTCACTGTTACGCCAAAGCTAGTAGTATTTAAGAACACAAGAATATGTTATACATGCGTAGCTGAGAATTGTAAACAATTTGACTACCCTGGCAGGCAACCAATTGTAACAAAATTCAAAATGGCGACGAAAAACAAATATGTGGCGGGAAAAAAGTCTTTTTACGCCTAATGAATTCATATAAAACTACACAACATAGTGAAAGTAATATGAAAAGAATACATCACCCATCGCAGATCAATGTTAGGATTGTAGACGAAAACTAAAGGCCTAAATTAATCCAAAAGGAGAGCTCCGCTGGAACACGTCCTTGCTGTATTGCGACAAGCAGTGATGTAAAGAAGGTGACCTTAGGTGTCATCAAGGTCACAGGACAGCGGAGGTGGTCAGTAAAAGGGACTTCAGAACAACAACTTTATTTCTTCAGCCAGGACCATCGCTGTTGCGCTGTCCTTCTAGTTGTCGTAAGGTAAGCAGTGAATGCATTAAGGAGTAATGCAGGATAAGTTAAAAAAATATATAATACTTTTGCGACACACACAACTGTGCAATTGTCTTACTTGACTTAGGAGTTTCACGATGACGATTCCACATCCTTCTCCTCTGGTATAACCATCGGCATTTGCTGAGAAGGCGTGGCACTGTCCAGTGGGAGACAACATCCGAGCCTTGCTAAGCTTGATGAAATACCCTGGATGGAGAAGTAGGTTTACTCCTCCACAAATTGCCATTGTACAATCACCTGGGAAAAATATAAAACAATAGACCATGTAAACAAACGAACGTCCTGTATCAAAAGGACACTGTGGAGGGGATAAAGATGAAATGTCTTTTGGAAAACAATATAATTTTTGCTTGAATTCACTCTTTTATTTGTTTGTGAAGCATCACATCAACGTCATAATGTTTTCTCGAATAATATCTGACGGGTTTTGTCATGTTCATAGTGATTGATTGATTGATTAAGTATGGTTTTACACCGCTTTTAGCACGTTATTGGCGTCACGTTTCTTGTTTGTGACGTCATCCTATATTTGACGTTGATACTTGTAACTCAGTTACCTCTGTTGCAAGCTTTGTTCTCTATTATATTTATTAATAAAGTCACGAACGTGGTTTCTTTAAACATTATTGCCATTGCGCATCACAATTAACGATATAAAAACACAAAACAGTGTCGAATAACGAATTTCTGTACCAGAATTTTCATGTGAAATATGTGACGCGGGTGTTGCAAAATCAAAAATGGCTTCTTCTGACGTTAAGCGGTCTAATATTAGGTCAGTAACAACCATCTTGTATGTTTACTGACGATATACGGGCTCATATGGGGTTAGTAGTTCTGCTCTCTGATTGGTCAATCTTACTATGAGGCATAATAAGAGATGTCATACCCACCTGCTGTGAGTGCCAGTCATGAGATGCTCTACTCACCTGCTGTGAGTGCCAGTCATGAGATGCTGTACCCACCTGCTGTGAGTGCAAGTCATGAGATGCTATACCCATCTGCTGTGAGTGCCAGTCATGAGATGCAATACCCACCTGCTGTGAGTGCCAGTCATGAGATGCTATACCCACCTGCTGTGAGTGCCAGTCATGAGATGCAATACCCACCTGCTGTGAGTGCCAGTCATGAGATGCTCTACTCATCTGCTGTGAGTGCCAGTCATGAGATGCTCTACTCACCTGCTGTGAATGCCAGTCATGAGATGCAATACTCAACTGCTGTGAGGGCCAGTCATGAGATGCTGTACCCACCTGCTGTGAGTGCCAGTCATGAGATGCAATACTCACCTGCTGTGAGTGCCAGTCATGAGAAGCAATACTCACCTGCTGTGAGTGCCAGTCATGAGATGCTCTACTCACCTGCTGTGAGTGCCAGTCATGAGATGCAATACTCAACTGCTGTGAGGGCCAGTCATGAGATGCAATACGAACCTGCTGTGAGTGCCAGTCATGAGATGCTATACCCACCTGCTGTGAGTGCCAGTCATGAGATGCAATACTCAACTGCTGTGGGTGCCAGCCATGAGATGCTCTACTCACCTGCTGTGAGTGCCAGTCATGAGATGCTCTACCCATCTGCTGTGAGTGCAAGTCATAAGAAGCTGTACCCACCTGCTCTGAGTGCCAGTCCTGCCTGATGTATTGCCACGATGGAGGAGGAACACGCTGTGTCTATGGTCATGGACGGTCCTGCCAGGTTGTACACGAATGACACCCTGTTGGATATTATAGAACCGCCCTGTCCTGTCACGGTGTAGTTGCTGACATCCGGTGATACATCTGATATCAAGAGACCATAGTCCACAGCCATGTTTCCTACAATTGAAACAAAGTTATATTACCATGAGTGTCGTCGCCACTTGATGATGGAAAGTGACTAAATAAATCTGTCAATGCATAAGTTATCAAATCAAATCAGCAATTATTGAACTATTATAAACCTACAATGAATATCTGCATCAATTGTATGTGCACTTGTGTGGATTGAATGTCCTGTGCAGTCAAAATGTTGATGACTGTCCATATGATGCCTGGTAGCCTTGTCATAAAAGTTCCCCACTTAACCCCCTGGATGTCATTTGGACATATATGTCCCTACACGAAAGGCAGTTGCTGTGCCAGAGGGACATATATATGTTCTTCTGAAACATCATGTTAAAGAATTGAAATAACATATTTTTGGATTACCCCAAGCCCATAGTAATTGCAACATCGCAAAAATAGTAATAGCCATTTGTTTTTTTAATTTGTTTTCGATACTATCTTGAAATTTCAAGTTCGTTTATTGAGATTTCAACTTAGTCTCTTGACATTTCAACATAACATCTTGTTATTTCAAGAAAAGAATTAAAAAAAACAAATGGCGAAAAAGGCTTCCGTACATATATGCAGTGTCTAATGTATTTATTATATACTGAACCGCAAAAGAAACGTCGCCATGGATAGATATAAAAGAAACCGTATTTGTCCTAACACTGTAAACAGACTTTGAGACATATTAAACAGATGAAACTTGGCAAAACTTATGATCAAGGGTGAAATTAAAGTGTCAAATGTTCTTAAAGGGAAACACAACATTAGTCTCTGAGAAAATGGTATCACAAATCAGAATCTCGTGTGTCCGCCATGTGCATTGATGACTGCCGTGCAACGTCGATACATGGAATGAATGAGGCGGTTGAAGAAAGCCATAGGCACTTAAGTCCACACTCTTAGGAACGCCTGACGCAGTTCAGCTGCAGTTGTCGACCTTGGTCGGACGTCATTCAGCCATCTTTGAATCTCGTCCCACAGGTGCTCAGTGGGATTTAAATCGGGACTGAGGGCAGGCGACTGCATAGTTCTGATGCCATTCTGCTGGAGGAAGTCTCTTGTTGCTCTCGCAGTCTGGGCACGGGCGTTATCATGCTGATACGTGCCAACTGAGGTATGGCGTGTGATCTCCAGATTTGATCAATGTACCGAGCTGCTGTGACACCATTGCCTCTCCCTGGACAGATGTTCTGGAGGAACACATGACAGACCCTCTGTGCAAGACCAATTCCACCCCATACCATGATGCTCGGACCACCCCACGAGTCTCTCCCAACAACACAAGCATCCGAATAACGTTCCCCACGGCGTCGCCAGACTCTCTCTCTCTATCTCTCTATCTCTATCTGTTGTTGAGATACAGCAACGCCTCTCGTCTCAGAAGAGGACACTTCTCCACTGCTGGTGTTGCCAATGCTGGTGCTGTGTTGCCGACTAAAGACGATCCCGGCGATGACGTGGTGTCCGAATGGGTCCTCGGTATGGCCTGTGACAGTGTATGTGTCTGCTCGTCAATCGGCGACGCACGGTGTCCGCACTAATGTGTCTCTGGTGTATCCCCATGGTCTGTCGAGCAGTTTCCGCAGCAGTAACAAAGCGATCTTGAGGATGCTGACAATCCTGACGTCGAGTACTGGCCCTTGGTTCTTCCACTACGCCGTCGGTCATCTGTTGTGTTGGTGGCCTGGTACCGTTGCTGGAGCCTGTATATGGTCCTTACGTGGACTTGAAATGCACTGGCCACTTGCCTGTCGGTTTGTCCAGCTTGCAATCGTCCAAGGGCTTGATGTCGCTGATTTCTTGTCGATCTTGGCATGTGGTAGCAATTCAATAACGAGTGTATGTTATCCGATCTGGGTGGATTTTTATAGGGCAAGAAATTGGGGAACGCATGTGCATTTCAATTTGCATAGAACTGCATCGGGTTACTATGGCCGTTGCCATGATGCATTGGGCGATCGGTTTTATTTTTATCCGCTTTGTTTTTTATCATCAAATTTCACTTTGTCCGGACAAGGTAATGTTAAATTTTAGAAACTTTGACAAAAATTACCCAGATATTCAAATGACAACTTTTCATGAAATGTTACTGGGGTGACGTTTCTTTTGCGATTCAGTATATATTGTTTATATCACAATATATTTATATCACTAAATAAACAAGAACTATATGATTTTGAATTATGAACGTGTGAATGTCAGTTAAAATTACTTGAATACCTGTTACCGATTAAGCTATTTATTACTCCTGATTGAACGAGTTAGTGTGTCTAAATATAAATAGCTAGGTCTCTGACGGTAGAATTCATTAGATATATATTAAATTATTAAATTCATAATCTATTGTTAAGTTTCAGTATGTAATTTTGGCATTGATGCTGTATGTTATATTTAAATATTTTATTATTATTGCAAAAATAAGTTTTTATTTTCACGAATTCAAATGAAACCGCACTGCAGATATTATTTATAACAATACCGCACTTAGCGCATCTATCTCGCACAAACATCTGGGCGTTACTCTCTCTCATGATATGAAGTGGACAACTCACGTTGATAACATTTGCCGCTCAGCTATCGAAATGATTTGTTCGATAACAACCGTTAAATATTTACTTGACAGACAAACCCTGTCCAAAGTCTATCTTGTTTTCTTAAGGCCTATATTAGAATATGCTTCAGAGGCATGGGACAACTGCAGTCAAGAAAATTCCGAAAAACTTGAAATGATTTAACTCGAAGCCGCTCGCATGGTAACAGGTCTCCCTAAATTCTCCTCAAGATCGAGTTTATATTTTGAGACAGGATGGGAATCACTATCTCATAGAAGGAAAAATAAAAAAACTTTGTACAATCTACAGTATTGTTAATAACCTATGTCCATCGTATTTACATGACACATTATAAAAGCTGGAACTACATGTACAATACAAAATATTCTCTACGGTGATGTATCCCTAGCTGAAAGTCACAATAACCTCATCTTCAACAGCGTTCAAAAATATACACTGTCGGCTAATAGATTCGAGTAACCCTTTATCATAAATATCATTAATGTTTAAACTGCATGCATGTATATGAATACATGGGTATCTCTACCTCCTTCTGTAAGCATAATGTTTACGGGTATATGTATCCTGGTGTATGTGTGTAAATATGTGTATGTGAATGTATATATATGTATGCATGCGTATACAAGGGTATATGTGTATGTATCTACATGTAGTGTGTGTATGTGTGCATATATGTACATGTATATAAGTGTATGTATGATTGTGTAATTATATATGTAGTCTTGCATGTATTTTGGATTAATGTGTATATACAAGTAAATTATGTCTATAGGCAATTCTTATGTATGTCTATGTTATTCTTGCAAACATTATGTTTATGTTCTTGTGAAAATATATTTCTCTTTGTTACTATAAATATAATATGTGCATATGTATATGAGTATGTGTATGTATGTATGATTTTGTGTATATATGATTATGTGTATATGTATGTATTTCTGTATACGTATGTATATGTGTGTGTGTATGTATATGTGTATATATATGTCTAATCAATGTCTGTACATATAGAGTAGGGAAAGGGCCATCTAAGTTGGATAACTTATGCCCAATCCCGTTGACCATATATGTCAATAACATATGTTTAAAACAAATAAAACAAATGAAGCTGTTATCGACAGTTTGGTTTCAATCATCCACCATATCGAAGTTGTCGAGAGCGGAACATATCCGATTGTTCGTCTGGAACATAATACCGTGACCCGCGACCTTTGACATGCCACGTCACAGAGGTTGCAGGTGCCCGAGTGAAACAAAATAAAGTTCGATGTTGTAATCACAAACAGTGTTAATATCAAATCCAATGCAAATACTTATACAATATATGATTTAATCTTTACTCCATGTTTTGATTGTGGAGTCAGCGCGAAGAACACAAGTGAAATGTATAAAGACGTACGTGCGCCTCCCGCCGAGAACATGAATATTCATAGTAATATGAATATATAAAATAGCCCCACGTTGCAGACGACAACATTGCGATCGAAGCTGTCCAAACAAGCATGTCTGCAGTAGGACAAAGAGATGGTGATGATGATGATGATGATGATGATGATGATGATGATTTGGGGAAGTCGGACATATATCAGTTGATTCTCTCGATTCCGACTCCGAGTCTGATTCCCATGAAGAAATAAGTGGTAAGTAGCATTCATTAATTTTCAGTAAATTTAGTAACATGGCTACTGTCAGTGTCAAAACAATGGCGGAAATACGAATTTGAAGTGTTTTGTAATTTTCGTATTTGTAGGCTAAACGTGACAGTTGTGATGTTTCAAGTGTTAAAAATGTCTACCATACCGTTATAATCCTAGCAGAAACTATGGCTGGGACGAGTCCAAATTTACTACCCCGGTACCCACGCACCTATTACCCGACCCTACCCGGATACACACTGTAGGTCTCAAGAGATAGGTACAAAATATCCGATTGGGAATAGTTTGACTGTAGCCCTGGACAAAATGTATTTAGATACACGTATTGATCTGGTCATGCATACACTGATGTTGACTGAAATTTTATCTTTATTCAAACATATAAAAGTCCTGGTGCACAGTCAGAAAGAAATGGGAACATTAGTGACTTGTAGCGTAACCATATAGTTCCAGATCATTTTTGTCATTAAACAATATATCACATGACCAACCACGGGTCCGGGTAGTCCTGTGGGTACCCGGGTCCTTCTCAGTACCCACCCGTACCGAGTACCCGAATTCCCCGTCCCAGCCCTAGTAGAAACAGCCAACGTCCTTGTCTATTATTTCATGAAATATGAATCTTGATTTGAAATGATTTGAAAGAAAGGTTCGTTTAATTGTGAAATTTTAACATGTTTACATGTGGCCTACACGTTCGTGGAACACATATATCCTAATCTTTATGTAGTAGTAATGAAGAATAAGTCTTTCAATCTGTACCAAACTAAAAAGGTCACAGGTTATGTATATCAATTACAAGCATAATATTAGTCTTGATGAAAATAAAGTTGCCACGTTATTATTAATATTGTGTTGTTAAATATGCACCATATCTAGTCTGAAATAGTTCTTCAATAAACTTAATAGATATGTTTAAAAAAATATGTATAAATTAAGATCGATAATAAAAGTAAAATACATGATTAGAGAAATGAACTTCCATGAAATCCTGTGTCCCCAAGGGAGGTAATATAGAACATAAACCATTATCTCCCCTTGATCAATAATAAAACATGAGTCAGCAGTGACATCACTGCTTTGTCACCTCCACGGACGGGCGTTCTTTGTATCCCTTGAGGAAATTAAAGCTTATTGTTTCTATATTTTGCGTGTTTCTACACTCATCGTATGCTGCTACATTGTTACCTGTTTATGTGCTGTTACCTTTTGGCCTTCCCATTTGTAATTTGTAACGTTTATCGCTCGTTTGTGGCTCTAGTCACAGTAATTTACGGACGCAATGTTGTTCCCGCCATTTTTGCCATTCAACACTTCGCCACGTCAATTCGTGTTCTGCGTTTTGAATTCTTTCTTTGGCTTGGGTAATATGTATTTTGTTTTGGCGTGCTTAAAGCTTTGCCTTTTCGCAACGTTTTAGCGTAATTGTTTGCTCTCATAAGCTTCAATAAAATACATTCAAAGTTTTTGATTTACATTATGCTTCCCGTACTTTGTGGTTTTGCCACAGGGTTATGTTTTTGTTTAAATTCTAGATTTTCTGCTTCGCTGCACTTGTAGATGCAGCGGGAACAAATCTGGTCGGGGTCGCCCCTTCTGCTGTGATTGTATGACGCCCTGTACTTTCATAACACAGTGTCATTGTTGCAGTCCTTCGTAGCTGTTTTCCTTCAACCCGATACGAGTATCCAGGACACGCCTCACTCAACATGCTCGTCGACCCTGACGCTGATATGGCTTACAGCTCGGAGACTGCGGTCTTTCTACACCACCCTTTATCGACAACATCTTCCCTCCCGGTGACGCCCGTAACGGGACCGGTCTTCCGTCTCCTCCGCCATCTACGTTGATACACCGGTGCTCCCGAGAAGCAACGCCACCGGCGCCTGAGTATCTCAGCCGAGCTTCCCGGCGCCCTGCCACCTTAGTCAAGCTTTCCGGCGCTCCCGAGAAGCAACACCACCGGCATCTGAGTATCTCAGCCGAGCTTCCCGGCGCCCCTGCCACCTGAGTCAAGCTTCCCGGCGCTTCCAACACCACCGGCGCTCCCGAGAAGCAACAGCACCGGCGCCTGAGTATCTCAGCCGAGCTTCCCGGCGCCCCTGCCACCTGAGTCAAGCTTCCCGGCGCTCCCAACACCACCGGCGCTCCCGAGAAGCAACACCACCGGCATCTGAGTATCTCAGCCGAGCTTCCCGGCGCCCCTGCCACCTGAGCCAAGCTTCCCGGCGCCCCTGCCACCTGAGTCAAGCTTCCCGACGCTCCCAACACCACCAGCGCTCCCAGGAAGCACCACCGCCGCTTGAGTATCTCAGCCAAGCTTCCCGGCGCCCCTGCCACCTTAGTCAAGCTTCCCGGCGCCCCTGCCACCTGAGCCAAGCTTCCCGACGCTCCCAACACCACCAGCGCTCCCAGGAAGCAACACCACCGGCGCCTGAGTATCTTAGCCAAGCTTCCCGGCGCTCCCAACACCACCGGCGCTCCCAGGAAGCAACACCACCGGCGCCTGAGTATATCAGCCGAGCTTCCCGGCGCCCCCAGCGTCCCAGGCGCCCGCGGCGCCTGAGTCAACCGATTCCCGGCGACTGAGTATCTCAACCGATTTTCTACTTCGGGGCGCCATTCGCAATTGCCTCTCAGTGGGTACACCACTTGAGGATTGTCTGTGTTTGGAGAGTGCACCTCATTTCCGGCTCCAATGCGGCTTTCTCGGCTACTGCGCAGAGTGATTTACATGTCACTTGTCAAGTACTCCGACTCTAAACAACTCCGACCGGAATTAGGTCAATTGGCCAATGGCGAGCAGTGTAATGTATTTCTACAGATTGGTTTGCATGCTTACATGTATGCATGGTGCAACCACTCGACCAGACGCCTGTCGCAGTCCACCCATGTACAGATGATGGAAACGATAGACCTCCGCTGCCAACACGGCAGTCGCGAGGCACCACGTTTCATCGCCCCCTCGCTATAAGAACAATAGCGCCTATACGACGTTCAAGGGATGGAAAAGATCGCCTTCCTTCGTACGGTTTGATCTTTCAGACTACGACACCTTTATATCTTCAGCCTTGGCTACCAGATACAGCGTCGATTTCGTCCTACGACCGTTCCATCGACCCCATCGTGTTGTCGTCCTTCATCGCCACCTCGATATAAGAACAGGAGCGCTTATACGACGCTCAGGGGATGGAAACGGTGCGATCTACCCGAACCACAGTTTTACAGATTTCCTCATTCTCTTATGGACACATCGCCGCGACTTCCGACTACCCGGCTACGTCGATGCCTCGGCGGTCGATTGTGGAGCTCGTTTATTTCGTGTACATGGGGTTTGGTTCGCAGGCGAGCACACCTCTCCACGTATCGTGCTGACGGTACACGATCGGAAACCCCTGTTGCTGACTTTTCAACTTTGCAGTCTTGTAGGTGAACTCATTTACCATGACTTTCCGCTCTTGTCAGTGGCTAGTGTTCTAGGATTGCCCACTCCAGCCCACGTTGTGACTGACTGTGTTCCGGAGATCATCACCATCGGCACAGCAACAGCCTCGAGATAAAAGCGCTTATCCTGGACGTCACTTGCTGGCAGAGAATTCTCGGTCGCGCCCTGTTGATCATGTCAATGGACAACATCACCATGGTGCGGTCTTTGAGGAACCAGGGTACTCTCCACTCTCCGTCCCTGCAAAACCAGACCTTCCGCTTCCTCGACTTGGTGGTCAGCCTGAACCTGTACTTTCTCGTCTTGCACTCACATGTTTGAGAGCATGTTCTGGCACTGGCTTTGTCCAGGCCGGACTAGGTGGCTCCCATCGAGTGGAAGCTCCACCCAGTGGTCTTCGCCAGACTATGTCAAACGACAAACATCGATCTGTTCGCCACATCTCAGTTGTCGCCTTACATTACACCGGTGCCAGATCCGGCCGCTGTGGCAGTCGACGCCTTCAGTTTTCCCTGGGAAGGATTACACGCGTACGCTTTTCCGCCTCCGGTTCTCCCTCCCACGGTTCTTCAAAGATCCAGACCACTCGGCACCTGACACTGATTTTGGTCGCGCCTTGGTTGTCGGCCAAAAGTTGGTTTGTCGACCTCCGAAACATCGCCAGAGACAACCCCCTGGAACTTTCGGTGTGGTCCAACCTTCTGCTCCACCCACACAGTCGCTTGCCACACCCGCACGGTTTCGTCTGCACGCCTGGCACATCTGCAGAAAGCCCCATGAGCCAAGGGCTAGAGCAGCCAAGGTTATTGCTTCAGCCCACCGTCCATCTACACATGATGATAAATGGTGCTCTATCTAGGCATTCTGTTCAGACAAACACAAGGATCCGATGACAGCCTCACCGCAGGTCCTGTCTGAGTTCCTTCTGTACTTGCGCAGCACACGTCGGTTGAAAGGCTCTACCATCTCCACATACCTGGTCACCATTAACTCCATTCTTGCCATCCCGAATGATCGGAGAATGACGAAAATTCCCGAACTACAGGCCTTGCTGCGCTCGTTCCGTCTTGAAGCAAAAAAAAAGCCAAGTTTAGACCGCCTGCGTTGGATCGGAATGTGGTCTTAAACGCTCTTCGGAAGGTTCTCTTCGAACCACTCCACTCGTCTTCCTTCTACAACCTAAGGAAGAAGACGGTGTTTCTACTGATTTTGGCTACTGCCGCTCGGGTCAGTGAGCTCCACGCCCTCGACGTCTCCCGTGTCCGTTTCGAACGCGCCGTTCATCATGGGCCGTGCTGGGACTTAATCGTAAAGATCAACTCCCAAGACAGTCTGACAGATAATTCATTATCCCCTCCCCCCTCGTACATTGTGTGTGCCGAGGAGGAGGAGGAGCGTTTATTATGCTACGATGATCTAAAGCCTGCCGCAAGTCTAGGAAACGCATTTTTCTGCCGGTTTCCCCTTCAGAGGTCAGCCGGAATACTTTTCCCCGGTGGCTCCTCCAAGCTATATTATAAAGCCGCCGCTTTGGACCCTCCCCCAAGGCTATCAACCTACACGAGATCAGGGCTATCGCATTTACCATGGATCTTCACAGTATAACTGTTCCATCCAGTCGCTCATGGTAGGCTGTTCTTGGCGATCTGACACAGACTTCGCCAGCCACTACCTACGTGATGTAGCCTTGGACGATGTCACCGGCGTTCATAGTTATCATTCCTGGTTGTAGCCCAACAGGTCGCCTATCACCGACGCCACTGATGCTCCGATTCGCTGAGCGGGGCCCGTCGACCTCTCTGGTGTTTATCACCCCAGACAAGGGGGCTCTACTGCGTTCCGCATTCGCTCTTAGGTCAATTCTAGTTTTTTGCTACCCGCCTCATACTATTTCTGTCACCTATTTCGGTTCTCCTTTTTGCATCGACTCTCGTTTCCTAAGGACAGGAATGGTAGTAGATGTTGACACCGACGCCGAGGGCGCTGATTCTCCGATACCCTGATACCCCGTCGACCTCTCTGATGTTCCTCACCTCCAGACTAGAGAGTTTTTCTGCGTTCCACATTCGCTCTTGGGAATTGTCGTAGATATTGACGCCGACGCCGCTGATTCTTCGATACCCCGAGCGGGGCACGTCGAACTCTCTGGTGTTTATCACCTCAGATTAGAGGGCACTACTGCGTTCCGCTTTTGCTCTTAGGTAAGTTCTAGTTTTTGGCTACCCGCCTTATTCTATTTCTGTCATCTATTCGGGCTTTTCCTTTTTGCATCGACTCTTGTTTCCTGAAGACAGGAATGGTCGTAGATGTTCCGGTCATCACTTGTATGCGGTGCGGATTCATCGGACCTTGACGAGGGTTTATTGCAGATCACACCTGAAGGTATGCCCACCGGCCATGACGTCTGATAAGGATGCAATACGGAGTAATGTAGGATAAGTTAAAAAAATTAGTAAAATCGAAATATTTTTTTTTACGTTTGTATACTTTTCCTGCATTACGAAGTCTAAGTGCCCTCCCTTCGCTTCGCTGCTTCCCCACGAAGTTTCAGATGTTATGTTTGAAGCAATTATGTGTTTTGATGTGACGTCATGACTTCCGGGTCACGTGCCGACTGTGCGAGGGGTGCTGCCTTCTACCGGTTGGAGCAACTTTTCTTCAGCAGCTGGAGCTCACACAGTTCGCCTCTCTGTCAAAAGATAGCAGTAAATGCAAAACGGAGTAATGCAGGATAAGTATACCAATGTAAAAAATATTTAGATTTTACTAAAATTAATACTAACTTAATCACCAAGTAATCTTCAAAATTATCAGGTCCCTGCTCATCAGCGGGAATCTGTTCAGTCCCTCTGCTTCTCAGCGGATGGGAACCTTTTGGCTTAACTTAATTCACGTCTGCTTTTCAGCAGAAACTTAGTATTTTGCTGCTGGCAACATAGTTGCCCATTGCTGCTGCTGCTGCTGCTTGCTACTTGCTGGTAACTCAAGTTGCCAAATATAACTCATTATAATAATAGCTTAGGGCAGCCCACAAGTCCTGCCACATCTATGACCCAACATACGTCTTTCTTATTTCTCTTGCTTTGCCATCTTTGACAAGGCAGGTTACTTTGCACGGGGTATTTCAATAATCTGAAATGTCCGGGGGGTTTTCGGGCGGGTAACATGTGCCTTCCTTTTTTCCAAATAAGTCAAACATTACCTTTTTTCAAATTCGTCAAACAATACCAAGTTACAAAGTTTGTACGTCGAAATGATGTTAACCTGTAACTTCGGATAACGGTAATACATAACAGGCAACCACGTCGTCATCGAAATCCATCGTCAAAATGTTCCCGACAGATAGATTGATTCCAGAGTTTAATTTCGATTATACTTTGAACATTTCATGACAAAAATCCCATATAAATCTAACTGATAAATAAATGTAAGATAATACAGGTCCTGTATTGGGTTTGTGTTCAGTATTCCAAGTCTTTAACAGTGCTTGATGGTCATGCAGTGGCGGGTGATGTAAATAGGGCCGGGGAAATTGAAATCGGGAAAATATGACCAGATCGCAACGTTGGAATCTTTGATGAATGAATGCGTTTATCATCAACACATTACGACAGATTTCAGATCATCGCTAGAACAGTAAGCTATGCTTACAGAATGAAGTTACTAATTCTGTTGCTGTCAAATATATGGTAAATCCCAAACGTGCATATTGTATTGTTCTGTGTTTGTATAATCGTTATTAGTTACAAATGAAAATAAACCAACGTCATTTAGGATTCATAAAGATACGAGACTAACTCGTTCATTCGTCTGTATGCAAATTTCGTCGACGTGCAAATGGACATGTCCGCCATCGCCCGGAAGGAGTATTTTCAGTGAACTGATTTACATGAGCCGTGAGGAATGCTTTTCGGTGCCACATAAGTAAAAATATGCCATGCATAAGGGCATGTTCTTTGCAGATTACCTAATGTGTTTTTTTTACTAAAAAAAGGAATAATGGCCTAAAAGAATAATGATTTATTGCAATGAAGAAAACACAAAACGTCGTATAACTTCTATTTTGAAATGCGGTTTCGTTCTCTTCTTTCTAAAAGTGTGTAATTTTAAATTTCATATGATATGAGCATGTAGGTAATAAACCACAGATTTTAGGGATAAGATTTCATTCCTTTATTATAAATAGTTTTGTCATTAATATGCATTTTCCGACATAATACGAAAATGATAACGTTATTATTTCACTAATTTACGATCAAAATGGCGTCACACATATTTGACGATTTCGCTGACTATTTTCCATGGAGATGTTTCATTTACATCACGGTAATCTGGAAACAAACAAGCTTTCGCATAAACTTTTTGGTTTTTACATTTTTGGAGATTTACAACCTGACGAGACGCGCTAAGTATTCAGTGCGGTATGTCAACAAAATAGCTGCCATGGACATTTTGTAAAAAATCGCATATTCAATTACGTTTGCCGAGCTATAAACTACTGATAATCACGTTAATGCTTAACAATATTTACATAGACAGTTAGGGAATGTTTGAACTTTTATAGTATAAAATTTGAAAAAAATGTGAGTTTTACCGTTGTTACGTTACGTCGTTTTTAGACGAAGGTGTGCACTTTTCACAACGTCACTCGCAAATAAACGCGGCACAGCGATAGTACATAGGCTATTTATAGGTGGCAGCCAGAGGGTAAAGGCCCAATCATCTGAGCGAAGATACTAAGTATATCATATGCAAATCAACTTAACATTCATTTATACTGAAATTTTAGAAATACCATTGACCATCATTAGGTTTTGGAGCCTATCTGGTAGGAACAGATATCAATGTGTATAGTTTCGAGCATGAAGGGTTTTCGGTTGTGTATAAGGTGATGTATATACTGTCAAGTCGTGGGCAGTTTAAGACCTTGTAACAATGTGAACAGCGCCACCATTGGAAAACTGTGTCGATCACATGGAATGTAATAACCTGTATATGACTAATCACACGAATAGTAAATCTTGTATATCAGTCCCAATTAAGTGAGTTAGTGAGTATGGTTTTACGCCGCTTTATGCAATATTCCATTAATATCACGGCGGGAGACACCAGAAATGGGCTTCACACATTGTACCCATGTCGGGAATCGAACCGGGTCTTCGGCGTGACGAGCGAACGCTTTAACCACTAGGCTACCCAAGTCCCAATTAAGGGAAGGGTACAACCGATGTTGATCGTAAGGGATGTTAATAAACCATATACCACCGTGTAAACCTAGCTTACAATTTTGTTTCTCATTGGCATGCTACCATTCTGAACCATCCCAATAACAGATGTTTAAACAAACCTATGAACACTCCCACTTTCTGTCCCGCTATCTGTTGCCTGGTGATGCCAGCGTCCTCTAGCGCCATGTACGTGCACTCCAACACCTGGCGCTGCTGGGGGTCCATCTGGGCAGCCTCGGTTTCGTTGATCTTAAATAGCTTGTTGTCGAAGTGATCGAAACTGCAAAATAAACACGAAGGGTAATTTCTCACATAAGCTTAATTATAGTCAACTGAATTGGATCATAATCATAATCACATAACAGTAGTTTGTAAGAAGCTTCGTGCTCATGATCACAACTTATAAGAAAACAATAGTGAATATGTTATTCATGGATATACGACTATTGTTGATTTTTATTACTTTTCTATGAGCCCTGCTTTCTTTGCGTAGCTCTTCCCCGCAGCATTGACATCAGAGTCAAAGAAGGCGTCCATGTTCCATCTCTCAGGGGGGATATCCACCACGTGGTTCTCTCCCTTTGCAAGGACATCCCAGAATTCCTCCAGGCAGGTGGCGCCAGGAAAACGACAACCCACGCCTATAATGGCTATTTCGTCACTCATGCTTCCTTTCGACTGCATCCTAGAAAAATTAAACCTGGGGCAGTTAGACGTGTCAGTGTCATTTCTCCCGGGCAGTCAAACACTTATTTTTATCTTCATCAACCCATGACGAACATGCATTGCTTGAGCATAATTAATCTACCTAGACATCTCAGTAAAATGTCACAATACATCGCGTGACATTAGTATGTATCGTCAAAAGTGAAGCTGTTTATTTTTACTCTTCAGCTTACTTAAGACATAAACGACGAGTAGTCGTTGTTTACCGTACAATAAAACACAGCAGGGAGAATAAACCATGAGGGGCGTAGCAGAGTATGAAATGGGTTTTGTCTGTCCTATTTATATGGTACGGACGATCTGACTCTTCTGCATCCTCTGTATATTTCAGGCAAAATGGAATTTTATTCAAGCATACCTTGCAAAAGAAAGGCGTTTACTGAAACGAAGTTTGACAAGTTTATTGCTATGGTGTGTGGTTTTTACTTTTTAGTCCCCATTATATTGTGTCAATAATTGATTTATTATTTAGTAAATAAAATCAGTGAAATAAAAAAAATGGATTTCTTGAAATCACAAATTTTAAATGTAATTATTGATATTTTCCTGGTACATATCGCAACAAATAAGCTTTAAGTCAACACTAGTGTTGTTTCAAACGTCTGTCACGCTTTTAATTTTATGGATATATTTATTTGTGCTTGTTTGTGAATTAGTAATAATTTATTTCAAGATATTTAGCAATTTTAATAGGCTAAACCTGACATCGTGCTAAAGGAACTCTTGTAATCTATGCAGTGAAGGGGTCATTTTATGTGAACAGAGCAGGATCATTACATTAATTGATATAGGAAATTCGATTTATTGACATCTACAATTCGCCATTAAAATAATTAGATATTACAAAAGAATTATTGACATTACAAATTTCATTACAATACATCATAAAATAAATGATTTATATCACTAAATAAAATTAACGGTATCAAAAATGCTTCTGATGATTAAAATATCTCAAAACAATTTTATATAACATCTTATTCGCGAATTATTTGCCTTAAGGCATTTGGAGCGTTTGCAAATATCACGAAATATATTCAGTACAAAAGAAATAGACAAAAATTCAACGCAAGAGAATAACCACTTTTAAAAGGCAAAATACCGGTGAAAATAACTGAAAATCTGATTATCTGTCACTTGAACCCGCAACCCTTATTGTAAAAACTTTTCACATTATTTTTACTTAAAGGGTATTTTTTACATTAAGGATTGTAACGATACACTTATATGCTCAGCTCAAATATACAACATCGCGTGAGAGTGACTTAAATTTCCGCACAAAGTAGATGTGATTTATATCATATAACACAGCAAAACGACTAGTAATGAGATGACTCATTTTGATCCCCGTTGATGTCCTCCTCTCACGTTATAGACCGTTGACTTCCTATGCACGATTTGTGTTCTCGGGAAATATAAGTCTCGAATGAGGATCTTTAACTGTCGTGTAAAGCCCTAGAGCGTCATGGTAACCTGTTTTGAAAGTCAAATAATGCACAGAGCAGCGTCTGCTAATATACCGGATATCTATTTTAAAGAGGCAGTTTCAAATTTCGGAGCGTCATTAAAGTTGTTTGGACGTTATCCTAAAATTATGTTTTATTCCGTACATTATATGTACAGTAAACTACGGTAATAACGAACTCAAAGGGACTACTATTTTTTGTTCGTTATAACCGTAGTTCGTTATAAGTACATATACAGCATGACTACAGCAAATAGTCGGGACTAAAAAGTAAGTTCGTTATATCCGTCAGTTCGTAATAAGCGTGTTCCTTATAACCGTAGTTTACTATATATATATATATATATATATATATATATATATATACAAGTAATTTCATCAGGTGTATAAGTATTGAATATAGAAAAAACAGATATTCGTGCTAGTCAAAACGGAAGAAAAAGCAGTCACAGATGAAGATTCATTTAAGATAATTATGTATATTATGGTTATAATTTGAAACATTTCTGAATAATAACAACAACAAAACTTGTTATATCATGTTTGCTTTGGTCACAATTTTATTCGACTTGAAAGAATGTTTAAGCGTTTGACGAGTGTATTTATTTGTGATTGCTAATAAACCTGCTCGCTTGGCTGCCCAGCTGCGTTAGGCATAACCCTTGAGATGCGTCTGTTGTACCAGTATATATTTTATGTTCGTTTGAGCGAAGCGAATTAGAACATAATTGTAATTATCTCAAAATCTTCAAAATAAAATAAATTATACATGGAGCGTCTTTTACTTTCGCCAACAGTGCAGTTCCCACCAGTGTTATCAAATAAACTTTATGCAATTGTGATAAGTGGAATTTCAAGTTTACCCCGCCAGTTACATTGTAGACTCACCAGGGAGGCTGAAAAAAACTAATATGTCAAATTTGGAAATGTCCTTCACGTGTCCTCCATAAACATTTGAAAGCTTTACTGAGGCCTTGAATGTTGTAGACTTAATCAAACAACTTTGGATGAAGAGTCGTTTACGCTCTTGAGAAATCTTCGAAGAATCGGGCATTCTCGTATAAAAAGAGAAAAATGTTTTTCTATGATCTGCTGATGTGATATTTAATTGGACTATTTTTTTATTATATTGGTATATAAGCACAAGTTGCTGTTTACGTAGATGCAGCCATGTGTGTGGGGTATCTGATGGATATGTAAATATATTTATAGGCGTGGTGTGCAGGTGATGTATTTAACTGTATTTCTGAGTGTGACAGTAGATTTGAAATGACTGATGTATATGAGAGTAGAATTATGAAGCCGGTCGTCCGTGTGTGTGTGTGTGTGCGTGCGTGTGTGTGTGTGTGTGTGCGTGTGTGCGTGTGCGTGTGCGTGTGTGTGTGTGTGTGTGTGTGTGTGTGTGTGTGTGTGTGTGTGTGTGCGTGTGCGTGTGCGTGTGCGTGTGCGTGTGCGTGTGCGTGAGTTCGTGTGTGTACGTATGGCTGTCTGTTTCGGGCGGGCGTGTTGAACTTGTTGAGTAACACTGTCCACAACTTGCTTGATATCATTATCAGTAAACATTTACGAAATATGATCCTACAAGTACACGTCACACACGACGACCGTGATGGATCCTGTAAACATTTACAAAATATGATCACGGAACCTACACGTCACACACGACGACCGTGATGGATCATGTAAACATTTACGAAATATGATCACGGAACCTACACGTCACACACGACGACCGTGATGGATCCTGTAAACATTTAGGAAATATGATCACGGAACCTACACGTCACACACGACGACCGTGATGGATCCTGTAAACATTTACGAAATATGATCACGGAACCTACACGTCACACACGACGACCGTGATGGATCCTGTTAACATTTACGAAATATGATCGCGGAACCTACACGTCACACACGACGACCGTGATGGATCCTGTAAACATTTACGAAATATGATCGCGGAACCTACACGTCACACACGACGACCGTGATGGATCCTGTTAACATTTATGAAATATGATCACGGAACCTACACGTCACCACGACGACCGTGATAGATCATGTAAACATTAAAGAAATATGATCACAGAACCTACACGTCACACACGATGACCGTGATGGAGCCTGTAAACATTTAGGAAATATGATCACGGAACCTACACGTCACACACGACGACCGTGATGGATCCTGTAAACATTTAGGAAATATGATCACGGAACCTACACGTCACACACGACGACCGTGATGGATCATGTAAACATTTACAAAATATGATCACGGAACCTACACGTCACACACGACGACCGTGATGGATCCTGTAAACATTTACGAAATATGATCACGGAACCTACACGTCACACACGACGACCGTGATGGATCCCGTAAACATTTACGAAATATGATCGCGGAACCTACACGTTACACACGACGACCGTGATGGATCCTGTAAACATTTACGAAATATGATCGCGGAACCTAAGATAGTAGTTCCGGCAAACGTTCACACGATCAATTTCACAAAAAAATTGTTCACATCGTGTGAACTCTTTCTGTCCGTTCACAGGTGTGTGAACTCCAAATATCAGATCACGTGACTACCCCTTCAGCCAATCAGCATTAAAGAAACAGTGTAAACTTCAAAGAATGAACTTATTTAAGAATTGAACGTCAGTTTGGATGGGTTCATTGAAGTGTGAACGATTTAAAAGCGCTGGTTACACTGTGTGAAGTAGTTCCGGCAAACGTTCACACGATCAATTTCACAAAACATTGTTTACATCGTGTGAACATTTTCTGTCCGTTCACAGGTGTGTGAGCTCCAAATATCAGATCACGTGACTACCCCTTCAGCCAATCAGCATTAAAGAAACAGTGTAAACTACAAAGAATGAAATTATAGGAATTGAACGTCAGTTTGAATGGTTTCATTGAAGTGTGAACGATTTAAAAGCGCTGGTTAAACTCTGTGAATACCCCTGCTTGCGAGGAGGTTCATACGAAAGTTTAAACCAGCGCTTTTAAATCGTTCACACTTCAATGAAACCATCCAAACTGTCGTTCAATTCCTATAATTTCATTCTTTGTAGTTTACTGGTCTCGCCGAATAATATCGTAACAATATTTGCTTAAATTTGAAGTCCTCTGGTTTCGCCGAAGAACATTGCAACAATGTTATTTTGTCGGTATTTGCCGGCTCTCGGTCATATACGTTTCCCCCGTTTCAGCTATGCAAAGAAAAATAGTTCTTTGAATATATACAACATAATCTAGAAATATATCAACATTATTTCTTTCTCTTAACAAATTACAAACAATATTTGGTATAAATCAAATCTTAAAAATAGGTTACAGGAAGATGAACAAAAATATAAACATGACCTCGATGCAGCGAGGTCAACCTTCCAGCGCGGATTTATATATGACGTCACATAAGTTTGTAAAGAGGTGTATTTCGAGTCGAACGGGAGCATGAAATTTATACTGCTGTTGAAAAAGACGTTTATGGAGCAATTATGGAAAACACCCCGACGCGTGAACCCTCTCATGGCACTAGCAAATTGGGAATATCACCGATTTATGAATGTGTTGCTTGTGTTTTGATAATCGCAAACTAATTCGGACGATGCGGAATGGACTCGTTGGGATTGAACCGAGTGCTCTGAAACGTGTGTGTTTTGAGTTAATTTTCAATGTCAGGGTGTGTTATATTTGGAGTTGGGGATTTGTCGCGTGTGCTGTAATACTTTGCCTAGCTGGTGTTTCTTGTCACCTGAGATGGACCTACTGTATGACCTGATACTAGCTTCAGTTCTGTGCCCCGTCACTCCTCATGTGCCGCCGCTTCTCGGCCTAAAATGCACGGAGAAGGTCGGCCAACTCAGAAACCGGAACAGTAGATTTCTAGTCTCCGATGACCAATCGATAAAACAGGTAGGCAAGTTTTGGGTGGGTTTTTTAAAAATTTAAGTTTCATTCCTTACCTTTTTATGTTTTATGGTTTCTCAAAATCTTAGATTTTTTTTCCGATACGATAGTAAATCGGGTTTTAGTTTGGGATTGATCAGGAGCAGTCGCGTTTGCTCTGTGTCAGCGGACACATCTGAGCAGGGTACGACATTGTTTTCATTGGTGCGAGATTCCTGTCATTTCCGAAAACAAGGCATTAAAGTCAAAATCGCTCAATAAATCAATTTCGTTCACATCAGTAGTTTTACAGAAATAATTTTCAACACTTGCGTTATTAGTATTGAAAGATAGCTATTCCATATCCAAATCACCGCAAGGACAATTCATTTTGTTCCATGTAGCAGCTAGACGACATCAATCACCAGAACCAAAGCATTTATTTATTTATAAGTCCGCTGAAATGTTACAAGACCAGGCAAAAATACTAAATTAATAATATTGCTGATAAATACAGGTATTGAAAAGAAAATAGAAAACCGAGTTGATCGTAAACACCAATCGAGAATTCGGGGAAACCCCTGAAAGTAGTTCCGGCAAAAGTTCCCAGGTGTGTGAACTCCAAATATCAGATCACGTGCCTACCCAATCAGCATGAAAGAAACAGTGTAAACTTCAAAGTATGAAATTATTAATGATTATTTTGTTCTATTTGTTCTGTTGCATCCTTTACCTCCCTCTGAACAGGGTTGTGAATCCTTCCTTGCTGACATCACCGTACAAGACCAAGATATTACCATCTAGTAGTAGTCCTGATAACATTTACCAAAGATTTTTAAAGCCAACAGCAGATGACAACAGCATTATGTATGATCTTCAAGAAATATCTACACTGTTCAACATTTCCATTTGACTGGAAATTAGCTCATGTTGTGTCGTTGTATAGGAAAGAAGACAAATCGTTTCCTTCGAGTAACAGACCAATAATCTTATTATCCATAATTTGTTTTTGAATTATTTACCCAACATTTTCATAGAAATCCGCTTTTATATAAAGATCAAATCTGGATTTGTTCCAGGCCACGCTACTGTCTCACAAGTACTTGAAATACATAATAACATTGTTTTATCTGTTGACAAGCACAAATTGTATCGTATGAAAGTCTGTGATACATGTACCTTAAAAGCGTTTGATAGGGTTTGGCATACAGGCTTACTATAGAAAATAGAAAAATAGGGTATTTATGGTAAACTCTTATGTTATATCATGGTTACAACGTTACATTTCTGGACGGAAACAAAAAGGTGTTTGTAAAAATCGTAACCTATCCTAATTGAAATACAATGTAATTGAAATCAGCTTGGGTACCCTAAGGTTCAGTTATTAGGTTCCTTTTTATTCCATGTATACACACTTGAAAAATTGGGTATTAATTGAAAACTCTTATCATTGTTACATTATTACATTTCTAGACAAAAAAATGTTTGTAAAAATTGTAACCAATGCTCATTGAAATACACGTCAGATGGGGTACCCCAAGGTTCAGTTATTAGGTTCCTTTTTATTCCATGTATACACATATGATTTGGTTTTACAATTCAACTAGTTTATTTGCTGATGAGACGTCTTTGGTGCATAGTCAGTTATATATCTAAACATAATGGCAATGATTTTTTTCTGAATCATGTATTATAGTCACATGTACCAACACTTTGTAAGGATTACCCATGGCGACACTGAGTATAACCAGAGGCCTATAATATGGTCTCTGATATAACATACATATAATCCCATCAGTAAGAAATCCGCCACACATTCACAGTACACGTGGGACAGAGGCAAGTTGAAGTGTTTTAACTGTGAAACAGGAACTATGTTGACGATCAACCTCATTAATGTAATTGCCAATGTCAATGAGTCGCCGTTGTCAGGCTTGTGTCACTGCTAATGGTGGTCACACCCGATACTGACTTGTGAACTGACAGTTAAACCAACACGACTCTTAGCCAGACATAGCGTTTACAGAGGCCATAATGTTGACACTGTAGTGATAAATTCATATTTCATGGACATCAATATATTGGTCTGTAGCAAAAACGTTTTTTGTCTTCATTTATTTATTATTTCTTATGGTAGTCAGTGATGCACAAGAACTGTTTTCCACAAGTATATAACGCAGGACACTAATCCAAAACGAACATCACATACACCATACTATATTCTATGCACGTTTCTTATTCTTTGTGTGAAGTACAATAGCTACATTACGAAAAACATAACATGCAACACAACACAAACTTAATGGTTATTTCATTGAAATTGATCACATTTAACCAAGAAACACCAGCTTTTCTTCTTTACCTTGATAATTTTTCTCTTGATGAAATTGATAATGAATGTTCAGTTACTGATCTACTCTTCTGAGCTGGGTAAAATGTGTTAAATGTTTGCACTCAAATGTTTTACATATTCAATGACAAGGCGAGGAGGGATCATGTCAAGATGTTAATGTATTGATTAAACTGGTAACCTGGCGGAAACATGCCCATGGTGGTATTTTTCCTAACCAGGCCCGCAGCACTATAGTGAGTGTGTTGGGTCTAATGCTGCAGTTTTCTAGTTATATTATGGCGTCCTAGCGCTATAAGATTAATGAGATTACACAAGGATTCATAAAAAAAGGTATCAGTATATATAAAAAAAGACCAAAGTGAACCGAATATTTCTCATGGTCAAAAGTCATCTTGATATGATATGAGCATATAAAAAAAACTATTTAAATACATACGCCTGATATTTCAACTTGAACACAACTTTCTGAGGCATATGAATACTAGTATTTGAAAACTTACAAATTAACACATGTTTTACTGCCCAATGAAAACCCTTGTAAATTTTGAATTTTTAGACTCTACAATGGATGACAAGCGAAGGAAAGACTTTCGAGACGCAGTAATATCAAGTATGGGGAATGTACTTTGGATTGATGCTTAGAAATTTCTGAAACTCGGTCATAGTGTTCATGACAATGGAGCTTATACATATGATAATATACGATGTGCGAAGGTCATATGTTTCAAACAGGTAGCTTCATATGAAATAAAGTCTGAAAGTTAGTTCAGTTTTAGCCCCCTGCTGTTTTAAAGCTATTCATGGTTTTCCCACTTATTTGACAACGGCTTGCCAACAATTCTTTCATATTGTAATATCTCGAAAAAGGCGGAGATGGGCGCAAGACCGTGGATATTACTTTCCCTTTATTATGGGAAATCTCGGGACATGTTTTCAGTTCCAAATTCCATTTAGCGCTCTCATGTCAACAGGCAAATAGCTTTACGTTGCAAACACAGTATATGAAACCTCGTCATCTCAAAGCCAAAATATCCGGAGCTCGAGGCAAGCAAAACTAGGACCATAGTGCCGATAAGTGAGTGATTGAGTATGGTTTTACGCCGTTTTTAGCACTATTCCAGCAATATTAAGGCGGGGGACACCAGAAATGGGCTTCACACATTGTACCCACGTCGAGCATCGAACCCGGATGTTCGGCGTGACGAGTGAACGTTTTAACCGCTAGGCTACCCGACCGCCCCAGTGCCGATAAGGATTGTGCAGAATGTACGTTGTCTGATTAAAGTTAGTTTAATATCAAGGCATACTTGGCAAATATTGTGTTCGTTGTGTATGGCTTCATCTCTCCCCATACAAGTACAGTAAACTACGGTTATAACGAACTCAAAGGGTCTACTATTTTTTGTTCCTTGTAACCGTAGTTTGTTATAAGTACATATACAGCATGATTACAGCAAGTAGTGGGGACCAAAAAGTCAGTTCGTTATATCCGTCAGTTCGTTATAACCGTAGTTTACTGTAACATCAACATGTACGTTAGGCAGCAAGAAGTGTCAAGACTCGAAAAATGAGCAGAGGAAACAGGACATTAGCAATTCGTAATACTTGAACACCGTATGTAGACATAAGGATACAGAGGTAAATAGGAACATTTGAATTCAAAGAAAGATGATGGTTTTAATGTATCAATTGTTTTGTGTAATATTTAAAGGATAACTCACCTAATCCATGTTCATGTTGGCCAGTCTCAGCATTATTTTTAGTTGGGCAAACTTCATGGATGCATCTGAGGAATATGTATACAGCTTTCTATCAGTCTATATATATATAGATATATGTGTACAATTTGTCACGTGACACGTTGTACACGCAATTTGCAAACGTCATGTGTCTCGTGTTCAGGATACACTCCCAAATTGATAACATTCCAAACCTATGAGTGGCCGAGAAGAAAACTGACTGGTTGAAGGTAAGACTTGAAACTGACATCCTTGTACGGTTAATGGTAAACAAAAATTTGAAACTAACATATTTTTGCTACCTTTATCTGAAAGAATGCACCCTTTGAAGTCTCCGTAAAAAGATCATGCTCCATTGTACCTAAAAATGTAAACGCAACAGGCTGGAACTGTTGGGATATTAAGGGAACGTTTTCTTTTGAGAAGATGAAGCCATCCGCCTTTTTATACAACCGCGTGGATAACCCACTAACCCACTAACCCACCAACCCACTAACCCACTAACCCACTAACCCACTAACCCACTAACCCACTTGCGTGCCATACCACAGTATACCGACTCCGACCCGACCAGTCCTTAATCCCGAGCCCCATCTTTTAACGTCTTTTGATATGACGCGGCCGGGGATCGATCCCCGGACCCTCCCCTGCGGGCGGACGCTCTACCACTAGACCACGGAGGCGGTCTCTTTATGTAGAGACCTAAACACGAAGCAGTTGAGGTGGTCTCACTATCTCTTTTATTTCTAGCTTAGGTGTGTAAATCAGTGGAAGCGAATGGGATATTTGACCGTTATTGATATTGACATTGATCGATACCTTAAGCTTCATTTAAAAGTGAAAAGTCAGAGTGTTTGATCGAATATTTCCTCGCTGCGACCCATCCCAAAGACGCAGAACCAAACTATCGACTCAATCCGTGCATAGACTGACAGTCAACAGCAATCTACAGCAATCTATTTATTACTTTAGTATCTATTTAAAACATCTTTATTATCTTTATTATAAGTCAGATCAACAAATGTACTTAAAACACCTTTTTTTACATCGTGCTATGTACATACGGGCAATGTTTCTTAATTTCTGACTGATATACTTTTCAATGACACATAGGCACCATTTAACAATGCCAGACAATGTAGCTGATTGATTGATCCACGCGATCATTTGATTGACAGGCGAACGTCTAAATGGAACAACGAATCAAATCATTACTCCGATCCGTTTCGTTTTCGCTGCCGATTTCAATGTTGACAACAATATTAGAATATTATACGATTTGTTATGGGTTTAAGAAAATTACATGGCTACATAGGCACATGGGGATAAGTAATCGTTTGCAGACGTAAAGACAATTTTAGAAGAACCTTTGTCTCACATATGTATTATGTTATGCGGACATACGATATGTAAATAATTATGATTTTTTTTTTTTAAACAAAAAACATTCCTAACTGTAAGTTAATACTCTAAACATGTTAATAATATTCGGCAACAATCATAAAAGGGAGATACGATCTGCCCCAGAGCGGTTGCGGCCCTCGCCTGCACCCGCTAGGAGGCGAAGGGCAATGTACCTGTCAAGCTCTATCCGACCTATTTCCCTATACAGCTTTTCGCTTCGGTGAAACACTGCAAACACGAAAACGTCGCTTTGTTCCGTATATGATCATTGGACGGGAAAACGACCTTTTTGAACACTTTCAAACCATCGTTTTCCCGACGAAATAACGTCGTTATTTGACGTTATTTTACTGGGAGAGAACGTCATTGCTATATTTATGTCATCTTATATCTATATAAGATAGACATTAACGACTGTTACCGTTATGAAGTCATCCTCTCATATAACCTTTTATTGTTCATAGTCGAACGGGGGGCACGGGTGGCCCAGTCGTCTAAGGCGCCGCGATTCGCTGTGCAGAGTTGCGTCCCTTGGGCATGCCAGAAACCTATGATTGTGGGTTCGAATCCCGGTTCGCCCCGATTATGTTTCTAGGTTTGTCAGCACCATACCCGTACTCGTTGGTTTCACCGAAGTGGCAAACTTGAATCACTTCGAGCTTTCCTCCCACATTAAGCTGACACGCTGTGATATAACTGGAATACTGTTGAAAGCGGCGTAAAACCCAACTCACTCACTCACTCACTCATAGTCGAACGTACGCTATATCGCTGATACAGATCTCATGTATTTGAATGTTAACACTAAAGACAAGCACACGTCATTATTTGTTCAGTGAAGATATAACACTTATGCACGTTTATTAGTAACTTTCAAAAGTTGTGCTCTTCATTTAATAATTTTGTTTTCACAATACACATGTAGCACTACCCGACTAGTCTGTCACACATAATAATGGGTCAGTTTTCAGTCTTGTACTTACTTACTCTGGTGTTCCTGAGGGAAGCTTACTGAAGCTTATTGGCTAGGGTTTTATCTCCTATTTTTCGAGTAATCCTGTTATATCTTTAATTATTTAATGGAAACCTGTTCTCTGGATCACAGCTCCTTGATAATCCATAACAGTTAGGGTGAACATTCAGTTCCCCATGCAAGTAAGTGAATGAGCGTGTTTTAACGCCACAGTCAGTCAAAGGCCAATGTTGTACGGTTTGGTGACACACTTCTACCAGGTCGAACATTGTGGATCCTCATTTGATTCGCTCTGTGAGTGAGTGAGTTGGGTTTAACGCCGCTTTTAACAGTATTCCAGTTATATTGCGGCGTGTCAGCTTAATATGGGAGGAAAGCCCGAAGTGATGCAGGTCTCAGACGTTAACCACTTCGGTGAAACCCACGAGCACGGGTATGGTGCTGACAAACCTTGAAACATAATCGGGGCGAACCGGGATTCGAACCCACAATCATAGGTTTCTGGCGTGCCCAAGGGACGCAACTCTGCACAGCGAATCGCTGCGCCTTAGACGACTGGGCCACCCGTGCCCCCGATTCGCTCTGTGGATATTCCTGGTGACGAAAAGGCCCCCATGTACCTGAGAATCTTGTCAGTATAACCCCACGCGTCACTGGCTACATAAAGAGAATCATAGTTCATATGCTAATCCATCTCCAAATACCGTCCCGCTGAAGATGACTTTTCTTTATTCACACTTTAGATATTCGTTTTGGAGTTCTGTAACTGAAGTTTATCGTAATTTTCCGCAACTCTCACCTGCTGACCAGTTGAACTTCTTAATGAGTTCTGATGCCATTGTAAAATTTCTGGATGCCTCTCTTTCTATGATGTTTAGACGGAGGAAATCTATTGCTATAATAACATATTATATTTGCTGTTTGCATATCAAAGTTTGCTAAATTATTACAAAATGTTTGGCTACAGCAAGGCTACTCATTCTCAACATATTGTGCTAGGCACAGTATACAACTAGACTGTGGGAGGACAGGAGACCCTCGCTCATCAGCAGCCATATGGGTGACCTGCCTGGCAGTTATAGCTGATGGTACAGACAGTGTGTGTGTATGGGGAGAAGAAGCATACTTGTACATCATAAGTGTACGTAGTTCTGGTAGATATGTAGAATGGCCGGCCAGTATGACCTGTAAGACACTAAAGTCAAAGTTTCGTTCGAGCATAATTCCCAAATGTAATGATCTTCATGAATACTGTAAATCATAACATTAACGCAATAACGAGTCACCACATTAATGTGAGTATAGAACCCTGGGCAAAATTGCGTCATGAAATAAATGAGAGTAGCCTTGCTAAAAACACTGTAGACTTATAATCCCATAATTAGTATTGGCTGACAGCAAATGATGTTATTCCGTCGAACGTCTTACTTCAACTGTTCATCCATTTTCCATTCATGTATGTTAAATAGTTAATATGTTCATCGGCTTCTTCACTGAATGTAAAGTGTGGAGGACTACTTCAGTTGAGGATTAGTAACATATTTTTTAATCATTATGACATTATTGTCATTATTATTCTTTCAGATTATTACAAACCAATGTTATTATGTTTTCATATTAAACATGGAGAGAGGTATGGAGTTTATGATGATTATTTTTTAACATTGGCATTGTTAACATACTTCTTATTTCTTACGTATATTATAGTTTGTGTGTTTGTTATTTAATGCCGCACTCAGCAACCTGAGGGTATTACACCATACAAAAAATTAAGTTCAGTTTTATTATTACATTTGTATTATTTTGCAATCGAACACTAACTCAGACGGGCCGACCTTGTGTTTATGGTCTGGTGAACACAGGTCAATGTCCGCTCATTAACTCAAGAATCACATCTCACTGTTTTGATTTATCTCACTATTCATTGGATATACGGGTCACGCGTGTTCAACTGGTGCTCAACCCGTGTGAAACCCGTTGAGCACCGTGTCACATGCGTGTTCTACGCCTCCAACGCGTGTTAGGGGAATGATTTTTTAGGCAGTGATGTACCATATATACCCGTGATTTTGCAGGTAAACAATTGGCTTGCATTTTCATGTGTTTGAGACGTGTGGCACCGACGTGCAGGATACACGCATCTCTTCGCGAACACCTGGTACAATGGTGTCCTAATACAATGGTGTTATGCAAGGGCGTCGCTTATGTTCCAAAGATATTTTATTCAGTCATGTATTCATTCAAACATGATTTATCCAAGTTACATATATACACACTGTACAATTATGAATACTTATTTGGTTTGGAAAAGTCTTTGACTGGCGTTTGACTTGAGCCAGCTGATTTAGTTGCCACAAAGAAAGATTAATAGAGGATTCACTGTGAAAACAACTAAAATCAATACACTTAAGACAGGGTCTGGTTTCCAAAATATGAATGATAATAATACATATTGGTGAACATTACCCTCTCCCATACCAGCCCCCACCCCACCCTTTGGCGCTCGTGCAATCACATCAAACATTGCCACAAGAGACATGGGCTTGAGCTCAAGCGTGACCCACCCACGAATGAATGTATATAGACTCTGGTTACAGCTACCTAAACTACCGGGCAAAAGAAAGTTTTCACTTTAAAAATAGTTGTATAAAAAGCAAAAAAGCTGGTACAGGTTTGAACCCCCGCAGAAAACATTCACCCAATGCAACATGACCACCACCATATGTAATTGTTTTCATTTTTTTTATTATATTGGTATGTAAGTAGAAGTTGCTGTTTACGTAGATGCAGCCATTGTGTTTTGTATCTATTATATATGTGTAGGTGTGCAGGTGATGTATTTAACTGTATTTCTGAGTGACGGTAGATTGGAAATGACTGATGTATATGAGAGTAAAATTATGAAGCCGGTTGTCCGTGCGTGCGTGTGTGTGCGTGCGTGCGTGCGTGCGTGCGTGTGTGAGAATGTGCGTTTGTGTGTGTACGTATGACTGTGCGGGCATGTTGAACTTGTTGAGTAACACTGTCCACAACTTGCTTGATATCATTATCAGTAAACATTTACGAAATATGACCACGGAACCTACACGTCGTTATGGATCCTGACTTAATTTGTAACAATTGTAACTGTACACTCACAGGTTTTAACAAATTTGCACCTAATATTTCTGATCACAACAATGTATGTTTTTCAAAACACGAATAATTCATATAAAAGACAGGTTTGGCTTGGAAACATGGTGATTTTGATAAAAGTAGCGTTCTCATTTCGCAAATTAAGTGGAATGGACAATTTGCTGTATGTAACGATGTTCACTACATGAGTGGTGTGTTCATTCGAATATTAAATGCATCATGACATACCACATAAAACTATAACCGTTCGACCGTCTGACAATGCCTGGATTAATAATGAACTCCGACGTCAATATAGATCACCAGACATACACGGCAGCATTGGTGACATAACAAATAATTAAAAAAACATAGCAAAAATTTTGATAATATGAAAAAGGTTATATTGAAATATAACTAGATAACTAGATCCGCAATTGACTAATAAAAATAATACTTATTACTGGAAACTATTCAGATACATTATAATAGATGGAGAAATGACAACATATATTCACCCGGGTTATATCGATGCTAGGATCTTTAAGCCTTTACTGATACTGACAAGGCTAAAGTTCTTAATGATTATTTTGTTCTATAAATACTGTTTCAACTAATAAGCATCCTTTACCTTCCTTTGAACGGCGTTGTGAATCCTTCCTTGCTGACGTCACCGTACAAGACCAAGATATTACCATCTAGTAGTAGTCCTGATAACATTTACCAAACATTGTTAAAGCCAACAGCAGATGACAACAGCATTATGTATGATCTTCAAGAAATCTCTACACTGTTCAACATTTCCATTTGACTGGAAATTAGCTCATGTTATGTCGTTGTATAAGAAAGAAGACAAATCGTTTCCTTCGAGTTATAGACCAGTAAGCTTATTATCCATAATTTGTTTTTAATTTTTTTACACAACTATTTTCAAAGAAATCCGCTTTTATATAAAGATCAAATCTGGATTTGTTCCAGGCCACGCTACTGTCTCACAAGTACTTGAAATACATAATAACATTGTTTTATCTGTTGACAAGCACAACTTGTATCGTATGATATTCTTTTATATCTCAAAAGCGTTTTATTGGGTTTGACATACAGGCTCACTATATAGAATTGAAAAATTCGGTATTAATTGAAAACTCTTATCATGGTTACATTATTACATTTCTAGACAAAAAAGTGTTTGTAAAAAATTTAACCTATGCTCATTGAAATACACGTCAGATGGGGTACCCCAAGGTTCAGTTATTAGGTTCCTTTTTATTCCATGTATACACACATGATTTGGCTTAACAATTCAACTCGTTTATTAGCTGATGAGACGTCTGTTGGTGCATAGTCAGTTTGAATATATCTGAACATAACTGTCATGATTGTTTCTGAATCATGTATTATAGTCACATGTACCAACACTTTGTAAGGATTACCCATGGCGACACACACTCACAGTACATGTGGGCCAGAGTCAATTCAAACACTGAGGAAATCGTTGAAGTGTTTTAACTGTGACACAGGAACGATCAACCTCATTAATGTAATTGCCAATGTCAATGAGTCACCGTTGTCAGGCTTGTGTCACTGCTAATGGTGGTCACACCCGATACTGACTTGTGAACTGACAGCTGACCCCACACGACTTTCAGCCTGACATAGCGTTTACCGAGGATATATGTTGACACTGTAGTGATAAATTCATATTTCATGGCTATCAATATATTTTTCAGTGGCAAATTCGTTCTTTTTTTCATTGCAGTGATGCACGGGAATTTTTTTCCACAAAGTATATAACGCAGGGCACTAATTCAAAACGAAAATCATATATATCATATATCATATATCATATATCATACCACAATCTATGCACGTTTCTTATTCTTTGTGTAAAGCATAATAGCTACATTACAAAATACATAACATGTAACACAACACAAACTTAAACATGGTTATTTCATTGAAGAATGCTAACATTTAACCGAGAAACTCCAGTGCTCTTTCAGTAAAAAGGGATCTCTTTACCTTGACAATTTTTCTCTTGATGAAATTGATAATGAATTGTTCAGTTACTGATCTACTCTTCTGAGCTGGGTAAAATGTATTAAATGTTTACACTCAAATGATTTACATATTCAATGACAAGGAGAGGAGAGATCATGTCAAGATGTTAATGTATTGATTAAACTGGTGACCTATCGGAAACATGTCCATAGTGGTATTTTTCCTTACCAGGCTCGCAGCACTATAGTGAGTGTGTTGGGTCTAATGCTGCAGTTTTCCAGTTATATTACGGCGTCCTAGCGCTATAAGATTAATGAGGTTACACAAGGATTCATGAAAGGTATCGGTATATATGAAAATAGACCAAAGTGGTCTATGTTGAAAAGCATCTTGTGCTTATAAACTATTTAAATACATACGCCTGGTATTTGAATTTGTACATAACTTTTTGAGGCATATGAATATTTGAAAACTTACAAATTTACAAATGTGTCACTGCCCAATGAAAACCCTTGTAAATGTTGAAATGTAATACCCTGCAATGTAGGACAATCGAAAGAAAGACTAATATCAAGTATTTACTTGGGAATCTCCTTTGGAATTGATGCTTGGAAATTTCTGAAAATCTGGTCATAGCGTTCATGACAATGGTGCTTATACATATGATAATATACGATGTACGATGGTCATATATTTCGAAGGGGTAGCTGCATATGAAATAAACCTATTCATGATTGTCGCTGTATTGTAATATCTCGAAAAAGACAGGAGATGGGCACAAGACCGTAGAAAACAATTTCCCTTTATTGTTGAAAATCTCGGGACATGTTATCTTTACCAAATTCCATTTAGCGCTGTCTTGTCAACGGACAAATACCTTTACGTTGCAAACACAGTATGAATAACCTTGTCGTCACAAAGTCGAAATATCTGGAGGTCGAGGCAAGCAAAACTAAGCCCATAGTGCCGATAAGGATTGTGCAGGATGTATGTTGTCTAATTAAATTAAGTTTAATAGCAAGGCATACTTGGCAAATATTGTGTATGGCTTAATGTGCCTCCATAAAAGTAACAACAAAAAGTGCGCAAGGCAGTAAGAAGTGTCAAGACTCGACAATTGAGTAGAGAATCAAGACATAAGAGATCCGTAATGCTTGTACACAGTTTGTAGAAATAAGGATACAGCGCTTAATAGGAACATTCATTCGAATTCAAACCAAGATTGTGCTCTTAATGTATCAATCTTTTCGTATAATGTCAAAAGAATAACTCACCTACACCATGTAAATGGTGGCAAACTTCATGGATGCACGTGAGGAATATATATACAGCTTTCTATTAGTCTGAATATATATATAGATATATGTTTACAATTTGTCACGTGACACGTTGTACACGCAATATGCAAACGTCTAGTGTCACGTGTTCTGGATTCACGCCCAAATTGATAACATCCTGAAATGTTGAGTGGGCAAGAAGAAAACTGACTTGTTGGCTTTGTAAGAAAAACTTGAAACTAGCATCCTTGTACGGTTAAAGGTAAGAGAAATTTGAAACTAACACTTTATGCTATATCTGAAAGAATGCGCCCTTTGCAGTCTCCGTAGAAATACCATACTCCAGTGTACCTTATAATTAAACGTCGTGAAATGTAAACGCAACAGGCTGGAACTGCGGAAACATTGCTCGATATTAAGGGAACGTTTTCTGTTGAGAAGATGAAGCCATCCGTCTTCTTAAACAACCGTGTGGATAACCCACTAACCCACTAACCCACTTGCGTACCATACCACAGTATACCGACTCCGACCCGACCAGTCCTTAATGCCGAGCCCCATCTTTTAACGTCTTTAGGTATGACGCGGCCGGGGATCGATCCCCGGGCCCTCCCCTGCGGGCGGACGCTCTACCACTAGACCACGGAGGCGGTCTCTTTATGTAGAGACCTAAACCAGAATCAGTTGAGGTGGTCTCACTGGTCTCTTTTATTTCTAGCTTAGGTGTGTAAATCAGTGGAAGCGAATGGGATATTTGACCGTTATTTATATTGACATTGATCGATACCTTAAGCTTCAATTAAAAGTGAAAAGTCAGAGTGTTTGATCGAATATTTCCTCGCTGCGACCCATCCCATGGACGCAGAACCAAACTAACGACTCAATCCGTGCATAGACTGACAGTCAACATCATTCTACAGCAATCTATTTATTACTTCACTATCAATTTAAAACATCTTTATTATCACCTTTGATTAATTGGCCAATTGATCAATGATTACAAACACCTATTCGCCACATGTTCATTAACAACTTCAGATACCTCACCCGTCACGTTGGTTAGTTTAACATCCCGTGCTATGCATTACTTTAATATTGTAGTAAGACACACTGTCACTGACCTATATTTAAGGGGGTACTTTTAATATAATGATGATATTTGTTGTAAACAAGCTTCTTATTCCTGATTCTACATGCAAAGTACAAGTTGTTCTATCTTCTAGGTTACACGTGTGCTCTTAATGACATCTAAAGGTAGGGATGCTACAAAAAACTTTGGCGCCGTGTTGATCCTCTGGATCAAAGTTATCTTGTTAACTTGTCTTAAAATTGTATATGTTATCATCTTGCACACGGGCCTCACGTACAATAGCGATTGATTGACTCAATGACAAACAGACTTGCCATAGAATCAACATCATAAATAATGCACTCCCTCGGGCGTATGCACCAGGGAAGTAAAATTATTGTAGATTTTGACATCGCGCTCGTGCCAAGTCCAGAGAATCTCCCGTGGTGTTAAAATATAACGTCGATGGGTCAATGCATGACTGCCTCGTGCACATGTATTCCGATATAATGAACACAGTAAATAATGCCCACCGAGACTTGGTAATTATTTGGTATCTCCGTATAAGGCCACGCCTGTAACGTGTATTTGTAAGATATGTTGTGTGTTTCTTTATGCGTAAACTATTATCACCATAACACACACACGCACGCACGCACGCACGCACGCACGCACGCACACACACACACACACACACACACACACATATATATATAGGGAGAGAGAGAGAAAAATATATATAGATATAAAGATATAGATATATCGATAGATACATGTAGATAGATAGATAGATAGATAGATAGATAGATAGATGACCATCACCATGGCATATATTTAATATCTCAGATCACATTGGTCGATCATACTCAGTTACATCAATTTGGAAGAGGAAAGAATATTGCCGACATTCCTGTTTTATACCCCTCTAATACGTGCACAGTAGCCAAGCATCTTGTGTACGGGTTTGTTGGCAGATTAAAACGTCAAAGGCCACCCGCTAGTTTAACCGAACTTGTCCAGGCACTGTAAGACTCCCTCAAAATGGTCATTGTGAGCTTGATTGAGGCCATGCCAAGCCGCATAACTAGTGTTTGACTAACCGTAGGGGTATGACCCGTTATAGATAAAATAATTTAAAACACATCCTTCTCGTCTTTCTTGGTTGTGAGAATACACCGCGAACCTGTTCTGATGATTGTTATGTTACACCTATTCCTTGTTTTTTTCTTATCCATCTATAACCATGCATCTTTGTATTTCTGTAATCATCTGTTATTTTTTATATCTACTTTTTTTGAAAGTATATATAAGTTATCGCGAAAGCGAGACTTCATTCAACATGGCGTCGCTAAGCGAGTGATCGCGTTCCGTGTCGCCAGAGAAACGTGTTCACTGGTAAGTAATGTTCTGTTTAGTTGTATATGTGACGTGAGTGGTGTAGGTTCCTTGGGAAGGGACGTTACACGTTAGTCTGATTGCGAGTGCTCCTGTTTAGACCCAGTGACCAGTCCCTACTATCCTGCTTTATGCCCCTGCATCGACCCAGTGACTGAACCAGCCTCACTACTCGCACTCGCATTCCCCACACTCGCATTGTTTATTCATGACACTCTCAAGGGCCACAGGTGCATAGTTCAACATATTAACAAGGCATGCGTGTTTCTTTGAACTAACAATCCATGATTACGTACAATGCAATATTTTGTAATAATGTAACATTTGATGTTGACAAGACAATGCAGAACAAACTGATATTTGGATACCGTGTAAACTTCTTTGCACCATATTTGTTTCTTAACTGAATGTTTCCACATATACATAAACTGTCATTTTCTACAGCATTAAGGTAACAAGATGTACAGGTATTGTTAGACGTTTGTAATGTGCCTTTTGATCAGAATAACCTCCTCTGAATTGTACGACACTTAAATCATTATATTCTCCATATGTCAATCACTGGATTGTCTGGCGAATACTCGATAATTTACAGACCGCCGTCATATATCAATGTGTTGTTTTAAGAAAGTTCAAACAGTAATTTTAGAGAAAAATCCTCATCCTCATGATGTGTTAATGGATACTAATGCAGATGGTAAGATGTTAGTGAACGCAGTTTATCATTCAACGAATGTCAATGGGTTGGTTATGCATGATTTGGCAAAACGGTTTCCAAAGGTCAGTACACAAACTCGACTTTAACCAACTGATATGTGATGAAGCAACAATGACAGTTCAACGCCAGGTACATTAAGGTACGTCAATCTGATTGGTTGATGAAGGAGTGACGTCACTCTAAAAATAGCTCATATAGTACATTCAAACCGATCGAGAGCGTGAAATCGGGTAATACAGCCAATCGTCTGTCAGCTGTGTAAACAAAATGCTGTGATGAACTTGGTCACATAGCAGCCTTGTCCACTGGAGCAAATAGTTGTGTAAACAAACCTTTGAGGAAGGCAGTCCTCTGTATCCACGAGATAACATACACATATACAAGCATGTTTTGTCATTGAATGTAACCAAGCTCCTTCTCTATAGTTATGAATGGCTATGTAGTGGATAAATATATAAGCTCTATTTACATCGTTAAGGCTTCATTTCACTGTAACCATGCCGACTGATGGTTGGAAAGTTTATATATACGGGTATTTATTTTAATCCAAAACACCCAGCTTCCTTTTCTGGGCCCAATAAGCTGTATCACATTGTCAAAAAGGAGGGGAAATTTGATATGAGTTTACATCACATAAAGAAGTGGTTGGCGTCCCAAGATGCCTTTTTGCTTCAGCGACCTTTAAGATACAATTTCAAGCGGAACAGAGTGGTGGCTTCAGGCCTCAATGCTCGATGGGACATTGACGTGGCTGATGTTACTAATATAGCCTCGGACAATGACGGTGTGAAATACTTATTCATAGCTATAAATGTATTTACACGGTTTCTGTGGGTCGAGCCCCTTAAAAATAAAATGCCAGACGCTGTCATTAAGGCCATGAAGAATATATCTTCCCCGGCTACTCTACCACGAATTATACGATCTGACAAAGGTCAAGAATTTGATAATAGGAAAGTGAAAGCCTTTCTACAAAGTAAAGGAATCACTGATTATGTGACACAGAATGAAACCAAAGCTTCTTATGCTGAACGGGTGATCAGAACTCTTAAAACAGATGTTGATGATGATGATACAGACACTGAATAATCGCTCCATTTACATTATTGTGAGATACTGATTATCTTAATGTTTGATTTTTGTGTTTTAATGAATAAATCATGTGTTTACATGATTTGACATCAATCAAACAATCCTTGTGGTTAAGTAAAACCTTTTTGAACTGATACTGGTGAAACAAGGATGGCATTACTTCTCCCCGAAAAGAAGCATAATTGCTCATGCTGCTTTATGCAACAATTCACTCACTAAGCTAAGCTCAGTCACAAAGGATAACATACAAAACAAGTCATGTTCAATACATTTATTCGAAGGATATACAATTCAAATAGGTCATATTCAAGTACAAGACATGTATACATATTTACAACATTCTTCAGTTGAAACAGTTTTATTGCAACTGAAGAATGTTGTAAATATGTATACATGTCTTGTACTTGAATATAACCTATTTGAATTGTATATTGTATAATCTATATTGCAATGATAGTTGGTGGTGCTGTAGTTAATGCTCTTGCTTTTTTATCCATTGCCATGAAGATTCCGTCCGTCCGTCTGCTTCTCAAAGGGGACAAATTTTCTCAAAAACTATAAAAGTTAGAGAAATGAAATATTAGACACTGATTTTACTGGTCATGATGTTAAATGAGTTCGAACATTAGTGAAAATTAGAGATACTTGTCAAGACTGAGAATTAGTGCTGTAAATTATTCTTTTACAGAGTTATGGCCCTTGATCTATGTTATTTTACATAGTGCATAGTGTGTGCAATGGGGACAGTTTTCTCAAAAATTACTGAAGTTAATGAATGCAAGTTTGCATATTTATACATACTTGCACACTACAGTTGTCAAGACTGAGTTTCTTCCCTTGCTACATGATGTGATATTTTGGGCATACACAGTTTTGCCCTTGATCCATTTCATTTTACACAGTGCATAGTGTCTGCAATGGGAACAAGTACAGAAGTTATCTAACAGATACTCAAGACTAGTTCGAGAGGTGGTGCAATACATTTTTTTTTTCAAGAGAAGGGGCCTTTTGAGTGTATAATCATTTTTTTCAGATGACATAAACGATCCTTGTCTTAAGGCATTATAGAGCCGTGAAGATCCGGGTAGAAAATAGGTCTTCAGCAACCCATGCTGGCCGTAACACACGACTATGCTTTTCATAAGAGGAGTCTAATGGGATAGGGTTGTTAGGCTCGTTGACTTGGTTGATGCATGTCATCGTGTTCCAATTGCGTAGAATTATGTACAGACCGCCGTCACATAGCTGGAATATTCCTGGGTGATGCGCTAAACAGCAAACAAACAGTCTTAAGGCTTTACAAGACTTTTTTTTATAGTTTATATTCACTACTATATGAACAAACAAAATTCTAATGTGCCCCATGCCGGGGGGATAGTGATAACGCTGTTTCTTGTTGATCTTTAGATTTGAACCTATATTATAAGAAAGAACAACCATAATTAATGTCAAGAATAACATAGATGATTGTTTGACATGGGAATTGAGATCTAACTTATTCCCAGTAGATTATAAAAAAAACCACCCAGTAAGAACGTCTCATGTTTCATGGATATTGCAGAGAAGATCTTCTAGAATCACATAAAGAGATGTAGAGGTGCTGGCCAGACTGTTGTCAGTGTTGATATGCCCACAGAGCGGAAAGAGATGCCTTTGTTTAAGAATTACCAAAATCAAAGACCAGTACCAAACATTAACTTTACTATATGGAGGCAATTTTAACAAATGTGAAAAAACTGAGAATCATAATGGAGATGAACGTTATACATGAAACACAGAACACGTGGCGTAGGTGGTATGGATATGTAGTTGTGAGATATGGTGATACAACTGATGATCCTGTAATTTCCTGAGGATTCCATAGCTGCAGCCCCTCTCTGCAATTGGAAGAGTGAAACATAAATGAAACTTTATGAATACATGGATAGTTGGTTTAGGTTTCTGTAAACTATATTTATTTCACGACCCCCGACATGTTATATCTATTATTAAGAATGACACTAAAGAAATGGCGTAGATTACTTCAGTCTTATTAGAGCCCTTGGATGGAACTTGACATCAGATTGAATAAGAAAGAGTGAGTGAGTTGGGTTTAACACCGCTTGTAACAGTATACTGAAGTGATGCAGGTCTCAGACGTTTACCATTTCGATGAAACCCACGAGCATGGGTATGGTGCTGACAAACCTAGAAACAGTATCGGGGCGAACCGGGATTCGAACCCACAATCATAGGTTTCTGGCGTGCCCAAGGGACGCAACTCTGCACAGCAAATCGCGGCGCCTTAGACAACGGGGCCACCCGTGCCCCGAATAAGAAAGAAGGCTACGAGACATTTTGAGAAGAATCTTTATAGCTTAATGAATAACTTCGTAACTCGCAAAACAATTGGGAATCTCAGGAAAGTGTGTTGATGTTAAATTAGTTAGACCTCTCCATGAAGAGAAGCTAAGGAAACTAACGGCCAGTCCAGCCTATTCAGAAGTAAGATATTCGATAACGTCTTAGCAGCAATACATGTATGAAAAAGAGAGAGCAAAATATCATCTAACAAAACGGTATAGTTGGAATGAGCATCCATTTAATGTCTGACTTTTATTAAAATGGTACTGACAGATTCTTTGTTAATGGAAATTCTAACCGATGATACCATAAAGACCTAGAAAAAACAGACGTATGCGATGTGAGTGATTACCTCAAAGATAGACCCGTGAAGATCCGGGGTAGAATAGTTCTTCAGCAACCCATGTTTGCCGTAAAAGGCAACTATGCTTGTCGTAAAAGGCGACTAACAAGATCGGGTGGTCAGGCTCGCTGACTTGGTTGATGCATGTCATCGATCCCAATTGCGTGGATCGATGCTTATGATATTAATCACTGGATTGTCTGGCCCAGACTCGATAATTTACAGACCGCCGTCATATAGCTGGAATATTGCTGAGTGCGGCGTAAAACAACAACAAACAAACCAAACCTCAAAGATAATTCACTGTACTACGGAATGAATAAGAATGTTTTACGCATGATGAAGGATTATTCTGTTGGAATGCCTACTTCTGAGAAGGTGGGGATTAAGACCGAAGATGTACCGAAGGTGGGGATTAAGACCAGATCAGAACAGCCAAAGGAGTTCAGAAATATGTCGAAAAATAGTAAATATAACACAAGCAGAATAAAGATACGTTATTACATATCATAGGACATTCAAACATTAGATGAATATGTTAAGAAGTGAATAACATTAGATATATGGATTAAACAACCACGAGCAAACCGTCTGGCTAATCCATATTGAAGATTATATAAGATATGTTCTTCTTTCTTAACGAATCGACTGATTTTGTTTATCGCATGATATACCAAAGGAGAGGCAAGGGCCACCAAACTGTGGATGCCCATGCCTGTATTAAAAACACAAGATGAGATGGGATTTAACGGCCGAGGGTGTGCAGGTACTAGGGAGCAACTAAGCTGCTAGTTGGGTATACGAATAAGCTACCATTGCTATGGCAACCAGCGTGACCAACGGCGATTAGGAGATATTTTCACGAAGGTGTGCAGGTACTCGTGGGCTACAAAGCTGCTGGTTAGGTATAGGGAAAATCTGCCGTTGCCATGGCAACTAGCGTGGCCAACGGTGATTAGCAGCTTCTGCTGCCCGGCCCCTGCAGTAGCATATTTAAACGCTACAATTGCTTGGCAACTACCACGCTGCTGGCCTAAGTCAGCTACCCTTGCCACAGGTAGGGGGGCAAAGCAACTACCACTGCCTGGTCCACTGAGTAAAACCATATTGTAACGACTACCGCCGCCAGCCCAAATGTCAGCTGTCGCTGACAAGACGACTCGCGCCGCCAGGCTAATAGGTGGCAATTGGTTGCCCAACGTAAGCTATTTTACGATTCCGTGGCTGAAAAGTCGGGAAAGACCAGGTTCCCAGAGAGACACAGGTAACCCAGCAAAGGTTCCCGCTGAAAAGCAGGTAGTCTTAAGTGCTAGTATCAATTTGGAAGCAAGTTAATTTGTTACTAGCAGGGTAGCCCACAAGAACCCCGCACACCTCGACATTGTTGAAGGGTGAAGCGATCAGATACAGCAAAACCCGTGTGTACTTGAAGAGTGACGGTGCGCGAATGGTTGACTTTCGGGATGGAACAAATGAGGGATGACGCTTGTAATAAATATAAAAAATATCTCCTGTTCCCGTGTCACGGGATAAGAGAAACATGATATTCCACGAGACATTTGAAATATCCTATTTATTATATACTTTTTGTGCAGGTGTCTACCGGAAAATTAAATTATTTCATAACAAATGTAAAACTTGAAACGTCAATTCTCCCTACAGTTTTCACTGCAGTTAATAAACAATGTTGAATCCATTTCTGCTTTTATAGTATAACATAAAGTTTAAATAAAATAAACTTAAAACGCACATTTCGCTTTATCGGACACTCAGTTCTGTATTATTTGGCTACAACAATGAATGAAAGTAAACCTTACGAAATATAGTGATTAGAATGGACTATTTTTAAGTGAGATGTTTAGTAACTTACACTCAACATTGTCATTATAATTGTTTGTAAATTAATTTTGCATGGGTTAAATACGGTAAGAGTTTGCCTGCCGCAGCCTAGTACATTGCACCAGTGTTATCAAAATAACTTTGTTAGTGGAAAAATAACAGTGCTTTTGGGAATTTCAAGTTTACCCTGTCAGTTACATTGTAGTCTCACCCTGGCAGCCTGAAAATAACATATGTCAAATTTCGAAATGTCCTTCACATGTCTTCCATAAACTTTTGAAAGCTCCACTGAGGCCTTGAATGTTGTAAACTGAATCAAACAACTTTCAAACAAGGATTGTTTACGCTCGTGAGAAATCTTCGAAGAATCGAGCATTCTCCAGTAAAAAGAGAAGAATGTTTTTCTATGATCTGCTGATGTGATATATAATTGTTGTCAATTTTTTTATTATATTGGTATGTAAGTATAAATTGTTGTTTACGTACATGGAGGCATTTGTGTTTTGTATCTATTATATATGTGTAGGTGTGCAGGTGATGTATTTAACTGAGTGACGGTAGACTGGAAATGACTGATGTATATGAGAGTAAAATTATGAAGCCGGTTGTCCGTGTGTGTGCGTGCGTGCGTGCGTGCGTGCGTGCGTGCGTGCGTGCGTGCGTACGTGCGTGTGTGTGTGCGTGTGTGCGTGTGTGCGTGTGTGTGTGTTTTTTTTATGGGACCTACTCGGCCGTCGAAATACAATGTGGAAGGGCCGTGAGGTAGTCCAAACATGAAATATGTGATGTATATGTATGTGAAGATAATGTTACAGAGGACTGTAAAGAGATAAAAAATATAAGATATTTATCTCGCATAGCCGCTTTTTACGGCATGAATAGGTTGCTGAAGACCTTTTCTACCTTGGATCTTCACGGCTCGATGCAATATTCGAGGAGCGTCGGCTTTTTATGTCTACATTACAAAATTGTTAAGGTGCAATCGGGCATGCTCTTTTTTTGAACATTTAAAAAGGTTTCACACGGCCCTTGCTCAAAACTTATTCGATCAAGGTTACTAAGTTCAAGGTGTTTCAGGTGAACAACTTTTTTTTTTTTTGGGGGGGGGGGGGGGGGGGGGGTACTTTTCTCTGAAGCCAAAAACATGATGACTGCTTGGTAGTCCATTTGGTTGGTTGGTTGGTTTGTTGTTTAACGCCGCACTCAGCAATATTCCAGCTATATGACGGCGGTCTGTAAATAATCAAGTCTGGACCAGACAATCCAGTGATTGTTATCATGAGCATCGATCCACGCAATTGGGATCGATGACATGCATCAACCAAGTCAGCGAGCCTGACCACCCGATCCCGTTAGTCGCCTTTTACGACAAGCATAGTCACCTTTTACGGCAAGCATGGATTGCTGAAGACCTATTCTACCCCGGAATCTTCACGGGTCTAGTCCATTTGGACCCCTTTCACTCATCCTTAACCTCCTGCGAAATCCAGAGTTGATTAATTTCATTTAAGACATTTCTTGGGATAGCTATTTGTGGACATTATCAACAATTTTATCCAGTACTTAAACATTAAACAAAAAAAAACATATCTGCCACACTCACCAAGTACTGCTACATTAGTTGCATGAGTTCCAATTTAAGTTACAAATTTACAGAATTTAACATGAAACCATTCTGTACATTCTGCTTTCGAGTGACCTTCTATTTCTGATGAATATTTTTGTGTCAAATATCTTAAACAGTTCAGATATTGAAATATTTCAATTTACATTGCAACTGCTTTATAGAGACTAATGATTCATTGCCATTATACACAAGTGAACTTAAAAACAGCAATCCAAGGTAGTTATAATATATATATGTTCTTATATGTATATCTCCCAACTTCCATTTGTCATTACTTTTGAGTATACGACCATTTCTGAATACTACAATTTTCTGTTTTGTCCAAGTTTACATCTAAACCCTATTTGGAACAGAAGAATTGTGTTTGATGATTATGGAAAGAATTCTCGGGCTTTTATTTTGATGAGTGAATAAAATATCATGTTTTAGCAACTTTTATAATTTGCATGAGCAAATCCATATAAAAAATGTTCTCAATAGTTGAGAAACCCTTCCGGACGCAAGACTGAGCCGACATTTTTATATTGTTACTGTTACCAAAGTTTGTAAGTCTTGAGTTTAATCCACTTGAGAAGAGTCTTCCCAAAAATGCTAAGAATGGTAATACGACTATAAGGGTTTGGATTTGAAATATTCCTTTTTTTTGTATATAGGTCTACTTATCCCCGTGACCCATGAGTCTGATGCAACACCTAAGTTTGGTATTTGATTAAATAGGACTACATAATATCAAATGAACCTTTAAGATATTCATCAGCTATTATTCCAGTATAGAATTATTTTTTTTAAATTGGTAGAATTGATAACAGATTGTTAGTGGCTGTAGATGAAGTAGTGTGAAATTATATATGTTTATGCCATGTATCAATATGGCTTGCCAAATAAGTGTTGCAAGTGCAACATGTCATCAGTGTGTGATGTCATCCTTTAGGCTATTTATTAACCCCACAATATCTGCCTGACCGTCCTCTTTGGAATTAGCTGAATGGGTCAAATGTTTCATGTTCCCTACATGGATGATACTACAGAATTTTGCAGGGAGCTCTGACTGGTAATGTTTTGGCTTATCGTCGACAGCGTCATGGTCCTTGTTGTTACCTGCCTGGCACACGGCATTACGGGGAAAATCCGGACTAACACAAGCACCACCACCCCCCCACTCCCCACCCACAACCCCCTTCCCCCCATGCTTCTATGCTTGTTTCAGTCATTATCCATTATCCATTTATTTTCCAGAAGTCAGCTATGCGCAGCTACCAAGATGTGCTCCTTCAATAGATGTTTTGAGGTTGTGTCCACCTTCTTCCAGAGAATATTTGAAAAGATCGGTGTTTTCATTGGCACCTACCCAGTTGTGCTGATAGTTACCTCAATTTTAGTAACCCTTTTTCTCAGCTGCGGTATGATAACATTGTCCAACGAGACTGACACAGAGACCCTGTACACGCCCATTAACAGCAGAGCATCACAAGACAGAGTTCAGTACCAGGCCACGTTCCCAGACGCCACGGGAAGCAACTACCGAGGACATGCACTTACGGCTCTTGACATGTATGGCCGATTGTTGATAAGCAGCACGACTGATGGGAACATCCTGTCCAATGCATCCATGCAAGAAATACGGAACCATATAAGCACAATAAAAGATATCAGTGTTACATATGAGGGAGTGATGATCAAGTATGATGATGTCTGTGCTCGACAAAATGGGAGTTGTTTTGCTTCAGGAGAATTTCTCACAACAGATGCTGTATATAATGCTTATCTGTCTGGTGGAATCACCTACCCAAACTGGAATAACATAGACATATCAGCATTTCTTGGACAGGTTAATTATACAGGTGGAACAGTGGTATCAGCAAAGTACCTGAGTGTCACGTTTAATTTACGAATGGACTCAACGGTTAACAAGGCAAAAGCAAGAGCGTGGGAAGAAGCGTTCCTGAAGAGAGCAGCAAGTTTAAACACAACATCTACAAGGATAAACTATGCTGCCTCCCATTCACTAGACACAGAGTTGAACAAAAACACAAACGGAGACATCGTGTTCTTCTCTATAACCTTCACGTTGATGATCACGTATGCCACTGTCGTCGCCGGAGGTGATGCGGTGTCATCGAGGACGTGGGCATCATGGGCTGGCGTTCTTGCTGCTGGATTTGGCATATTGTCTTCATTTGGACTTGTTAGCCTTTGTGGTGTCAAGTTTGTCAATATCGTTGGTGTAACACCATTTCTGATCATAGGTACGTTGAAATAGTTTGATAATAGAGTTATAGAATACAGACAATTGGTTAATGGTCAGATATATTTTATTTAAGTATCCATGCCACACCAGTGATATAGTCGCAGTTTGGATCTCCCATGCTGTGAAACAAATCATTATTCACATCCTCTTATTGTTGAAGGTATCGGTGTGGACGACATGTTCCTGTTGATGTCCAGTTGGGCGGAGACCTACCCACACCGAGACAAGTCCGTCGCCAGTAGGATGGGAATGACCTTTGCCTCAGCGGGTATCGGTATCACCATCACGTCCCTCACTGATCTTCTGGCCTTCTTAACTGGCGTGTCTTCTGTGTTTCTCAGTGTGAGGAATTTCTGTCTCTATACAGGTTAGTGGGTTCAACTGTATAGCAGGTTAGCTGTCTCACTCAAAGCCAAGATTATCTTCTCCCCTACAGTGCATGTAGTCCACTTGTGTCTCTAACATGATGGTCATGTCATATATATTTTTTTTCTCATTCACAGGAGTGGCCGTCATCTTCTGCTACCTGTACCAGTGCCTCCTCTTCTCCCCCTGCCTTGCCATCCATGGCCGTCGGGTTGACAGTAACAGACACTGCATGACCTGCCTCAAAACCAAATCCGGAGCCAAACTCAGGAAAGATGGCGCCTCCACCTGTAGAGTGTTATGCTGTGGTGGTTCACCACCAACAAAAAGAGGTCAGGATGAACGATTCTTTGAGACACTGCCACGAAAGTACTTGCCACGAATGTTGCTGAGTGTGTGGGGGAAGGTAATTGTGATTGTGCTATTCTTGGCCTACCTTGGAGTGTCAATATGGGGAACATTGAACTTCAAACAAGGTTTGATTCTGAAGAACCTGGTCTCCACAGATTCATACTATCATTCCTATAGTGAGATATATGATGCATACTTCTCAAGTGCTTTCCCTGTCCCGTTTGTATTTGGCCCAACCACAAATTACACAGACAAGAATACTGTAGATAATATCAAGACTCTGATCACTAGTGCAAATACAGACTCTGGAGTAGATGAGAATTCGCTCATTTGCTGGTTCAATTCATATAAATCAGCAACTGCTTATGATAACAGCAGCACTACAGCTTTTGTATCGGGATTGAAAACATTTTTTACAACAACCACATTATTTGATAACGATGTTGTATTTGACGCAACTGATACTGATATCAAAGCTTCCCGATGTTATCTTTTATCAACAAATATTAAAGAATCCAATGCTCAATCTGATGTTATGGTTCGAATGCGAGCTCTGGCAGACAACTCACCTCTCTCTGTCTACACCTTCCACCCAGCCTATATCTTCTTTGAGCAGTATGCTGCCATCCTACCCAGTACACTACAAACTGTTGGTCTGGCACTGGTCGTCATGACTGTGGTCACCTGCATCTTTCTTCCTCATCCTCTTCTGGTTTTCCTTGTCGTCCTGAACGTCGTTTCTATCCTCGTTGGCATATTCGGGTTCCTTTATATCTGGGGACTGAGTCTCAGCTCAGTGACAATGATCCATCTCATCATGTCTGTCGGCTTCTCGGTGGACTTCAGTGTGCACGTGTGCTCTGCCTATATGATTGGAGAAGGAAGAAACAGGGGAGAGAAAACCGAATCTGCCATTGTCCATGCAGCTGGTCCCATATTAAACGGTGGAATGTCATCCTTTCTCGGCATTCTTGTGCTTGTGTTTTCAAAGTCCTACATCTTCAACTCCTTCTTCAAGATCATGTTAACAGTGATCCTGTTCGGCATGCTGCATGCTGTGTTCCTCCTCCCTGTGATACTCTCCATCCTTGGCCCTGTAACCAAGTCTTTCAGAACTTCTGCAAGCTCACGTAGCAACAGCCGCCCACCATCACCTCCCATAGACTACATGTAACAAAGACCGCTGCTGTCATTGTTTTTTCTGAACATTATTGTATGAGTTCATTTCAGAATTAACATATTAACATATGTTAATAGGCATACACCTCAAGCCATTATTCACTGTCCTCCCCTAAACACACACACACACCTACAATGAAATGTTGCTCTGATATCCAATGAGGTGTACATTCACAATACTAGTATTTGATAAAGAGATATAATGTATTGACCTTGTAAATTATGTTAAAAACATAACCTCAGTAATAAAGAGAAAGAGTACATAACCTGAAAAATACATTTAAATAAAACGAGATATGCTGTAATAATACTTTGTAGTGTAGTGTAATATTTAGGTGACTCGAAGCCATATCGAGATATTCTTGAGATACATTTTATTGTCGGAATGCTTTAGTGATACGAGGTGTTAGTGTGAAGGTAAGCGTATCCTACCCCACCTATGGCAGAAACATGCAAAAGCAAGCCAGTTGTCGTCTTCGTAGAAAGAGCTTGCTCAATTGTACCTCGATTGTACCTCGATTGTACCAAAGACTGGAGCTGCTGGAATATTGTTCGACATAAAGGGACACAAATCTTACGGCACCATATGGCGTAACACTAGTCATACCTTTTAGAGTGCAGTTGCGTTTTTAGTGGGGTTAGAACATGGAATTTACCACTAAGTTCCATGCAATTTGAAGCCTGATTTCAGTGCAGTCCAAAATCACCCTTGCTGATTTGAATGTCAACTGAAATTCGTGGGGCATGTAATTATCCACCTGCACTCAACCATCCCTAAAGCAAAGTACAAGAAATTGTCCAAGGTGACGATTTATTTGCTGATGAATAGTTCCTAAATGAGAAGCATACTGAGTGGAATTCCTGCAAGAAAGGTATTATCTGAACATCCATAATATTTTATGCATACTTTACAAGTTTGAAAGTCTAAAGATATTTTGAAAGAGTACTATTCTTTAAAGGAGGCGTAACTTTTCCTATATGTTGAGCAATGTTCCTGCAGCTCCAGCCCTCGGTGTCTTCATTTCACAACTTTTGAGGAACAATCGAGCATGCTCTTTGTACCAAGATTTCAAAGAGCGTCATATGAATCTTGCTCAGAAGCTGTTTGATCAAGGTTACAACATTCCAGGCCTCTGTAAAGCTTTCAAATTATATTTTACTGTGGACATGTGGACAATTAACTTGCCTTTGCATGTGTTTGTGATGAATAAAATAGTATGTTGTTCCATAAAATGCATTTCCCACTCTTTTATTAGCATACTGAGTGTGAGTGAGTGAGTATGGTTTTACGACGCTTTTAACAATATTCCAGCAATATCACGGCGGGGGACACCAGTAATGTGCTTCACACATTGTACCCATGTCGGGAATCGAACCCGGGTCTTCGGCATGACGAGCGAACGCTTTAACCACTAGGCTACCCGAACGCCCCATTAGCTTTTTGTGATCAATGTGACCTTAATTGCAACTTTTGTGTTGATGTGATCATTAGTTAACTGTAGTAATTATATAAGTTTGTTTGTGGTTTTACGCAGCACCCAGCAAAATGACGGCGGTCTGTAAATAATCGAGTCTGGACCAGACAATCCAGTGATTGATGTGATGAGCATCGATCCACTCAATTGGGATACGATGACATGCATCAACCAAGTCAGCGAGCCTGACCACCCGATCCCGTTAGTCGCCTCTTATGACAAGCATAGTTGGTTTTTACGGCAAACATGGTTTGCTAAAGACCTATTATCGTCCAAAACTGGCTCCCACAGGAGATATCGCTTGGGTGAGATCAAGCGATATCTACACTGTAGATATCGCTGCAATGAATTTGCATCACAATGCTTTGCAGACCATTGTGACGTCATTGGTTACCATGACGTCACAATCAAATGAGATCACTAAGGGCTCTGCTACTGAAGCTGTAAGCAGTATTTTTTACATTTAAGACACTGCTAATTACTGTCTACAAACTGAAAAAGTGATGAAAAGAATGATGTTGGATGATAAATAAAATCTCACCCTCATGTCTTTTGATATCAAATATATCAACACTCGTTGATAGTCTGTTGGCCACCAGCGGAAAAGAGGCTTAGTTTAGATTTTCGTTCCCACATTTTCCTGTATACCTTAAACCTTTTCTATTGCATAAAGGAGGTATCTGTACACAATTCCCATTGGGTAGTAAGCTTGCAGGAATTTTCAGGGGGTCAAAATTGCATAAATTGAAGGAAAAATGCATAATTTGACAAAATTGGCTGTAATATTTTTATTAAGTCATTAAACTATCCAAATTATGTCTTTGATTACAGGTAATATGTTCGGTTATCTGAATTTGGCAAACATTTTGTTTCATTTAACTGTTATTCTAAATCTCAGTGGAAACATTGGTAAAAATCATGTTTTTTTACTTCATTTTCAAATCTTGTGAGTAGGTAAAACACTAATTCCATTGATTTGTGACAATAAAACCACTATAACTGGGTATTAAAATCTGCCTTAACCATTGTACTATCCTATACAAAAAACAAAATGAAAATATATTACATAGGGGTTGAGATATTGTATACAATGTTACCCAACCCCCCAAAGACCAATTTTGACGAAAATTGCTTATTGAGATATGGTGGTAGATGCTGCTGCTGTAGTCGATGAGTGGGATAACTGCAACAATGCTTAAAAACACCAAAATAGTAAACTCATTAAGAAAAATGATGTATCAAGTTTTTCTGTGAGCATTTATGGTGGCCATCTTGAATTTTGACCTGTTTTCAAAATCAAGATCTTATATAGTTCTTCAACATGGTCATGTAATATATCATATGAAAGCTTTTCACATTGTCTTTTCAATGATGTACATTATTCACTGACTCCTGTACACCATACCTTCATGTTTCGCCATAGCTGAGGTCGACAATCACATGTACACATATCAAACGAGGCGGATTTGAACCCCGCTGGCGACACGTTTTCCGACACAATTTGAAATCATTCACTTGTCGAAATATTTTTAAAAAAGTTCCCTCAATTCCAAGTGGAAATTAATTGAAATGTTGATTCAAGATAATGTGTACTTGACAAACAACTCTCCATTCCTGAAAAATAATGGAGCGTTTAAAACAATACAATGACGTCAAGGATGTGTTTTAATGAAGTGTCCACCACCGCTCGTTTTATGCCGCTATACGTGGGACAGAGAGTAACTGTGACTACCCTCTCAATGGAGTGGCTTTATATTAAATACACTTCTAATATAAGTAAGCAAAGTATTAATATACAAGCTAATTTCATGAAAAATACAATTCAAACAATGTTCAAAGGAGAATATGTGAAAACCTTCATCCACGTGGATCGATATGAAGGATCTGATATATTTGATACCTGATACAGTTTCTGGTCTACAGAAAGGAATATGCATATTAGAATCATAGTGTATAGTGTCGACACAGCTGATGCTTGATCTGATGATATGTGCATCTGATATGTATTCATATATCCCTTTTGTGTAGATCTGTTATTTATTGATTACTTTAGTGTATATCCCTTTTGTGTAGATATGTTATTTATTGATTACTTTAGTGTGTGAGAGTTGAAATTTAACGTCGCATCAGCATTATTTCAGCCATAGAGCGACTATTGATTACTTTAAGATAATTGTCATCGATGACATATATTGTCTTTACCGTCGACGTTCGTATGGACAATGTGAACACTGCTGGGTTACAGCTGCTACAACTAAACACTAATACATAACACAGAGAATAGGGATAAGTGCCCACCAAAGACTCGCATAATACATTTTCTATTCAATGTGTACAATATCTATTTTACGAATGAGTGAGTGAGTGAGCTAAATGTTAAGACACATCGGCAGTAGTTTCAGCCATATCGTGACTTGATTAATGTGAGTCATGTGAATTTTATTAGTGTAGCAGCCTAGACATCAGCAAAAGCATCAGTAGTAGTAGTAGTAGTAGTAGTAGCAGTAGTAGTCGTAGCTGTAGTCGTAGTTGTAGTTCTAGTAGCAGTAGTACCAGCAGCAATTGTAGTAGTAGCAGTAGAAGTAGTAGTCGTAGCTGTAGTCGTAGTTGTAGTTCTAGTAGCAGCAGCAATAGTAGTAGTAGCAGTAGTAGTAGTCGTAGCTGTAGTCGTAGTTGTAGTTCTAGTAGCAGCAGCAATAGTAATAGTAGTAGTCGTAGCTGTAGTAGTTGTAGTTCTAGTAGCAGTAGTAGCAGCAGCAATTGTAGTAGTAGCTGTAGCATTAGTAGTAGTAGTCGTAGCTGTAGTCGTAGTTGTAGTTCTAGTAGCAGTAGTAGCAGCAGCAATAGTAGTAGTAGCAGTAGCAGTAGTAGTAGTAGTCGTAGCTGTAGTCGTAGTTGTAGTTCTAGAATCAGCAGCAATAGTAGCAGTAGCAGTAGTAGTAGTAGTAGTAGCTGTAGTTGTAGTAGCAGTAGCAGTAGTAGTAGTAGTAGCAGCAGCAATAGTAGTAGTAGCAGCAGTTGTAAAAGTATCAGTTGAAGCACCAGCAGCCTTGGTAGCAGTCGTTGCCGCAACAGCAGCAGTGGCAGTAGGAGGACAACGGCGAACTTGGGATACAGGAAGGCACATTTGTCCTATTGCGTTGTAGATGGAGGAGGAAGAGCGTTACAAGCAGTAGCAGTTGAAAGTGATCGTGCAGAGAGTTACCCCCCTTCCATCACGTCTGTCTCATTTGTAGCCGCCGGAGAAAGTTTGGACGTCACTTATTTGAGCCATACTTACCTGTTGAAATATATGAATATATTCAATGAATACAATTATAAACAATATACCACATGCAAACATGTCGTGTGAATACATTAGGTCTTTGACTGGTATTTATAAGTTGGATGGATATGAAGAGTGAAACTTTTTTTAAAGAGAACCACGTGTTTATTGTTTGACAGGACGTTTCAGGGCTTTTTCTTTCCTCTTCAATAAGTCAATGAGAGAACCAATATTTTCAGAAATCAGTGGAATTAGTTTCGGGCGAGAAGTGCAGGAAAAAACGGAAGTGGTGGTCGTGGTTGCGGGATTGGGGAAGTGTGTGAGGAAGTAGAAGTGGTGGTCATGATTGCGGGAGTGGAGACGTGTGGGGGAAGTAAAAGCGGTGTTCTTGGTTGCGGGAATGGAGAAGTGCCGCAATGGGAGAAAGAAGTGGTGGTCATGGTCAAGGGAGAAGGAATGTGTCACAGGAAAATTAGGTGGTGGTCATGAGTACGGGAGAGGAGTATGGGAGGAAGCAGAGGTGGTGTCATGAGTACAGGAGAGGAGTATGGGAGGAAGCAGAGGTGGTGTCATGAGTACAGGAGAGGAGTATGGGAGGAAGCAGAGGTGGTGTCATGAGTACAGGAGAGGAGTATGGGAGGAAGCAGAGGTGGTGTCATGAGTACAGGAGAGGAGTATGGGAGGAAGCAGAGGTGGTGGTCATGAGTACGGGAGAGGAGTATGGGAGGAAGCAGAGGTGGTGGTCATGAGTACGGGAGAGGAGTATGGGAGGAAGCAGAGGTGGTGTCATGAGTACAGGAGAGGAGTATGGGAGGAAGGAGAGGTGGTGTCATGAGTACAGGAGAGGAGTATGGGAGGAAGAAGAGGTGGTGGTCATGAATATGGGAGAGGAGTATGGGAGGAAGCAGAGGTGGTGTCATGAGTACAGGAGAGGAGTATGGGAGGAAGGAGAGGTGGTGTCATGAGTACAGGAGAGGAGTATGGGAGGAAGAAGAGGTGGTGTCATGAGTACAGAAGGAGAGGTGGTGTCATGAGTACAGGAGAGGAGTATGGGAGGAAGAAGAGGTGGTGGTCATGAGTTTGGGAGAGGAGTATGGGAGGAAGCAGAGATGATGGTCATGAGTACGGGAGAGGAGTATGGGAGGAAGCAGAGGTGGTGGTCATGAGTACAGGAGAGGAGTATGGGAGGAAGTAGAGGTGGTGGTCATGAGTACAGGAGAGGAAGAGTATGGGAGGAAGCAGAGGTGGTGGTCATGAGTACGGGAGAGGAGAACGGGAGGAAGCAGAGGTGGTGGTCATGAGTACGGGAGAGGAGTATGGGAGGAAGCAGAGGTGGTGGTCATGAGTACGGGAGAGGAGTATGGGAGGAAGTAGAGGTGGTGGTCATGAGTACAGGAGAGGAAGAGTATGGGAGGAAGTAGAGGTGGTGGTCATGAGTACGGGAGAGGAGGAGTATGGGAGGAAGTAGAGGTGGTGGTCATGAGTACAGGAGGGGAAGAGTATGGGAGGAAGTAGAGGTGGTGGTCATGAGTACGGGAGAGGAGGAGTATGGGAGGAAGCAGAGGTGGTGGTCATGAGTACAGGAGAGGAAGAGTATGGGAGGAAGCAGACGTGGTGGTCATGAGTTTGGGAGAGGAGGAGTATGGGAGGAAGTAGAGGTGGTGGTCATGAGTACGGGAGAGGAGTATGGGAGGAAGTAGAGGTGGTGGTCATGAGTACAGGAGAGGAAGAGTATGGGAGGAAGTAGAGGTGGTGGTCATGAGTACGGGAGAGGAGTATGGGAGGAAGTAGAGGTGGTGGTCATGAGTACGGGAGGGGAGTATGGGAGGAAGTAGAGGTGGTGGTCATGAGTACGGGAGAGGAGTATGGGAGGAAGTAGAGGTGGTGGTCATGAGTACAGGAGAGGAAGAGTATGGGAGGAAGTAGAGGTGGTGGTCATGAGTACGGGAGAGGAGTATGGGAGGAAGTAGAGGTGGTGGTCATGAGTACGGGAGAGGAGGAGTATGGGAGGAAGTAGAGGTTGTGGTCATGAGTACGGGAGAGGAGTATGGGAGGAAGCAGAGGTGGTGTCATGAGTACAGGAGAGGAGTATGGGAGGAAGAAGAGGTGGTGGTCATGAATATGGGAGAGGAGTATGGGAGGAAGCAGAGGTGGTGTCATGAGTACAGGAGAGGAGTATGGGAGGAAGGAGAGGTGGTGTCATGAGTACAGGAGAGGAAGAGTATGGGAGGAAGCAGACGTGGTGGTCATGAGTTTGGGAGAGGAGGAGTATGGGAGGAAGTAGAGGTGGTGGTCATGAGTACGGGAGAGGAGTATGGGAGGAAGTAGAGGTGGTGGTCATGAGTACAGGAGAGGAAGAGTATGGGAGGAAGTAGAGGTGGTGGTCATGAGTACGGGAGAGGAGTATGGGAGGAAGTAGAGGTGGTGGTCATGAGTACGGGAGGGGAGTATGGGAGGAAGTAGAGGTGGTGGTCATGAGTACGGGAGAGGAGTATGGGAGGAAGTAGAGGTGGTGGTCATGAGTACGGGAGGGGAGTATGGGAGGAAGTAGAGGTGGTGGTCATGAGTACGGGAGTGGAGGAGTATGGGAGGAAGTAGAGGTGGTGGTCATGAGTACGGGAGAGGAGTATGGGAGGAAGTAGAGGTGGTGGTCATGAGTACAGGAGAGGAAGAGTATGGGAGGAAGTAGAGGTGGTGGTCATGAGTACGGGAGAGGAGTATGGGAGGAAGTAGAGGTGGTGGTCATGAGTACGGGAGAGGAGGAGTATGGGAGGAAGTAGAGGTTGTGGTCATGAGTACGGGAGAGGAGTATGGGAGGAAGTAGAGGTGGTGGTCATGAGTACGGGAGAGGAGTATGGGAGGAAGTAGAGGTGGTGGTCATGAGTACGGGAGAGGAGGAGTATGGGAGGAAGTAGAGGTGGTGGTCATGAGTACGGGAGAGGAATATGGGAGGAAGTAGAGGTGGTGGTCATGAGTACAGGAGAGGAAGAGTATGGGAGGAAGCAAAGGTGGTGGTCATGAGTACGGCAGACTGAATGAGAATAAGATGTGTTTGTTTGTTTGTTGTTTAACACCTCACAATATTCCAGCTTTATGACGGCGATGAATGAGAATAAGAGAGGGCAGTAGGAGGAACATTGAGGGAAAGGTATGAGTCTCAGTGGTAGTGTTGCTGATGGTGACAGTAGCGGCAGCACCTATAAAACAGCCCGCAACTTGAGTAAATACTGGACAGATTGCATTTGGAGGGTAAAGAGAATACTAATGCTTAGTGCAACTTTCTGGCAGTATTCTGATACTATGATTATGAAGTTCATTCGACTGTCAGTCGTTTCCATCTCAATTACAAATCAATGCCCATCAATTTCCGAATTCTTTCTTTCGATTTTCTCACAATAGTGTTTCTCTCTGATGGTGAAGTGACCCATAGTGACATAATCCATTGCTGATGACGTGTCACACTGACTTTTGTTGTATCCTTAATGTGAATAACAGCTGTGATACGTATCTGTACGAGTGGGCTGGTTTGGGGATATTATCATGCTAATGACACATTCTCTCTATTAATGTTAAACTGACGGCCTACAGAAACTATATCAAACACAGCTATTAAAAACAAAATGATTTCATTTTGAAGGCACACAAGCATGTGTTGTTATATGTTCAGAATTTTAACAGATAATTGTCACAGATAATGATGTCAGTTATTGACGTCCGTTATGAAGGTGTGGTCAACTGTTTAATATTCGAGGAAGTAGACAGTGACCCCATACACAATAAACATTGTCACCTTGAAATCGCGCAAATCAGTCAAGATGTCCTCCACTGGCGCTTAAACATGCTATAACATGACACAGTCAGGCAACTAATGAAGGCTGCTCGAATCCGGTGCAATTCCCCAACCCGTGCCTGAGCAAGGCCTTGTTTTGTAGGTGGAGGAACTAATCGTTCTCTGATCCGGCGATCCAGAAAGGCCTAGAGATGTTCTTTATGGGATTTCGGGTGATATCTTGGCAGCCAGGGCAAGACATTGATGTGTTTGGCATGCAGATGGTTGGTCATAATCCTTGCCGTGTGGGGTCTTGCGTTGTCTTGTTGAAACAGGCAGTTTGGGTCTTGCTTCACTAAAGGCAGAAAAACTGGACGAAGTACCTGATCTATACAGTGTTGGACAGTCTGATTGGCATCAAAAACTACCAGATCTGTTTTGACATCACAAGGGATTCCTCCACTTACGATAACGTTACCGTCACCATACAACTAATCATGATCACAACCACATGCATCCTGTCCCCCTCCCCTCCCCCACCTTGTCATCAAGGTACTCTGATTCTCCAATCAGTCCAAAGAAGTTGAAGTGAAGTCTTTACAAGTTCCTGTTCTCATGTACAGCACGGGCCCGTCTCAATCTCTGACATTGATGTTGGCATCTTAGGGCTACTTGACGACCTGGTCTAAACACCCGAATGCCATGCAGTCTCAACCTCCTGGACCTTGTCCTGATGCTGGCTGGACGGATGTTTGCACCCTCAAGAATATTTATTCACAGTCTATTCACCAGCTGACCTAAGAACCCGACCCTACATCTCACCCTATACCGCACAAGACTGGTCAACAACTAATAATATACCAGCTATTAAAACAAAACAAATGGCAACGAGAATGGGAGCGGTATTGAGGAGATATACTCCCAGCTGGCACAATATGCGACGTCCGGAACATCACATGGAACAGACACATCCATTAGACTGTCATTTTATTGAACTGAAGAAGACAAGTTATAATACCTGCATGGACAATGACTTGACAATGGAAGAACGTTATTGCACGCTTGGGGTAAACTCGTAATATACATGAGCAAAGTATGTGTCTCTCTTGAGATGAATAAAAATCAAGAAGAGAGTGGCACAATCTCAAAATCACAATAAAGAAATAACTTCAGGTGAAAACATTTTGTACTAAATTTTGCAAAAGAATGAAATACACTTAAGACTGACAGATTGCACAAGATACTGAGTCAAACTCTGAGCAGACTGATAATCAACAAAATATCAACTGAAGAAAAGTATCAAGTATATGTAAACATGTATCACATGACTTCACAGAAAGAAAAAATGTTTAGACTGTCATTTTCGTCCAGACTAACAAGGTATAAACAATATAGCCAATAATCAGTTAAATTGTCACAAAGTGTAAACCATATCATGAATAATCAGTTAAATCATTGGCAATTTCAAGCAGCTCTCTGATCAAACTTCAGTATCACACACTTGAGCCTACAGGATTACATATAGTAATATGGATAACCTTCCAGTACGTAGTCACACGTGTCAAACAGCTTGTGTCCATGCTTGACATTTTATCTACACCTGAATGAATACAGATTATGCCTATGCTTCTAAAAAAAACCAGACTTTCAGAAGGGATGTAACTAAATCCTGGTTATGCAAATGAATAAATCTGCAAAGGTAATTTTACATATGATTTCTCCCAATACCTTCCCTTATATGTGAACAATGGATTACCAGTAGACTGACACTTCTGAAAATATATCTTTGCGATAGAAACATCTTAATTGAAAAGACATCCCAGTATGACAGCCAGGGGATTCAGAACCTGTGGAAAAACTAGACTTGCTTTGTTTTTTATGTAGAATTAAAGTAAGGGCAGGGTGGAAGGGAAAACAGTTATGGTTCAGGGACTGTGAGACAGACTTTGCTTCCAGGTGCTCTGACCTCCGTACAATACTTCAGAAAATCTATCATAAAAATATACTTTTTTACATACTTAATACGATTTATTGCTACATTAATTTTGGCTAGATTAACTTGATCATGTTGATACTTGTTATTGGATTACACAATGCCACGATAAAAATGGAAATGAATGATTGTCATTCTAGAGGAGGATATATTCTCTAACGAAACACTAATATCTGGCCATTCATATTAAAACATGTATGAAGGTTCATCCTGTCTGATTTGTCATGTTATTGTTTCATGATCAAATTGATAACATTTATTTTATACAAGCAGATTCAGATCTTCATTGGCATAAACAACACTTCAGACACTCAACAATATATACAAGTAACTCCCCAAACTTCCAAAGTTGAAGACAACACTCAATATAGATAAAAATGGACTATTATGACTACTTCAACAAGCACAATGTCTTGTGCAGAATACATTTCAGGTAAGACTTCATTAAGCCTGACCTCCATGAACAAAGTTCAAATGTTAATAATTATAGGCGTTGGAGATTGTAAACATGTAGTTTCCATATTAATTGTAGCTTCATGACTTACTGCCAGATTAATTTCTGTGATTTACAGTTTTTGTGTTCAATCACTGAATTCGTAACTGCCTGGTGGTCATTGTGACAGTTTGATACTGAAAGTCTGAAGCTCACTTTCCTGTGGAAATATTGATGAAATGTTTTATGCAATGTTTCACAACAATGAAATAAATGAAAAGACCAAACAAACGATGGTGATATGAGTATTTGCAATACAGTTCCAGAAGGGGAATCACCAAGAATATGTTTCAACAACCGCCCTTCTCTTACTTGAGTACTTAGACAATCAGTAGCTGTGGACTTGAAGTCACTGGCTACCATAAAAGACAAACTTTCAATGTAATCAACTCAACAAATGCTTGTAAATCATAAATTTGTAAAAGATAACAATGACACAATTGTCTCAACTTACACTAGATACAATCTGAATAAACTTCTACAAGATCTACATCTCTAGCCTTGAAAGCATAGTGTAATACCAGCAACAGTAAAGTGGGCATGAAGTCTCTCAAGATGAGCCAAGATACAAAATATGACATTTTCTCCTGTTTGATCTCTTCAAAGCATGAGTACAAATTTGCATATCATTTTCAGAGATCTATATCAATTTCATCCATGAAAATAGAAAACAAGAACAATTCCTAGCAAAGGCAAATTCTCTGTCAGAAAAAAATGTAAACTTGATGTCATGGCCTCTGCCAAAATGTCTCATTCCAAAACATTGAAAAGATACCATATTCTCCAAAGATAGAGAACATGAACACTGAGTATCAAATCCAAGACCTATATAATGTTATACTCTGAGTTCTGGGGGGGCCGCCCCCACGTGACGCTGCGACCTTGGCCGGAACAGCTGTGGGTGGGAGTGTAATTAGGTGGAGGTGGGGTTGCAGCATACACCCGGCTGCCAGTGGCCTCGGCAAATGACTGACGGCGGAAGACTGGAGTACTGTTACTATCCATAGACGTTTGCTGTTTCATGAGTGAGTTGGCACGCAGTTGCTCTTCGCGTTGTTTCTGAAGTGTCTGACGAAGAGTTCTACGTTTCTGGAGAAATAAATCAGGGTAATTGTTTTAATGTATATCAGAAAATCATTTAAGAGTTTATGTTGCAGACAGTCAAAATTAATTTTCACATCACAACACTTACACAAGAAATACAGATAGTTTCTGCAAAATAAAACATAATTTAGGTGTTGATGAGGCAGGAAAGATATGAATCTTGAAATCCCATTAATACGAACAAATAATTACAACAGTATCCATTTCAACCTTCATGACATGAAATACGACCTATATACATCATCATAATGAAGAATGTTGCAAGGAATATTTATCCATTTCACATTCAAGTATTACCAAGGTTTTTTTTAAATTACACAAATAAGTGCATCAATTGTTAATTCAACATGTTGCTAATATGCTGCAATTCTTGTAACATTAGTTACCTCCATATTTAAGATGGAAATACTGAATCTTTAAACAAGTGCATTTAATACCGCTAAGTGTGTTTCATATTGCAATATCCGTACTAGCAGCGAAGATCACAAGTAAACAACGCCGTTGTCATTTTTGCCAGGCTCCGTCAGCTCATGAAGATATGCCCAAGTCTCCCGCAATTTCTTTTTTTTCTGCAAGTGGATAAAAATTGCCAACTATTTAGTGTAAAAGCCAACACAGCTACTAATTCTACTTACAAAGAGCCCATATGAAAAAATTGATGTCAGTCATAAATGGTATATTTTACCACTGCCTCTTTCAAAATAATTAAATAAATTTAAATAATTTTTATTAAAAGACATGATTATTTTATCACATAAAACACATCATGAAATTTCATGACTATGTCATTTAAAATGTTGGTCAAAGAAAAACTTTTTTTCAGTCAAACCTCTTCAAATTAAATGCATAAAAATATAAAGGCGAAACTTTCTAATTATATTTCAATTTTAATAGGAAAACTTCATTTGGAATGAGGCATATACTTTTGTGAATTCCTGATCACCATTTGATCAATTTAGTCAGCAGGTGCTCTTTGTGCAAGTGTTAACCCCAGCCAGTGTGACCATGCAGTGAGATAGCCTGCTCCAAGCAGCATGCCCCAGTCCGCGGCCCGTGTTACAAGAGCATCAACTCTACACAGCCCAGGTGGAGGAGGGAGGGAGGGAGGGAGGAAGGAAGGAGGAGAGGAGGGTGAGGACTGAAATAAAGAGTAGCATTATTGGTTGTGAACACATATCTACAGACCTGTCACCTGGATTTTGACTGTGTATGCTGTTAATGAGGTGCAAGTATAGGTCTGACTGTCACATAACTTCTCAAAAGAAGTTAAAAGACACCCGATTCTTTCATATCACTATAGTTAATCTGTAATGCAATGAGTGAGTGAGTGAGTATGGTTTTATGCCGCTTTCAGCAATATTCCAGCCATATCACGGTGGGGGAACACCACAAATGGGCTTCATACATTGTAACCTTGTGTGGAATTGAACCCGATGTTACACTTTAACCACTAGGCCACCACCCCTGTCATGCCATGACAGATTAACTATAAAAATATGAAGGAATTGCATGTCCTTCAACTTCTTTTGAGCAGTATAAGTATATGGATGCTGTTTTAACACTACCCCAGTGACAGCAACACACATCCAAGATTGCACTAGTTGCTCAAAACAAAGCATTGTTTTTACAAGAATTTGGTTAATGGCTCCGACTATGTAAAAATTCACAAATGTTCTCAACATATAAATTTTTAAAACAAAATTTTCTTTTCCTGTCGAGTCTGTCTCCTATCTCCGTAATGAAACAAATTCAGGTACAGGAAGGGAAATAACCCTTATCATTCACTTAAAACCAAATATCTTAACATATTCTTAAAAATGTATTTTTATTTCTATCACAGATCCTATACCAAAATAGTACAAACAACACTAATAAGAATTTCCTAATCTTGAATACTACTTGGGTGAAATCTACCTTTGCATCATAATGTGACACAATTTTAGGATAACAACTTCTTTATCATACAGGGTCTACTTATTGAAAGTTGACTGTACTGTAGTCATCAGGAACACAAGAATAATTTAAGCATTGGCTGGATTTTGGCAAGTGAAGTAGTCTTCTCAAAAGAATTAAAAGAACAAACAATTTCTTCATATTACTCTACCTAATCTGGCATGGCAATCTTATTGAACAGGAAACTTCTTTAACTTCCTTTGAGTAGTATCTATATCATGATAGGACTATTCAGGTGAACAGGTCAGATTCTATGTGTGTTCCGAGCAGTGTTAATTGTTCATGTTAGTATTTAGTTTGTTCACAGTTCTGTCAGAAACAGAAGTAGGGATAAATAAACCGACATGTTTGCTGAGATAAATCATTCCAACAATTGAAATTTGTGTTAAAAATGAAAAAAACCCTTGAAGTCTATTTGTAATGTTTCAACGAAAATATTCAAAATGTAAAATTAGACTTTTCTGGTTCTCATTATCAATCTTTATTCAGTGGACGAGTGGGGAAAGTGAATATTCTGTATGCAGTGACACGAAGGCAGGCTGCCACAGGCAAAACAATAAACTTGTCTCAGAGTAGAGGAATCCTTCACCAAGGTCATGTTAACCTTTCCAGGTCTGCTTATGTTGATATGCAGCAATCAAAATGACTTATCTCAACAGAGGACTGTCATTTTCAAAATGGATCTTTTCTGACAGTGTTTTCCTACAATACCCCTTCAAATTGCAACATTAACCAACAGTTTTGACGATAGCTGTACAAAATGTGTCCTTCTGAACATATACATGTACTCTTGTTACTGTATTTCATCTTATTATGACAAAAGAATATTGTAACATACAATATTGTAATCATTACAGCACTATGGACAGCCATAGTTAACTGCATCTTTATAAGAGCATCATCAGCAAATATTTATATTTACACTGAGTGCCACTTTTAACAATATTCCAGCAATATCGTGGCAGGGGACACCAGAAATGGCTTCTCACATTGTGCCCATGTGGGGAATTGAACCTGGGTCTTCGGCGTGACGAGCGAAGATTTTAAGGAAAGGTGAAGGGCTAGACACAACACTAGTCTAATATATAGATTGACAAGTTGTTTCTACCCAAATCTAGTTATGTCACATAAGCTACTAGTCTGAAATGACCTATGGACTAGTTAGACATGACCAATAGTGTCTACCTCTGTCTATCTAAATTTGGACAATAAGTGCAAGTAGGGACACGTTCAAACTATAGGATTCTCCATACAAATCTCTCACATCTCGAAAAAATCATTTTAACAAAGATTACAAAATTAGAGACAAGGATTGTTACATATCCAACGTTATTCTTCTGATGCTTTGATTAAAGGCATAGCTTCAACTCTAGGCAATATTCCGTCAACTGTATCATGGTTCAATTCATCCTAAAACGTTCATGCTACACACAAAAATCAGCCTTAAAAAGCCTCATGATTTGATTAAGCCTAGAATAAGCCACTCCCAAATCCACACATCTTCCCAATATTATACATGCCTGCCATTCCTGGTGAGCTTTCAAGGGCTTCGAACATGATCAATGTTTAACGTCCTAGCACTCTCATACAACCCAAACTTAACTTTCATCTTATAGGAAGCAAATGAATCCACGCCAGTGGGCGCCTCCAGAGAGTTGCTCATTCTTGTCAACATTCCACATACTTTCTTTTTCTATTCTATTTTTCTCAGTTTACAATACTGGTTGATAACATGGAAAATAAATAGGAAAAGACATTTCTGAATCACTACTAGGGATACAACCCAATTGGATACCATGGGAGCAGCATGGAGCTATCAGTCAGCACATATACCACTTAACACTACTAGGGACACAACCTACAACCGGACACCATGGGAGCAGCATGGAGCTATCAGTCAGCACATATACTACTCAACACTACTAGGGACACAACCTACAACCGGATACCATGGGATCAGCATGGGGCTATCAGTCAGCACATATACCACTTAACACTACTAGGGACACAACCTACAACCGGACACCATGGGAGCAGCATGGAGCTATCAGTCAGCACATATACTACTCAACACTACTAGGGATACAACCCAAACCTGACACCATGGGAGCAGCATGGAGCTATCAGTCAGCACATATACCACTCAACACTACTAGGGACACAACCTACAACCGGACACCATGGGAGCAGCATGGAGCTATCAGTCAGCACATATACTACTCAACACTACTAGGGACACAACCAAAACTGGATACCATGGGAGCAGCATGGAGCTATCAGTCAGCACATATACCACTCAACACTACTAGGGATACAACCTACAACCGGACACCATGGGATCAGCATGGGGCTATCAGTCAGCACATGCTACTCAACACTACTAGGGACACAACCTACAACCGGATACCATGGGAGCAGCATGGGGCTATCAGTCGACACATATACTACTCAACACTACTAGGGATACAACCTACAACCGGATACCATGGGAGCAGCATGGGGCTATCAGTCAGCACATATACTACTCAACACTACTAGGGATACAACCTACAACCGGACACCATGGGATCAGCATGGGGCTATCAGTCGACACATATACTACTCAACACTACTAGGGACACAACCTACAACCGGACACCATGGGATCAGCATGGAGCTATCAGTCAGCACATATACCACTCAACACTACTAGGGACACAACCAAAACTGGATACCATGGGAGCAGCAAGGAGCTATCAGTCAGCACATATACCACTCAACACTACTAGGGACACAACCTACAACCGGACACCATGGGATCAGCATGGGACTATCAGTCAGCACATATACCACTCAACACTACTAGGGACACAACCAAAACTGGATACCATGGGATCAGCATGGGGCTATCAGTTGGAACATATGCTACTCAACACTACTAGAGACACAACCTACAACCGGACACCATGGGAGCAGCATGGAGCTATCAGTCAGCACATATACCACTCAACACTACTAGGGACACAACCTACAACCGGACACCATGGGATCAGCATGGGACTATCAGTCGGCACATATACCACTCAACACTACTAGGGATACAACCCAAACGGGATACCAAGAAGTCATGTTCATACATGGGGAGACTTAACTTGGTTTTTATCATTACATCTCTATGAATAATACCACATGGTCCCATTTATCATAACACATAGAATATCAACATTTAACACACCACAGTGTCAGACTATCCAGATGGCTTTGTACAGCAAATATGTGAACCATCATCTTATATAATCTTGCATCAAGTATTATCAGCCCTAATCATGTGTTAAGTCTGAGCAGTAAGGCTGGGATCAGTTTCTTGACAAACTTTAAAATGTCAAAGCCCCCAAAAGCAAACCAACAATGGCAAGAGTTGAATGGAAGGAGCCTGCTGCAGGATGGAAAGATTAGAATTACAAGATTATTTATCTAGCCATGGGCAGTTATTATTTTCAGGATATTAAGCCAACTCATGCAGGAGGCCGAATCCCTACCGAGAACTTGGCAGAACATCCTACAGATAAGTCTAGTTTGCCTGTGGACAGGCGCCTTCCTCATTGGCTGTTGAGGGTTCCTGTTGGTAGAAATGTTTAAGATTCGGGGGATATTAGACCTGTTATAATATATGCTGTACCAACAAAACACTTGTCTATCACATCTATCATTTACTGCTAAAGAAAACCAGCACTGTCAAATGGATCATTTAGAACTGCATCAGTCCGAGGTGGAAGCTACAGAGGACAAAGAATGAAACAACTGATCTTGTGGAGATGGATGCAAAATATGGATTTGGGCATGAGATGTGAATTGGAATATAAAATGCAGATTTTGGACATAAAATGCAGATTTGGATATAAAATATGGACTTGGATATGAAAAAAAGATTTGAAAATAAAGTACAGATTTTGGACATAAAATGTGGATTTGGATATGAAATATGAGAAAATTCCACTAACAAAATAAAAGGGAGTGTTCTATTAAAATGTATAAGGAAATGAAATGAAATCTTTTTTTTCAGTATATCCATCTTGTGATCAAAGATTAACTGTTTCAAACTTAAATGTTTCTACATGTAACTACTAATATAAGTTTAGTTCAACCATAGATCAGCTCTGTCCAATGTACTGGTGGTAAGTATTAGTAGCAGCAATTACCGGAAAATAATATGTTTTAGCTGAATCAATGGATCCGCTTCACTCAAATAATGATTCTAATTTTCCAAACATCGAATCAAGAAACACTTGTCTTTATGAATGTGTGACCAAATCAAAAAGTGTTAATTAAGAAAAACAGGTTCAATTTGATTAGGTTCGAAGTTGTTCGATTCCATAATTGGCATCACTGATCTTGGCTATAAACACTATGTTAATGAGTAGCAAGTTGATATGCAATTTTTTTACATTGCATTCTATATCTACAAGCAGGAAGTGTATATAAATGATACTAATGTGTGGAACAAATAAGAAAACTATTTAATTTGATAACAGACTATGTCAATGTTATTCCTTAATTATTATCATCTTACATTCTTTCAAAAACATTAAGAAACAGAATGTTCAGAACATAACAAATATATGCCAAAATGAAATCACTGAAAGTGTTATAATTTCCCTCTTGATCAGTCAATAACTGGAATGTTTCATAGTCAATTGCAGGCTATCCATGATTCATATCTAATGACAACCATCCAATCAAATGACTGCATTGGGAAGAGAGACCATCCTTACCAATAACATTACAGCATTCAGATGCAGTTATTCAAAGATTTCCAAATTTCACTTAGATTCCCCAAGTTGGTGAACAGGGCTTCCATGTTTCCCCAGCGCTGTTCCTTGTTAGTAGTTATGCAACTATTTACAATATATGAACATGTCACTTCAAACCAGCACGAAAGGTACAGTTGCTCTGCTGATTACATAAGGCTAAAAAAATAATAGTCTTGGTTCTCAGGCACCATCCACATCATCGTAAAGTCCGCACCATGTTTTGTTTTCATTTCCATTTTCCAAAAAATATTTTTAAATCCTAATACTTGAACACAATGTGATCCAATATACCACACAGTTACTTCCCTTTACATGCGCATCTCGTGTTATGGTCATGGCGGCAATAGGAGTTTGTATACTTGTTTATGGAGGGAGGCCCTTTGTTTGAACAAGAAAAAAACAAAAACACCGTCCGCCTGCTCTATATTTTCAAAAGTTGCCTGAGAACCAATTCTTTTATTTATTAGGCCTAGGATATGTGAATCATGTTTACTCAGGTAATTGGGGCAAAACTGTCCGAATATTGTGAAAGGGTACATCTTACCCTGCTTGATGGAGGATGTCGTTAGTTTACATATATCACAAATGATGTCAATAGACACTAAGATGTAACATTAACTGTTAAATCAGCAAATGTTTCAAATTCTTAACACAGTCATGACGTTTTCTAACATTTTGTCAAAACGATCTCAAGTCTGCAAAAGACTAATATTCCACTGAAATCTTCAGCATGAAGTTTTAACCTCATTCTCCAAATAATGCACAGGTACAGACGCTAGTCTACTATCTACAAACATATGAAGGTACATTCACCAAAACCCATGCAACATGTTAGGCAAGTAGATCATGCTATGTGTGTTAGTAATCATAGTTTAAACTGTTAGATGTATTTCACAGTTACATCCGTAGACATGATGCTCAATGACATGAGAGAAATAGTCCCGTTTTAGAAATTCCCACAACACATTGAACATGTAGTGTATATATCATTGAATTGGTTGTACATTATGACATTCAACAATGTAGCAAAGAAGCGTCAGAGAGCACTTTTACAACAGTTCATTAAAGTAGAAGACTTGACACTGACATGACACACAACAAAATGACATGTGAACAACATACGACATTTACTACACTGTAGGCTTACAGACACTGGCACCATCGCCCAGGAACCAAAGTCAAAATACTTGACAGGTGATATAACCAAAGGATAAGTAATCTTACTTATGTTTTCATACAAACAATGTAATCAAAAAAATTACTTCAATATTTACCCTTGTCTGTAATGATATAATGCATAGTGACAATCACTATCCTTTAACAGGAAATCCAGAAGGCCCACCACACAACAGGCCTTAGACTGGAACAGTCTCCATTTTATTACAACTACCGTATTCGACGTAATAAGTGCCCCGCTCTAATAAGCGCCCACAGCGATATTTGCTAATATATTGGCAAGTGAACAATCCCAATTAGCACCCCTTCCGATTGATCAATGTACACAAGACTTATTTATTTGTGTATAATACGCACTCGTGTGTTATATACACCCTTAATTATGGGCAATTTAATTCTGGAAAAATATATCTGTCGTATATAAACAGTCAGGCCGTCAGCATAAACCACGAAATTTATCTTTCAACTCTGTTTTTCCACCAAAATAATATTCTAATAAGAGCCCCCTATTTCTAATTTTGAGAGCGCCCTGGGCGCTTATTACGTTGAACACGGTATATAAACAATTGCAGACATTACCTCAAACACTGAACAAGCCAAATGACAAAAGAATATAATGAATTTGTAAAATTGTTACATTAATTTAAAAAAAAAGGTTTTTAATCAACTTGAAAACACAATTGTGATAAAGAAATATACATCAGACCCTTTGTATTATTTTTTAATTAATTTTGGAAACATGGACTACCTCAAGTCTAATACAAGCCTGTGTTTTACATAACTCTAAAATCTGTGAATATGTCACCAATATTGCAATCTCAAGTACATTCTACACTGACACCTTGTTTCACAAACTTTCATAGATTTATCATCAACGACGCAAATGATCCTAAACACTTTCTACACACACCTTCCTAGTTTCGATACAAGAGTGGACCTACTGCTCTACTGGTGTACTGCTGGTGCTTGCAGACACTGTACACTGACATGACACAATACCACAAGAATATGTCACAGACACACAAGTACAAAGCCCGGTCCCACTCACCTCTATGTTGCCACGCCACCTGTCGGCTGCATTGCGGGCCAGCTCTAGCTCCTTGTCCTTCAAGCCACGGTGTCGCTTGTACGCAATCTCCACAAATATTAGCAGAACGCCTGCCACGATACCGCCAGCTACCATCATGAACACACCTGGAACGAAAAAACGAACCATGTCTAATGCATTCTTAGAACAACTAGCCAGGATCTCAACATCTAGTCTAAGTAATATAGGACTCTCAAACCTTCCTACACTATATATATAACTTAATATTTATGCTGTGCACAAAACAATTTGTATAATAAGAGCATGTTTGTAAACCAGGAACACTGTTTCAAAGCAATAGCAGAATAATCAGTTTACTCAGACTGTTGGTATATAAGCAGTTATATCCCACTTCCAGTCTTGTTGCCATTTGTTTTGTTTTAATTGCTGCCATGGTTTCTTTTGCATTAACTTAACATGCATTGTCTGATAAACTGATAATTGCATAATACACCTACACTTTTCCCATGCTCATATGTTAACATATCAGAGTTTAATCAAAACTGAAGTGACAAGTCCTCCCTGGGATATAAACACTCAACATTCTGATTGTCAAGCCACTGATTTGACACTGGGGGTGAGTGTAGGTAGAAGTGTTTGGAAACTATTCATGTTTCAAGGAATGCTTTTGTGAAAATTGTGTGGCCTCATGAAGATTTACTAGCCTCAATCTAATGGTAGGAGTCCCTTCTTGCTGGTGATGGCTTTTTTGAAAACTTGAAAAATAAACAAGTACATTTCAGTCTGTGCCAATAACTGTTGAGTCTACTTGCCTGAACATGGCCCCTAGCATCAAATTCAGTAGAACTTAGTGTTATCATATGTTCTTTTATTAGCTGAGCTTACAATACCAAACAGAATTGTACTAGAATCCGACTATGGACTAGAGGCTAAAGTCGTAGAAGTGTTTGGTGGAAGATACTTTCACCAAAACCAACGGAAGAATAATTTTTCCATGGGGATATCTTATGCTCCTCAGATTGCTATTAACTGAAATTGAATTTGCTTTCTTATGAAAATAATAGCAAAATACATACTTGGTCATTCATCTGTGATTTATGCAAAATAAATTCAAATTTGCATTTCAGCTATCTTGCTGCTGGGGACCCAACAGACAGGACCTTCTGACCTTTGACTTTATAATCTTTTGACATGGGAAATGTGGAATGTATGGTTTCTACTTCCAGAAAAATGTTCAACCAATGATTCAAATTGTCAGAATTACAATATTACAATTTGGTTTCCATGACAACCAATTACATGACAGGCACTGGGCTGAAGACAGGTGATGACTGTATGCAGGCAGTAACAGCTAGCACACTGTTTATGTATTAACAACGACATACAATTACATACAATTGTGTCATGTATGACGTGACGTCTGATCAAGAAGACATTACACACATTACAAAATACAATGGTGCAAGTGAGCCTTAGCTTACAGATTCAATGCCTTTGATTTGATAACTTGCTGCATATATACTTATTGATAAAACTTCCGTAATTGATACATAATCAGAACTGTAAATAAGACTTTGAGGAGACATTCTAAAGGCAACAAGACTGATAAATGAGAAAATGTAAATATATACACGTGCCCCCTTCAAACCCCCTTGACGTAACACGGATTCATCTTGACCTTTATCATCATAACAAGTTCCAATCCTCCCTGGTCTGCATAACTCAGTACCATTCACATGTTTAAGGTTTTCTTTCTTTCTTTGTTGCTAACGCCGCATAAGCAATATTCCAGATATGATGGCGGCCTGTAAATAATCGAATATGGACCAGACAATCCAGTGATGGAAGTTGTGAGCAATGATCCATGTGATCTGGGTACGACAACATGCTATCAGCCGAGTCACCAAGCCTGATAACCAGATCCATTTGGTCGCCTCTTACGACCAGTTGCTTGGGACCTATTCTCACCCGGAATCCCAATAGGGATATGTTTTATGTAGGTTTAATTATTTTTGTTCTGTTGGCAACTTTGTTAGGAACATGTTACCTCCATTCTTTATGCTGAATGCCCTGTTATATTTGAAAGGTTTGTTATCTTGTTCAATAGACTTACAATGGGATCATTCTTTTCATTGTACTATTATTGCATGAAAATATATTCATAGTTTTATTACATAATAATCTGATAGGAACAACATTATTTTGTGGTTTTTCCAACAAAATCCTTCCAAATAATTTCATAAGAAAAAGGCAATGGCATCAATTTTGACAGTTAACTTAAATCAGTCGGATAACACTGGCCATGAACCACCACCTCCCTACCAGGACTAAAACATTTTTACTTTTTATGCATACCATATTAAACATTAGTCTTTTATACCCACAGTCAACATAAACTGTAAAGTTCAGATTGGCTCAATATAAAGGAAGCTGTTTTGGAACAACATACTAAGTAGTCCTCCAATCTAGTCTGCTGTAATACTGTCACAAGGCGGTGCAAAACTGCAGTTGTGCATACAACACATAGTTTTATTTAGGAGATAAATTTACTGTGTTTTCAGGGTAAGGTTAGATTACCTGGAGACTTGATGGCGCAAAATTTAATTTGAAACTGATCGCATGGCGGGATGCTTCAAATATTAAATTTAGAACCTTCAAAACAACAGGCAACCGAGCTCAACATGGAAAACACAGTACTTTTAGCTCCATTCTACCATGACCAACATAAATTGGGATTATTTGATGACAGAGCTGTCAAGTTGTGTTGAGTCCAGGCTTGTCACGACCATTTCTTGGAAATGGGTAGACTTGCCCATTGCAGTATACTTGCCATAAACTAACAACAGAGAGAAAAACACAAACAAATTGTCATCAATTCAAGTAATATATTCATAGCTAAACGTGTGACAAAGTATTGTTTATCATAATGATTAACAAATTTAACCATAGCTGTAATCATGGTAATAGGAGTCTTTCAACGACCTGTGTGATTCACAGAACGAACTTCTTGTTTTCGATTTCCTGTGTTTACCAACACATATTTAATCAGAGAAATGGTATTGGAACTTAAAACTTCTGATCAGAATGATCAGTCATGGTAGAATATGGCTATACCTTTCCTTAGCTTAACCCTCTGGATGCTGAGTTTTTAGTTTTCTGAAGCACACTTTCATATGTTCTGAAAAGTGAATGTTGGGCAAGCATTGCGGTTAAAAAATTAATTGCAAAAATATGATTGGTTTGAAAAACAAACACTGCAAAGTGTAATCCCAAATTTTGTTTTCGTCAAAAAACAGCACATTTTGTCACTTTTAATCATAAACCAATGAAAGTACTCTGACACAGATCTTTTTATTTGACAGCTTTATGTTAACTGTAAGTGAACAAAATACTGCCTGATATCTTAACAACATAATTATATATTGCATGGATTTGTAGGCATATGTATAACATTACATATTTGATAACTAATCATAAATGACAGAAATCAAGGTTTCGCTATGACTTTAGTTCGATGTCATGACTTGTTTTATGTCTTTGACGTCAATGACAGGTAAAGACGACATTGATATTTTGATTAATATATAGCTCACCTAATTTTTGTCTATAGTATGAAAAATCTATAAAAAAATGAAAATCCTAATTTGTTGCTTTTAGACAAAACATAAAATGACTGTCTTTACCATGGAAATAATGTCTTGAATAAATCAAAAATAGATAGTTGATCATGTATCTTAATTGTACTAGACAACACCTATTAGGCATCAATTTTCAATAAAACAAATACTCAAAAGAACATTATAAAAATATATATTTTTAATACCTTATTGGACATTATTATTATTTTTTTCAGAACTATACAACAAAAGATGCGAAAAAAGCTCTTTTTGCATGGAATTATCAGGATAATCATTTCAGGTTTGACCAACTGGGTACCTGTCGCGTTTGTTATTAATGTTTAAGAAATTCTTAAAGAAAAAGAGAATATGTTTAATATCCTGAGATTACAATATTTATTACAAAAGATTATATTACCCATAACGAGAGGTCTAATTCGGAAATCGTTTGTGACTAAATTTTACTCAACTGGCGAATCATTTGACATCAATGTTTTGTCAATCAAACGACCAGAAACAATTTTTTAAATTCCTCATACAAATGTATGCACATATATTAATGAAAATATTTTCCATTTCATTAACTTAATATATTCAGTTTTTATAGAAATTACAATATTGAATAATAGGTTAAAAGGAAAAATGTACATTTTGCAGTTACATTTACTTTTCATCTTTTAACATTTGTCTAAAGGAAAATAAATATGGTAAACAACACCAAATTTGTCAAATTTTGTATGTCAACAAAAGATTATCAAAGTTGTGGCTTAGATCTATGAATGATATGATCTCAAACATAACAAAAAAGTGTAATAAGTACATGAAAGAATATGTAAAAGATACACAAAATCTCCATCATGATTGAAACTAGAGGCAGCAGGGCAGAACGATGATGTTTACTTTTTCACTGGACATTCATCTAAAGAAAATACCAAATATGTACAACAATGTTAATGTAGGACATCACTTTTGAAGACTCAGTGGGACAAAATGGCATGCTCAGTGACAGCAGTATGCAGGATTTTCAGAGGATGACTTTCATTGGTTCAGGTGTGTGAGTGAGTTGGGCTTAACGCCGCTTTTAACAGTATTATAGTTATATCACGGCGTGTCAGCTTAATGTGGGAGGAAAGCCCAAAGTGATGCAGGTCTCACGTTTACCACTTCGGCAAAACCCACGAGCCTGGGTATGGTGCTGACAAACCAAGAAACATAATCGGGGCTAACCGGTATTTGAAACCCACAATCATAGGTTTCTGGCGTGCCAAAGGGACGCAACTCTGGACAGCGAATCGTGACGACTGGGCCAACCACACCCCCAGTTGATTCAGGGATAGTGTACATATAAATGTGTCATGTAAGTAATCAGAAACAATCTGACAATCAGTGTGTTGCCATTTGTTTTTATGTTTTCCATTGTGACAAAGAGAATTAGTCAGATATGCAGATAAATACTGTCATGGTTGTGCGTGATACTGGATCATTTATCGTGTCACACGGAACAGAAACTTTGCCAATGTTATTTGAATTCACCAAATCATTGTTATGTATCTGTTTTTAATTTCTTAATTCTTCCTACAATACTCTTCCCATGCATATTCTCAAATATGTGAGCCAATGTGTGGATCTCTTAAAATAGGAGAAAATGCTACACAGTGTACAGCCCCAATTTTGCTTTGTTTACATTTTCTATCAAGTATAGTTTTCCGTACACAGCATTCTTTTTCACACCTGATACATTTCCCTTATATCATCTGGACCGTTTGTTTTAGTGACAAAGATAATTTGACGCTAAATTTCAAGGATATATGCAAGTGTGAAACGTATGTGATGTAATAAGTGTCTCATAACTGGCATATGCAAAACATGGTTTTGTAAACACTTTTAAATATGGTGGAAAATTCACTTGAGTCTTCGTGTTTGCATGTTTTCAAAAGCATGCTACATGACTCTAGGGTCATTGGTGAAGTTTCAGGATGATGACTTCTGATTTGATAAATCCCAGATACCCATGACCACTAAAAGGCTATTTTCGTAATTGAATTCTGTGACCTGTTTGATTGGCATTCTAGAAGGTTGTGAGTAAATATGCGGTATTTAGATTTCAAAGCATACATGAAATAATGCAGTGAACAGTGATTTAGTAGAATGTCAAAAGTAGCCTTATTTACAAGAACCTGGTATTCAGATGTCATTTTCAGTAATCTTGCTTTGCCTAAAATGACTGGGAATGATATAACAGAACAGAGAATTTCCCACAGAATTCAAAACTTTGAAGTGTTTGACTGTGCACAATGTATTTTGAGTTTTAATCAACTTCAAAGTGAGGGTATGTCCCTGTGGCATCCAGGGGGTTAAACCAGCGCAAACCTCTCTTGCATACGACCCTTAACCTCTGCCACCTCATCATCTTCACCACCACCACCATCAATATCCTCATCACCAGCCCCAATACCATCGTCTTTATCCCCGCATGTTTCTCCAGGACACCTACCGGCCATGTTGGTGAGTCCGAGTGTGGCTGGGGCGGAGTCTCTCTGCGGACAGGCCGAAGTACTCTCTGCCAGGATCCACTCGTTGTCCAGCTCCTCCATAAACCCACCTGTGTACAGACAGGTCCACTCTCAAACACATGCTACATAGGAATACAATTAACAGGCCTACAAGCATCTGACATGATAGATGACAATATACCCTAGTTAATGCTAAGGAGGTATGCAGGCAAGCATGTATTCCTAAATGTACCTATTTATACAGTCACCACTCAACAAAAAGTGTTTGAATTTAACTGTTAAACCAAACACTTTGTTTAACGTATTATAGCTTCAAGATCTTTTTGTCCATCACTAGCTTTAACACAATCTGACAAAGTCCTAGATATCCCTAGCAATGGCAAATACTTGTCGTGGATAAATATATTCAACTATCAAAAGGCCCCTGTTCACCACTAGACCTAGCTATGTGCCAAGTGTGGTGAAGAAATATTGTAAACTTTTCAAGCTCCAGATACAAGGACTACCATGATTTTAAGTCTCAGTCAATGTTGTTGCCATGGAAACTAAAAAAAATAAATTTTAAACAAATCTATTATAAGGTACCAGTTCACCACTAGACCTATCTATGTACCAAGTTGGTGAAGAAAAATTGTACAGTTTTCAACATCTGCCCAGGAAACAAGCACTACTGCTGTTTTCAGTCCAAGTAGAAAATCCTAAACTATCAAACGGCACCAGTTCACCACTAGACCTATCTATGTACCAAGTTTGGTGAAGCAATATTGTACAGTTTCAAAGATCTGCTTCGGAATGAAATCTTGCACGCACGGACTGTGTCCATATTAATACACCCCCGTAATATGTTGGGCTTGGGATAACAAGTCCTACTGGTAATAGGCACTAGGCTGTCCACTTAAAGTTGTTACTTACGTTCGTGCAAAGTAAGAATAGCAAGTGAGACTTCATGTGTCCATGGACTATTTTTCCGCAGTCCGATGCCAAGACCTGAACGTCCAAACAGTTCCCCGGCCGTGACGAGGTCGCAGTCCCGGGCAGCCTCGTACTCCAAGCGTGGCGAGTCCCAGATGAAGGCCTGGAGGTCTCTGTCAACACAGGCACACACCATCAGGACACATACACACGTGCAGACACTATCAGGAAGCTATGAAGGATAAACGTGTTTGCAAATCCGAAAAACAATAATAGCAAAATCATACTACCGTATTCGACGTATTCACAATGAGGCAACACAGGCACACACAATGAGGAAACACAGGCACACACAATCAGGTAACACAGGCACACACAATCAGGAAACACAGGCACACACAATCAGGAAACACAGGCACACACAATCAGGTAACACAGGCACACACAATGAGGAAACACACGCACACACAATCAGGTCACACAGGCACACACAATGAGGTAACACAGGCACACACCATCAGGAAACACAGGCACACACAATGAGGTAACACAGGCACACAAAATCAGGAAACACAGGCACACACAATCACATAACACAGGTACACACAATCAGGAAACACAGGCACACACAATCAGGTAACACAGGCACACACAATCAGGTAACAGGCACACACAATCAGGTAACACAGGCACACACAATCAGGAAACAAACAAATGCATAATAATAGAAACAACTCATTTGTCAATCGTCAGTATGACACTTCTTACACACATTTGACACATGCACCTAAGTAATGAAATCTTGACAGAATATCTATCTACTGCGACAATCCCCACCCGTTTCTGACATCATCAATGGCCTCCTTGGCAGTAGCGTAGTTGATGTTCTCCATGGTACGGTACATCGTTGACAGCTCCACCTGACGCTTGAAATACATCTCCACAGCACTGCCCTTCACCGTCGCATACCGGAAATTCTCATTCGGATTTCTCAACTAAAATGAAATAAAGACAAATATTACCATATTGTACATATATTTTCTGTTGTGCAGGAATTTTCTGTCCTATCATTGTTCTCAGATAGGATGCAGATATACTAACTTAGACATTATGAAAAGCTAGGCAATATCTTGTACAAACTTGACAAAAGAAATAATTATTTTTTGTCCTCTGTTATATTTACCCTGGGGTCGTCGATGCCGGAGATGGAGGCCTCTGGTCTGTCCAACACCAGGAAGGCAGCCAGGTTGGCAGTGTAGGAGGCCACAATGATCATAGCAAAACCTGCCCACACCATGCCCAGCACACGGGCACTGAAACTCCGGGGAGTACCTGGTGTAACGGAGGAAATGGTTACCAGCAAATGAAAAGATCAAGGCTTTTTCTATTATATTTACAAATATTTCTTTCTTATTAGTGGTATGTCTGCAGGATAGCACTATAAAACTGGCATAAGTCTGGACTAGTACAAGCAATATATCGTTGTATATCGTTGTATAAGTGCAATAATCTAGAACAGGATGTTAAACCCCATTTCACCCACCTCTAACTATGTACAAGACAACATGGTTTTTATAAGGTCCCCAACACTTCAAAGCAAGGTTTCTTTGTAACAAATGCAAAGAAATCTGTCGCTAATACAATGACTACTATTACTACATTCTATCCCTGAGTTGAATCCACTTGCCTTCCCCGATGCCAGAGTTGAGCAGGACTCCCCAGGCAAACCACATGGCACTGGACAGATTGAGGGCATCCTCCTCCGTGTCATCACTCTTGGCCAACTTGAAGCGGCCGAATGGACTGAACCTGTCCAGCAGATACAACACCAGCGCCACCACGTGGACCGACAGACCCACCAGGATCCACAGAGTATCTTGGAAGGGCTGGAGGAAGGAGGCCAGACTGGAGTCCTTCTGGGTCTGGAACAGTACAAGAAAGTCTCAGCCAGAGGTCAGCTTTGGGTATGCAGTCAGACACAGAGGACCAATTACTGGCTATCAAACACAATCATAAGCCATAGGCTTGTCACATATAAAGAATCAGTTATTGGCTATAGACCAGAAGAGCTGTTGACAACCGATGAATTGTCACACAGGAAAACATGATGAGTTCAATTGAGGAGGGTCAAGATTTCCTTGAACGTACATTTTATGTGGATGACCATACACAATTTGTCAAGAAAATGGTAAGGTTTGCCCAAATTACACAATACATGTACTTTTAATGTTATAATTATCTCAGTCATAGGATTTACCACCTGAATGTTGATTTTGAGACTACTGACCTTTTTGACCAGTATAGTTAGGCCCTGGTACTTGAATGGTTTTGTGAAGTCTATGAACTTGGCCCTCTCTGGGTTGATGGTTAGTGGAGCAACAATCATGTCTGCCTCATTGTCAAGCAACTCTCCCACCATCCCGTTCCATCGCTTCACCTTAGAGCCATTGTGCTGAAACACAAGATACACGTGATCATAACATAACTGAGGTATGATAAACCACATACACCACAGGAAACACACAGATTACGACATCTGAATGATGTACGATGAACCACATACAACACAGGAAACAAAGATCATAACATTGTCTGACATACGATGATGAACCACATACAACACAGGAAACAAAGATCATAACATTGTCTGACATACGATGATGAACCACATACAACACAGGAAACAAAGATCATAACATTGTCTGACATACGATGATGAACCACATACAACACAGGAAACAAAGATCATAACATTGTCTGACATACGATGAACCACATACACCACAGGAAACACACAGATTACGACATCTGAATGATGTACGATGAACCACACACACCATGGGAAACACAGATCATAACATTGTCTGACATACAATGAACCACACACACCACAGGAAACACACAGATTACGACATCTGAATGATGTACGATGAACCACATACAACACAGGAAACAAAGATCATAACATTGTCTGACATACGATGATGAACCACATACAACACAGGAAACAAAGATCATAACATTGTCTGACATACGATGATGAACCACATACAACACAGGAAACAAAGATCATAACATTGTCTGACATACGATGAACCACATACACCACAGGAAACACACAGATTACGACATCTGAATGATGTACGATGAACCACACACACCATGGGAAACACAGATCATAACATTGTCTGACATACAATGAACCACACACACCACAGGAAACACACAGATTACGACATCTGAATGATGTACGATGAACCACATACACCATGGGAAACACAGATCATAACATTGTCTGACATACGATGAACCACACACACCACAGGAAACACACAGATTACGACATCTGAATGATGTATGATGAACACATACACCATGGGAAACACAGATCATAACATTGTCTGACATACGATGAACACATACACCACAGGAAACACATCTGAATGATGTACGATGAACCACATACAACACAGGAAACAAAGATCATAACATTGTCTGACATACGATGAACCACACACACCACAGGAAACACACAGATTACGACATCTGAATGATGTACGATGAACCACATACACCATGGGAAACACAGATCATAACATTGTCTGACATACGATGAACCACACACACCACAGGAAACACACAGATTACGACATCTGAATGATGTATGATGAACACATACACCATGGGAAACACAGATCATAACATTGTCTGACATACGATGAACCACACACACCACAGGAAACACACAGATTACGACATCTGAATGATGTACGATGAACCACATACACCATGGGAAACACAGATCATAACATTGTCTGACATACGATGAACCACATACACCACAGGAAACACACAGATTACGACATCTGAATGATGTATGATGAACACATACACCATGGGAAACACAGATCATAACATTGTCTGACATACGATGAACCACATACACCACAGGAAACACATATTACAACATTGCCTCACTGAAGTAGCTGTCTCACCCTTTCAAATGAGCCATAGAGTCCATCGTGACTGAGATGTATGGTGAAGGTGAAGTTGACCTGCTTGGCAATCTCCTGCAGCATGTCCATACAGTAGCCTGTGCAGCACTGGAGCTCATTCTCCCCTGCAAGACAGACACAGTGGTGAAGAGGTAACTATGCTTATAGTGCTTTGTGCATCAACGAGAAGGGGATATAAACTCTGGTTCCACAAAAATGCCAAAATTATTAAAACAACTGAAAAAGTCTCATTTGTTTTAGATTCTTCACCATAAGGTTTGGTAAAGAAATTTTTATGAGGTTTTAATGAGGGTCCACCATAGACACACCAGTCCTTTATATGTAATACGTAAACACATGTATCATGATATCAACATTCAAATAACACACAGACAAAAGATTGTTACCGGTGGAGCTATTCTGTTGTGTGCAGGGGAAGACCTCTTTGTCATCATACGTTGGACAGACACCACTAGGCAGGGGTTCCTCAACTTCCACAAATGGCATCTCAGGGATTGTCACAATCTGTCAACAGAGCAAGAGTCAGCCAACGTGGGTGCAACCCAAGGAGCATGTGTGTATGGGTTAGCGTCCCCCTTAAGGGGGAGATGGACTTCAACCCTCGAGGCGTCCAGCAAGAGCATTGAAATCCATAGCGACCACAGAGAAGGGGCTCCTGCTGATTTACACCACATAGGCCATAAATGTGCTGCGCCTTGGGTGACGATGCAAAACCGTGAACCGAGGCTTGCTCCCCTCTTGTCCAATTTGAATTGGGTCATTTCGTAAAAAACGACCTGTCGAAAGAATGGACATAACCCACCCTTGTGGTGTAACTGTGGCTAATGCCCAAATAAAGCTGCTGCTATCAAAAAGGATATTTCCCATCTGCCAAACAACTTGTAAACAAAAAGGATATTTCCCATGTTCCAAACAACCTGTTAACATTCTGCCTAGCTAGTAAACTTAGCTATTATATTCCAGTATAAAACCTCCTTAAAACAACATTGCCCACAGAGGTGGGCTAATAAAAATCATTATTATCATCTTCTTTTTTCATTACATTAATAGTTAGAGTGCTCACTAATATCGAACCTCAGCACAATCTCCTAACCCCTAAGCTGCATAATCAGAACATAACATACACATATACACATCCTGATTGAGTGCATGCAATTACTAAACTCTTCTGCCCATCATTTATTTTACTTAGATATAGTGTCATAAATTGAGGGTGATACTTGAAGTTATTTGGTTAGGTTGGGTTCTGAAAATATAATCAACTGTGTCTATATGAAGCTGGGGATTTCCTGCATCATTAATTTATAGCATTATGGTTATGAAAAGGATCCCTGACCTAGATGGAGAATTTCATAAACTGCAAACATATTTAACTTCGATACTGAATGTTGTTACATACCGTCAAGTTACGGGAGATCTTCTGACCCTTTGGTCTGATCTTGACGCCTCCTGGCCACGTGATCTCATGCATCATCCTCAGGGGTTCCTCAATTGGCTGAAATTAGATCCACCCATCAATACAAGAATCACTCCAACACAATATGATCATGTGATCTAAATGATCAATGCATCAAAATACAGGGGAGATAACTCCAGATGCATTGCAGATCACTCTGCTGGTCATAATGACCATTACTGACTTAGAAGTTGCAGGTTAAAGGAAACAAAACAAATTTATCAGTGTGAATATTGATGTTATTCATCTCAAAGGAAGCTGTTTATTATTTGCTGGCAATAAAACAACACTTGTGTTTTAGGTACACTGACTAACCAAGCATTTAATGTGAGACCATTTTTTAAATAAAAATCTGGAACTAGTGATAAAATAATCTCCCCAAAAATCATGTAAACAAAAATAACATGAGACCATTACCCACATACCAAACAATATTTGTTAAGTGCATGTTAACTGAAAAACAGTAATATTTGTCCCGGGGAATCACTGCCTGCACACCTTAATATCACCATACAGTCCCACAGCAAATGCTTTGCCATCCTGGTTAATGTTGCGTATCTCGTACGAGGGGTTCTGTCTGTCACCATGCTCATCAAAGGTCACCAAGCCTGTTTGACCATGGGTCAACTTTGTTTCTCGTAGTTTCCTAAACAAATACCGGAAAGCAACAAATCAATTTATATAGATATTTCTTTGAGATTATCTTCAGGCACACTTACCTCGATTTTCAATGTGAAGTGTAAGGTTCGCAGATAAGTAGATTAAGAGATGTCAAAAATGTAAATTTTAAACTAAATTTGTCTCCACCCCCCAAACAAGTCAAACACCTACACAACCACTGCTGCCACATACCTCATGATCGTGGTCCCATCGCCCCAAGTCCTCATATCTTTGCAGGCAGTAGGTGGTGCTGTGATGTTTCCAGTGCGGAGTATTTCTGAGAATGCAAGTCCGACGACAGTGACACTGTCCTTGATGTGAGCCTCTTCGTCTGTTCCATTGTTGAGATACACACCAAGCAGGCCTGGAAAGACACCAACCATCACTGAATACAATTCACTCTAATTCAAGATACAAAACCTGTTCATATCATATTGGGAACAAATGTACTGACAGCATGCAAATCATGTTGAAGAAAGGAAACTTGAACAAATCTCTAAAGATGGGGTGACACATTTATTCAAAGTCACACTTATTTTTAATACAAGTTTTTTATGCATAATCTAATGAACACATATTTTGTCCTCCATGAAGCCTTATTTTAAACATTTTTACAGTCACTAAACAAGTTTTTTACAGCAATATCTACAGTATTTACTGTAAACATATAGACAATGCCCGAGGATGGAAGGAAACCTTTAACATAGACTGACTCTCTTTCCTTGCAGCATGTAAGTGAAGCAAGGAAATATTTTGAGATCTCTCTTACTTATCTTGTACTAGCAACCATCTGTTTTACACATGCTATCTTCTCAGTCAGTGGTAACAAATGCAAGTCAGGGATTTATCCAAACATGTTCAGAGGCCAATATTCGGCCCAAAGTCTTCAACAAGTGTCAGTAAACATTTGTATTTCAGTGATAACAGCACCAGTATAGGTAACAAATTTGTTTACTTAGTTTTATGCTATTGTATTGAATGTAATGTTATTAATGTTAACATAACAGTATAAGAATTTTCTTAAAATCCCAAATTTGAACAAAATAATAATTTTACCCCAATTTGCATACCAAAGGCACATACTTTCGATATTCCAGATAAATCCCTGCAAGTATTAGTTATCCAATGTCAAACAGAACAGGTTATAAATATTAAAACCTCTTCCTCTAGCTGCATTAAAACATTTGTCCTACATACCAACTGGGGCATTGTAGGCCTTGAAGGCCAGCTCTGTGGCAAACCAGGCATAGTCCTCTCCAGTCAGACCCAGATTCTCCGCATCTTGAAATATCAGCTCTGCATCATCGGTCCTGTCATAGAACAGTATTCCAGTTATATCACTGTGTGTCAGCTTGATGAGGAAGGAAAGCCCTAAGCTTCTCAGACGATTACCACGTTGGTGAACCCATGAGTTTGGATATGATCCAGACAAACCTAGAATCATAGGTTTCTGGCTTGCTCAAGAGATACAACTCTGCCCAGCAAATTGCATCACCTCAGACGACTGGGCCATCTGTGCCCCAAATAATCATACAGACAGACAGAATTCTGCACACATGTTCTTAGTTGTCAAAACTAACTTGAGCTTTTCATTTGTGTCAATGTGATGTGATAACACAAACAACCCCAAGCTTTGTTTTGTCCAAAGTTTCATATTCACATTATTAATAAAGTTCATTTCTCATTTGGGCATAAAATGGTATCATCAAAACTGGCTTTTCGCCATATCTGATCATATTCACAGATCATGAGAGTTGACTGTATGACTGTAACGCCACGATAAAAGAGTGCTTAAACATCCAGATGAGCTTACTATGAGAACACATAAATGTTAGTACAAAGTTTGCCATGTTCACAGGAGTTAAGTCCTGAGGCCAAAATACCAAGTTTGAAGCAATTTGAGGCAAATATCTGATATTAAAGTCATTTAGATGAAATAAACATTACAAAGAGAAGCCAACCCTAATTGAAGCTTTGTGACCAGAAAAGAAAAAAATTCATATGAAAAAGAGTAACGTTATAAAGTACCATGATGCAGGTTTTGGCTTCGACATTTTCATTAGGCCAAGACATATGCAAAACATGTGGTCAAAGCTCCACACACTGATCATGTGACACTAATAAACTGTTCTTCAGAAAGACAATGTGGTGTTTTGAGTTCCGAAGTAAGTCGGTGCACATGCAATTACTTTCCTGTCTGTACCCACAATGAATGAACGATAAAATGACTGGAGTGTGTTTAAGTTAACCAATCAGAGACCTTATATCATTGATTGAAGGGCATTTTAACACTATGTGAATACAAAGTCTGGCTCTCATTTGTCAGTATAGTCTCAATGTAGAATGTTTCATGTCACCGATGCATTAACAATGTGTTCTCCATGATATTTTATGCATGTAAACAATTCGTGAGAAAAAAACCCACAAAAATCATAATTTGGGGGAGGACAAGTGTCATATAATAGTGTAATGTTAGGCTAAAAATCGTAGCTTTTACAACAAAATCGGTTGGCATCTCCGACAACAGAGAAAAATGTGGCAAGTTTCTATGTACACAGCAGTCAACATTGTAGCTATTCCAAAGTAACCTCCAAATTTACGAATCTGAAGCAGACAAACTAGTGATGATTTCTTTGGCAAACAATTCACGCTGTAGGGATTGATGGCAAACAATCAACAATGATCCCATTTTGCTAAGCAATGTTAACGGTCTGACTGTTGTAAGAACATGTCAGAGAATTTGAGTTACAAAACATGCAGTGCTAAGATATTGCTTTTCCCCATGAAGATCCTGCTCAGAACTGTAAATGAGCAAGCCATGCTTGTTGTAAGAGGCAACTGACGGGATCGGGTAGTCAGGCTCGCAGACTTGGTTGATGCATGTCATCGTATCCCAAATGCGCAGATCAATGATCATGATGTCAATCACAGTGCTGTCTGGTCTGGACTCAATTTTACAGACTTCCTAATATAGCTGGAATATTGCTGAGTGTGGCATTAAACAACAAACAAACAAACAAACAAACAAAGATATTACTTTGTGAAATGGGTCCAAGATTACACAATATGTAACCTGATGCCCATTTATGACAAGAACAGAACTAGCAGCCTACACGACCTCAAAATCCCCGTGGAGAAGAATATCAATGATATTACACTGTGTCATGCTCCACATGATTGATGATGTAGACATGGTAGATACTTACGATGCAGATAGCAGCACAACTCTGGACTGAGCCTGCATGATTCTCCACAAGTCGTTGGTGTAATTATTCTGGCCTGGGATGTACTTGACAGTCTTCTCAAGCTGGACATAAAGTAACAACTTAAATCAAAATTTGAACTTCAGTCAAGGTAATAATAAACAGTACACACACATACAGCATTAACTGTTGCTCTAAGCAGGTTTTTAATCTATTCAATGCTTTTATAATGCTGCTGCTGCTGATGATGATAATTGGATATTTGTAATTTTCAATATTCTATCCGTTGAAGCATGTTCAAAGTGCTAACCATTAGTACCACGGTCAATGGATCAGTGTGCACTTGATATACATTCTCAGCTCCATGGGGAGTATACTATGAGGGAAAAACATGTTTAAAAAAAGTTCATTGTGAGCACCACAACATTTCAACATGTCGATTGAATGCACAATCATTTTTCACATTCATTATTCACAACCATCTTAAAATATTATGTTGTATCCTTAAACACATTTCATGGTAGCATCTCCTACCTTGATTTTGAGAGGTTCAGCTAATGTCTGGAACTGGCTGAGAATGGCCCGCCCTTCTTCATCTGAGCTGTGGAGGAAGATGACCTGAGACCACTCAAAGTACTGCAGGAGGGCAATCCACACATCAGCCTGGGCGGAATAGGGCGGCACAGTCCGCAGGAAGGTTCCGTGAACGTTCTGTACAGGTAGGAAGGTATGTCAAGAAAGACCTGCATTCCAAATCTTGCCAACACATTCCAAAATTTACCTAAATAGTGTGACTTAAACATAACAAATATATGTGGTACTTAGGAACGAAATACAATTACACAAAGTTTGAAAACTCATCATTTGTCTGTGTATAGGATGAAAACTTAATAACAGTAATAGATAGAAAACTATGACAAAGTATTAACAAAATACCCCAAAGCGGCTTCTTTTAACTTAACCATGATAACAGTTATGAGATTCAAAGTGAAACCGTTTCAAGGGACTTTCCATGAAAAGACAAGAAGAACCCTATGAAATGCTCTAAGCCTGTGTAAACCTAATACGTAACACTCAGCTATCAAATGTTCTACAACTCTGACCGTGTCTGAGAAAGCACTGTCCCTGGCTGCAATTCCAATCACAGGTATATTGTAGAAGCCACAGGTGTAGGACACAGAGATCGGTGACTGGTCACTGGCGTTTGGATGACTGGCAATCACTGTGTATACTGTCTGCGGCAACAAACGGTCACACACATCCAATGCTGATCGAATAGGATTAACATCCATTGCAATAGACGTGGAATTGAAATAGACATCACCACCAAGTCGTAAATCATTTAAATGGTCCACTGCATTTTTAAACACTTCCTGGTTCCTCTCGGAACTCAAAGCAGCGCCGATGGTGACTGTGCGCAAAGCTGACGCTGAACCCAAGAGAGAACTTAAAAGGAATATCAGAGTTGACTTCATCTTGCTGCAAAAATAGGTTGGAAGACCGGGAAATTGGCTGTCACTGTTGGCCTTACTTCATCTGCACACCGTCACCTGCAAGAACAAATCAATACATTCACATCACAGGCCTGGTCTACACATTGCTTTCACTGCCAACACAGCAGGCATGTGGAAACATTTCAACCTGCAATTTTAATGTCTTAATATGTAGTTGTCAAGCAGTGGTTGGAATTGGCAAACAGTTTTAATAATTGATCTTGCTTGTGTTCTTTCTTTTGAAGAAGATGATTTCTGCAATCTTCTGCAAGATAATCTGGCATGTGTGTAACCTTGTTACATCCACGTTTGGATCGGGTCGGTAATTATTATCATGGACCTTTTCTGATGGGATCCCTGCAGCTGGAGGACCAGACAATGCAAAAGATTAAAGAGTTCCCGCAGAAAATCATAATAACTACAAAAGTCTTGAAGCTAATACAAACTTGTCCAACATGTTCAACTACAAAAAAACACTGGTTTCTAGGTGTACGTCAGCATAGCTGTAATTGCTAGCCAATCTCATTAAAAGTAGATCTTTTACTAAGATTCCATAGCTCTTTTCTATTTATCTGCTGTAAAAGATCTGGTTTTGATGAGACTGCATCTAATGAGTGGGACAAATTATGTTACATAAACACTTGATTTTATGTTTGTTGGTTGGTTGCCTCACTCAGCATTATTCCTGCTATATGACCGCTGCTGTAAATAATCGAGTCTGGACCAGTAATCCAGCGATTGACATCATGAGCATCCATCTACCCAATTGGGATTGTCTTTCTGAAAGTCTGTGAATGAGTGTCACATAATGAACTTTAAGAATGTGTGGAGCTTTGACCACGTGTTTCACTTACATCAAGACCAAATGAATCTACGCATTCACTGATCTATGAAATTGGGATTTGAAAGACATGCATGAACCAAGTCAGCAAGTCTGACCATCTGATCAGTTGCCTCTTACGACAAGCATGGGTTTCTGAAGACCTATTCTGAACCTGTCTTCACAGGGAAACTTGATTTTATGGTACGTCCTTGGGGTGTCATGAGTCAACGTAAAATATGTACCGCAACACTTAATTTACACAATTTGAGCATGAAAGTCTCCATGCCCGGCTATCAAGGGGTTGTTGGTATCTACTTGTTTGTGTTCAGTTTGCACAACTGGTTAATTGAGAGTTGTTCTTAATAGGGCTAGGATGAGTTACTAAACTCGGGAACTTGGGTCGGGTGGGTCCTGAGTAGGACCCGGATACCTACAGGACTACCCGGACCCGTGGTTAGTCATGTGATATATTGCTCAAAGACGAAAACTTACTATAGCTCAGTGGTTACACAACAAGTCGCTAATGTTTGCATTTCATTCTGACGATGCACACATTTCTTTTGATTTGTATATTTTGAAGTTAAGATAAAGCGCCAGTCAACTACAGTGTACGCATGATTTGATCGTTTGATATATGTATCGAAATAATTTTTGCCAGGGCTGCGGTAAAACAATTCCCAATCAGACATTTTGTTCCCAACTCTTGAGACCTACAGCGGGTACCCGGGTAGGGTCAGGTAATAGGGGGCCGTGTATCAAGGTAGTAAATTTGGCCTCGTCCCAGCCCTAGTTCTTAAACTACCATGCAATCAGATTTGGAATTTATTTTCTTCATAGGCGTTATGGTAATGCTAGTCGGAGTAGTTATCCATCTGTATTACTGACAAGATTTCTAAATATTGTGTTTTCAAAACCAATACAGAATCTAAACTTGAATTGAAATCAGGTAAGTGCATCGTGGCTAAGCTTGAGAAATATTGTCCTTTATCGCAGCTTTAAGCCCAGACTTCGCCGACATGTACATGTAATGGCGTTTGAATGCCTTGTTATCTTAAAAAAAATATAATGTTACTATAGAAGTCTATGGGAGATCATTAGTTTTGTCTAACCTCCAATGCCTTAGACCATTGTCCCCTCTGTCCACTCTCCAAGGAAGCCTTACCAGCAGACCAAACAAAGTGTCAATCTATCATTGTTTCTCATTTATTAATATGTCCCACAAATATATTTATGTAGTCAAAAACTCAGCACTTGTATATTGCATCCAAATAAATAATTCTTCACAGTTGTCACCATTCATCAAATGAAAACAAATATATTTGATTATATATACAATCAACATGATTAACAACAATAAAGATACAGGAGAACCATGCATTGGTAACAAAACAAGGAAGTAAGCCATAGCTTTATCAAATGTTCATCTTTGTTTGTTGATAAAGGAAATTGCAGACAGGAGGCCCACTAGGATATCCTACTCAAAAGAAGTTAAAACACACCCAATTCTTCATGTCAGATTAACCATAGTAATATGAAAGAAACAGGTGTTCTTTAACTTCTTTTGAGTAGTACATATTGAAATTAGCATCTACTTAAAACAGAAGGGCCATGCTTACAAACCTTAATCAACTACAATCTGGAGTAAGGGTAGAATCTAATACATGTCATACATGTAAAATTAAACACAACATTTACCGACTAGATGTATAACTTCAGGTTGTGACGCTAACATGAACGACTGACACAGCCCTTAATGACTACAGTATAATAATGATGCTATAAAACAGAAGAGGCAGGTACCAGACACAATAAACATATATATTAAATATGTTATCACAACAAACTGTGACTACTACATGTACTAAACTGTCAGAAATAAATGGGGAGTGCTTTATTCCAAATAATTAATGAACTATGCAAAAGCAGCTTGAATATTAATTTGGGGATATTTTAATACATAAAACAAACACCAGTGACCAGGTCTCCTAGAAGAATGTTACCTTGTGACTTTTCATTCACATATTAAAAATGTATTATATGCTATAGTCATGATAGTGGCAAAGCACTAAGAAACACAAATATCTTTAGCATTTTAAATTTCAAAGACTAAGTGTGAATGAAGGCTTCAACTACTTTCCCTTGTTTACAGCACCAGTTAAACTTGAATGCAACTTATGTATGCAGGGTATTAAATTATTAAAAGTTTTCAGGTGTTTCCACATGTCCAAAACAATTTTTCCAAATCAGATGATTAAAAAGCCAGTCACTATCACTACAGCATTTGTTACTTGTGAATACAAGAGAACTGCTAGTCTTCTTAATCTGTCAAACTGAGACGACCCAAACTTAATTCAGTTTTGAGGCCAATAACCATGATATGAATATAAAACATCAATGCCAGAGGATAATCTGTTTGATTATCTGCCGAAACAGATTCCATTGGGCATAAAAGGCAAAATAGCATTGAAAATTATATGAGTGGATCACAGAAAATCAGTGATAACACCAGGAGTTTGCAAAAAGGTAATAGCATCATCCATGGACAACATGGACAATCGTCTCAAATTTGTTGAAATATAATTCTCTGGCTCTTGATAGCATAACATAATTTTGGAAACACATATAGTTTCTTTGGATTGTTAATATGTAACATAGTTTTATAGGAGCCAAATAGAACCTTTCAAAACACATTATCTGGACACATCATTAATTAATTCACTTCTTGACAAGGATAAAACATAAGCAATATAACTGATAATTTGAAGGTTTGAAGTTCAACAGGCCAAACGCCAGGCAGGGTAACAACAAGTACCATCTTTTAACACGTTGAACGTCTTTTGATATGACCCAGCCAGGGATCGAACCCCGACCTCAATCTGGGCAGACGCTCTATCCATTAGACTATGGAGGCGGTAGACAGAAAGACGAAGATAGACTCATGAGCCTCCATGAGGCTCACTTGAACAAAAACAGGTCACAAATCAAACATCAACTTTCAGTGATCGAGAAACAAATTTCATTAAATTTTCTCAAATCACTCATAAGTCAATATGCTCAATATTTACAACATAAATCAGTGACCATTTATATACATGAAACAAGGATAATTTGTGTTGTGTGCTGTTTCTGTGCTGTGACTATACCATGTATACCACTCTCGTCCCAGCAAATCACATTAGTTCACCCCACTGACATGTGTGCTGTTTCTGTGCTGTGACTGTACCATGTATACCACTCTTGTCCCAGCAAATCACATTAATTCACCCCACTGACATGTGTGCTGTTTCTGTGCTGTGACTGTACCATGTATACCACTCTTGTCCCAGCAAATCACATTCATTCACCCCACTGACATGTGTGCTGTTTCTGTGCTGTGACTGTACCATGTATACCACTCTTGTCCCAGCAAATCACATTCATTCACCCCACTGACATGTGTGCTGTTTCTGTGCTGTGACTGTACCATGTATACCACTCTTGTCCCAGCAAATCACATTAATTCACCCCACTGACATGTGTGCTGTTTCTGTGCTGTGACTGTACCATGTATACCACTCTTGTCCCAGCAAATCACATTAATTCACCCCACTGACATGTGTGCTGTTTCTGTGCTGTGACTGTACCATGTATACCACTCTTGTCCCAGCAAATCACATTAATTCACCCCACTGACATGTGTACTGTTTCTGTGCTGTGACTATACCATGTATACCACTCTTGTCCCAGCAAATCACATTAATACACCCCACCGACTTGTGTGCTGTTTCTGTGCTGTGACTGTACCATGTATACCACTCTTGTCCCAGCAAATCACATTAATACACCCCACCGACTTGTGTACTGTTTCTGTGCTGTGACTATACCATGTATACCACTCTTGTCCCAGCAAATCACATTAATACACCCCACTGACATGTGTGCTGTTTCTGTGCTGTGACTGTACCATGTATACCACTCTTGTCCCAGCAAATCACATTAATACACCCCACTGACTTGTGTGCTGTTTCTGTGCTGTGACTATACCATGTATACCTCTTGTCCCAGCAAATCACATTAATACACCCCACCGACTTGTGTGCTGTTTCTGTGCTGTGACTATACCATGTATACCACTCTTGTCCCAGCAAATCACATTAATACACCCCACTGACTTGTGTACTGTTTCTGTGCTGTGACTATACCATGTATACCACTCTTGTCCCAGCAAATCACATTAATACACCCCACTGACATGTGTGCTGTTTCTGTGCTGTGACTATACCATGTATACCACTCTTGTCCCAGCAAATCACATTAATACACCCCACTGACTTGTGTGCTGTTTCTGTGCTGTGACTATACCATGTATACCTCTTGTCCCAGCAAATCACATTAATACACCCCACCGACTTGTGTGCTGTTTCTGTGCTGTGACTATACCATGTATACCACTCTTGTCCCAGCAAATCACATTAATACACCCCACTGACTTGTGTACTGTTTCTGTGCTGTGACTATACCATGTATACCACTCTTGTCCCAGCAAATCACATTAATACACCCCACCGACTTGTGTGCTGTTTCTGTGCTGTGACTATACCATGTATACCACTCTTGTCCCAGCAAATCACATTAATACACCCCACTGACTTGTGTACTGTTTCTGTGCTGTGACTATACCATGTATACCACTCTTGTCCCAGCAAATCACATTAATACACCCCACTGACATGTGTACTGTTTCTGTGCTGTGACTATACCATGTATACCACTCTTGTCCTAGCAAATCACATTAATACACCCCACTGACATGTGTGCTGTTTCTGTGCTGTGACTATACCATGTATACCACTCTTGTCCCAGCAAATCACATTAATACACCCCACTGACTTGTGTACTGTTTCTGTGCTGTGACTATACCATGTATACCACTCTTGTCCCAGCAAATCACATTAATACACCCCACTGACATGTGTGCTGTTTCTGTGCTGTGACTATACCATGTATACCACTCTTGTCCCAGCAAATCACATTAATACACCCCACTGACATGTGTGCTGTTTCTGTGCTGTGACTATACCATGTATACCACTCTTGTCCTAGCAAATCACATTAATACACCCCACTGACATGTGTGCTGTTTCTGTGCTGTGACTATACCATGTATACCACTCTTGTCCCAGCAAATCACATTAATACACCCCACTGACACAGCACAGGAATAATTAGGCTCCTGTCAGCTGTCAACATCCTGTGTGATAAGTTGATAACAGTTTTATAATCAGTACATTACTCAAAGTATAATCTGCATCTAAAAAGTGATGCCACACATTGTAATACAAAGTTAGGACAGGATATGTTTGGCCTGCAAAGCAACACTTTTATTGCCCAAAAGAAAGCTACTGTTTGAATATTCGGTAGTACTTTTTATTGGTACAGTATTAGTTCTGAAATATTATGCATATTATAAGTCAAAAAGCATCTATTTCATTCTGCCAGTACTTTACCCTGCATGTACAAAGTGTCAGAGGTCTGTACAGCACTTATGGCACATATTAAATGGGTGACCAGATGTATCGGCCATAACCATTACCATGATCACAGGGTCTGCCAGTCATCACAGACACCACAGTAATGTATACAGTTCTCATTACCCACATAATGGATTAATCCTTTATTGGAAGGAAGAACCCTACAGAGCATGCACAGGGGGTCAGCTTGTATGAATGTGAGCAGTCAAGTCATTGAGAGCATTCCAGCTGGTGACATATATACTGTTTCTACATCAAGTCTCACGGTCCACAGGGGTGTCAAAACAGTTCATATGCTTTGTAAGGCAGCGTATGAAGTGATGCATATCTAGGTTTAAAGGTTAAGACTGAGTGAGTGAGTATGGTTTTACTCCGCTTTTAACAATATTCCAGCAATATGACGAGGAGGACACCAGAAATGGGCTTCACACATTGTACCCATATGAAGAAACGAACCCCTGGCTTCAACATGACCAACGAACGCTTTAACCACTAGGCTACTCCACCGCCCTTAAAGGTATTTAATCCCTGGCCAAAGAAAGTATACACCCATGTTTGATGGTGTCTATAAATGAACCAAAGAAGAAATGGTTATTCGATGGTGATGTATTTGATAAGGGTATCATAGGCGATATTTACATACATCACATCAATGAGTACCTCACAACAGGTGGCTTGCACATGATGTCTCAAGGGACATTCACAATACACAGTAATGAGCAGAGCAAAGAGTGAATTTTCAAGAGTATCCTTTCTATTGCCCAGGAGTACAGCTTGACAAATCATTAGTAGTGTGAACTGTAAAAAGAAAATCATGGCGGAGGTACATGTTACGAAAGGGATAACAATGCACTTTCTGCTCTCTCATATCATTTGATTCCCGAAGACTTGACTTCTTTAAGGAGAAATTCTGAATAACGACGGTCAAACAGCGTCGTGTCAAACTTTGATGTGTCAAACTTACAGTTGTCTGGAAATAAAAGCTTCTTTCGTCATCATATTTCGGTTGTGTCGAACCGCAGATCCTCAAAGTACTTACATTGGTCCTTTCAACTTGGTAACAACAGAGCTTGACTGAATATACATTTATGTGATTTAACTAGGCAAGAACTTGTACATGTTGTATAAACCGCAAACAATCTGTTTCCTCATCACAGTACTGGCTGCAACAATCATAGTATCAATAGATGCACGTTGAACTCATTAGGCCAGACGTCATTAAACTTGATTTACGAATCTGCATTCTACCAACAATTGAAATGCAAAATGAAAAGCAGAGGATTTTATATTCCGCCAACCAGGGTTTGCTCTGGCACAGAAAACCTGCGTATTTGATGCAATCGATGTAGAAAATATCCAATATCATTTCTCCATTGCGTAAGCATGGTAAGTCATGACACAGATCATTCAGACTGTCAAAAACAATTAACTGCACATAACAATTTGAAACATACCATAAAATATGACAAATATCAGCTTTGCTTGTACTTGTTGTCAATCACACCACATTGTTGTCTTATGGCCAAAAACCCAAAGTAATCTTTCACAATTTTTCAAACAAGGCAGTAGAGATACATTTGTTGATTCAACGGCAACATGATGCAGATGAATCTGACAGCCTACAGCCTACCACTTATTCTTGACTTCGAGAATGAAATGGCAGTCAATTGAATTTGTTATTGTTCTAGATAATGTTTTGTGGTTAAAGTAACAACATAAGTAAACACTATGTTGACACTTCATTGTGTACAGTACTGAGTCTGGGGAGTTCCATCACCTTGTAAAGAGTTTTAATATTAAATAGCAGTTGCCTTCTGTTATCTGCAAACATTATAACAAACATTGGACATTACGATTTAATTGGATCAACATCCTCACCTCACAGATAGTACATAAATACCTAAAACATGATTTAACAGCAGGATTAGAGAAATTAGATAATATCTTTTTAGATACAAAAATTAAATTCATTCCAGAATCTAAAATTAATGAATATTGATAAAAATGACACCCTCTCGCTCCCACTCTTTTTCTACCTACTGAACATTTGGAGGAAATTAAAAAAATAACTGAAATTGGAATTTATTATTTTCACTTTTTTCAGCTTTCTGACCTAAATTTTGGGGCCAAACATTTGTAAATCCCCCAAAATAAATCTGGCCTTACCATGACTACTGATGCTTGTTATCAATACAATCATACATATTGACTGTGATGAAAAGATTGGAAGAACCTGAACTAAATGAGGAGAACTTTGGCTCAATCCCTTGAATAGCTGCTTAACTCGAGTCATTATATGAATATTTCTGTTTAACATCAATACTTCCTAAGTCAATTCGTGAGTGAGTTAGGCCTCAGCGCTTTGAACATGTTGCACAACATTTCAAAATGTTACCATGATTTACAATGCAGATCTATTATCTACATATTTAAATTTGAAGGCATCATCAACCATGTGAACATTTGGATTCCACTGTCATTTACTGTATTCGACGTAATAAGCGCCCCGCTCTAATAAGCACCCACTGCGATATTTGCTAATATATTGGCCAGTGAACAATCTCAATTAGCACCCCTTCCGATTGATAATGTACACAAAACATATATTCGCATATAATACGCACTTGTGTGTTATATGCACCCTTAATTATGGGCAATTAAATTCTGGAAAATATATGTCGTACATAAACATTTCAGGCTGTCAGCATAAACCAAGAAATTTATCTTTCATCTCTGTTTTTTTCACCAAAATAATATTCCCTATAAGAGCCCCCTATTTCTTATTTGGAGAGCGCACTGGGCGCTTATTACGTCGAATATGGTAAGTACTATCGGGTTATCTAAACATGGTAAAGGACTCAGCATTGCAGACTTAGGCCATATGGAGACACCAGGTGAAACACTGCCACCTATTATATCCTAAAAAGGGAATTATATAAATATCCATTTGCATGCAATTAAAGTTGATGAACAGACATTCAAAACATATGTCTAGCTGATTATCCCCTTTTCAAAATATTATTTACAACACAAACTTAACTTGGAAAAAGAACACAAGGTCAATACTTGAAATCTTGATCAATACTTGTGAGTTTTGCACCATGACATTACTGCCAATGGCTAACAATAGCATTTACTGCATCTGGAAAGTTTTGCGACAACCTGTTAAGATCACCAAATATCAAAGCTACTTTCGCAGGCTTTATTTTTTATAAACAGGAAGCAGCATGGTTATACGGTAACTCAGTGTCAGTCAGTGATTTGTAATATGTAGATGCATGTGTTGTAGTTGACAAGGGAGATAGGGGTAGCGTGTCTGGATTATTTGGTGCCATGTCAAGAACTTGACAAGATGGCAGGTTAGTAAAGTCAAACTAATTAGACTATTGACACATTGAAACACAAAATGTGAGGAATTATTGGTCTAATCATGTACTGGCTGGTTTGACCAATGTGGAAGTGAATTCAAGAAATATGCCTCCTTAAATCATTTGTTTGTGTTGGTCTGCAAAAATACTGTTTCTTGCGAGTGTGTGTTGCTCGCAGTACTTTCCTGCAGACAAAACTTTCCAGATTTACAGTAGTTGAAATCTTCCTCTTGAATTCTGCATTGAATTTATGTGTGCCCCTCATAAAACTCCTTGTTTTACTGGTGTAACATTAATCCATCAATTCCTGACATCTTACAATCAAATAGAAATGATTATTGTTTAGATTCATGACAGCATCAGTACAATAACATTACATTAGGGCGGGTCCAAATTTACTACCTGGGTACCCGAACCCCTATCACCCGACCCTACCCGGATACCCATTGTAGGCCTCAAGAGTTGGGTACTCAGTACCCACCCGACCGGAGTACCCGAGCTACCCATCCCAGACCTACATTACATTACATTTTCACCATAGTAAGCACCATGGGCACTCTTTGAAAAATGACAAAGATTGGGTGCTTAGTAAAACCATACACAAGTTAAAATTAAATTTCTTGTTGGAGTCATAGAGAACAAACTTGGTTCAAATGTTGACAAAACTCAAACATTTGCTATAATAGTTACAAGGCAATTATATACCTCTTCTCCACTGCTGTGTTAATCATGTTAATGTAAACATCTGTAATATACGCCAGGAAAAAAAGAGTGTCATGGAAATGTTAGACTTAGTTTGAGGTGATTTTGAGGATTACACACAGATTGATGTCAGAGGAGACATAATACATTGGGGACTCCAGTCACTTGATATTCAAATTCTTGAAATACTGCCTTATGGTTTAAACAAATTATAAAATAAATCTGGATAGGTTAAAAAGCAAAACTTGCTTATGTAAATACCTCAAGGTAATAACTTAACAACTGCTGGTTGTATACATGATAGTGTTAAATATAATTATACGAAATGCACAAATGAAATACATCATGTACATGAATCCAATACATTGAAGTCAGTGGTGTCTATGAAATAAGATAATGCAGTTTTCCATAACAATATACATAAAATTAAAGCTAATCAAATCTTTTGCTTTTAACAATGAAGTCGTGAACTGATTGAAGAAAATCCATGTAAGTAGAACTGCTGACTGAACTATTGCCATATGTGCAGAAATACATAGTGTTTCTGATATAATCATATTTTTGACAGCTATAGAAAAAGTGAATTGCATCTTCAAAATGATACCAACAAGGGCATTCTGGTTTGTATACATCCTTATAAAGCTAAAGCTTTAACTAGCTACCGTTTTGTTTGTGAACGTACAATTATTCAAAGTCCCATACAGTAGGTAAATACCAACATATGTTAAACATGTAACACCCTAATCAAGATGGCATATTAGTTTGTTATGAATGCACAGAAAAAAACAACATATGATTGATTTTCCCAAAGTTATCAATTATCAAAAATATCCAAAATACATTCTAAACATAGTATACAGCACATAGTGATACTTTGAAATTGCAAAGGTGGAAAAATATTTTGGTCATTTAAGTCACAGAAAAAGAAAAAGAAATCATTGTAAAACTTCTACTCAAAGTCTTTGGGACACTATATAGATGTTATCATGTGAGTTTGTTTGGGGATGGTAGATATCCTGTATTAGGAATAAACATTGTATTTAGCAAGCCTTGGTGAGCAAAGTTACATCATCTGAAACTATATATCAAGCTGATGAGTTACAAATATCATCTGCCAACAAAATGAATGACATCTTCAAAGGTATGTTTTTGTTTTCATGTATTTAAATTTCAATTACAAATGTGACCTCAAAAACTCTTTCAGAAAACAGCATCGATATTGTAACGATACAACAGCCGCCTCTAGACAAAACTGCCTGGCAAAAGAAAGTACACACGTATCATAGCTGTGTTTTAGACCTTAAGCTGGTAGTGTTTCACTGTTTTCATTGAAGTAACGTTTTGATAACAATTGTAATATTTTTGTCAAATCAAATTTTCAATAGGTGAGCAGTTTACATAACGAGTTGATGGAAAAATAAAATTAAATCTTCTTAGTTTTTGTTTTAATATAACTACAAACATGTACATGGGCGGATACAGAGGGGGGGGGGGGGGGGTGCGCACCCCCCTTTTTTATTTCGAAAAAATCTTTATTTCTGTATAAATTACCACCAAAGACAATAAATAGATCTTAATTGTGCACACACACACACACACACCCCCTTTTCAAAAAAGCTGTATCCACCCATGATGTATTATAAACTTGTTTAATGTCTTACTCATATTACAATATAAACACATTATTAGACTCTTTGCAACCTAACAACCTGAAAAGGATAATTTTATCCAGTTTTCATTTCCAATGCAACAAGTGTCTATTGCCTCTTCCATTGCATTACACCATCAAGGTCCCTTGACACAGAAGTGATCACCACTCGCCAGTGCTTAAGAAGACCCGTACATAACAGTCTAAACCTTGCGGTGTTCTAGCGAATATTGATTGAGACATCTGCCCATGTCCAAACACACATTCTGGGTCAGATGTGTTACATACAAACGAACGACGATTCAAAAGGGGGTGTTCAGCTTAAAACACATTGACACTGCTATTTATAAATACGTCCAACACGATACCATAATAGCTCGGTAATTGAACTTGGCTAAATGTCATTTTTGCACCGAAGGCAGGGGCCTTAACCCCGGCGTTTGATTCGGTCGAAATCAGTTAATGCAATAATTGCAGCGCCGAATATCAATAATTACATCCCCGTGTAATGTTATGTTTAAAAATCCACAATTCAGCAATGATCCACGTACATTCTACGCGAACAAAACTGGCAGTATTCTGCAAAACTCGGCCGTCTGATGTGGCATTTATGAGCAACCATGGTGCCATATCCATCGTTTATCTTTCATAGTGTATTACAGCAAACAAAACTACTCCAAATTAAAGAAAACTTACCAAATGGTGGTTCTACAATTGCCGTGTGATAACATGGCAGCACTGTTGTGTCTGCTGCCAGCCTCGCTGTGAATGCTAGTACCAGCAGCCGACTCTACCATTACTACTTTATAATGAGGGATATCGATTGCGTGGGTTCCCTCCGTTATAGTGCAAATATTGGCAACACGCCATATGAAATGTTAAATTATGTTGATATTGTAGAATGAATATAGATTTAACGTTGCACCTGCTGTGCGTTATGGCTTCTAAATGTAGTTTCATGCAGTTTGTGCATTTTGGTTTGGACTTTTTATGGGCAATTTGAGTTGTTCTTTCGACCAGAGACCCAATACCGTTTTCATAAACAAAAAGCAATGGGTCTAACTGATTGAGTTAGGATGAATGTTTGGTATCCATTTAAATACTTGGTCACTTGCCATTGCGGTTGCTCGTTAATTCTCGCTGCTGTAAGCAATGTCACTAAACGTTCGTTCAGAGATAAGAAAGTCATGGATGCCAATATAACTCGCATGGGGAAAATGACTTTGCATACACAAATATCAGCGGTTGAGTAAATTATAGAGCTCATCTTTGGACTTTTGTATTATATATATATATATATATATATATATATATATATATATATATATATATATATATATTATTTAACGTAGATGGTATATTCTTGTAGATAAGATATACTTTTTTGTTTGTTTCGTGTTTAACACCGCACTCCGCAATCTTCCAGCGACATGACGGCAGTCTGTAAATGAAGAGCTTAGAGCCATAAGGGCCAATGTCATGTGGAGTCCGTTTTGAGAAAAATGATGAAAACACATAATATTATGCATGTTAATGAACTTTTTATTTACCGATAAATTCCTAGACATTAACGCATTGTGACAGCAGAGATATAAATGTTGTTATAAAAAACATTCAAAAAAAAGGAAATAAACTTACGTTTTTAATTTGTGTAAGGGTGGAAAGGGCCAATGTCTGTATTTGGGCCCTTTTTTACCCTCAGGCATTTGCATGGGATTTAACATGTGAGATTGATAAACTACTACTGAAAGTACAAACACATACTTTGGAAGTACTTTTAAATGATTTAAACTGATGCCAACTTTGTTGTAATATTTGAAATATAATAATAAGGTGTCCAAACTTTCAAAATCTCTCTCAGACAACCAGTCTCAACCACACACGGAAATGAGAGCTTAAAGGACCAAAATCTAACAAAGGGACTTTGGCCCTTTTGGAACTTGACTTTGGCCCTTTTATAGAATTTTAAGTATCTATATTTCAAAAACGCTTCAATGAAAACATGCAATATTTTTTCTACAGGCATTTTGGCCCCATTTAGCTCTAAGCTCTTCAAATATTAGAGTTTCGACAAGACTATGCTGTGATTGACATTATCAGCATTGATATTCCAGAGATATCATGACGCCCTGTTTATAATCGAGTGATTGATATTGTGAACAACAATACACCCCGTCAGGGTACAACGACACGCTATCAGCCGAGTCACCTATCTAACGACAAGCATAGGTTGCTGGGGACCTATTCTAACCCGGAATCCCCGCGATGATCGAAGTTGAAAACCCTTTTTAACACCCATCAACATGAAGATTGTTAAAGATAAAAATACCCTTAGAGTCACGACCCTCCCCTTTCATAAGGTGACAAGCTATATCTACTATATATATATTGTGAACATATAGTCCTTTGCCTAACATGGACTCTAATGCGTTTGCAAGGCACGCCGAAGATTCCGGTTCGATTCCCGACATGGGTACAATGTGTGAAGTTCATTTCTGGTGTCCCCGTCCGTGATGTTGCTGGAATATTGCTACCAGCGGCGTAAAACAATACTCAAGAACATGCCTTGCGTTATCAAATACTCATACACACACGCCATGGCAACAATCAACAGCACACGCCATGACAACAATCAACAGCACACGCCATGACAACAATCAACAGCACACGCCATGACAACAATCAACAGGTGAAGCCTACAATTAGTTGGGTAGCCTGGTAGATGGTATGTATGTTCGCTCACCAGGACTGTTCCGTGTGTTTGTTTTTATTTTCAGTAACTATGGATGTTTCAGAAACATTTAGATCTGCAGTTTCTGACACGTGTTGATAATAACCAACATGGAGCAAGGAAAAGAGGAACAAATAGACGAAGATTAGAACACATCACCGTCGACCCATGTTACAATCTCTTCTAGCTGATCCGTATTCTTCAGGGGTTCTACTTGCAATCTCTATATATGAGTGTGATTTTCCACTTGACTTATTAGTTTATGGTTTTCCAGTACTACGGTCGCTAACTAGTCTGTCTTACAGACCCTGATACAAATATTAAAAGCAGCCCATGCAAGTCTATAATGTTTGGCAAGTCTAGATTACTGCAGTATCTGAAAATGAAGAGATTCTCTTGGCTCCTTTTTTATTATATTTTTATTAAGATAATTGAAAACTGTTTTTTCTTCTGTACGATATGTTCCTTTCAGAGACTAGATGTTAGTTAGTTGCTAGTATGGAAGCGTTTTGAAGATATAGCGCCGTACGATGCCATGTCTGAATCAATCTTTTTCAAGCTGGTTATTAATGCTCTATTTTGTTTAACAATTGCGGCGGCATGTTTGTGCATTTTCATTAGATCGCTTTTTGTAGCTAGGCCAAAAACGGTTTTAGCTGCTGATCCTAAAAAAGTTGAACCAATCTCTCTTATGTCTTGACTTACGTCGAAGGCGGCATTTTATGTATGAGATTCTTAATACTGTAACGTACATGTATATCTGTCCATTCTTAATTTCTCTAATTGATTGACATATTTGTATACCATTTTCAAACTTTTGCACGATTGTACTTCCGAATTGTTACATGGTGTCAAGAATCTCTCGAATTTAACTGTTGGGGACAGCATTTCATTGGTATGGACCCACCGACTCCTGTAAACATAGTGCCATAGTTGCGTTCTCCCACTTCTCCCAGCAGGAAAACAGTAGCATGACTTCTTGTAACAAACACCCCACAAACACGAGTCTTATCTTGTTTACATGCAACCCCCCTGGTCTATTTGTATCAAGGATATTGGAAGAGGTCAGCTGTCTAACATATGGGCACTCATCAGCTGTGTCAAGTCTCTTGATAGACAGCAATGAACAACTCGCACATGGCCTGTTGCTATTGATTACACCATGATCATAAATCGCTCTGTCGCTCCCCTAACTGCTTTGCAAATTGCTCTCCGTCTTTGGGTCCTAACTGATTACATACATTTTTCCGAGGGAGACCATGGTTTGTTTTACAAGCTGACTTTTTTATTATGTTCCCAGGTCGAATGTATTTTTGTCAGTCATGTGTCATAATATCTTACAGAACAGTTTAAACTAGCTACATATTGGTTACCGCAGTGGATTGCTTAGACCAACTGTGCATGGATCATGTTCAAGACGCCGCTAATTTGATAACGTAATAAATATATTCCCCGGTGTGTTTACTTTAGTCTGTGGTGGAATGCACTGGTTTTGATTTAACACAGGCAGATGCATTTTCTAACCCTAATGAGAAGTATATTTCACAGCGGTTGTTTTTTTTGTTTGTTTTTTTAATTCTTTAGATTTCAGTTTGATTATTTGATTTCGTAAATTGGGTCTCATGCATGACCCAAGGCACATTAGCCAGAATATTAAAAATCTTCCGCATACATATAAGTAAATTACATGATAAGGTGAGGTGAAATTGGGTTTAACGTCGCGTCCAAGATTATTGCACTTATATAGCGACGTGCATGCACGTGTGTGCGTATGTGGCTGCTTTGTCTAGTCCGGACTGATGCCGATAGTGCAAGCTCACCGCTCGGCATTAAAGGGCTAAAACAAAGACTGGTCCGTTCGGAGTCTCTGTGGGATATCCATGTTAACCTAGCTGCGGCAAAGTATCTCAGTGGGATAACACAATAAAACCAGCATTAGTCTGGATGAATACAAGCATCCACACACATAATTGCAAGTGCATGCACGTCACAATATACGTGCAATAATCTTGAACGCCACGTTAAACCCCATTTCACCTCATTTCGATGTTCCCGAGACGTGGAAACGTGTATCAAACTATTGCGGCTTTCTGTTATTGTAGTTAAAATATTAGACAACAAAAAACTTGCAGTGAAATTATTTCTGCATTTTGTCCAAAACATGAAAGTAAAAAGTAAAGAGGAAAGTGTTCTCAAGTAATGAACGTTTTCCCCAGTCTAATATGCAACCCATACTTGCCGTAAAAGGCGACTATCCTTGTCGTAAAAGGCGACTGACGGGATCGGGTGGTCAGGCTCGCTGACTTGGTTGATACATGTCATCGATCCCAATTGCGTGGATCGATGCTCATGGTGTCAATCACTGGATTGTCTGGCCCAGACTCGATTATTTTACAGACCGCCGTCATATAGCTGGAATATTGCTGAGTGTGGCGTTAAACAACAAAAAAACAAACAAACAAACAAGGCGACGACTGAATGCAGCAGGGTTAAGGATCAAAAGAGCAATAAGACGTTCACTCCTCTCACCCTAACACGGGACCCGTTTAGCCTGGTGTCAGCACACTGGAACTTGAGGACATGGAGGAAGATTCACTGGTCTGACGGGAGTAGGTTTTTATTGCACCACACTGATGGTAGGACATGTGTCTGGAGGCAAAGAGGAGCATCTTATCATCAAAGCAACATTGGCATGTGGTGGCGGCTCAGTGGGGATGGGGATGTTGCGCCTTTGATTGTAAACTTGATTTGGTCACAGTTCGGCGGACATTAAATAGACAAAGATACCAAGATACCAAGATACAACATTGGACGGTTTTGTTGTGCCTCATTTTGATAATCACGCTCTTGCCACACGTCCTGTCTTCATGGACGACAATGCCTGACCGCACGGAGCGCAAGCTGTGACTGACCATCTCCAAGAATTGACCCAGGCATTGCATAGGAAATTGCTACACAATTCTCAGTTGAGGATCAGGCGTCTGATTTTCAGCATGAGGAGAGGTCTTGCGGATGTGATCCGTGTATGGAGTGGCTATACCAAATACTGACTTACCCTTTTGATCATTTAGCTGTGACATGGTATATCGTTACTATGACACATGTACACGTGTTGATCTGTCCATACCATACATATATTGCCTCTATTTATCCCAAGTTTACTGTTACATAAAGTGCTTGTAGTAGCTGGCGAATAAATTTGTTGTTTTTCTTTGCAAATGATCATGTTTCTTATTATTCTTATAATTAATATATTATTTGACATCAGTAACATTTTTTATTGCTTTTGTTTCGCTTCTCGGCTTCTCCTTACCCAATTTTCTGATTATAAAAAAAATCCTGGTGGTGCGATACTTTTAACGAGGTGTATAAAAGCGTAAGTCCTCATGGTCCTTCCCCGCGAGCAGGATGCGCCGGTCGTAGAAAACGTCCGGATGTTGTGATGAACTCCGCTCATCTCATGTATGTCTGAGCTGGAACTCATGGTTGGGCTTGTCATGTCGAGCAGATATTGTTTATTTGTCGGCGTATTGTTTAAATATAATGCATTTAATGTTTCGAAATGTGATGCCGGTGTTGTCCTTCATTCCCAAGAGTTAATCCCCTTGAGACAGGACCTGTCACTTTGGAGAATTTGACACTACAGACAGTGGTATTACACGCAATCTATAATGGATTCAATCTGGACCAGACTAACCGATGTTCTAATTCCAGTGTAAGGATAAACATTGTTACACACTGACCATCCAATCTCCATTTTAGTTGATTGGTTTGTTTGTTTGTTGTTTTACACCGCACTCAGCAATATTTCAGCTATATGACGGTGGTCTGTAAATAATCGAGTCTGGACCAGACAACCCAGTGATTGACATCATGAGCATTGATCCACGCAACTGGGATCAATGACATGCTTCAACCAAGTCAGTGAGCCTGACCACCCGATCCTGTTAGTCGCCTCTTACGACAAGCATAGTCGCCTTTATTTTAGTTGGATGTAACACAACTAATGTACTAAACTTGCTTTGTGGACAGTGACACTTGGGTTTCTTCGGGCATTTCTACTTGCATGACAGGGTTTTTAAAGCTTGTTGAGACCCTGGTTCGATTCCCAACATGGGTACAATGTGTGAACCCATTTCTGGTGTCCCCTGTCGTGATATGGGTGGAATATCGCTAAGAACAGTGTAAAACCATACTCACTCACTCAAACACACATTCCAAGTTCTGGAAAACCATGTTCAAAAGAATTTGATGGTTAACATGCTTTCATATTCGCCTGAAGTTCTTGGATACTTGACGCCTTGGAGTCTCCATTGAAACAAACCGCGTTTTACAAGCAAGTGATGATCGATTTCTTTGACATTATTTGGTAGCAAGAAAATTGTTTTCACAATATGCAGAACGACCACTGGTCCGGAACTAATATTATCAATAAATATGTCAAGATAATCCAATTGAGGTTAAGTGATGACTAAATCATGACCATTCTATTCTTGAACGCTCATTAAACAGGCTCAAATTTACATAGATGTTTTCGTTTTCGCAGCACCAGTGAAGCATTTAGCAGCCTTAGAAATTGGCACTAGTCCTGTAGTCCTTGTCAAACTGCCCAATAGTTAAGGTACATGTATCATAAGGACTAGTAGAAATTTGCCATTTTTAAGGGGTTTGCTGTCTATTATCATTATAAGGACTAGTGGACTAAGCTGTTAGTTTCTACTGCAGTTTAGCTTGACATGTAGTGTTATATTGTAATAAAATTTGATATATTTTATGTCAACATCTCGTTCATGAGATCTACGACAATAATTAACGCCTGTTACAACTGAAAAGTCATAAATGATTCTTCATTTGGAAAGGGTCATTGACCAGAGATTGAGTAAATCACATTTGTATTGAGAACAGTGACCTCTATTCAAATTGTTTGCATCAACTGAACCAAAACTGGTGACAGAAGCTCGTGTTTTATGTTTGTCTTTGGATACAAATCTGTCTAACAATTCAAGTAAACAAGCTTGTTGTTTTATTCTGCACTTGCCCATGTGGCTAACCAAAGAAACAGTGTGCACAGCCCCAGTCTTTGTTCCTACCTTTATCTGGTTATCTGGATCCCGGTTAGAATATGTCCAAAAACCAGCAAACAGTCAGGGTCATCCAGTTGTCAGTTTGTGACTTCGTAAGGCTTGGCTGATTGTGTGCTATCATAAATTCTTGACAAGACAAACCTGAGATGTTATTAACAATGTCAGTTGCCTTCGGGTAGGATGCCACACAATCAATCCAGTCACAGAGACTGACCATCCAATCCTTTCAGTCGCCTGTACAACAAGCACAGGCTGATGGAGTCTATTCTTACCCAGACCCCCACTGTAATGTCAGGATGACCTGGTGTGACAGTATTTGCTGTGTAGAATCTTCTTCTATACCGGATGCTCTCCCACTGGGCTGATGACGACCAATTACCACCAACGAAAAAATCCATACTTCTTTCTGGACCATGAATGTTTTCCCTGCACTGAATCTGTTTGGCCTGTGTGTTCTGTTTCAGATCAGGGCTTTGAAGTGGAAGTGATTACAACTGTCTATATGTTTAAACAACATTCCATGAGTTGCTTCAAGTATGGATGTCAAAGAGCAGGCAGTTTTGAATTTGGTCATGAGGCAGTGTGTCATACCATCAGGATCCCCTAAAACTAGGCTAGTTAAAACTGCTGACACTATCCCAATTGTAATTATTCTTGTGTAGTAATTTGTATAGCTAATCATTCATCTTATACTATCCTTTAAACAACCACAATTTTCATCAAGCCTGTTCCCTGATTCAAATTCTTAGTTTTCATTACAAACATACATTTTAAAAGCATGTAAAAAAAATAATAATACTAATAAGGATGTGTTTGGGTATAACAACGGCTCGTCGTGGTTTAGTGGCAACTAGTCCTTCTTACAAGTTCATAAAAAAACCCAACTATTTTACCCTGCCATTGCAAGGTTCACAAAGCAATTCCAGAGCTATGCCGGTTAACTAAAACAGTTAACCAGATTTACATATAAGCTTACAGTCATAACCCTTTAACTGCACAGGGTCTTGGTCCGTAAAATGATCTTAGCCCAAATATGATCGCATCCTGGGATATCCAGTGTAATATATGTATATCCGGTTATTAGAATTACTCTGGATTCAGTCATCACCATAGGATCCTTTTGGAAGTGAGTAACTTTGCACAGAATATCCTGCATGAGACTGAAATCAACAACAAATTAAGATGCCTCTCTCTGAATTCAGGTTTAGCATACCGGTAGATCTATGTACAAACTTGAGGCCTCCTGCAAGTGAGCTCTTGATGTATCTGATCATGACTGTTATTACTTAAGAGACTACTAAATGAATTTTGAGTACTAAAGACACTCACAGGGGAGTGAAGTGGCCTTCCTTGTGAGTTGTATTATAGATATCATGCAATAAGGCAAGTTGAATACTGGCAATATTCATATCATATCTATATTGTTGTTATTTTATTGGTTCAAAAAGATATGTGAGACTGGAGATTTGATTCACTTTATGATCAAGGATGAAGCAATTGTTACTTCGATACTTCAACATTGAATTATTTAAATTTTAGTTCTGAGATCGCTTTGTGGAAGTGCCCAGAACAATGAATCTCAGCAAATGCACCATGCAGATACAAGAATTTTCCGAGAAATCTTAGTATAGCTGCCAGTTTGAAAATGAGCCTAGGATTCTACAAACAAATCTTCATGAGACCTTTGGTTGAAGCATATATGCAGAGTACAGTTTCACTGATCCAGATGTTTTCTTCGTAGATGTCCACAATGAAAAGAAGTCATGGAAAAACTGTAACCTGGCTGTATCACCACAGCTTTTGTGTGTCACTTTGCACTGACCTAAAACAGCCACAGTCATAGATAGGCCATTCTGTCATTGGTTTAGAACAGCATTCATTTCAAAGACAAAATAAGCACAATTTTGTTGGATGAATAGAAAATTTATTTGAAAAAATAATAAAATACAATTAATGACAAACTACTAACTTCACAATACTTTGATATGCATGTATGCACAGATACATAATATTGTCAAACAATGTCATCATACAATATAATAAACAGACACAAGCAGTATTCCGAGGATGGATACACCTATTCTTTATCCTCATAGTTCTAGAGAAACAAGTTAATAAACCTCCACATCAAGCACAATGTGTAAAAATGATGTGCGTTCTACAGAATTGTTGGCAAATATTTACATGTGCAAACAGCATTGTTCATGCAAAAATCAATGTCACAACAGTATATTAAAACAATAATTTCAGCTCATTCCTTTACAGGTTACATCATAGTTGTTGTTTATGGTACAATAAACCGCAGAGCCACTGATAATGGACAGGACCGGTCACAAAGTGAGAAGGCAGTAATGATGTACATACAACCTACTGATTGCCAGATGCTTGTTGGAGTGTGCATTAACTACCTAAACAACTGCTCAAAAAAAAGAAGGAAAAAAGCCGCATTGAAGGTTAAATAATTGAAAACTCATCTATAAAATTAACAAGAGGACAAAGTCATCAATATACCCTGCAATGGTAAACACTTGTCGTGAATAACTAGTTATTTATATATTTTGATGTGATACTTTTTTTTAAAAATTCCATACTATCAAAAGGCACTAGTTCACAACTAGACCATTCTGTGTGCCAAGTTTGGTGAAGAAATATTGTTTTTCAAGATCTGCTCCTGAAATAAGCACTACACCCATTTCCAGCCAGAGTCAAAGTTGTTGCCAAGGAAACTTGCAAAATATTTCTGGCAAAAACCGTAAACTATCAAAAGGCACCTGTTCAACACTAGATCCATCTATGTGCCAAGTCAGGTGCAGAAATATTGTATGGTTTTCAAGATCTACTCAGAAAACAAGCACAACCCCCATTTCCAGCCTAAGTCAAAGTTGTTGCCATAGAAACTCGAAAAGATTTTTTGTCGAAAACCCCAAACTATCAAAAGGCACCAGTTCACCATTAGACCTATCTATGTGCCAAGTTAGCTGCAGAAACAATGTACGATTTTCAAGATCTTCTCTGGAAACGACATCTGTGGACGCCCTTGCATGGACGGACGGACAGGCTGATGGTATCAAATATTAATAACCCACGCAAGGAAACAACTATTTCATGTCCACTCTAACTTGGACTGCTCCACAAAATATATTACTTATCTTTTATGCCAAGGGTGTCATGAAGAATACATTGGAGAGACAGAGAGCTTAAAGGACAGCCTTTCGGGTCCATAAACAAACTAAGGAGCCCCAAACAAGGTGAATATCGACAATATGCATATCTAGCCTATGACATAACAATCAATAATATGTATTGTCTATGACATAACAATCCTTCACCTATAATCTGTGTTTTTATTTTATTTTACAATATAGTACAGGGCCCCGAGCCACAAAGCATTCATAACTTACACATATCTTAAGAGTTTACGATTGAAATTAAGATAATTTTACTAATATTTACGACCGATCCACAAAGCGTTCTTAATCCGTTCGTAAATTCATTGTCTTACGATCATTGTCATAAATTAAGATTGTCGCTCACCTGTGATGGAGGTAAGAATATAGGGGGATTCCCCAATGACGTAATAAATTTACAGGGGAATCCCTTCACTCTGTTAGCAGACGACGCCAGTCGTATTATTATCACCCGATCATGGATTCGAGTCAACCATCGATAGTAAAATGCTCAAGGAGTAAGAACTGGACTCACAGTGAGGGGGGATAATCAGCCAACCATTCTGTCATTGAGACCGTGCGGGTGGAACGTTTTTAGCTCAAATATCCACCTCAGTTCGAGTGATCTCCTCTTAACTGTGGTGTCAGTGGACTCAGGGTTTTCCTTGAGCTGTGCTTTGATGATGTATCTAACATCTTTTGCGCTGTGATCATCACTATTAATAGCTACCTATCTACTGGTGAAGCCCCCACTAGTCAGTTTATCTTCATATTTCTGCGACACCTTTAGGTTGTTGACCCACATAACGCCGGCCCCGTCCATATCGAATTTCGAGAGCTCTACTTCCATCACCACGGAAATAGAAGTTGATGTCCATCTAGACCAAGATGGAGGCAATCCTTTAAAAAGGAAACGGATCACATTCGGTAACATCCCCGCCAACACCGGCGTCGAGACCAAAGCAGTGTCTTTACCATCGGATCTTATGGAATCTTACAAAGATCTCCGTAACGCAGTGAGCAAACGTGCACGTACCCGAGTACAGTTAGATTACTTAGGTGCCTGTATCCCAGGTGGACTGGTACCAGACCACTTCATGATCACACCACCGGTCACACAAACCACTTACCCCATGGATCTCGCCCTACAGCGCAGCAACGCTGTCAAGACTTGTTGTACTACACTCATGAGTACACAAAAAGAACTTTTAGAACGCCAGCTTGTTTCAGTGAACGAATCAGTGAAACTCTTGGAAGATAAAATCATCTCCAAAGCGGACCAAAACTCTCAAAACATCATCAACACGACTTGCCAAGCAGTCAAAGATAGGGAGCACAAGTCTACACATGAAAAATTCAACACCAGATTTGTGAGCCTACAACAAGCGGCAATCAAATCTGACCCCTTTGCCACCAAACTTTACGTGCAGGGGCCAAATCTCCCAAGTATCGCCGCTCGAGACAACCATCACGTGAACGTGATCAAACTCGTGGACCACGCAGACCACGACAGAACTTTCGTCCCGACAGGGGCAACCAAGGAAACAATTCTCGTGACCTGAAACGAGCCCTAGAGATGTTGTCTAAACACCTCAACTTTAACAACAACAGCTTGTGCAATAAACTTTCTAACCTTAATCTGAACAAAAATTCAGATAATATAACTGGTGAATCTTATCAGGACAACTTTGTTATCAATCTTTCCAATTATGACCTTGATCAATTCGAATTAGAGGTTCTTAACAAGGGACTCACATTTAGCCCCACCCCCAGGTTTACTGACAAAAGTAAAACCTTTTCTGACCTGAAACAATTTTTCAGAAAATTACGTCTCACACACTTTTTCCATGATTCTTCCATTGATGGTACTTCACACCCGCTCCAAAATACACTGGATCGCAAATTCGGTCCCAAAAGCACTCGGACCCCCAGACCTTACACCGACCCAACACTCGAGTCGTTTATCAAAGCAGTCTCCAATGACTTTTACAAACTTGGTAATATAAAATTCAGACGCCAAAACATCACCGGCACGCAAAGAGCTGCACTAAAACAGCTCAAATTTAATAGTGAAATCATCATTAAAAAAGCTGATAAAGGATCGGCAGTAGTAATACAGAAGACTACTGATTACATCAAAGAGGCAGAAAGACAGCTCTCTGACATTAAGTTCTATGTCAAATCAGACCATGATCTCACAGAAAGATTTTCTGAAATCGTTGCCAAGGAACTAACCAATCTGTTCCTTAAAGAAGAACTGAAATCGTTGCCAAGGAACTAACCAATCTGTTCCTTAAAGAAGAACTATCACACAAATGTTTTACGGGACTTTTACCGCAAAATGCAAAAGCAGGAAGATTTTACCTGCTCCCCAAAATACACAAATGTTTATTACCAGGGCCGTCCCATCATCAGTGGGAATGGCACACCTACTGAAAACATCAGTAGCTTTGTAGACGAACACATCAAAGCATTTGTCAGCAGATATCCCAGTTTATCATATAATGGGTAGGTTTCTCGGCAGGATAAAGCCAACGGATAAAAACGATATCCGTTGGGGTCATATGCGGATAGAGATGCAAATATCACAGGTCAAGTATGGACTACTTTCACTGTTTATAAACAAACATGGCGTCGCACTCGTCATTCGGCGATCGAGTCAGAATTAACCATCGGGAATCTGGATAAACTACAGGGATAATTGCTATCATTATCAAAAGAACAGTCTAATATACTGAAAACCTGTGTCTAACTGTGACGCAGCTAAGGCATTTTATAAGTTTTGGCAACTTTGGAGATATAAATTTCGAAACAATTTGGCGAGGGCACGAGGCCTAGCCAAGCGGGATCAGTGGCCATATCTGTGCTTGTAGACCTCTGCGGCTTGAAACCATCTCAACAAATTAAAATAGTTGGATTTGACGGAAATATGTTTGAATTGTTACCTTGTTTCGTTTTGTCGCTATGTGAACATCTGAGTACACTTCTAATCGTTATGACAGGACAGACCGACTGTCAACAACGTTTGACCGTGGCCGTGACATCTCATAGACTAGGGTTAGAGTAGCTTCCCTTTGACAAAGGGCAGTTACTCTAGCGGACAGACAGATGGATTGCCGCGAAAGGCAATTAAAAACAATTGTTGTTTTGCATATATGTTGCATCGCCACTGTATAAGAAACAGATTTCAGTTGGAACTATATTGGCTACTGTCACTGTCTGACTGACACATCACTTACACTGTGACGTAATAAATATCAATGCGCGCATTGCAAGAAAACTCGCAATGTTTCGGTAATATTTGTGAGAGAGGGAAAGCGATTTTGAAGCACAGAATTAAAGAATGACATTATATGATAAAGAGGTTATCACGCTTGTGTTTTTGGGGATGGTAAATATCCTGTATTAGGAATAAACACTATGTATTTAGCTCGCCAAGGCTCGCTAAATACAATGTTTATTCCTAATACAGGATATTTACCATCTCCAAACACGCTCGCGTGATAACCTCTATTTATTAAACCTCAGGGATACAACACACTTCATACAGAGATTACAATCACTCAATCTCCCCAACAACCGAGACATCATGCTTGTTACTATGGATGTTACCTCGCTGTACACTAACATTCCTAACGGCGAAGGTCTCAGAGCCGTTGCACAAGCCATTTGTAAGTTTAAACCAGATTGGCAACTTTCACCCGCCGGTTTACTCTCTCTCTTAAAAATTGTCTTACACAATAACAATTTTGTGTTCAATAACCAACATTATCTACAAGTTGGAGGCACAGCTATGGGGACGAAAGTCGCCCCGTCCTACGCCAACATTTTTATGGGAGAATTTGAAACTCAACTCCTATCTGGGCACCATGATAAGCCGGACTTTTACGCCCGATTTATTGACGACATTTTCATGATTTGGACACTAGGGGAAACCCGCCTAGTTGCATTTATTAACTCTCTTAATAATGCACACCATTCCATTAAATTCACCGCAGAATTTTCCAGGAATAAAGTGGTCTTCTTGGACACGTGGGTTTCTTTCAACCAAAAGGAATGCAAACTGCAGTTCGCTTTATATAACAAACCCACTGACACACACTCCTATCTGTTGTACACGTCTTGTCACCCTAGTCATATCAAAACGAAAGGGCCATTCAGTCAATTCCTGAGACTCAAGAGAATCTGCTCTTCTGAATCAGATTATGACACACACAGTAGAAATCTTATCAACTACTACCTCAAAAGGGGTTACCCCAATAAGACACTACAACAAAATAAATCCCGGGCAGACGCTTGCAAAAGAGAATCACTCTTAGCAACCAAACCCAAAACAGCTCCAATCAGGAAACAGGTGCTCATTAGCGATAACAATCCATTGAACATGGAGCTCAACAGGATCATCAGAAACCAGTGGCATTTACTCACCGGTTCTGACACTTGCAAAAGTTGCTTCTCAATTCCCCATGTCTCGGCCTATAGAAGGAATCCTACCATCAAGGACTACCTAGTCAGGACAGTATTAAACTACCCACCCACCAAACCGCAAATTAGCGGCAAGGTAGTCAACTTCGTAAATGAGAGTTGCAAAAGAGAAGGGTGTAAAATCTGCAATTCCTTAAGCAAAACACATACGTTCCGCAGCTCGACATTAGGCAAAATATTCAACACCCACAAGTTTGAATGCACAAGTAAAAACATAGTTTACTTGCTTACTTGCAACAAATGCAAGAAACAATACGTCGGGGAATCCAAAAGAGAATTTCAGACAAGACTGAAAAAACACTTTGCAGATATTAGCTACAAGAGAGACAAACCTGTAGCCAATCACTTTAATAGTGATGATCACAGCACCAAAGGTGTTAGATATAACATCATAGCACAGCTCAAGGAAAACCCTGAGTCCACTGACACCACAGTTAAGAGGAGATCATTCGAACTGAGGTGGATATTTGAGCTAAAAACGTTCCACCCGCACGGTCTCAATGACAGAATGGTTGGCTGATTAAATCCCCCCTTTGGTCAACTTGCTGTTTTACTTTCTAAAAAAACAGCCCCATTCTTAGTCGACAATTCCAGCACACGCCGGTCACACAACAATGGTAATAACGCATTGTGACATCACAATTACACCAACATAACCCGGCTACGTGACCTCATCACGTAATGACGATAACAGTCTATCGTCTGCAAACAATCAGCCTATTAAGATGTCGGACATACACTCTTGCGATGCATGTGGGAAAAACTACACCCGAAGGGATAGTTTGCGCCGCCAGTTCAGTGCCACCCACTCTTCCATGCGTATCAAGTGCACAATCTGCACCAAATCCTTCAAAAGGCCCGACGATGCCAGGGCACACGTCAAGCGTATACATGGACCCTACCTGGAGGCCAATTACACTACGGGTGATTATCTAATCAAGAAATCCGGAGGACAGTCCTGCCACAACAGTAACGTAAGTGCAAAATCCTACACCACTATCCATCGTTTTCCATTTCCTTGGATACCGGTGCCACCATTCACTAAATGGGATAATTACGTAATTGCAGGAGGCGACCTGGACACAGAACCGTGGAAGGTGTTCCGTCAACAGAACCGGGAACACCTAAAAAAGCCAAGCCGGTAAAATTGCCGCCATTTTGAAAGAATTCAGGGAACTCCAACCCGGAGCCACCCATACGGACAAAAACGTGTTTATTTTTACCTTTTATTCCACTCTCTCGTTTTCCTTACACAATGTCGAACAAGTAAAATCAATTATGTTTACCAAGGATACAATTTCGCATCCTTGCCTAAAATAGCTTTGCTAAAAATAACCGTGTCAATCAGTGTTCTACTAACTACCCTCACAACCAAATAGGTGTCTGATAAAAACCGGCGAGCAGCCGGTCACTTTTTCACAAACCGGCGACCACTTACTACCGCCACCGGCAGCCTACCCAGGCCACCTTAATTTATCCAGTAATAACACCGGCGACCAAAACAATTTTGTACGACAAGAACCGGCGACCCACCGGTCTATAAATACATTAAACAGTTACAAAGCCATATACAACCACCGGCGACCACTATTCCCGGGAGCACAAGTAAATCGCCAATACCGGCGACTAAATATAACGCCACACCACCAGCGACCCACTAACACATCATGGAATTAACGACCTCACCGGTTTATTTAGGTATTTAAGGACGCACACGCCCCTAAGCAATCAGTCTGATGAGCGCAAGCCGCACGAAACTAGTAACAATTACTATTGCTTCCTATCTACTGGTGAAGCCCCCACTAGTCAGTTTATAAACACTTGTGTTCATCATTAGATATAATTCGCATCCTTGCCTAAAATATCTTTGTAAAATAACTGTGTTATTTAGAACAAATCAGTGTTCTACTAACTATCCTTATAACCAAATAGGTGTCTGTTAAAACCGGCAAGCTGCCGGCCACTTTTCACAAACCAGCGACCATTTACAACCTCCACCGGCGACCCACACAGACCACCATTAACACATTCGGAAATAACACCGGCGACCAAAACAATAATTTGGAACGACTAGCATACTCAAACCGGCAACCCACCAATCCAAAAATGCATCAAACAGTCACAAAGCTATACATAACCACCGGCGACCACCCATCCCCGGCAGCACCAGTGAGTCGCCAAAACCGGCGACCATACATTACGCCACACCACTGGCGTGTCACCATAACACACCGTTGACCCGTCAAATAACCAATGATAGGCTTACAAATCACGGAATTAACGACCTCACCGGTTTAATTAGGTATTTAAGGACGCACACACCCCTAAGCAATCAGTCTGATGAGCGCAACTCGCGCAAAACTAGTAACTATTACTATTGCTTTCAATAGCTATTTATCTACTGATGAAGCCTCACTAGTCAGTTAATCTTCAGTTATAGGCACAATTCCAAGTTAATTTGTGTATAACATTTGTATTTACATGAGTAACAACTTAATAGACGTAGGAATTATGTTTGCCATAAATTACCTTAAGTTTGTAAACGTGCAAAGTGACATAGCAGGTTACTGGGCCACGCCATTTTAAAGTATGACGTCATCGATATTTGTGTTCCCTCAGTTACATTACAATTATTGCATAAAGTGCTGTATTTTAATTTCCTTTACTTCAGTCAGTTTCTTAATTTATTTTATTAGTCATATGCTTTGTGTGATAACATATATCAAAGTAAATATATTCCTTCAATGACCAGCTGTGACGTCACGCTTTGTTTACTGTTAGAGTCAATCAGCTGGTTGTGACGTCATTGTTTTTTTTACGGTTAAGATTTTGTTGAGATGAGGAGTGAATGCAAACTGTGACATCATGTCCAAATAAGTGAACCCCCCAGATCCGTCACAGTTTTTGGTGTCAGAAGTGGGATATCTTTGGACTTTTGTTGATAATAATTATGTAAAAAAGAAAAGAAAAGGTTGTTGTTTTTGTTGTTGAAATATTGCAGTTATAATTCTTATCATATTCAATGGATAATCATTATCAGGAAGGTCCACCTTACTATCTCAGGTCACATGCACCCATTGCACCCGCCGTGGAGAATGTCAGACCTTTAGAGAGTAGTAGTGAAATGATGGATAGTGCTGGCCACCAAAGGAATCCTGTCCAATTGTTCAACGATACCTCAGCCTCGCTGGTCTAACCATCATGTACCCAATGACAACTCTCCTAATCCATATGTAGTAAATATTTTTACACAGCTGTCCAGCATGGTATTAAATCTGGCCGAAAGAGTCACTCTATGCCCGTCAGGTCAGACAGTCAAACCCCTGGAGCATGTATTTCTCTGCAGTTGCCTAAATATAATGGCAAGGGAGACTATGCTGTTTTGAAAATGATGTGATTAGCAGGGGGAGGGACAGCAGTAGGAGTGAGGGATATGTGTCGTGGTGTAGCAACAAGAGGTGTCATCATAAGATTTCGCCCCTAAGAGGGCCGAGAGTTTTATGATAGAAAGTAAGTATTCTCGTGGTGTCGACTTCGTGTTGTTTGTGGGCGGGACATAAATGACATAAGACGCCACGTGTCTGATCATGTGCACGGCTGGTAAGTCTTCTATTTTTTGTCACTTTGCTCAATTACTTTTCAAGAATGTCTGACAGTAGGATTGTGTATGATGATTTGTATGAATTGTGCAGGGATAAGGGGAGACTTTTGGACTGGTTAGAGGATGTAGGCTTGATAGGACAGTTTGGAGGGCCTTGCTGTAAGTGTGAGAATGGTGTGATTAGCAGGAGGAGGTACAGCAGTAGGAGTGAGGGATATGTGTGGAGGTGTAGTAACTAGAGGTGTCATCATAAGATTTCTGTGAAGCGTTCTTCCTCGTTTTATAATTCTAATTTGTCTATTCCTGACATTTTGAAAATTACATTTTATTGGGTTTACAGGTCTAGAGAAGATTTTGTTCAGTTGAAACTTGGTTCTGATCACACTGGTTGATTGGTACAATTTTTGCAGAGAGGTTTGTTTGGAAATTTTGGAAGGAGAGAATGAGGCTATTGGGGGACATGGGGTAGAAATAGAAATTGATGAATCTAAATTTGGGAGAAGAAAAGTTTCACAGGGGGAGAAGAGTGGATGGTGTTTGGGTGTTTGGTGGGATTGAAAAGAATTCTAGCAAGATGTTCATCACTGCTGTTGAGAAAAGAAATTGCGAAACATTGATCCCAATTATTAAAAGATTTATTAAACCGGGATCAATCATTCATTCGGACTGTTGGAAAGCTTAAGACTGTTTGGAATCTTTGGAGGGGACGGGGTACATACATAAAAAAGCTAACCACAGTGTAGAATTTGTAAATTCAGAAACAGGGGCATGTACAAAGAAAATAGAGTAAACTTGGAGAGCGTCGAAGGCATCTTTGCCTAGGTACGGAACGAATAAAGTACTGTATGACAGTTATTTTGTTGAGAACATTATCAGAAAAAAATATTGAGTTGTTCAGTTGATCCTTATATTCAGTTTCTAAGTTCATCAGCCGTGTGTATAGTCCAGTGCGGGCACCTGATATGGCAGACAAAGAAAATTCAAATGCAGAATTGGATGGTTCTGCAGATCTTTTTGATCAATCCGGTGCTTAAGACGCCTCAGCAGATCTCTTTGATTAAGTGAGTGATGAAACATTCTATGAAAATTCATATGCATTCATGAATTAACATACCGTTGTGCGATTTATTTGAGCAAATCCAAACCCCTTTACGCCCAGATTTACCTTAAATTTTGAAAAAGGGGGGTGTTACCCCCCTATACCCCCAATCTTTCCTCTTAGAATTTCCAAAAAAGGGGGGTTTCACCCCCCTTTTTTACTTTAAACATTCCACAGTGTTCAGTAGGGTAGAAAAATGGCAGCCTACTTTTCCTCTCGCTTCAACCGTAAATAATGAAGTGTGCATGCGTGGAATGTTTTTTATTCAACAACTTCCGTAAAAACGTAAAAACAGTCTCTCGGTTCGGACCCAAATACTGCAGTCTACCCCTAGATTCTGTCTTACAATTGATATTTTCTTCTTTTTTAAATATATTGTTATGTACATTGTTAGGTTCAAGAGTTATCATTATCTTGCATACAATTGTCCTGTTTTCGTTCATTGTTTATCTTCAGTTATAGGCACAATTCCAAGTTAATTTGTGTATAACATTTGTGTTTACTTGAGTTCTATCTTAATAGAAGTAGGAATTATGTTTAAATGTCGTAAATTACCTTAAGTTTGTATTTCGATGATGGACTGTGCAGAGCGACATGCCAGGTTACATGGCCACCCCATTTTCAATCATGACATCATCGATATTTGTGTTCCCTCAGTTACATTACAATTATTGCATAAAGTGCTGTATTTTAAGTTCCTGTACTTTCAGTTTATCAATTTATTATATTAGTTGTATGCTTTGTGCTATAAAATAATATCACAGTTAATATTCGTTTGATGACCAGCTGTGACGTCACGCTTTGTTTACTGTTAGAGACAATCAGCTGGTTGTGACGCCATGGTTGTTTTTACGGTTAAGATACCGTTAGATACCGTTAGATTTAAGTTCAATGGACCGGCGCTTAGCCGTGCTCTGGGCTGACTCAGGGTCTGCAAAATCTGCACAAATATGAAATCGGTCAACACCTTCAATAGCCACACAACAGGTAAAAAATATAAATGCCATCCGCATTTCACTTGCAAAAGCAGAAACATAATCTATCTGCTTAACTGCACCAAATGTGGCAAACAATATGTAGGTGAGACCAAACGACACTTCTGTATCAGACTCAAAGAACATTTTGCAGATATAAACCACCAAAGGGACAAACCTGTCGCCAAACACTTCAATTCTGTAGGACACTCAACCAGAGACCTACACTGTCAAATCATACAACAGCTCAAAACAGACCCTGAGTCAGCCCAGAGCACGGCTAAGCGCCGGTCCATTGAACTTAAATGGATATTCGATCTCAAAACCATCCACCCGCAAGGCATGAACGATAAGATCTAATCCTGGAATTCCCCAACCCACTTACCTATTCTGTTTTCTCTTCTGGAATGACAGCATTAGATCACACAGCCTCCCTCTTCACAAACCCGCTTCTGATAAACTAATCAGAACATGACGTCACAACCAACACATGAGTTGTGACATCACAGGTCTAATAACAGTGACATTCATCACTATGACGTCACAATCGGTATTCACTAACTATGGAGCCCCTCCAATGCCCACACTGCCCGAAGCATTACTCACGCCGTGACGGGCTCAAAAGACACATCAGGAGCACCCACTCAGGAGCACCCCAAATCAACTGACAACATTGCAAAAGCAGTGGATTTACCTGACAATTTAGTCGGCCCATACAAAACATATAGAAATCTTATGAGAACCCCCCCCCCCCCCCCCCCCCAATAATATGCAATTAGAATTCATGATAGCATGTAAAGAGAAAAGTCTGATCCCGAGGTCCTTCAGGCCATTCATCAAACATTACCAGACCAATTACAACCAAGAGCAGGCCAGAACCAGAAGTGAGGCGGTAAAATCATGAGCCTTAAAACTTATGGAAACACACATTTCCCAATTACAAGTCAACATATTTGAGCTCAGAGACCTAGCCACTATGGAGAAAAACAAACTCCAAAAGGATGCTGACAAAACATCACTGGATACAATACTTGCTGCAAAGCTAACCCTAAAGAGAGAACATCCCTCTTATCACAAAAACAGACACCCTCAAAAGACACTAAACGAGTGATCTTTATCACAGATTATAAACCTATTCATTGGGATCGCTATTAAGTAAGAGACTTCTTTCTATAGGCATCAAAACCTATTGTGAGGTTTTACTTTCCAGTCGGGTTAAATCTCATAAACAGGGACGTTGTAATGTCCCTGGGATTTTATATAATATCCCAGGGATTTTATATAATGTCCTGGGTATTTTATTAATATAACTTCCGTTCAGATTGTAACATGTAATGAAATGTAAAATCAAATGACAAATGTTTTCTTTATATTCCCGAGGATCGAACTCGCAACCTTCATATCTGTAGCCCAGTGAGTGTACCACGAGGCTACAGAGGTGTTGATTAAAGCCTCACTGGTTTTTAGAATGTCCTTTTCAAGATCCGTACGCCAGCAACAGATATTTTACACGTGTTTCCTAAGGTTCATGGAAAGTATGTTCGAAACATAAAAATGTTGATAAATGTTGTTTTAAGTTTCTTTTTTCGGTTTATAAGCATGGAAAAACACTTTCCCTCGGTTTTGGTAGACAGAGCATGCCCTGGGGGTCAGGAAAAACCGTGGGGGCTTCTCCCCCTTGGTTTTTCCCTCTCCCCAGGGCATGCTCTGTCTACCAAAACCTCGTGAGCGTGTTTTCTCCAATACTTACAACCCTACTGCACTCAAGGTAAGCTCCATGATCAAAAAGTCCTGGCACCTACTTCAAAGTTCAGACACCTGCAAAGACACCTTCCGAGTCCCACACATCACGGCATATAGAAAGAACTGCACACTCAGAGATATCCTCATGAGAGCAGCAATCACATATCCACCACCTAAACCACAAATTAGCGGCCCCACTGTGTCCAACTTGGATGACAGCTGTCACAAACAACTATGTAAAATCTGCATAAATGAGAAGTCGGTCAACACCTTCAGCAGCCACACTACAGGCAAAAATTATAAATGCCATTCGCATTTCACTTGCAAAAGCAGAAACATAATCTACCTGCTAAGTTGCACCAAATGTGGTAAACAATACGTAGGTGAAACCAAACGACACTTCTGTACTAGACTCAAAGAACACTTTGCGGATATCAACCACCAAAGGTACAAACCTGTCGCAAAACACTTCAACTCTATAGGAAACTATACCAGAGACCTATATTATCAAATCATACAACAGCTTAAAACAGACCCTGAATCAGTTCAGAGCACAGCTAGACGCCGATCCATTGAACTCAAATGGATATTTGATCTGAAAACCATCCACCCGCTGGGCATGAATGACAAGATCTAAGCCTGGAATTCCCAACTCACCTACCTTCACTACTATATTGTATATTTATTAAGTAATTTAATATATATCTTTATTAATATATATACTTGCTAATTTGAGTGTTTGATTCGTGTCAATAAATTGATAGTATTATTGTTGAACAAAGATATTCTGTTCTGTGATTATTTGAAAATGCAAACTGTGACATCATGTCCAGGTAAGTGAACCCCCAAGATTCGTCACATACATATACTTCATATATTTCTGTAAGTATGTCTGTGTTTTGTGATATTAATAATATTGTACGTCTTCAGAGTTTCATCAGATATGTAAAATCATTGGAAACCCATAGTGACATATGTAAAATCAGTGCATTTTGGAAGCATTCTGTATTACTTGTGTCAAAGGAGGTTTACTTGAAGATAATGGATGTGATAGTGATATTAGAATCATTTATTTATGGACCATACTCTGTGTCACTGGAAGTAACATATCATTTGGGGTCAACTGCAGTATTTGGGTCCCCACTTCGGCGTTTTTGTAAGGAAACCGCTGCCTTTGGCAGCTTTGCTTGTATATAAGCGTGCACACACTAGCATGCGGAATTCTGTTAGGAGGGATTTTTTAGCCAAAAAGACCCCGAAACTGAGATGGCCATGAAAAGTATGGTTGGAAATTTTGGAAGGAAAGAATGAGGCTATTGGGGGACCTGGGGTAGAAGTAGAAATTGATGAATCAAAATTTGGTAAAAGAAAGTTTCACAAGGGAGGGAGTGGATGGTGTTTGGGTGTTTGGTGGGATTGAAAAGAATTCTAGTAAGATGTTCATCGATCACTGCTGTTTAGAAACGAAATTGCGAAACATTGATCCCAATTATTAAAAGATGGATTAAACCAGGATCAATCATTCATTCAGACTGTTGGAAGGCTTATTACTGTATAGAATCTTTGGAGGGGATGGGATACATACATAAAAAAGTTAACCACAGTGTAGAATTTGTAAATTCAGAAGCAGGGACATGTACAAATAAAATAGAATCAACTTGGAGAGCAGTGAAGGCATCTTTGCCTTAGTATGGCTCAAATAGAGGAATGTAGTGTGAGACAATCTCCACTTCCGCCAGAGACATTTGGTTTCCCTCGGAGGTGTACAGGCAGCTGAGGCCAAGATGCACGTGGCCGAGTGTGGCCGGAAAAGAGTGTCTGCAAATGAAGCTTCTGACTGGTAAAATCCCTAGTTCTGAGCTAGCAGTCGTGGGCCGTATTTTGACATTACACTACGTGGATCTGGTTGTACAATCATACTATCAATTCACGAAACCCTCAGAGCAGTTTATCACCATATTGTTCGCGGAGGTAAAATTACTACAGTCGCGCTTCGAACAGACATCCTCAGATGTACCAGAGCTAAGAAAACAGGTAGGAGTGTAGTGTGAGACGATCTCCACTTCCGTCACAGACATTCGGTATCCCTTGGAAGTGTTCGGGCAGCCAAGGCTGAGATGCACATGGCCGAGGGCTGCCGGAAAATAGGTCATCTGCAAACGAAGTTTCTAACAGGTAAAATCCCTAGTTCCGAGCTAGCAGTCGCAGACCGTATTTTGACATTACACTTAAATCCGTACGATCATACTATCAATTGACGAAACTCTCAGAGCAGCTAATCACCATATTGTTCATGGAGGTAAAATTACTACAGGAATGTATGACAATTTTATGTTTTTGAGAACATTATCAGAAAAGAAAAATATTAAGTTGTTCAGTTGATCCTTTTATTCAGTTTCTTAAGTTCATCGGCCATGATTCAGAAAAAGAAACGAAAAAGGTCTGGATGGATCAACAGATCTATTCGATGAATCATCTGAATCAGCTGAATTGACACCTCAGGGGATCTTTTTGATTGAGTGAGTAAGGAAATATTCTATGAATATTCATTTGCATTCATGAATGAACTTACTGTAGTGCGATTTATTTGAGCAAATCCACCCCTTTTAAATACCCCCTATCTTTTCCTTTACAATTTCAAGAGAGCGGGGTGCAACCCCCCTTTACCCTCTGTTTTTTACTTTAAACTTTCAACAGCGTTTGGTAGGGTAGAAAAAATAACTAACAAATGAAGTGCGCATGTGTGGAACTTTTTTCATTCGACAACTTCCGTCAAAACATAGAAACATTCGTTCCGGTTTGTGGACCAAAATACTGCAGTCTATCCTATCATTTGCAAGTTGACCAAAGGGGGGAATTAATCAGCCAGGCTGATTAATTCCCCCCTTTGGTCAACTTGCTTTTTTACTTTCTGATAAATCAGCCCCTTTCTCAGTCGACAATTCCAGCACACGCCGGTCACACAACAATTTCCAATAACGCATTGTGACGTCACAATTACACCAACATAACCAAGGCTACGTGACGTCATCACGTCATTACGATAACAGTCTATCGTCTGTAAACAATCAGCCTAATAAGATGTCAGACATACACTTTAACGCTGCATGTGGAAAAAACTATACCCGAAGGGATAGTTTGCGCCTCCATTTTAGCGCCACCCACTCTTCCATACGTATCCAGTGCACAATCTGCACAAAAACCTTCAAGAGGCCCGACAATGCCAGGGCACACGTCAAGCGTATACATGGACCCTACCTGGAGGCCAATTACACTATGGGTGATTATCTAATCAAGAAATCCGGAGGACAGTCCTGCCACAACAATAACGTGAGTGAAAATTCCTACTCACGCTTTCCATTTCCCTGGATACCGGTGCCACAATTCACTAAATGGGACAATTATGTGATTGCAGGGGGCGACCTGGACACAGAATCGTGGAAGGTGTTCCCTCAACAGAACTGGGAACACCTAAAAAAGCCAAACCGGTAAAATCGCCGCCGAACTAGATACCATTTTGGAAGAATTCAGGGAACTCCAACCCGGAGCCACCCATACGGACATTATCAACACTAGCATGCTACTGACACTGTCAGTTCCAGCTACCAGTGACCAGCACACTCAACCACATGGTTGAGACTCACCCAGTGTGCCCCACCGATGTCCTTCTCACCCTAATTCGGGACTCATTATTTGTACATTCCTTCTCCTTTGTCAAATAATAAAAACACAACACATGTTTATTTTACCTTTTATTCAACTGTTTCGTTTTCCTTATCACCAGTATGACACTTACAACATACTATGTCGAACGACTAATATTCATTATGTTCACCAAGGATACAATTTCGCATCCTTGCCTAAAAATAGCTTTGCTAAAAATAACTGTGTCGCTTAGAACAAATCAGTGTTCTACTAACTACCCTCACAACCAAATAGGCGTCTGATAAAAAACCAGCGAGCCGCCGGTCACTTTTTCACAAACCGGCGACCACTTAGTACCGCCACCGGCGACCTACCCAGGCCACCTTAATTTACCCGGCAATAACACCGGCGACCAAAACAACAATTTGGTACGACAAGCATACTTAAACCGGCGACCCACCGGTCTATAAACACATTATACAGTTACAAAGCCACATACAACCACCGGCGACCACTATTCGCGGGAGCACACGTAAATCGCCAATACCTGCAACTACATTTTACGCCACACCACCGGCGACCCACTAACGGCGTGTCACTATAACACACCACTTATCCATCATAACAACCAATGACAGGCTTACACATCATGGAATTAACGACCTCGCCGGTATATTCAGGTATTTAAGGACGCACACGCCCCTAAGCAATCAGTCTGATGAGTGCAAGCCGCGCGAAACTAGTAACAATTACTATTGCTTCCAATAGCTACATATCTACTGGAGAAGCCCCCACCAGTCAGTTTATCCTATCATTGGATTAACCTATGGTTTTTCACAGAATCTTTAATTAAATAATATGGATATTGTGTATATTTATTTTGTATATATATTTATATTGTGTAATATGTATATTTATTTGATATATTTTGGCTAAATTGGGGTGTGAATTAACTCAAACAAGCATATAAATACTCATATCCCCACCAAAATGACATGTCCGGTTGTGTGCAATGTATAAGCCCCTAAGTCAAAGTCGTTGCTATGGAAACTAGATAAATAAATTTTTCCAAAATCCCAAACTATCGAAAGGCACCAGTTCACCACTAGACCTCAACCTATTTGCCAAGTTTGGATAAGATATCTCTCATGGTTTTTGCGTTCTGCTTTGGAAATTATACATGACAAACAGACCGACGGATGGACAGACAGCACTCATTCCTATATCCCCCTTCCACTTTGTGGTGGGGGGATAATAAATTCATTTGTTAATGTTGATACAGATATCATTTTCTTCCTTTATTTAGTGTAATTACAAACTGACACCATGTCTTGATAATCGAACCCCTTAAACATCTCAAACCGTACATAATTTGACGCCTACTTCACTCATTTAATCATATATATAAGACAACCACGCGATAAATTGCAAAGAACAAAGAAAAACAAAGCCTGGTTCATTTCACAATAGTCATGACGTCATTTCTGGAGATTCGAACATGTGCTCGCAACTTGATGACATCGTATATAGAACGACATTTGAGAGAGAAGTGTCTCGTGCGTTGTTCCCCATAGATGTTGCTGAGCACATCGATAAACGCGATGGCCGAACAATCGCATCCAAAACCAGGAGAGGTATGACAATCGGTATTGGGAGGAAAGGTACAGGTAATCGACGTGATGATTGTGAGAATATGCGGGAAATACCCACCTGTACATAAAATGGACTCGTCAGACATTGCCGAGGTCGGATTCTATTGAGGGAGTCATCATTATTTAAATACGGGTAAATATTTTTAAAGCTTGTAAATTAAATGAGGCTGTACATAATGTTGATATCTCATAAAAGAAATAAATGACTCGTCATTTATTATATCAAAAAAAGACAGACAGATCATCCTGTGTAATAGATTATGATGTCATTGCGTGAGGTAAGAGGAGAGGGCTCCATGATTGTTTTGGCTGGAGGCAGCGTCACAGATTTTCAGAAACTTGCATCACTTTTGGGTAAACATAAAATGTTATAACTTAGTTGAAAATCAAGAAGTCAAGCCAATATTGTACTTTGTAGGTCGCCCAATGCGTTTTATCACATAACTATTATAATACATGTACGTACAAGTCATACCACTAGTCTTGGAATTGTATATTAGTCGAAACTGTATTTGATTTTTATTACTTGTGACTCGAACAATGATGCAATTTACGTTACTAGATTACATAGAGGTATATCCTTGCTTATCCAAAGAGCATTGTCAACTGAAATAAAATACTCATTACATTAATATTTCTGTATTTCGGTTCATTGCCTTTAGGAGGAATTATTTGCGAATTATTAACAGAAGTGTCTTCCAAGATCAACTGTTCTTCATTTTTTTGGCTACATATGTGAAGCAATAGAATTTAGTCGCCACAAGATATTTTTTCAAGGTAGTCATTTGGCTAACTCTGAATTTTAGACAGTAGACAAATTGAAATTTAGGACGCATTGGTGACGGTTTTAGTTGCAACTTTGAGGTTGGCGCTTCTTTTCTGGCATATGTATATGTATGTGTGTAAAGTTATATTCTGACCATATTTTCTAGTGGCCTTTATGTTATGACATGACAGAGCTATCTCCCTTCATATACCACACAATAACGTTTAACGCTCGAGGTTTGTTTGCATCTGAAGTAACCTACCCAGTATGGGTATGGTAATCGATAATTGTAAATATTGTAAATTCATATTATTGTTATTAATTACACTAATATGACATCAATGATTAATATGCTATTTTTTATATCATCATGTGTAAATATATTTCAAAACTATTGTATATTTCACTGTAAATACATTAATATGTAATTGTAAATATTTATCGTTTGGTATGGCCTTCTTCAGATTTTGTACTGTGGATGAATTAACAGTTCATTTACATTTCAGTTGATTGATTAGTACATTTTCCTTATGTATTTATCGCTCAGTTTTTACCTTTATTTACCTTTTAGTTTTCTGTAGAATGTATCTCCTTTGCTGTGTTTCATTTCCCGGTTTGCAGCAAGCCATCATTCCATGTCACAGTGTGAGTTGACTTTTAGTTTCGTATCTCACATTTCGTTTATTCAGTAGCTTCAACTCAATTTATTATCATGTTTCTTTTAGAGACTTAATTAATTTTGCTTTTATTGCTTTCTGCTTTGCCTTATTTATTTTACTTTGTTTCACATGAGTTCGTTGATGACGTCACTTATCAACAGTTACAGATGCAGACTTGTTTTGATCACAATTACACGCTCATTTTATGACACTTCATTATGGGTACATTTATAACTCTTAAGTTTGGTCAAGACTTAATTTATTCTATTGTAATAACTATTGTTCATCATTATATATATCTATTTGACATTCATTCAATAAGTATAATAATTTATTGACTTCAATCACTTGTTTGTGTTATATTTGTGAAAGATTCTATCAGTAAATTTATTTAATTAACTGCGAGTGTTGGGGATATTGAGACATCATCCCCAGGCATACACCTGAGACCATCACAGCATCCTTGCATTTGCTACATTCAATGTAGTGTATGTATATAAATTTGAAGAGATTGTGATGCAATAGTGTGAGTGTGTGAGTGCGTGAGTGCGTGCGTGCATGCGTGCGTGTGTGTGTGTTAGTGTGGAGATTCGAACATGTGCTCGCAACTTGATGACATCGTATATAGAACGACATTTGAGAGAGAAGTGTCTCGTGCGTTGTTCCCCATAGATGTTGCTGAGCACATCGATAAACGCGATGGCCGAACAATCGCATCCAAAACCAGGAGAGGTATGACAATCGGTATTGGGAGGAAAGGTACAGGTAATCGACGTGATGATTGTGAGAATATGCGGGAAATACCCACCTGTACATAAAATGGACTCGTCAGACATTGCCGAGGTCGGATTCTATTGAGGGAGTCATCATTATTTAAATACGGGTAAATATTTTTAAAGCTTGTAAATTAAATGAGGCTGTACATAATGTTGATATCTCATAAAAGAAATAAATGACTCGTCATTTATTATATCAAAAAAAGACAGACAGATCATCCTGTGTAATAGATTATGATGTCATTGCGTGAGGTAAGAGGAGAGGGCTCCATGATTGTTTTGGCTGGAGGCAGCGTCACAGATTTTCAGAAACTTGCATCACTTTTGGGTAAACATAAAATGTTATAACTTAGTTGAAAATCAAGTCAAGCCAATATTGTACTTTGTAGGTCGCCCAATGCGTTTTATCACATAACTATTATAATACATGTACGTACAAGTCATACCACTAGTCTTGGAATTGTATATTAGTCGAAACTGTATTTGATTTTTATTACTTGTGACTCGAACAATGATGCAATTTACGTTACTAGATTACATAGAGGTATATCCTTGCTTATCCAAAGAGCATTGTCAACTGAAATAAAATACTCATTACATTAATATTTCTGTATTTCGGTTCATTGCCTTTAGGAGGAATTATTTGCGAATTATTAACAGAAGTGTCTTCCAAGATCAACTGTTCTTTATTTTTTTGGCTACATATGTGAAGCAATAGAATTTAGTCGCCACAATATATTTTTTCAAGGTAGTCATTTGGCTAACTCTGAATTTTAGACAGTAGACAAATTGAAATTTAGGACGCATTGGTGACGGTTTTAGTTGCAACTTTGAGGTTGGCGCTTCTTTTCTGGCATATGTATATGTATGTGTGTAAAGTTATATTCTGACCATATTTTCTAGTGGCCTTTATGTTATGACATGACAGAGCTATCTCCCTTCATATACCACACAATAACGTTTAACGCTCGAGGTTTGTTTGCATCTGAAGTAACCTACCCAGTATGGGTATGGTAATCGATAATTGTAAATATTGTAAATTCATATTATTGTTATTAATTACACTAATATGACATCAATGATTAATATGCTATTTTTTATATCATCATGTGTAAATATATTTCAAAACTATTGTATATTTCACTGTAAATACATTAATATGTAATTGTAAATATTTATCGTTTGGTATGGCCTTCTTCAGATTTTGTACTGTGGATGAATTAACAGTTCATTTACATTTCAGTTGATTGATTAGTACATTTTCCTTATGTATTTATCGCTCAGTTTTTACCTTTATTTACCTTTTAGTTTTCTGTAGAATGTATCTCCTTTGCTGTGTTTCATTTCCCGGTTTGCAGCAAGCCATCATTCCATGTCACAGTGTGAGTTGACTTTTAGTTTCGTATCTCACATTTCGTTTATTCAGTAGCTTCAACTCAATTTATTATCATGTTTCTTTTAGAGACTTAATTAATTTTGCTTTTATTGCTTTCTGCTTTGCCTTATTTATTTTACTTTGTTTCGCATGAGTTCGTTGATGACGTCACTTATCAACAGTTACAGATGCAGACTTGTTTTGATCACAATTACACGCTCATTTTATGACACTTCATTATGGGTACATTTATAACTCTTAAGTTTGGTCAAGACTTAATTTATTCTATTGTAATAACTATTGTTCATCATTATATATATCTATTTGACATTCATTCAATAAGTATAATAATTTATTGACTTCAATCACTTGTTTGTGTTATATTTGTGAAAGATTCTATCAGTAAATTTATTTAATTAACTGCGAGTGTTGGGGATATTGAGATATCATCCACAGGCATACACCTGAGACCATCACAGCATCCTTGCATTTGCTACATTCAATGTAGTGTATGTATATAAATTTGAAGAGATTGTGATGCAATAGTGTGAGTGTGTGAGTGCGTGAGTGCGTGCGTGCATGCGTGCGTGCATGCGTGCGTGTGTGTGTGTTAGTTTTGGGGTAACGATTAAGAGGTATGGTGTGCTACGGAGGAAGGCTGAACGGATAGTGTATCTTCGAATATGGACAGGGATTTCAAGACAAAAAGATTTTTAGATGATTGTTTTGTTCTGTGGAATCAGAATGAAGACGATCGATCTATAGTGTCTGACAGACATCTTATAGACACTCCATCCAAGTTTAACCTCTACTTTTGAGATGAGCGATAAAAATCTATCATTTCTAGATGTAGTGGTTTAATTTCAAACAATAACATTGAAACAGATAAATATTACAAACCAACCGATTCCAAACGATACCTCTGTAATGTACAAGCCTTTTGTATATTTCTGTCAGTAGACAGTGAGATTAATCATATTGTAATGTTGTATGAGATACAGCATACAACCGTAAAGATATACATTATTGCTACATGATTTATTGTATATCACCACTGATCTTACTGACTGTTTGTTTAATGTGCAAAAACAAAATGTGAACACATTCTAAATCACCTACTTTGATTTGGCAACATGATAGTTCATATGACGTCACCTATATTTGTGAGTCTGTTCCACGAAACTACTTCTTGTAGCATAATGGCTTAAATCTGACTTGTATGGCTACAAAATTGCATCTAGTCTATCTAAATGCACTGTATATTACTACATAGCCGTGACACGATGTAAAATAACTTCTGTCACGGGTGGAATGCAATTTCCCTACGTTCCACCGACTGTATCCTTGTGCGAGAGACTACTTCCGGTATGACGTCACTTTGTTGATAGTAAAAAATCTCAGGCTGGTTCGATCCGAGAGATGTGAGTTGTCATTCACATACATGTATTTTATATTTCTTGTATACTTTATTAACTGAATGAAATACTGATAGGAATAATTATATTCTTGTAATGTAATAAATGTTATTGTGTATTTCTTAATTGTGAAATTGTTCCTGATAACTTAACAACTGGTTGGAGGTATTGGGAGAGATCCACGATTTTGCTACCCAAAGCTCTACCCCAATACCCAACCCTTACAACCTCAATTACAATTCCTGTCACCCCCGTCATACTAAGAATAGTGTCCCTTACTCGTTAGCACATAGAATCTGCGCAATAGTATCTAATTCAGATCATGCACAATATAGACTCGATGAACTGAGGGAGTCACTACTAGAAAGAAACCACCCTAGAAAAATAGTAGAAGATGCAATAAACAAGGCTAAATCACAAAACCGCTGTGATCTTTTAAAACCTAAAGATAAACTTAAAGAGAGTGTTCTCCCATTTGTTACAACCTTTAATCCCCCAAACCCGGAAATATTTGGAAGTGTTCGGAAGACACTGTATTTTTTTAAATTAGTGTAAAGAACTAAAACAAAAAATGTCACTAAATAAATTTATTAAAAGTAAAAGGCAGAGCCAAAATCTGAAACAGATTCTTACTAGGGCTTCTTTCTCAAAAGGAAAAGAATGTAAAACAGTACAAAGTGTAACAGAGCTAATTGTGGTTCTTGCCCTCATGTTTTACAATGTTGTTCTTTTACATTCAAAGACGGAAAAACTTTCTATGCCCATGAAAATATGAATTGTGCTTCGAAAAACTGGATTTATGTCATACAGTGTGCTGTATGCAAAGCTGAATACATTGGACAGACGGGACACCCTTAGAGCGAGAGTGAGCATCCACCGACAACAAATAAGGGACCCCTCTTATCGGGGTATCCCACTCAGTCAACCCATTGATCAATGTAAATGATTTACTTTGTAAATGATGATGTAAGCAGCGTTAGAAATTGGTCCTGTAGTCCTTGTCAAACTGACCAATAGTTAAGGCATCATATGGAGTAGAAATTTGCCATTTTTAAGGGTTTTGCTATATGGTATCATTATAAGAACTAGTGGACTAAAAATGTTAATTTCTACTGCTGTGTAAGGGAGATATCTCTCATTCTGGAAGTACTTGTGTTAATATGAAAACTCATATTGGTGAAGTTGACAGTTGTAAATATAGAATAATTTGATTGTGTTGTGCATTGTCCTAGTTTTTCAGGAATGATTGTGTGTGTGGAGAAGATCAGTTGTCAGTTATAAAATGGATGCCAACAAAAAACAATGTTTGCTTGAAGCAACGAGTTCTATTATCAATCAATAAGTTATGCTTTTGGATTAATTGGGTTATGCAACCATAGTTATTGAGCATGAAGTATTTCATATGGTTCAACCTTGTCACTGCTGTTTTATTTAACATGTGGTCATGTTCTTTAGAGGAAGGTGTAATGCAAAGTTATATTTTGGGCCATATTTTCTAGTGGCCTACATGTTATGCAGTTACCTCCCTTTGCATTCCACACACTACAACTTGGATTCCTTACATTCCATGTTGTTTATGTATATAGATTCTATGCAATTGTGATGTAATTGTGTGACGTAAACAATCAGATTCTTAGGCATGTTTCTTTCCAAATAACACTCCTTTAGAATTACCAAATTACATTCAAGTAAACATATGTTGTAACATTCCAAGCATGCCTACCTAGGCTGAGTGGCACTGTTTGAGTTTGAATAGGGCATCATGACCTATGACATCCAAAAAAGCTGACCCTGCCTTAACTAGGACATAAACCTCACAAGGCAGGTTCACTTCTTCCATTCAATCTCCCATTCACAGTGACTTCCATTATTTAGATTCAAGAATGATTCAAAATAAGGAAAAACATGAAAAATCTTATTTATTCATTGTTTATTATGAAACCGGGCCCTTCCATTCAAAACAATGGATTCAACAAAAGATGGGGGGGATAATCAAATACAATCATTCATAAATAAATGGAATTAAAATACAAATTTTACTTTTCGGGTGACGATCATGATGATTATGAAGATGTCATTACAGATTTGTTAACTTGTATCATGAAATTCATGACATCAGTTAAAATGTAATATGGCCCCACCAACTGTAGATACTGCTAGTGCTGAAGGGAGGTTCGTTATTGGAAACAAAAAAATCAACCCTAAGTTCTCACTATGAAAAATCACTGAAGATATAATCTGTTGTCATGAATTTCTGCAGTAATACATTCACTGGTCCTAGAATGGTCCAGCATAACTGCTTACAGTTTACTCTGGTTGTAATTAATATACTCCACTGTCAACAACTTGTTAAACATCTGCATCGTGCATCTTCCTACAGTGGCAATTAAAAACTTAAAAAGTCAAATCAGTGAGTTGCGTTGAACACCAAATGCACTTTGTACAGTATTCAGTTACATTATGGCATGTCAGCCTAATGTGTGAGGAGAGCGTGAATTGATCTCACCAATGTCTCCGAACCAAAGACAATACAATGATCAATATTAGCGAATGAAACCATAATGGCATGCCTGAGGAACCTAACTAAAAGACATTATAGCTAAAATGGATAGAATTATCATTTAACCGCCAGCACGTTATCAGAAATGAGCGGGCCACTGTAACTTGATAATGCCCTCATATTGCTTGACGATGGGCCATTATCAAGCCTGTTTTTAGGTGACGTCATAGGGTAGAGAAAGTGACGTCACGTATTAAAGTGACATCATCTGGTTTGTTCTATGACGTTTCCATATTTGTAAAATGGGGTCAGTGACATTCGTGTTGATTGCAGTAAATGTTTCTTTTTATTTGATAACAAATTCCATTCATTTTAGCTTTAATAACGGTAACGCTCTTTTTCAGGGCATTATCATTTGCAGAAACCCTCGGTCTTTTCAACTGCCCTCCTTCGTCGGGCAGTTAAGGGAAGACCTCAGGCTTCTGCAAATGATGATGCCCTGAAAAATAGCGTTACCCTTATAATAACATTAGGAACCCAGTCTGTGATGGAAGAAAGGAATTAGCTGATGTTCATTCCATTAGCCAAAACATAGGCAAGTTAAGGGTATTCTAGGTCAGACAGACAATGGCTTGTTTAGAACTACGAGTCCTGAAAAATTTAGGTGTTTTTAAACACCCAGCACATAAAAGGACAAAATTCTAAACATCTGACATTTTGTGAGACTGCCAGTCCTCATTTGATGTTTGTGATGTGTAAAACAGTTTTATATCATAATGTGTATCTTTAAAGAAACTAGTGCACTCTTTGAACCTGAATATTTTAAACAAATCATACATTCATAATAAAGGACTGCTGACAAAATGTCAGCTGATTGAAATAGTTAGGAATTGTTTAAATTGGAACCTGGTTCTGTACAACCCATTTACATAAGATTATTATTTATGATACATATGGAATCTCAGATTCAAATTCATGACTGTGTGACTGATGATATCAAGTTCATGATCTAAGTTGTTTGCCAGTAGTCACTATTAATGAATCTACAAAATTATAAACTTTTAGGACCTGTACAACATGTGTAATTTCTTTGTACAAATATAATCATATATATATATGTCTGTACAACAAGATTATGAATTTTTTTTTTGTATAATTGAAACAAGAAACATGAATGAACTGTTTCTCATTTCATTTCCACAGACAGCAAGCAAGTGCCAGCAGAAATGTGTCTCAAATATGGACAAACATTTAAGCAAAATATCATGTTTATCTAATTGCTATCAGTACTTTACAAATGTAACTGAAGTATCACCTCACCTGCACATGTTGCAAGACAACCTCAGGAGAAGGCTTTTGACAAAGACTGATGCATACTCTTACTATGTACTAGTCTCAATTTATTCTTTATGAAAACTGACAACATCCTAAACATTAATGAAAATCCATAAAAACGAACAGTTAATTAGGTATCATTGCATAAAATGAGAAGTCCCCAAAAAGGCTGAGTCAATCGTCAGATCATCTCAAACTTATTTATCTTTGCAGTATTGTCTGTAGATTTTAGTCTTTGACTAGTATACATATACGAGTATCAGCCAAATTTCCTAAGACAGAAAGACATTCTATTTGACTCTGGTTTGGACTAGTGGCTGTAAGTCATAGACTGAGAAGGTGTCAACTCCTGCACATCAGTTTTCCCAAACAATTGCTTGCTGTCTGTGTAGTATGCAAGGTAATGCTCTGTTCTCAACAGACCATGGTTTAATGTAAATGTTAAATGTTAAAAGTTAGTTCATAGATATAATCAGATCTTGTGAGTGAGAGACTCCTTTCAAGATGGTGAAATTGAATGCGATGACATGCTGGACGCCACCATCTGTGATCGCATTCAATGTCGCCAGGATAACATATAGCTGGTAAGTGATGTCTGAAGGTTTTTGACGTAGTTAGTCGTTAGTCTGGTTGAGAGTGCTGCTGTGTGATCATACATGTCTTGTTATCAAACATATAACCAAATAAACTTCAAAACAACCTGGAGTCAAAATATCAGGGTTGTGTGATTTGGGCCCTATTCCAATCTAACATAACACATGAACAGTGAACATGTTGAACCTCTTACTCAGACACTTCTTCACTATCACTTCCTGAATAATTTCCCAGCATGCTCAAACCAGATAAAACAGGTTTTGACTGCTTCTTTGGCTCAGTGTCTTTCGAACTTGAGTTGTCCTTATTAGGCACAGCTTGTGACTGGCTTGTTGTATTGTTGGTAACAGTAGAGCTGGACTTTGCAGCAGGCTTTTTCTTCACGACTAGGTTAGCTAGACTGTTTTTGGATGACAGAGATCCAACACTTCTTTGCCAGCTTTCTTGCTTCTTTGTCTCTTCTTTCTTCTTCTCTGGGTTCACCTGTATAAGAAGTAATAACATTGTTATTGCAACAGTCCTTGCCCAAAACCTTTTAGGCTACTACAGGTACTAGCCTGAACTTGGCTTTCAGCATCATTACTTAAGTTAACTCTTTCATCCCTGGCTGCCCCAGAGTTATGTCCCTTGAAACACTGCAGTCCCTCACTCTGACAAGGCCTGTACACTGGCCTCCCTGGCAGTATTATTGGAAAATCACTTTTTGATGCACTTTTTCTACCAGAAACATGCTTTTAATATATACTTATCATATACCATTGTAAAGAGGATTAAGTATACTGTAATATCCTTTGTTGTTATTGTCTCTAACTTTTGTTATTTTCCAATTACAGGTGTTTACAGGTGTTATAGTCTGAACTAATATATCTGAGCTTACCGGTAGCTAAGGTCGCAGACTGTTATATAGAGGTTATCACGCGAGTGTGTTTGGGGATGGTAAATATCCTGCATTAGGAATAAACATTTTATTTAGCGAGCCTTGGCGAGCTAAATACATAGTGTTTATTCCTAATACAGGATATTTACCATCCCCAAACACACAAGCGTGATAACCTCTTTATCATGTAATGTCATTCTTTAATTCTGTGCTTCAAAATCGCTTTCCCTCTCTCACAAATATTACCGAAACATTGCGAGTTTTCCTGGAATGCGCGCATTAATATTTATTATGTCACAGGGTAAGTGATGTGTCAGCCGGACAGTGACAGTAGCCAATATAGTTCCAACTGAAATCTGTTTCTTATACAGTGTCGAAGCAACATATACGCAAAACAATTGATTTTAATTGCCTTTCACAGCAATCCATCTGTCTGTCCGCTAGAGTAACTGCCCTTTGTCAAAGGGAAGCTACTCTAACCCTAGTCTATGAGACGTCACGACCACGGTCAGACGTTGTTGATAGTCGGTCTGTCCTATCATAACGCTAAGAAGTGTAGTCAGATGTATACACAGCGACAAAACGAAACAAGGTAACAATTCAAACATATTTCGGCCAAATCCATCTCTTTTAATTTGTGGAGGTTTCAAGCCGCAGATGTCTACAAGCACAGATATGGCTCCTGATCCCGCTTGGCTAGGCCTCGTGCCCTCGTCAAATTGTTTCGAAATTTATATCTCCAAAGTTGCCAAAACTTATAAAATGCCTTAGCTACGTCATATTTAGACACTGATTTTCAGTATATTAGACTGTTCTTTTGATAATGATAGCAATTATCCCTGTAGTTTATCCAGATTCCCAATGGTTAATTATGACTCGATCGCCGAATGACGAGGGCGACGCCATGTTTGTTTATAAACAGTGAAAATAGTCGCTACTTGACCTTTGATATTTGCATCTCTATCCGCATATTACCCCAACGGATATCGTTTTTATACATTGGCTTTATCCTGCCAAGAAACCTACCCATTATATGATAAATAAATTTATTTCATTTGAGTCAGACAGATAAAGGTTCCTAAGTGAACAAAAATTGCCAGTCAGGTTTTGTTATGTATAATTGATAATAAATACTTCAATTTCATAATCTGACTTGAATCTTTTGAAAGACCATTTATGAATATTCAATACAACTGTAAAAATGCTCTTAGGATGTTCTTAAGCAACTAAAGATTTCACGATTGTGGCAGGTCACAACGGACTGGCAAATTGATGCAGACTACCAAGTATTCTTTTATGCATTTGTTATCCTAAATAACAAACTTTCACAAATTGAGCGTTATGTTATCATGGTTACTGTCACAAGATCACAGAGATTGAAAAGTCGAGAGGATTGCCTATCTCTGCAACAAAGCTTACTAAGCTTATCCAGATATTCTGTATGTAACAAACTGTGACAAATACTGTCATTATCTGTAACCCCACCTCAGCAAATATATCAGTAGGTCTCTCTGGGGGAGGTTGCTTCTTGACAGGCGGGGCATCACAGCTGTCTTCATCACTGTCAGTGTCCGCCAATCTCTTCACTGCCTCACCATCTTTCTCTCCAAATATAGACCTGCAAGACAGTGAGTGGAAACATTACACACAAGATGACAAAAATAAGAGAACAAGAAAATTGATCATTTCATAAGTAAGTGCGAGGTAAACGCCACCTTTAACAGTAGTTATCAGCTTCATGTGTGAGGAAAGCCTGAACATGCTGAAGTGATGCAGGGTTAAGATGTTTACCACTTGGTGAAACCCACGAGCATGGGCATGATACTGACAGTGACAAACCAAATGTTACGTCACCTGAGACAACTGGGCTAACCATGCAGTTTAAGTGTGCAGACTAGGCACTGTTCAATGCTGTATGGCTGTTATGAAGAAGATATGACAGTTTTAGTATTTTTGAATACCAATAGATACTCAAAAACACAGCACCACAGAAATCAAATGATCTGGTCTAGGTAATCCAGTGACTGAAAGCATGAGCAACCAACCACTCTATTGGGCTGCAATCAGCAAAGTCACATTGCTTGACCACCCAATCAAAATTCTCGTCAGCTCTTACAACTACCATAAGGTACTGGGGACCTAATCTGATTCTAGAATACCCCCAAGTGTATAGTCATGGTGGCAGTGAGTCACAACTCACTCTATAATCTTCTCATCCTCCTCATCTTGCAATCTCGCCAAAAGTTCTTCATACTTCTGATGGACTTCTATCATCTGTTCATGGTCGAGGTTAGCTTTCTTTGAGTTGATCTCTTTCAGCTCCTCTAGTTTATCCAGCTCTTCTATTTCATTCCTGCTGGCTTTTGTCCTGTTCTCCAGCACCTAGTTATTAATTAACATGATTCATTATCAATTATTGCTTTTATCAGAAAAAGTAGGTCTGTAGCTCTATCTTGTACCAGTACAGTACATGTTTATTTTTGTTTAGGGTTGAAACAATACATTGGTTCACCAGTGCATCATGAGTATTAATAAGACGATACAATACAGGATACATTTTCTTTTGCATCAATACGAGATGATACACTAGTCCAAAATTACCCCCTAACGTTTTCGTCAATCAAATACTGCAAAATGTGTTTATATAATAGCGTGTCAAGTTCACTACTTAAAATGAGCATTTCAGATTAAATGCAATGTTTTAATACTTACCCAACGCTACATAGTGCAATGCTTTAGCTTCTCTACGTTTTACAAACAGACAGTACTTGAACAGATAAATGATTGAAACAGACTATAGCCCATGCCCGACACTTAAGAGTTATTCCGTGTTGACCCGTACTCCCTCATATTCTTCACTGTATGACAGCAGGCGTCCAGAGTCCAGGGGGGCATAAAGGTGTAGCGTCAGGTAAATATAAAAAACACTGCATTTATTTCGAAATGCTCATGTTTTACCTTATCTTTCGCTACTTAGTACGCCAGTCAAGCTGAGGAAGCACCGTGAAAGCATTAGGCGGCAGCGAGGTAGCGATGCCAATCTCTTCAGGCTAGGGGATATGACGCAGGTCAAGCCTTCTTGGAAAAGAACGGTGGTTTGAAGGAGAGAAAAAACCAAAGGGCAAAAACAGGTGTTCCGCATCTGACCAGAGAGAGAAAGGCCTGCTCCAGCAGAGACACCAACAATAGGAGAAATCTCTGAAGGGGACATAGTTGAAGGCGACCCCTGGATGTACAATCTTGAGGTCAATAGCCTGAGGAGGGTCAGCCATTGGATGGAGGTCAAGGGGTAGACAAAGTGCTTGGTGGACCTCGAACTTGGTAGCCTTGAACCATCCACCCCAGCCAATAGAGCAGTTGAAGGGTGATATCTCTCTACCGAGTCAGAACCTGTAGGCAGACATGACTGGGAATGCCTTCATCGATGTACACGTTGAATCTTCTTCCAGTGCAGGAATGCAATGATGGGCTTGGTGATGCGTGTGAATAACCACTGTGCCGTGGAACTTCAAATAGGAGTGCCGGCCCCCAAAAGATGAGCCAGAGGAAGCATTGATGAGCTACATAGATGGGGATATGCAGGTAAGTATCCTGACTGACAAGATCAAGCTCCTTCCCAGCGTGTGACACCTTCGTTACACTCTCGGTAACATCGCTGCCACCAGTGTGGGCGCGGCCATAACAAGAATCTTGAAATTTGCCCTCTAACCCCAAATGTAGTAACGTTTATACTTTCGTTTTTGTCTTTTGGAATGCCATCATATTTCATTTTGAAAAGGTTTACGACTGACCATGTTTTCCAGATGAATTTACTTTGTTGTTTGTAAAATCAGATTGGTTCGAGATTTCAGACTAACGGAAAATCAACCAACTTCTCCCTTACATTCTTACTATATCAATAACAAGATAGTTTTAATGAAATAGAAATTCAAATTGACAAGCAAAGAACAGTTACTTAGCAGCGGTAAGTGTATTCGGCGTCACGACAGTCATCACTTGTTTGTAAACATGATGGTCATTTGGTTGCGAGTTCAACTCCAAGCATGGTTGGGGCCACCTATCACAGTGGGGAGTTTTGACTGGTGGCAGTTACAATATAGAGAGCTCCCCGAACGGGCTATCGCTGTGAGGAGCTCGTGACAAGATGGTCCAAGGGAGAGCATCTGGAAATGCGGTGATGCAGTGTTGATTGAATAGCACCAGGTTGTGAGTCATCCGCAACTTGGAGAGACCCTTCTTGGGGATAAGGGAGAATAAATAAAACTCCTGCATGAGAGGACAAACAGCACGAATCTGCAGGCGATACGAGTGACAAAGGGATGCTGCAGTAACTGCCAATTCCTCTAATAAGTTTGGAGTAACATCGGCAACTGACTGGTCCCTTGGAGAACATCCCCAGAATCTGAGACCCTATGCTCCACCTGGTGGGAAGGCACCTTGCCCAAGCAAAGCGCAGGGGTGATGATCAACAAGCCAAGTGGCATATCTGCAGGTGTAAATTTCCTGTCAGGGGACAACTCATTATAATCGGGGATGAAATTCTGATCGTCATCTGTTTGGCAGCGAGTAGTGTGGCGACAATCAGGTGAAGCGTCAGACTGACTTTGCCTATCTGGAGAGACGTGCTGAGTGTCTGAAAATCTGTGTGCAACATAGGAACAAGGCACCTGGTACCAAGTGCCTGGTCACCAGAAGGGGAGGAGGCGATGTACTGAGTAGGCGATCGGACACGATGTTAACAATCAGAAGCACAAGGTGATGTCACGGCCTGGCAATAGCTGGTGATTTTCATCAGGGCGATAATTAGGTTATGCGAACAGTGATGGGAAACCGACAAAGTGTCCAACAAAGCATGGGAAAGACAATTCGGCGGCAAAGCTACGTCATCAGGTCTATGTTAAAGCAGTTGTTCCCAAAAGGCATGGATGGATGCTGGATTAAAAAAATCCACCAGAGCGGAGGGGGTCAAATGGGAAAGAAGACCAGTAGACACCGGCTTCAATGGATAGGAGGTCACTGAAGTCATAGCAGGAGGTGAGGGGGAGAGGTTGGCAACGGAGGACCTGGCATCATCTTCCGTTGCGCAAGTTTTTTCGAGCACTTAAAGGGGAAGTGTACACGCAAAAATCACTTTCTTTCTTTTTCTAAACAAAACGCAATTTTAGAATTAATTAGTATCTGTGTTTGAAAATATACACTCATTTTTTTCACAGTGAAAGTAGGAAGCTCACAATAGTGTGAAAATGATATGCCGTTATGAGGCCTTCGTTTTTCGAGCTAAACAGGCCTGAGTTATCCCCCTTAGATTATGACGTAATTGGTGCCAATTCAACTGGGTCCCTGTCTATTCTCAACGCAAAAGATATCAAGTACCAGTTTGCGGTAAAACAACATGGCCTACGACACACTCCGGCGCAGTGGTGACTCAGCACAACACTATGCTGGCTGGCATCTGAGACGCTAGAATCACACACCTAGACCTACACCACGTGAAGCGGCTCTAACAAAGCATGATGACGTCATAATGTTTATCAATTGGCACCAATGATGTCATATTGCAAGGGGCATAAGCCATGGTGTTTTTGTTGTGGAAATAGAACACTTGGTAAATGTGAAAAATATAAATCGTTTTAATGCGAAAAATATGTTAATTAATTGTGATATTTTTATATTTTTGTCTATGACACTTCTAGGTTAACACTTTAAATGTGGTAAAAGTACAAGAAAATTAGGTTAATTTCCGTGTGAACTTTCCCTTTAACAAAAGCCTTTCTATAAGATGCAAATTCTTCAGTTGTTATAACAGAGCAAACAGAGCATCAATTGTGAAAGAACACATCTGCCGGCACTAAGGGCAAATATTATGTGGTTCTTTCTCTGACTTGAGATGTTAGCACAAAGTGCGATGCATAGAACACATTCTGCAAAAAATGTGAACTGAGCATAAGATTACCAGTATAAAATGTTAAAGCAGAACAATTGAGAACATGTTACTGGAAAAAACATCGCAACACAACAACAGTGTGGAGAGTGCCTGGTAGACAACAAAAACATATATATTACTCAGATAATAGGAAATGTGACAACAGAAAGTCATTTACATGGAAATAAATGACAGATTCACCAAAAGTTTATAAAACTATAGCAAAAATGACATTAACACGCACGTCAGAGGGCACGGACTATAGTCTGTTTCAACTGTCTCTGTTCAAGTATTGACTGTTACAGGTAGGGAAGCAAAAGCACTATGTAGCGTCAAGTAATTAAGGTAAAACATACCAACTGCGAACATGTGTCTACAGCTAGCTTTTCCTTTTGAGTCTGCTCTAAAAAAATTTGTAACCAAGACTTTTCCTTGTAACTTGACGTAAACATGCATATTGCAATATGTATAGTATCAAGATCTATGTATCGTATCATGACCTTGCACCGCTATTTGTGTTGTTCTTTAACACCGTAGTCAACGATATTTTATGTATATGATGGTGGCCTGTTAAAAAAAACAGTGACTGCTAAGGGACTGCCACTCAAAGAAGTTGGACTGCTAAGAGCTTCAGGGTTTCAGGGTTCATTTTCTAGTACAATGACTTTGTCATTTATGTCCTGATGATTGTTTTCAAATTTGGTCATGATATCATGGATATAGAAGCAAGTTCAATCAAAAATTGAAAAGATTGAAATCATTGTTAGAAAACTGTTCTAAACAATGATAAATTAAAACATCTTCTTTCATAATATCACACATCAAGTAAAAGTATTTATATAAAACTCAGAAGGTAATCAATACAGAGAGGGGTTGCTATATGAACAACTGACAAAGTATATCTTGATGCACCAAGATTATATCATGTATGAAACTTGGAAATTAAATGTTTTGTACTTTTAAGGTAAATAATGCATTTCACAACAATACTGTATCATGATCCACCAGCGTACAACACAAGAACATACCTTCATTGGGTTCATCTCCTCGTCCTCTTTCTCCTTCTGTTCAGCAGCAGCCATCTTTTGTGCCAACTTCTCCGCCTCGAACAGCCGAGCAGCTCCAGCTTCCAGGGCATAGTCAGTGTTCTCCAAGTCAGTCTATCAACAGAAACAACAATTAGGCCTTGTGGTGTGAAACATCAAGCTTTTGAAGCTTGCCAACAATTTCAAACTTCAACACAACTCAGTATAAATGATGTTTTTTCTGTATTTCTAATTTACAATCCTTTGAATTTACTGTGACTTCAGCAAGGAAAGAAGCAACTTCGCTAATAGTCCAAAGTCTGTGTCCATAAATCTATTAGTAAACTCAGGTTACCATGATTACAACTGCCTATTTACATTAACACTAACATCTGAGAATGATGTTCCGGATAGCATGTATAGAAGAGCTAACATTCAATAGTTTTGGGGTATATACTGGATAAGTGATCGAAATTAAGCAGGAAATCAAGGGGTTCTTGTCTTTCCCATTCTCGCCATTCCCATATAAATGTTAAAAGTTTAACATAAAATTATGAAGTTAAACGAGACTTACCCATCCCTAGCAATTAAGGTTTAACTTTTGAAATCAGAACTGGTGAAAAATTGACAGGACCAGTGGTAATTCATTGCTATGTCTGTATGAAGGACATTCAAAAATGTTTGTGGAAAGATTGTGGGGTTATCCCTGTTCTTAGCATGCTAAGATAGAGGACATCTTACCTTGAAAGCAATCTCAGCTACACATCTGGGACACTTGATGTAAAACCGGAAAATTCTTAGACCAAGATAAAATTCATCATCCACATTTTCTTTGCGAGAATTGAACTTCTTGCCTTTGTAGATGTATTCTCCACAGGTATTGCATCTGTCAAGAAAAACAGTTCCACAATCAACACTTTTTCCACACATCAACATGTTTACTAAACATGCTAAACAGAAAAACAACATAAAAAACAACAATGCTACTGCTAGAATTTATCATGATTAAGGAGATACCCGGAATCCTGGTGCAAGTTGAGGTGAACTGGAACAGTATTTGAATCTTGGGATCTCTGAATCTTTTAACTCTTAACAATGCTTAATTTTAGCATGATCTAGTAGGTTTAGTGAGTGAGTTGGGTTCAACGCTGTTTTAAACAGTGTTCCAGTTATATCACGGTGTGTCTGCATAATATGGGAGGAAAGTCTGAAGTGATACAGGTCTGACACGTTTACCACTTTACCATAGGCGAAAACCCATGAGCATGGTTATGGTGCTGAGAAATGTAGAAACATAACCAGGGCGAACTTGGATCTTAACCCACAATCACAGGCATCTGGGGTGCCCAAGGCACTTTAGATGACTGAGCAACCTGTGCCCCCGATCTAAGTACGGATAATTCAGGGCAATTATATGTCATTGACAAGGACCCCTTCCCTTAACTTTAATGTTTAATTTGGAACACTGTAAGTGTAACATTTGTGAGGTAAAATAAAACTCATTCATGCAGACCACTAATTTCCATTACACTAAATCAGAGGGCCAAATCACGCCATTCTTAAATAACCTTTCACAACATGCACAATGGGACCTTTGGTACCTTTTTAACTGTTAACCAAGTTATAATGTATATCATTAATCATCTTATTTAGAGTTTGAAATTAACTTCGCAAAAAGCTGAAGGGGTCTTTGGCATTGCCCGGTTGTTAAAGTTACAAATTAAAGGTGTCCCTTGATTAAATACTACTGTAGCAAAATGGATCAAGAAACTTTATTTCAAACACTGTTATTGAAAATGATGGATGCATCAAATCAAGTTATAAACAGAAACAACTCTTTGTAAAAAATAAAGGAAGTATTGTCCTTTACTGGGTGTACTTTTTTGGATTTCAATTAGCGCAGCGATCAGGATTACACCCACATTGTCACACTGAAGTTAAGCTAGGCTACTTACCATATTTGACGTGATAAGCGCAAAGCTCTAATATTTGCTAATATATTAGCTAGTGAACAATCCCAATTAGCCCCCTTCCGATTGATCAATGTACACAATACCTATTTATTCGTGTATAATACGCACTTGTGTGTAAATGCACTCCTTAATCACGGGCAATTAAATTCTGGAAAAATATATCTGTCATGTATAATACGCACAGACTTTACTTTTGTATCATTTCAGGCTGACAGCATAAACCACGAAATCTATAATCTTTCAACCCTTTCACCAAAATTTGTATTCTAATAAGAGCCCCCTATTTCTAATTTTGAGAGCACCCTGGGCGCTTATTACATCGAATACAGTAATCTAATTTTACCACTGGTTCTACCACAAATTATTAGTCCTTGTCGACCAAGTGATCAGCACCCAAACTGTTTACCTTTATTCATATGCGCAGTGGCCATTTTCTCTCCGAAACTCAAAATTTTAATAAAACTTGTACAGATTTACCACAAATTACATTAATTAGTTAAAAGGGATAGCTGAAACATACCATTACACAGAACTAACCGATCGAAAGGGGTGGCTAAACCTAAGGATGGTCGGAAAGGGGATCCAAGGGCTGAGGGTAATCTACCCTTACCCTAACAGTGTTCCCGTAATTACCAGTCTTTTACCGGTAAAATTAGGCTTGGATCGGTAATTCATGTGACTGCCAGTCCCTGTGGACAGGCAAAGAAAGTAAAGAAATCTTTGTTGTTGAACAAAACATTGGCTATATTCATATAAGTATATATTTCGAATGAAGTCAGCTTGTCTGTTACCATGAGGATTTCCGCTTGTCTATTTTTAGTGCAAGCAATTCACATTTCGCTTTGCTTCGAGGTTAACTATACATTTGTAGCAACTTTGGCTTGAAATATTAAAAAAAAAAGGAGAATAATGTGACTGAACTTTATGTAAATGACATGTAGATTTAACGAAGTTACTTCAGCATGTTCAGAGATGATGTCATTGCATTGAAAATGATGTTAAAAGAATTAAAACCAGGTAATTTTCATACTTTTTTTATTTGCTAAAAGTTTGGACTGACAAAAATTAGGGGGGAATGGTAATTTTTAGAGTTGCCAGTCCCGGTGGACTGGTAGTTTCAGAAGTAAACGGGAACACTGTAACATAACAAACCCATAGGATCGAAGATGCATGCGAGGTTTGTGCAGTTGTGAAGTGAGAGCCTCACTCGGCCATCTGAGCTGAGCCAGTTAGCGGTATATATATAAGCTGCATACGGTAAAATGCCAAAGTAAACTTTATATTTATATTGATAAGCATACCTCATGTTAAAAGGTGCCATGATACGAATGCTGAAGGTCCTATTTTTGGGCATCCGCATCTTGGGAATTTTCGATGGATCAAAATCCGGAGGGTAGTATTTCTGAAATCAAATAATAAGTAACAGGTTTACACAGGGATATTACTCAAACTTACTATCAAAACGTGAATAAAGGCCTACATATCTGACAGCGGCTAGCTGATACAAAAGTATTGTTCATCAATTTATAGTGTAGATCTATCACAAATTCCACAATACAAAATAAAGCACAGTAACGATTAGGCCTACTCACATTCAAAACTTTTCTTTCCGACATTTTGAGTAGTAGGGTGTAGCCTTTCCTCAAGTGCTGCTTGTTTCGAAGTGATTTCTTCGTTCAATAGGCCTACTGATGTTTAACTCTACGTTCACAAAATGTTCTTCGGAGTTCGTCTTCCTGTCGTCTGGTCGCCAGAGAAAGCGGAAGTGGAAATGCTGACACCGCCATCTGTCAAAGAAAGACAACTCTTGGTCAGTAAAAGTAAATTACGCGAGAAATCCAAATGTGAAATAGATTTTCGGTTTTCTCATCAGACTAGTTGAAATCAGAGACCATATAATAGATTATTATTATATGGTCTCTGTTGAAATATAGATAGATAGCGAGTGTGAAATATTTGCGTTTTTTAAAGCATATATTTCATTACCCTGCGTATAAATCATTTGCTAACATTTCAAGGTATTTTTTAAAATTTTATGTAGATCTTGGTGTAGGCCTACATGAGTCAAAGAATCAAATAAAGAACTTAAAAAAACGAACCTAACATTGTTTTCGTCCCGTGCTTAGCTGCTTCAGTTGCAAAACTGTGAGAGAAGATGCTGTGTAAATGTGGCATCCTCCTTATTTTGTTATCTCTGCTCTGTCCTTTTGATAACTGATTTCTGTCTGGTTACATGTGTTCCCGTGGTGGATGTACGAATTCCGTAGTAGATCCTGCCTAGCTATAACTGTTTGTTTTGCTGTCAGTGCGTGTTGCGTCATGACGTCATAGGTACAGTATTATTTGATGACGTCATATAACGTGCAAATTCCCCCAAAGTAGCAAGATTGCTTTTTAGGTACTTTTGAACTATATATTTTTGCGTTTCCAAGGCAACAACAACAACAACAATAATAAAAAGGGACATGAAACGGATCAGGCAAGTTAGGACCGTTGCCTATTCTTTTCACAGAAATTAAACAAGGATCTTAAATTTTACAAAGTGGAAATCTTTGTCTTATTTTTGCGCATGTTATTACGCAGGACATGTTTGAAGCTACACGTATTGACCTTTTTCACACTTCGCTACTTCCGGTTTGAAAGCGAGGCTTGGAGAGCAGAAGTTGAAGGCTGGATAGCACATGAAACAGATGAATTGATGCCTTCAAGATTGTTCTTAAGTAGCATGTAATGTTACACACTGTGATTAAATTTCCTTAAACGTCTCTATTTCAGAAGAATGTTGTTTTCTAAATAAGCAATATTTTGGGAGAAGGTGAATATGCATTGTTTATAAAAAATTTTATTGAAGTAGGAATATTATTACAATATTATTGAATTATTCATTTCAGGCCAGCGAGTCAACACAATGAAGTACTAGTATCTGGTGACGGATGTCTGGAGGAGCTTTCTGCTGACAGTAACACAATGGTTACAATGTGCGTCCTGTCAAAGGACGAGGAAGTCAAAAGCCATAATCTTTAATCAACAAATGTGCTTCCTGTCATATTTCACTTAAATAGGACGAGGAAGTGAAAAGCCTTATTCACTCACAAATCAACATGGCCAATATTTATCGGACACTGAAAAAGCACATTGTACCATTTGTTTACAAGCAAGAAACTTATTTTCTCCTGGAATCTAATTAGGTGCTTTTGACTGACAAAGACAACAGTCCATGTTAAGTTTTGAAAACTTATATTGTGAGAAATAAAGATATGACAATTTTGGTTTGTTTTTCTTTGTTAAATATGAGAAATCCAGATTGTTCCATCAACATAATTTGTACCGATACATATATTTTATCTTGGCTTGATTACCAATTGAAGTTGATTCCTTTATATCTTTTATTATTTTATCTGTACTCATATCTGATCAAGACATTTTCAAACTAATCAGGATAAATGTATTAGTAGCTTCCTTTTGATATACAATTACCTATCATCATACAGGATTAGGTGAGGGTGTTCAAGAAGTTGGTAGTTGTATCAATTCTTATATTTCTTCAATTTCAGACGGGGCGGTCGGGTAGCCTGGTGGTTAAAGCGTTCGCTCGTCACGCCGAAGACCCGGGTTCGATTCCCGACATGGGTACAATGTGTGAAGCCCATTTCTGGTGTCCCCCGCCGTGATGTTCCTGGAATATTGCTAAAAGCGGCGTAAAACCATACTCACTCACTCACTCAATTTCATACATTATTTATATGTATCAATTTTTAGTTTCCCTTTAACTTATTTTAAACAGTTCACACATTATTACTTTTGTCGTGCACGGTGCAATCTCAATCGGCAATAATCAGTTAAGTAAGTGATGTTTGAAAGTATCATCTGTCATTGTACACACTGAATAGAGTTATCGCCCCTTCTGAATATTTATTTTGACACACGAATTATTTTCATAATTAACATTGTAATATGTTAAAATGAAAATCTTAGCAGAAAAAGTGTCTTTTGTCAACTGGACTCATGGCAAAACGATAGTGCGTTGTGCAGCAAACACCCCTATGAAACGTGAAATAAACATGATCTCAATCTTGATCTAGAGTTCGCCAAGCCACGCATTGACTGAGCAATTTTGCAAAAGTACACTGACATGTTTCATGTTATGCGGTTTATTTACGATACAAAACTTCTGTCATTGAATGTACTGTCACATTGTATCTATATGCCGACGAGGTTATGATAAAACAATCTATTTCTGAAATACGTATCTCCAAATGCACCTTTCGATTCACTTCCGGGACCCTGACAGCAAAATGCTAATTCCAGTGTATTACAGGCATATTTTAGTTGGACCTCATGATTTAATGTGAAGTATCTTCTGTATTAGATACAGAGGATACCATTTTTTGTTTGTTTAAAATGTCCATCAGTGAAATGCACAACATGCTGTCTGTTCCCTATGAGCTGATGCGACTCTCACTGCATGGAGCTATGCTCTCCAAGCCTCGTTTTCGATCCAAGATGGCGAAAGTGTGAAAAAGGTCAATTGCGTCCAATAACTGCCCCCTCCCCCCGGCTGGGTACGGCACTGGTTCCAGCGTTGATAAATAAACGAAGCGTACGTACAAGAACTACGTGTACGAAGCATCAGGAGTCTTCTACAGAATCCCCTGCATGGACGGATACAGCTTTTTTGAAAAGGGGGGGTGCACAATTAAGATCTATTTATTGTCTTTGGTGGTAATTTATACAGAAATAAAGATATATTTTTTAAATAAAAGGGGGTGGGGGGTGGGGGTGCGCACGATCTGGTCATGAATACACTGTTAATTCTTGCATGAAGTTTGTTTTGTTTGTTTGTTTGATTGTTGTTTAACGCCGCACTCAGCAATATTCCAGCTATATGACGGCGGTCTGTAAATAATCGAGTCTGGACCAGACAATCCAGTGATTAATATCATGAGCATCGATCCACGCAAGTCAGCGAGCCTGACCACCCGATCCCGTTAGTCGCCTTTTACGACAAGCATAGTCGCCTTTTACGGCAAGTATGGGTTGCTGAAGACCTATTCTACCCCGGATCTTCACGGGTCCCTGCATGAAGTTTGATCTGTATTCAAACATATAAAAGTCAGAAGGAATGGGAACATTATAGTGACCTATAGTGTAACGATAGAGTTTTAGATGATTTTTGTCATTAAACAATATATCACATGACTAACCACGGGTCCGGGTAGTCCTGTAGGTACCCGGGTCTTGCTCAGGACCCACCCGACCCGAGTACCCGAGTACCAGGGTGGCCCAGTCGTCTAAGGCGCCGCGATTCGCTGTGCAGAGTTGCGTCCCTTGGGCACGCCAGAAACCTATGATTGTGGGTTCGAATCTCGGTTCGCCCCAATTATGTTTCTAGGTTTGTCAGCACCATACCCGTTCTCGTGGGTTTCACCGAAGTGGTAAACGTCTGAGACCTGCATCACTTCGGGCTTTCCTCCCACATTAAGCTGACACGCCGCGATATAACTGGAATAATGTTAAAAGCGGCGTTAAAACCCAACTTACTCACTTACACTCACTCCAGATTGAATGACAAAAAAATATATTTAAACGGTATGATATTTTTGCAATGTTTTGTACTGTACGACTAATAAAAGACAGTTTTTCTTTTCAGAATCTATCTACACCTCATAAACAAGAGGTTCACTTTTGGGATTTGCAGAAATAGCAGAAGAATCAGAGTTATTCAATCTTGTGTTATCGAGGTGATTCGTGAACGATATCCATCTGATGTATGTACTGTTTTTCTCTATGCTCACTAAAATAAACTTTTTTCATTGACATCTTGTTTTATGGTCTCTGACAACAATCAGCCTTAGCTGTTTCTTTTTATACGTTTCTGTAATACAGGGTGGCTGATGCTGGATGAGGTAGTTTTGGGCAAGGGCGAAGGCCGGGGGGAAAGACTGAAGAAAATGGCACAAGCACTGGCTAAATGCATAGTGACAACTTGTTAGTGCACTGGTTGACTATTTCAAAAGCACAGTTCTCTTGTTGTGTGAAGCACTGGCACAGTAATATTTAATGACTTGTAGCTCTGCATGAAAATAAAAACAACTTGCACACAATGAAAATGGATCTCAACACCAGGAATTTCTTCTGACACCGATGGGGCAGGATACTCTTACCTTTCGCAAACATCTGGTATCATCTCTATTTGATAATGATTCATTAACACATTTAGTCGGAATCGTTCAATCGACTCAGCCCCCGTCCCTCCCTACCCCCCTTAAATCGCATTCATAAGTGTACACCTTTTAACTTCAAAGCATCGTATTTTTTGTTTGTTAATGCAAAAATCATTAAAATTCAAAATAAGTTTAATTGCTGTACTCGTAAGGTATAAACATACACATGACATATATCTTACTTTTATTAACTCTCGCAAAAAGCATAACACAAACATCCCGAGATTTTATATACACTATACGAATCTTTACGAATTAATACAATATCCCCATCCAGAAGTGGCATAACATTTTTAAGAAATATTTATTAGAGAATAATTTGATTTCCTTTATTTCTTGCTTTTTAAAAAAGATTTACTATATTATTACATTTACCACTGTGTCCAGAAGTGGCCAAGATTTCTATTTTTAAGAGAAAAGTTTCAATATTATTTACACATATCACATCCTCTATCTCTCAAGGGATCTCATGTCAGTGATCGTAGGTACATGTATACCGAAATGAGAGCACTGGAGATATCGAGGGGACATATATCCCCACCTCGTGCATTTTTTGACAAGTTTTCCAGAATATCTTGTAACACTTTATAGTTAAACTAAACACTGTTCCCATATGCTGCTATATATTGTATATCATTCACATCATATATATTTTCTTGTTCTGTTTCATGAGAGGGCATCGGTAGGCCAGCCGTCCAAGACGCCGCAATTCGCTGAGCAAAGTAGCGTCCCTTTGGCACGCCAGCGTTGCAGGACCCACGTGAAACCCACGAGTAAGGAGCATTCGTCACGATTCGCCCCTTTCCGTAACCTGCTATTCGGCTTGTCCCGGAATAACACGAGTTGATCACGAATGGAGTAAGGAGCTGATAAAACAAGAAACATAATCGGGGCGAACCGAGATTTGAACCCACGATCATAGGTTTCTGGCGTGCCCAATGGACGCAACTCTGCATAACGAATTGCCGCGCCTAAGATTTGTTTGTCTTTTGTTTAACTCCGCTCTCAGCAATATTCTCTTCCTACAGAACTTTGTGCATGTCGCAGTATATTTGCATATATCATTATAAAACTGATGATTAATCCTAGCTCCTTTCCGTAAATCCAGCTTGTTTCCCCTTTTCGCCATATCTTCTGAGTGAGTTCGGTTTTACGCCGCTTTTAGGAATATTCCAACACTATCAAGGCGCCCGACAGCAGAAATGGGCTCCACACATTATACCCATGTGGGTGTGTTTGTTGTGTAACGCTGTTTAACGAAACATAATCGGTGCGAACCGGGATTCGAACCAACGATCATAGGTTTCTGGCATGCCTAAGGACCTCAGCACAGCTAATTGCGGCGCCTTAGATGACTGGGCCATCCATGCCCCTGAATGTGATAAAGATTGTTTGTTGTTTAAGGCCGCACTCAGCAATATTGAAGCTATATGACGACGGTCTGTAAATTATCGAGTCTGGACCAGAAAATCCAGTGACTGACATCGTGAACATCGATCTACGCAATTGGGATACGATGACGTGCATCAGCCAAGTCAGCTAGCCTGACCACCCTATCCCGTCAGTCACCTCTTACCACAAGCATGGGTTGCTGATGACCTATTCTAACCCAGCTATATGACGGCGGTCTGTCAATAATCGAGTCTTGACCAGACAATCCAGTGATTGACATCATGAGCATCGATGAACCCAGCGATTTGGTCTCTTTAAACTTGACTCACAATATATACATTCTAAGGGAACGACTATATGAATTTCTTTGATGGGCATCTTTGATATCTTATCTTGAAAATCAATAAATTTGCTCTTTTCGGCATAAATTTAAAAAATTTCAAACATGTTAGGGGTCATGTGGTTGCAAGTTCATTTCCTACCCTAGTCTTCATCGAACCAATATATTTTTACACAAAATTATTCAGCCACAGATTACTTTTCAAAAACTTTTGCAGGAATGTTTGATGGTTAAATAGACATAATCAAATCAAACGGTTCTTTCAAGAAGTTTCCATTACATAAAAAAAAAACTCGGTATACTCTCCTTTGTTTTTTTAATGGAATCAAGCTCGATTGTGAAAACTCCTTTAAATATTTAGGCTTAACATTTACCAGGTCTTTATCATGGGGTAAACATGTAAAGGATGCAGCGTTACAAGCAAAGACAGTGTTATTTGGAGTACTTAAATCTTTAGCAAAGCTGAAGCCGTTATCCTTTAATATTTTGTTTAAAATATTTGATACCAGAATCACTCCTGTAATGGTATATGGATCAGAAATATGGGGCTTGAGTCTTGACATTTGTAACGAAATTGAGAGCGTACTTGTAAACGATTTTTAGGAGTTCGAAACTCAACCTTAAACCTTGTTGTTCGAGGTGAATGTGGACGTTATCCGCTGTTTATTTATGCGTATAAAAAAGCTGTTAAATACTGGTGTAATATTTTGAAAATGCCAGACTCACGATATGTAAAAAAATGTTATAACATGCAACTTCAGGCGCTCCAAAATGGTAAAATTAATTGGGCTTCAAAAATTAGAAGTATTATTCAGGTGACAGGTTTTGGCCTTGTGTGGGAGCACAATGTATTACGAATATCCCCATGTTTATAAATGAATTTCTATGTAGATTAAAATCTTCATATGAACAAGACTGGCATGCAACTCTTTCCGAAAGCTCTAAATCATATAACTTTTCGTTGTATAAGCAAACGTTTGGCCTGGATATATATATTACTATTTTACCAAAAGAGAAATTTAGACATGCTCTGGCTAGATTACGGTGTAGTTCCCATCATCTTCGGATCGAATCTGGTAGACACAAAATGGAACCTAGAGTGGAATGAGTTTGCAAAGCATGTAAATAGAATGTTGAAGATGAGTACCATTTTATTCTAATATGCAAATGTTACTAGATTCTGAGGGCAGAATTCATACCAAGAAAATATTATGAATTCCCAACAAGGCAAAAGTTCAACATCCTAATGTCATCTGTCCATCGAGCAACTGTACAACATCTTTCTTTGTTCATGTTAAAGCCATGTATCTTAGACAATCATTGTTAAATTCATAAATGTGATCCTCGAACTTCCACTGTACACTTACCGTTTGTATCATGGGCCTATGGCCTACAATACACTTGAATAAAGACTACTACTCTCCTTTGTTAACTCTCAGTTAATACGTTTTTGCTCGTGTGGTACTTTATACATATTGTTCATAATATTTTGATAAATTGTTTTCATAATCATCATTTAAAATATATTAAAATGTTAAGGCGCTTGGCAACTCATGGTCGACCATTCACTGTATTACATCTCCATTCTATAATGATGAATACCGCTAAATATGATCAATTTTTATTACAAAATCATTTGCGAAATTTGGAACAAAATCCAAGCCATGTTACGGAGAGGGGCGTCAAAATCGGCACTACATGGTGTACCCATGTGGTGGACTGGTGTCACGAGTCAACGCTTTAACCTCGCTAGACAAACCCCACCGCCAATGGCTTTGTCGGTTAAGATTATTTATATAAACAAATGTCAAAGCAGGTTAGAAGTGGTGTATATTTCATGCAGGTGTTCACCAGAATAGTCACGTGATGTCATGGTTACGAGTATAGCCAATCGGGAAACATTTCCGTTGCACGAGTTTGCACGACTCTATGAATCGAAGCAGACGACGCTTACTTTTTCAAATGCACCGGTGCATGTTAAATTAAATTCAACAAGCTGTTTAGAATTCATTTAAAATCAAGATTACAAGGGGCTAAGACCCCTATTTCTCATGTTTATAGTATTCACGCGCTACTTTGAACGCTGCGTTTAAAACTTTGGTGTGTCATGTGCATTATGAAGACCTTTTCACGAAGAAACATTTTTCAGCGTGATTTACTGCCCTGCCGTATGTCTTCACTCTGGAGAGGACGTTGAACAAAACGACATGGTAAGTGCAGCAATATGTAATTAAACAATCTATTGGTGAACATATAATTATGTAAATGAATAATCGCTGTGGCTGTAACGATTCGCAGATGATGTGATGTTATATTTGATACAAAACAGACTAGCCTGTAAGAGCGTTTCTCTGTCACTGTGTGTGTGTTAGTGTTAGTGTTAGTATGTGTGTGTGCGTGCGTGCATGCGTGCGTGCGTGCGTGTACGGATTTTCGTCACAGGAGCGAACGTTTTAACATGGTTTCTCCATACAACACCAGTCATGTAAACAAGAGAAAACAGTTTCGTTACCGTCATAACGGCTTCCTCAACACAATTATGCAGTGTTAATATAGCATTTCTAAACTCCACCCGTACGAACAAGTGGTATATCAGTATTTTTTAGATAATGAATGAATGAATGAATATGGGTTTTTTACGCCGCTTTTAGCAATATTCCAGCAATATAACGGCGGGGGACACCAGAAATGGGCTTCAAACATTGTACCCATGTCGGGATTCAAACCCGCTCGTGCACACTATACACACACCGAATTATTTTTTTTCAATAATTTTTCACAAGGAAAATTTTGTCCAACGCCTCAAAACATTGGCCAACAACATATGCATACATACAGAGTATTTGCTGTGAAATGACTTTTAACCATTCATTGCAGCTCTATCTTGTCCGGCTCCGCTATGAAAGGTGTAGTAACATCAATACATGCTGTTGTCTTTGTAAACTGTTGGTTTAATATCAATAAAACTTAGTATTAATTGCAATAAAAACGAGATCAGCACCGTCGATTCAGCAGTCTTACTACGAGGGTAGTTGTTTGGTCCGCTGTAAGCAACGGCAAACTTAGTACCAGTGTCTAAATAGGGAGGGGTTAGGTTAGGTGTCACTTTTTCCTTCGGAATTTTTTCATCAAATCTTCACAAGGTGACACTTTGCTAAACCCCTGCACCCATTAACTGACAGCTACAAGCATACTCAGATTTAAGATTCATCTGAAATATTCCCAACCCATCAGTAACCACCCTATCCCCCCCCCCCCCCCCCCCCCCCCGCCAACAGAAACAACAATAGATAACACATATCCCCCCCCCCCCCCCCCCCCCCCGACAGGAAAACACAAAAAATCATGTGCTCAAGAAACTCCCCCTCAAACTGCTAACAAAATATTAATCCTACTTGCCTTTTTAGCTTACTCAACCACCCGACTAAATGAAACCTTCTCAACAAATGATTTTGCTCTTGCCTTTTTAGCTTACTCATCCACCCGACTAAATGAAACCTTCTCAACAAATGATTTTGCTCTTTGCCTTAAATAATCTAATATCCAATATGTCAAAATTTGCGGCCGAGGCTTCAAAATTAGTTTTCCTGATTAAACTTCACTAAATACAGCTTCCAGATCATCCACGGGTTAAACATAAATGGGCAAACCCCTCGCTGGCAATCACATATACAGGGAGTTATATATCTAGACAGCAAAGACACCACACAATACATCCAGGAATATATACAATTAGCCAACCAAATCCACACACAACCCCAAATTACAGACTTTAAACCAACCAATAACAAAAAATAATCACCAGGTACAACAGTCACACAAACAGTTTTCATCACCTTCAAAACAACAACACTCCCAACTCACATCACCTTCGGCGCACTAAAATTTAAAGTCCATCTCATCAGAAAGAAAACCACACAATGTCAACATTATCTCTCCTTCAATGAACTGCAAAAACCTACCCCTTGTGTTCCAAGTGTGGGTCCGAAAAATTGCACTTGGGCCCAACATCCAACCAAAATGCATGTCCAATCAAACAACAACATATCCTAAAATTCAACAAAAATATTAAACAATCAGACCTCCCCAAACCAGCAACCATCCCCTCATACAATTACACAACTGATGATCACGAGGACAACTTCCACTCATGGACCAAACCCTAGACTCATCGTTCAGCTCATTTCAACACACACACCCCTTCCTACCCCCCCCCCCCACCCCCCCCCACCCCCCCCACCCCCCCCCCCCCCACACACACACACACCAACCCCCATTCCAAACCACAAAGACCTCCACATATAACTCGCCATCGCCCCCCGCCTCCCCCCCCCAAAAAAAATACAATGCAGACAGGCTCCCACCACTACCACCACCAAGCACTACTCCCAACACCACAAACCTAACACAATCACCCACAGCTAAAAAACCAACTATAAACTTGACACCCCTATGCCACCCACAGCAACATGAACAAAATAGCTCAGTTTATAGTTGCCGCAATCCTTTTGAAACTATCCACTACAATACAATTACACAAACTGGCTACCAAGTCCAAAGTTCACTAAAAGTCCTACTCCTCCCGCCAAACAGCCACCTTAAAGCTTAAAATTAACTAAATAGCTAGCTTTAATTTTTATTACCTAGAAAAATCAAATATTTAGTCAAAATTATGTGGTGTGTACCCGTTCCGGCAAGTAACTTTTGTAGAGGTTTATAACGATTTGCGTATCACTACCAAATTAAAGGATCATTGTAAAAACAAAATCAAGACTCTATAGTCTCTATTGAAATGTACCACCTCCAGTAACGATGATTTAGTCTTTTAATGTTTTAGATCCAGTTCAGACGTGCAAAATCCTATCTTAATGAGTTGGCGTTAAACAACAAACAAACAAACACTTCATATAATGTGTTGGTATCAAATGTTACAGCTCCCATTGTGAAAAGCCACTTCATATAATGAGTTATTCTCTTTTGTTTCATCTCCAGTTGCGATGCACCCTTTTCATATACTGAGTTGGTCGCTAATGTTTCAGCTCCAGTTGTGGCACGCCACTTCATATAATGAGTTGGTCTCTAATCTTTCAGGTCCAGTTGTGAGCACCACTTCATATCAGTTGGTCTCTAATGTTTCAGTTCCAGTTGTGAGCACCACTTCATATCAGTTGGTCTCCAATGTTTCAGGTCCAGTTGTGAGCACCACTTCATATTGGTGTGTCTCCAATGTTTCAGCTCCAGTTATGACGCACCACTTCATATCACTTGGTCTACAATGTTTCAGGTCCAGTTGTGAGCACCACTCCAATGTTTCAGCTCCAGTTGTGACGCCCCAACTCCTACTATTATGAACTAATTATTTTATGATTTATACCTAGTTGAGACGCATCACATAGACGAAACAAATTATTTTCCAGACAGAATCATTTTGCAATATTATGGTTTAAACTCGGTGTTGCTTTATCTCCAAATAGTTTCTATAGTAACAGTGACTTTTGGTTAATGTAAACATGTCCTTCTACAATTGTACGTTATACCTAGACGACCAAGGTGCCTGGACATGGGTTACACATTGCAGCTGTCCGTGGTCATGTGGGCTCCATTCTGAGAAAGCCATGTTATGCTGGACTTTCCCTGTGAAGAATGTGGTCAGTAGATATAGGGGTGTATTTTGCTGGTCCGAATGTTCCGAGTAGTAGGGAAAGTATAACCTTCCGCATTCACGGTGAAGTGTAAGAATGAGTTGCGGGTGCTGTCCACACCCAATGATACCCCAGTTACCGTAGAAAGGCAGTTGCAGTGTCAGCTGAGGTCGTCTGGAAGTCTGATCTCTGGAGCACATATACTGATGGATATTAAAAAGCTCTCAGCTTCAGGTTCAAATGAAGAGATACGCTGTCTCCGTTTGACCATTAATTTAGCACAATAGTCTGTACAAAGATTTGGAGTTATGGACCTCTGTGGTGTGTACCCGTTCCGGCAAGTAACTTTTGTAGAGGTTTATAACGATTTGCGTATCACTACCAAAGGATCATTGTGAAAACAAAATCAAGACCCTATAGTCAAGATTGAAATGAACCACCTCCAGTGACGCTGATTTAGTCTTTTAATGTTTTAGATCCAGTTCAGTCGTGCAAAATCCTATCTTAATGAGTTGGTCTTTCAATGTTTCAGATCAATTTGAGAAGCGCCACTTCCTGGTATAATGAGTTGGTCTCTTAAGTTTCAGCTCCGGTTGTGACATGCCACTTCATATAATGACTTGTTCTCATATGTTTCAGCCCCGGTTGTGACGCGCCACTTCATATAATGATTTGGTATCTAGTTTTTCAGCTGCAGTTGTGATGCACCACTTCATTTAATTAGTTGCTCTAATATTTCATTTCCAGTTGTGACGAACCACTTCATAACATCCGTGAAGATCCGGGGTAGAATAGGTCTTCAGTAAACCATACTTGCCATAAAAGGCGACTATGCTTGTCGTAAGAGGCGACTGAAGGGATCGAGTGTTCAGGCTCGCTGACTTGGTTGATGAATGTCATCGATCCCAACTGCGTGGATCGATGGTCATGATGTCAATCACTGGATTGGCTGGTCCAGACTCGATTATTTACAGACCGCCGTCACATAGCTGGAATATTGTTGAGTGTGGCGTTAAACAACAAACAAACAAACACTTCATATAATGTGTTGGTCTCAAATGTTACAGGGGCGGTCGGGTAGCCTAGTGGTTAAAGCGTTCGCTCGTCACGCCGAAGACCCGGGTTCGATTCCCGACATGGGTACAATGTGTGAAGCCCATTTCTGGTGTTCACCGCCGTGATATTGCTGGAATATTGCTAAAAGCGGCGTAAAACCATACTCACTCACTCACTCACTCACTCAAATGTTACAGCGCCCATTGTGAAAAGCACTTCATATAATGAGTTGGTCTTTAATGTTTCAGTTCCGGTTAAGACACACCACTTCACACAATGAGTTGATCTCTCATGTTTCATGTCCAGTTGTGAGCACCACTTCATATGATGAGTTGATCTCTAATGTTCCAGTTCCAGTTGTGACGCACCACTTCATATCAGTTGGTCTCCAATGTTTCAGCTCCAGTTGTGAGCACCACTTCATATTAGTGTGTCTCCAATGTTTCAGCTCCAGTTGTGACGCACCACTTCATATCAGTTGATCTCTAATGTTTCAGTTCCAGTTGTGACGCACCACTTCATATCAGTTTGTCGCCAATGTTTCAGCTCCAGTTGTGACGCACCACTTCATATCAGTTGGTCTCCAATGTTTCAGTTCCAGTTGTGACGCACCACTTCATGTAAGTTGGTCTCCAATGTTTCAGCTCCAGTTGTGAGCACCACTTCATATGATGAGTTGGTCTCTAATGTTTCAGCTTCAGTTGTGAGCACCACTTCATATTAGTTGGTCTGTAATGTTTCAGGTCCAGTTGTGAGCACCACTTCATATTAGTTGGTCTCCAATGTTTCAGCTCCAGTTGTGACGCACTACTTCATATCAGTTGGTCTCCAATGTTTCAGCTCCAGTTGTGAGCACCACTTCAATGTTTCATCTCCAGTTGTGACACGCCACCTCATATAATGAGTTGGTCTCCAATGTTTCAGCACCAGTTGTGACGCACCACCTCTTACTATTATGAACTGATTTTTTTATGATTCATACCTTGTTGAGACGCATCACAATGACGAAACAGAATATTTTTCCAGACAGAATCATTTTGCAATATTATGGTTTAAACTCGGTGCTACTTTATCTCCAAATAGTTTCTATAGTAACAGTGACTTTTGGTTAATGTAAACATGTCCTTCTACAATTGTACGTTATACCTAGACGACCAAGGTGCCTGGACATGGGTTACACATTGCAACTGTCCGTGGTCATGTGGGCTCCATTCTGAGAAAGCCATGTTATGCTGGACTTTCCCTGTGAAGAATGTGGTCAGTAGATATAGGGGTGTATTTTGCTGGTCCGAATGTTCCGAGTAGTAGGGAAAGTATAACCTTCCGCATTCACGGTGAAGTGTAAGAATGAGTTGCGGGTGCTGTCCACACCCAATGATACCCCAGTTACCGTAGAAAGGCAGTTGCAGTGTCAGCTGAGGTCGTCTGGAAGTCTGATCTCTGGAGCACATATACTGGTGGATATTAAAAAGCTCTCAGCTTCAGGTTCAAATGAAGAGATACGCTGTCTCCGTTTGACCATTAATTTAGCACAATAGTCTGTACAAAGATTTGGAGTTATGGACCTCTGTGGTGTGTACCCGTTCCGGCAAGTAACTTTTGTAGAGGTTTATAACGATTTGCGTATCACTACCAAAGGATCATTGTGAAAACAAAATCAAGACCCTATAGTCAAGATTGAAATGAACCACCTCCAGTGACGCTGATTTAGTCTTTTAATGTTTTAGATCCAGTTCAGACGTGCAAAATCCTATCTTAATGAGTTGGTCTTTCAATGTTTCAGATCAATTTGAGAAGCGCCACTTCCTGGTATAATGAGCTGGTCTCTTAAGTTTCAGCTCCGGTTGTGACATGCCACTTCATATAATGACTTGTTCTCATATGTTTCAGCCCCGGTTGTGACGCGCCACTTCATATAATGATTTGGTATCTAGTTTTTCAGCTGCAGTTGTGATGCACCACTTCATTTAATTAGTTGCTCTAATATTTCATTTCCAGTTGTGACGAACCACTTCATAACATCCGTGAAGATCCGGGGTAGAATAGGTCTTCAGTAAACCATACTTGCCATAAAAGGCGACTATGCTTGTCGTAAGAGGCGACTGAAGGGATCGAGTGTTCAGGCTCGCTGACTTGGTTGATGGATGTCATCGATCCCAACTGCGTGGATCGATGGTCATGATGTCAATCACTGGATTGGCTGGTCCAGACTCGATTATTTACAGACCGCCGTCACATAGCTGGAATATCATATCATATATGTGAGTGTATACATGTTACACCCAATCTGTGCAAATGCCAACTGCGTGCATTGGATACTCAAATTGAGAGAGTTTGTTAAATCATACATGTATGACGATGCTTGTTGAAACGACCATTACAAGTTAAGTATAAGTATAAGTTCTGACCAAAAAAGTGTTATTTCTCACATGCCATTATGGATGACAACGTATCTGATTATTCTGCCATTTGATCCTCTGAATATGAACAGAAAGTAATTGAAGCGAGGGAAGACTGGGCAATCCATGCCAAGAGAGGAATACCATTTCTTGACTAAGATGCCAGGAGAAACAGGTCACAGCGTTCTGTACGTGTTGGGGACAATGTTGCAGTTCCCGTCTCGCAGTTTGACAGGATTTGGTTGGTTTGTTGTTTTACGCCGCACGCAGCAATATTCGAGCTATATGACGGCGGCCTGTAAATAATCGAGTCTGGACCAGACAATCCAGTGATTGATATCATGAGCAACGATCCACGCAATTTTGATCGATGACATGCATCATCCAAGTCAGCGAGCCTGACGCTCGATCCCATTAGTCGCCTCTTACGACAAACATGGTCGCCTTTTACGGCAAGCATGGGTTGCTGGAGAGCTATTCACTGGTCAATTTGACAGGAGCCAGGGTGACCCGCCAAATGTAACTGGCGTAGTCATGGAAATAGACAATGTAATGCACAGAATAGGAACTCATAAAGGAACAATAAGTGGGCGACGAGCAAGAAATCAATTTTAGTTTGTAAGATATTCTGGACTGAAACCTGCAGATGTCCCTGAAACAACATTATCTGTACGGGAAGTCGTGAGAGCACAGTGTTTGTGGCGGACAGGGTTACCGCAAGTGCCAATGCAGACGCAACTGCTTGACAAACAGGTGCTCCTGTTTGAAATCGGGGTTGAGATGCAATAGTGCATGCCATAACCACAAATCCTGAAATATTTGGAGAATTATTTTTTATTTACAACTATTGCCCATTGCATGCAATGAGCAGATAATTGTTTGCACACTGCGTGCATTGGGCAAGCTGTATTGCCCATTGCATACTTTTAGCAAACGGCCTGCCCAATGCGCGCAATGCGCAGTTGCACAGATTCGGTGACGCATATATATACTCATCGCCAATAGAAACGCGAAACATATAGAGAAGTGTGTATGTTTCAAACGTGTACCAAGTAATGACAAAACTAACAATCGGTCAAGTGTTACCACAGAACGTCTTTATTCTTACCACGATATCCTGCATGTCAAAACTCTACACGCTAATCCTGCACGAGACAAATGATGCATCTCGAGTCATGGATTTAATACGTGACATGGGATGCGTTCATGAGCGTTGGTTCACACAACATTCCAGTATGTTCGTTCTTGCATCGAACCAATCTAAAATCACTTGAATATGAGTATCTCGTCATATAATAACCAATTTTCGCGTTCCTTTTTGCGGTGAGTATATTTCAACATACCACGTTAGCATGCATTTTCAAAATATGGCGTCGGTATTGGATGATCATGGTGAGGGTTCTCCCCCCTAAAGTGATGGTTCCCCCTCCCCCAATGTGTACCACATTGCTACGGAATGACGGCGGAATGATAGCCTGAAAACGTGCTGAAGATCATGAACACCATGACCCAAATTATTGATTGCATTTAACACGAACCTCAATTCAACTTCTTCATTGAGTTCCTACAGGACGAAGCAGTGGCTGATTCAATTGAATCAAAGGTGATTACGTAATCTGTGAATCTGAATCTGAATCACGTGCGTATGTGTCACCGCACCCTGGCAGTCTGAACAACAGTTTAATGGATGGATTGTGACAACTGTACACTCCATTACGTCAGGACATATTGTGCATGCATACAATGGTTTTAATCTGGATGCTGCACGAAACTAGCCCCCACAGGGAGGCAACGCGTGGTACTGTTCAGTGTGGACTGCGATCATTTCACATTCAAATGCAGTGTGTCTAATGTCCTGTAAATAATTGTGTTATCAACAGAACCCTTGTACGGCAATTGTGCATTTTTAAGTTTTGTTTGTTGTTTAACGCCTCGAGCAATATTCCAGCGATGTGACAGCGGTCTGTAAATAATCAAGTCTGGACTAGACAATTCAGTGATTGACATCATGAGCATTGATCTACTCAACTGGGATACGATGACATGCATCAACCAAGTCAGCAAGCCTGACCACCTGATCCCGTTAGTCTCCTCTTACAACAAGCATGGGTTGCTGGAGACCAATTCTAACCCGGACCTTTACGGGAGCATCTTCTGAAGCTTCGATCATTTATTAGAAACTCGTACCCAATGAAACTTGGTTTTTGGGAACTTTTGTTTGGAGCTTTGTGGGGTTACTACTTTGGGGTTATTTCGCTGTTAACACTTATGAAGCACCCGACCGATAACTGTGCCGCGGCCCCGTATATGGCTTGTCTGATCAACAATACTTCTGCTCACAGGGGCGGTGGGGTAGCCTAGTGGTTAAAGCGTTCGCTCTTCACGCCGAAGACCCGGGTTCGATTCCCGACATGGGTTCAATTTGTGAAGCCCATTTCTGGAGTCCCTACATAGTTACTGTGTGAAGCCCATTTCACGGTGTCTTCCGCCGTGATATTGCTGGAATATTGCTAAAAGCGGCGTAAAACCATACTCACTCACTCTACTCACAGGGAATGCCGCAAGAGTTACAGAAATTTCTACATATTTTAATTTGTATGTTGGGATATGGTGAGTGTTTTGCTGGTTACTGTACAACTTGTAACAGTGTTTCTATCTGTCGGGCAGTTCTAGTATGGGACGAAAGTCATAACGCGTAAGGATTCCGGGTACGAATGTAGGTGACGACAACCTACATGGTCGTCGTAAGAGCCGAAGATAGCGTATTATCGTAATTGCATGGGCCGATGGGCCGATGGTCATGATGTCAATCACTGGCTTGTCTGGTCCATTATTTAAATGGCGTTGTGATATGGCTGGAATATTACCGAGTGCGGAGTTTTGTAACAATCAATCAGACGCAAGACGCAGGTGGTATCAAAGGTATAGTGCTGGTAGATCGACGGCCAGGACACATCTAATGTAATGTCAGGCGTTTCATCTAATATAATGTCAGGTGAATATAAAGACTACATGGATTAGGGATAGACTGGTTGTATGTAAAGCAATGACGTCGAAAATGCATGCTCTTACTATCTATTGCAGCGTTTTGTCTGGTCAAGCTTGGCTCGATCGCTTTATACCTTCAGCCTTTATACATTCTGGTGTTCCTAACTACGGAGGACGCACGGATGGTCCAGTCATCTTAGGCGCCGCATTTCGCTATGCAGGGTTGCGTCCCTTGTGCATTCCAGAAACCTATAATTGTAGGTACGAATCCCGGTTCGACCCGATTATGTTTCTAGGTTTGTCAGCACCATACCCGTGCTCGTGGGTTTCACCCAAAGTGGTAAACGTCTGAGACATGCATCATTTCGGGCTTTCTTCCCACATTAAGCTGACACGCCTAGCCGTGATTTAACAGTTACTGAAACACTGTTAAAAGCGGCGTTAAACCAAAACTCACTCACTCCTAACGACGGAATGAAAAACATGACATGAAATAAGTGTCATATTCTTCAGACGTGTGTGCGTGAATATTTATATTTAACGCCACAATGAGCAATATTCTAGCTATTTTACATCGGCCTGTAAATAACCGTTTTCATTAGGCAAACCGGTGACTAAAGTCAGAAGAAATGAACCGTTCCACCGATGCATGAGGACACACACAATCAGTCTAATCACGAGGATGACCATAGCAGTCGATACTTAGGCAGGTCAATTTTTTCCAACATAAACAGGTGCTCATATTATTTTTTTTACAAGAAAGTAATAATAATAATAATAACAGCGAACTGTGGGCAATAAAAGGGCAAATATTGATGTTCTTAAACAAAACGATGCATATGTAATTTCTTTTCAAGGGCTTAATTATTTTTTAAGAACAAATCCCGACCAACACACCCCTCACGACAAGAAGAGGTTATTCGGGACATATTCCACCCTAGATTTCAAACAAAACGAGAACTGCATATGATTACTGGACTATGTAATCCCTAAACTATACATTTAACTGAGTCAATCTCCGGAAATATGCCAGGTCAATTTATGTAAAATCTGTTTGCATAGAGCATCATTGTTTATTAGTTCCTGTCAGGCGCAGTGAGCCCTTCCGGTGTCCACGATTAATCAAGGATATCTTTCACGGGATGATATCCTGAATCGATATTAGTTCAATATGTGTAATGTCAGATGGCGCTGTTATCGATTACATGTCCCACCCGGCAACAACTTCAGTGATTGATAGGTGGGTCCTGGGGAATATTGGCCATGCTCCGTGAACTAAACCCTCACGTGGGTATTTGATCATGGCCACAGCCGACATTGACTTTACACATCAAAGATTTGATTGCGAAAAAATCGCTTGTTGAGTAAAATATATACGACACTGTTGATATAACACGGAGAGGTTCAAGGCGCATGTGCATTTGTACAGGGTAATGCTGGTATCTGGTATAATTGTCGGATGGATTTCGACTTGCCTAGCGGTAGAATTCCATTGTTTATCGTCTCATGCTCCTGTAATTGATCGAACGCATTTGAGTAATTAAAGCGTGGGTATGTGTTATGCAAGGCGTTGAAAACATATTTTCCCCTAACGCCAAAGTGCATGTATTGGGGTTCTTGAATTGTTTGTGAACTAGACATGTTCGTGCATTATATGCAAAACCAGACAGCTACGTGCATATCACCATCTCTTAAAAACAGATCTTCGTGCTTAAGCGAAAACTAAGATCGTATTTTAATGAGATTGGTGCATACCTTCGGATTTCCCTGAATAAACATCGTACAAAGACACCACTGTCATTAATTGCTTAAAAACCCACCACTCCATAAATATTAGTATAACCTCATTATTAATCTGAATTTCAGACATCAACATGTAGCTAACCTCATTGTTGTCTAGGTATATGAAATAACAATGCAATTACAACGATCTACCGGACTTGGGTGGCGGATGGGTAGCCTAGCAGTTAAACGTCACCCGGGTTTGATTCCCTACATAGGTACATTGTGTGAAGCCCATTTTACGGTGTCCTCCGCCGTGATATTGCGGGAATATTGCTAAAAGCGGTGTAAAACCATACTCACTCACTCACACTACCGGTGTTGCTAAAAGTTAAACGATTACATTTGATGTTCGGCCCTTTCGCCCGCACAGGTGAAAAACGCGTTCAAACCAGACAAATCTGAATTCCTAAATAATCACAATCAGTCAACATTTAAAAAAAATGCAAGCTTTTCTAACGTTTATTTCTTGACTGACCTTGAACTTCAACGTCAGTTAACCATAAACCTGAAACAAGGTAGAATTCCTAGCATGTGTACTGAGTCTAATTCCGACAAAAACATCAACGTTTCATTATTTGAGGTTTAGGTGAAATGAGTTTAACGAAGCGTCCAAAAGTATTCCACTTATATAGCGACGTGCATGCACATGTGTGTGTGTGTGTGAGTGTATGCGTGGCTGCTTGTACTAGTCCGGACTGATGCCGATTTTATAGCGCTGGCTAAATGAGATAGCATGCCACAGTTTAACATGAATATCCCACTTGTTTTAGCCCCTTAATACCGAAAGCCATGCTAACAAGAACCATCTTTTAACGTCTTTTGGTATCGAACCCCGGACCTTCCGCTACCCGGGCGGACGCTACCACTAGACCACGGAGGCGGTCTGCATAATTTAAATAAGTAACGTAATATATTCGCTGACGTTAAACTTTTGAAACACACATTTACGCCATAGCATCTGGAGTTAATCTTCCTGGTGACGTCATTTACGATTTACGATAAAGACACCATGGTTGTACTACCCTGAATGGAACCATGACGATCCGGGGTAGAATTTGTCTTCACCTGCCCATGCATGCCGTAAAAGGCGACTGACGGGATCGGGTGGTCAGGCTCGCTGGTTGGTTCGTGCATGTCATTGAGTGGATCGATGCTCATGATGTCAATCACTGGAAAGTCTGGTCCAGACTCGATCATTTTTCAGACCGCCGTCATAAAGCTGGAATATTGCTGAGTGCAGCGTTAAACAACACGCCAAACTACCCTGAATGATTTGATATCGTGTGTGAGATGCTCCTGGTGCCAATCACTGCATCATCTGGCGCAGACTCGATTTAGCCCGCCGTCAAATAACTGGAATATAATATTGCTGAATGCGGCGTTACATGACCAAAAAACAATCAAACGATGACTGACACCTGATCCACCAAGTTACCGAGCCAGACACCCCATCCATAAGTCGCCACTTCCGAAAAGCATAGGTTGCTGGGGACCAATTCTAACCCGGAATCAATACGTGTTTGATATGTAATTTTATACGCGAGAGTGTGTATTTCCCAACATTGACACAACAAGAACAGGAAAAATACATGTTTATTTGACAGTTAACATGCAAAAATAAACTATAAGTTTAAAAATCAACAATATGAATTGGACTTATATTTTGCATTTATAACTGTGAAGTATAATTGGCACATCGAAATAATGAGTGCCCCGGATTCAGGTGAGGAACATCAACGTATTCTTTGCAAACTTATTCTTTGTTTTTTTAACCCTTTTTCTGTCATAAAAAATTTACACATATTTTTATCATAGTTTGAAACTAACATTTTTTTCAAAGACTTTCAAACGAAACACTTTGCAAGGATCATCAGCTATAGTTTCTTTGATAGGCATGCCAAAATATTGACACACTGTTTGTGATTTGAGATGCAGATTGACGCCGTTAGGCGAGTTGTTCACTAGAAATGAAAAGAACGCCACGTTTTGCTTGGCATATGCTTCCAATACCACGTGCTTACTGCAAGTATATGGCAATGGGATGAGTGACGCAAATGTTGAATTTTCACTTTGGATGAAATATGTTTATGTATGAAATTGACATACATCTAGTCGCTTATGAGTGATGAGTGAGATTGGTAGAACCCCGCTTTGAACAGTATTTCAGTCTCATCATGGTCGGTCATCTTAATGTGCGAGTCAAGCTAGAACAAATGCAGGTCTAATATGTGAAATCTACGAGCACGGGCATGGTATTGACAAACCTAATAGAGCCGAATTTCGGTTTCGAGCCCAAGACCATACGTTTATGGCACGCCTATGGGATGCAACTCTGCAAAGCGAATAGACGACTGCATGAGCCCTCTTCGCTTCTGGAAGCTGAGGGAATGCACCGAATATGCAGACTAACTGTGTCTGAATGCATAAATGGGGTCACGCATAGTTTATCACAATAACGTATTTTGCACTGACACCTTATAATTTCCAAGGGCCCTTGTTAACATAGTTAACAAGTGAAGGCTTTTTTTCAAAATGTAAGGCCAGAATAATCTGATGAATATTGGAATAAAATGATATTTTCGTTCACGTCATTGTTTGCTTTCAGTAGATTTATCGCTGTTTCTTTAAAGATATGTGAAACGTGTACTCGTGGATGATCAAGCTCCATAAGTTAGAGCATACTGCCTGAAACACACACACAAATGTCTCTGAAATCTTTAATTAATCATCGTCCCTGTATGGCTGAATAATGCCGATGCGACGTTAAATTTTCACTCACTCACTCATTCACTCACTCACTCACTCACTCACTCACTCTTTAATTAATCTGTGATGGCTGGCACGTGATTCGTGATGCAGCGACGTCGCCATTCAACAGCGAGGTGCAACACGTGCTGACTCTGTCAACTCAGCAGTGAGGTGCAACACGCGTTGACTCTGTCAACTCAGCAGTGAGGTGCAACACGTGCTGTCTCTGTCAACTAAGCAGCGAGGTGCAACACGTGTTGACTCTGTCAACTCAGCAGTGAGGTGCAACACGTGCTGACTCTGTCAACTCACCAGTGAGGTGCAACACGTGCTGCCTCTGTCAACTCAGCAGTGAGGTGCAACACGTGCTGCCTCTGTCAACTCAGCAGTGAAGTGTAACACGTGTTGACTGTCAACTCAACAGTGAGGTGCAACACGTGCTGACTGTCAACTCAGCAGTGAGGTGCAACACGTGCGATTCTTCCACTCAGCAGCGAGGTGCAACACGTGCGATTCTTCCACTCAGCAGCGAGGTGCAACACGTGCGATTCTTCCACTCAGCAGCGAGGTGCAACACGTGCGATTCTTTCACTCAGCAGCGAGGTGCAACACGTGCGATTCTTCCACTCAACAGCGAGGTGCAACACGTGCGATTCTTCCACTCAACAGCGAGGTGCAACACGTGCGATTCTTCCACTCAACAGCGAGGTGCAACACGTGCGATTCTTCCACTCAACAGCGAGGTGCAACACGTGCGATTCTTCCACTCAGCAGCGAGGTGCAACACGTGCGATTATTTCACTCAGCAGCGAGGTGCAACACGTGCGATTCTTCCATTCAACAGCGAGGTGCAACACGTGCTGATTCTTCCAACAAGGCAGTCAACATCAGTATCAATATATGTCTCTCACGAGAAGACAGCAACACTGTTGCCTGGACCACCTTGTACTTAGCGGTATGCGTCATAAGCTTTCGAGGCTGGTCCCAATGTTTCTTGCATAGTGATTTACGAGTGTCGGAGCACCACGTATGTCTGTGAGCAGCACATAGAAATGTTTAATTTCATGACTTCGTGTTCAAACAGTGTTGTACAAATATGTCTATCACATGTTGACAAGGTGACACTTTTAAATGGTGACCTTTGTGTTGACCTTCGTCTTGGCGATCACTCAGTTGTACTATTGTCTGTCACATGTTGAGATGGTGACCTTTATAACCGGGTTGAGGAAGTCATCCTTCTCGGCTGATTCCGTCGACATGGAGGTAGGTGGCCTTTCAGATAGCTGCTTGTTCCACTGCAGTGCCCTGTTCATCGCGTCTGAAGTGAAGAAATTCCGTATCAACTAAACAGTCTCACTAAATATTATGGCACGCACCGAGTTATAACCCATACCTATAAATCACTATTACTCATAAAATATAATACAAGAAGTCAACCTTCCAATAGTCCACGTTCCTTTCATGACGAGCAATATTCCAGCAGCTCCGGCCATCGGTGTCTTCATTTCATAACATTTGCGGTACAATCGAGCATGCTCTTTTTTAGAAGAACTCAAAGAGAATCATTCAACACTTGCCTAAAAGTTGTTTGATAACGATTACAACATTCAAGGCCTCAGTGAACGCCTGTGGTTGAGAGTGTGCACCGATCGATAACGTCGGGGTCAGGTCAGGTCAGAGAGTTGGTCGTTCCTATACGAAACCTTTATTCGCTTAACTTACAGCAGTCGTTAATAATTTCAATATTTTTTAAAAGATATACTGACATCTTCCCGAACACTCCAATGTGTCATGTTCGGATACTTACTCTGTTTTGATATCTTCCCGAACACTCTAATGTGTCATGTTCGGATACTTACTCTGTTCTGATATCTTCCCGAACACTCCAATGTGTCATGTTCGGATACTTACTCTGTTTTGATATCTTCCCGAACACTCTAATGTGTCATGTTCGGATACTTACTCTGTTCTGATATCTTCCCGAACACTCTAATGTGTCATGTTCGGATACTTACTCTGTCCTGAGATCTTCCCGAACACTCTAATGTGTCATGTTCGGATAATTACTCTGTTCTGATATCTTCCCGAACACTCTAATGTGTCATGTTCGGATACTTACTCTGTTCTGATATATTCCCGAACACTCTCATGTGTCATGTTCGGATACTTACTCTGTCCTGAGATCTTCCCGAACACTCTAATGTGTCATGTTCGGATACTTACTCTGTTCTGATATCTTTCTGAACACAGCTATGGTGGCATTTCTCTGCTCCCTAGCCGTAAGCTGTTTCGGGGACGATAGCGGTTGCCCGTAGGACAGTGGTCGCTTCTGAGACGTCAAGTCAACACTACACAAGATCCGAGACTTCTGTCTCTCTACGTCACCTCCAGGGTCACCTGGACCCCTTTCACACACAGATGGGAGCGTCCCTGACCTTGCCTTCCCATTGTCAGTCTCAACAACGTCCGCCTTCCTGCCCAGACGTTTTCTCATTCCATAAGCCGTGTTGGGCGGAGCGGGAGGGTCGAACCCAAACACCTGGGGCATAAGCCTGTCGATATTGACATAAATCTCCCTGTTTCGGACTGGGGACTGTCCTCGCACGTTCAACTGATCACTTTCAGATTTCTTCCACGCGTCTCTATGCCGTCCGTAGGTACCATATTGTGGGTCGGGCGAATGGGACCGAGTACTACTGATTTCTGGAAGCTTATGCTGTGAGTTTCTCGTTAAAAACGGCTTCTTTGTCTTCACCGATGGAATCATGTGGGGATCGAAACTTTTCGGTCTGTTGGTGAGAGTATTACTTGCATGACTTTTTCGAAACAACGAAAAAGACGTTTTAAGGGACACAGGTCGACATGATGCAAGCCACGTCACAGTTTCCTCAGATGAGGCGCCAACCCGCGGCAGATGGTCACGATACACAACATCCTGCAAGGCCCCCGAGTCACCAGAGGTCGAGGTCGTCTGAGTAGACGTAGTAGAGTCTGATCTCGCCGTCATGTGGGGAAGAATAAATCCTTCTTCCACACCCTTCACCATGAGAAGATAAGCAGCTGAGGCACTGTCCACCTTCCTCTCACTCACTGAGTAAAGCAGTTCACTTTCATTGAATCCAAAGTACTGGGAGAGGTATCGGACAACGTTAATATCCACAGCTTCTGGCGTGACCTTGAGAACTTGGGGGTGACGTGGGACGGTTGAGTGGCCATCGTTGGTGAGCCAGGGATGAGTTAGAAGGTCGTCCATCATTATCCTCTTGCTCTCGAAAGGCTCCAGCAGATGACTTAGAAAGTCTTTGCAGCCTGCATGCACGAACACATTAATATGTTATGACCATGTCAGTAAAGTCACATTGCTCTCATCCCTTGTGCAAATATCGATTAGTTCCTTCTGACGCTTGAAAATCAATGATTTATTTAATCAACGTAGTGCACCTTAACTGGTTACTGTCTATGACAGAGCAGATGAAAGTGACTTGAACCGACCCAGAGACTCATTAGGGATATTCTAAAAGGTATACATTCGTAATTGTGTATGCTTTGTTTGTTTGTTTGTTGTTTAACGCCGCATTTCAGCAATATTCCAGCTATATGACAGCGGTCTGTAAATAATCAAGTCGGGACCAGACATACCAGTAGTTGACATCATGAGCATCGATATACGCAATTAGGATACGATGACATGCATCAACCAAGTCAGCGAGCCTGACCACCCGATCCCGTTAGTCGCCTTGTACCACGAGCACAGTCACCTTTTACGGCAAGCATTGGTTACTGAAGATCTTCAAAGGTCTAATTGTGTATGCAGGTGAGTCAAAGTCTATGTAACTGCTTACAAATTTCTAACGTCCTTATATATGTCTATCAAAGTAATCTTTTTTGCAGCAAACATAGCTTTTCCAATACTACTGCATTGTCTTTGTTAACGAACGCTACTTTAATAGATAGTTGGTTGACATCACCTGGAGACAGACTCGCCGGAATCCGACAGCCTTGAAGAATGTTGGCGTGGATCTGCTGCAGAGAGGAAGGGGTGTCTGACATGAACGGTAGCCTTCCGCTCAACATGGTGAACACACACACGCCTCTGGAATACACAGTCGTAAAATATGTTGTACACGCACAGTTGTTCAGTTTCTGGATGTAATACAGTGAGACAACAATACTAACATCGCTTTTAAAAGTGTAAAATAAGAACTTGCTTATCACATTTAGCGATCTCACCTTCTCCCCTTGTAAACACCTTCTCAAAGTATCCCCTTGCAGACACCTTCTCAAACTACCCCCTTGTAGACGCCTGATCAAACTATCCCCTTGTAGACGCCTGATCAAACTATCCCCTTGTAGACGCCTGATCAAACTATCCCCTTGTAGATGCCTTTCAAACTAACGCTTATAAAGTGGCTTGAGTCAAAAAGGTTCAGATATATCTAATGGTGCTCATGACGTAGCTAGTTGTTTATTTATTGTATAATGAACTATCACAAACTAACTCTGTAATTGTCTACTGTGAACTTCAGATCTTTGAAGTACTTTTCACACTGATAACGACTATCGTATAATGTATAATCTCACATGCTCCATATATCTGCGGCGGGTCCGCCCTGCTTCCCCGTGAACATCTCGGGGGCAACGTAGGCAGGGGCCATCCCCTGCGCAGGGTGGGGCGAACCGGGTACAGGGTGGCTCCCCTGGCCGAAATCTGGGACACACAATAGAAACAAGTTATCACACTTCTACTAAAACTGTATAACTATGCAAATTGTCATAAGCGATACCACATTACAGAACTGAAAAATATTATGTCTTGTACTTATACATATACAGTCGGACCCCGTTATCTCGAACCTAGCGGGACAGTGTTGTATCCAGACTTTAGAGACAACGCGGTATGAACAGATAGATCAAGTAACAGTAGTATAGTAACCAGAAAGTGCCGCCATGTTTTGATCATATCTACTCACGATAAATATTTGTCAATAAAATTACCATAACGATTGGATAAAATTCAAAACATGTATAATTTGTTGACAAATTGTTTAAATGGCACTTTACTTTTATGCTAGAAGGTATTAGATATTAAATTTGCGCTTCTCAAAACTGTTAATGTGGCAAATGCCAACTTCGAGATAAAGGTACAAAATCAATAGTAAAGTCAAAGTTGGGACAGAGTCCAAGGTTCGAGATAGCGCTATGTAACTTTATCTCGAATTCGAGATAAGCGGGCAAATGTACATGTATTTATTTAGTGAGGTGGTCGGGATTTGAGAATAGGTTCGAGATATCGATACGTTCGAGATAACGAGGTTCGACGGTATGTCTAGTAACCATGGATTGGGGTCCTTCGTTCAAGAGAGTCTTGGTTGTGAACTAAAGGAAAAGCGAGATACATTATTTCATTATATTTCACCCCACTCCCATTTTCTAGAGGCCAAAATGAAAGGTCATGTTAAAAGACATAATCTGAGTACAAGTTATGACATCTATAACCAGTACATTGATATATTGATGACATACCGCTTATTTTCAAATTGAAGTCCTTGTCAAGCAGGAAGTTGTCCAATCGAAGGTCTCTGAAGCATGAACAGCACAGGTGAAGGAAGTATTCAGGTTGTTTGTGACATGTTTGTGTGAGCTGCTCAGTCCATATATATAAAATGAGCTGACTGACGTGTAAGGTGGGTCTGTGCTTGAACATCGTGTATGACTATGTTTATGGAAAACGTTAGGTGGGCGGTCGGGTAGCCTGATGGTTCGCCGAAGACCCGGGTTCGATTCCCGATATGAGAATAATGTGTGAAGCCAATTTCTGGTTCCCCCCGCTGTGATATTGCTGGAATATTGCGTAAAACAATATTCACTCACTCACTCACTAAAACGTGATGTGAAACGGGACTTGTGCTGCGATATTGCTGGAATATTGCTAAAAGCGGCGTAAAACAATACTCACTCACTTAAACGTGGGGTGAAACGGGACTTATGTGTGTACTTGTACATGTACCGACTTATGCCTTTTTTTAATAGTGCTAGCCTACTGAGATACCATGCGGCAGGTTAAGATTACTAATCCACTCAGACACAGTATACCGACTCCGATCTGACCAGTCCTTGTTTTATCCCTTAATGCCGAGCGCCAGGCAGGGTAACAACAAGTCCCATCTTTTCACGTCTTTCGGTATGATGCGGCCGGGGATCGATCCACCGGACTACTGCGCCAGGGAGGCGGTCTGTACATGTAAATCTCAATGTGTGAGATCACAGGCAGTAGATCGCTATATGGCTGGGACATTATTTACAGACTGCCGTCATATAGCTGGAATATTGCTGCGTGCGGCGTTATTAACAAACAAACAAACCTGTGGACAATGCCGGACACGTGCATGTGGTCGACGGCCGACACCAGCTGGGAGGCAAACTTCCGGGTTTCGTTCTCGTCAAGACACCGCCTATTTTATAAGAAATTGTCCTTTTAATACATGTCATATGAAAAAATTATCAAGTATTTAAATGGATACTTTGTACAGCGTTGATACGGCTCCTAGTACCCTATAATCTTTGTAAACTGAGACGTGTAAGAGTGAGTGAGTTTAACGGCGCTAAAGTATCGTTGATGTTTACCACTGTGTTAAAACCAACACAGTATGGTATGGCACGACAAACCAAATATCATAATTAGGGCGAACCAGAGATTCGAACCCACGAACACCGTATCACATATAAATAATATTCTTGTGGTATGAAACGTTAACTCGTCATGCTCACCTGGGTTCGAATGGGTGAACAATGTGATATTGCTGGAAAGTTGATAAAACCATTATCGCTCATGTACTCGCAATATACATGTAAAAAATAGAAGTTGTAGCAGGATCACGAGGTGTCCCGCGTCAGGTTTTATACCACGAGCCGGAGGCGGAGGGACGCCTAAAACCCAATTTACATCCAGTGATCCTGCTACAACGAATTTATATTACCGACATGTTGTAATATGAGATTGTAAAATAATTTTTAAAAATTCAAAATTGAACGAAAACAGTTGTTCGATTGAGTCGAGGTTAACTTGTGCTATGTCAAGTGACTTTCATTGACGCGGGAAAAGCGTGCGGCGTTTGCTTCGAAGCGGGGTGTAAGGGATTTATTTCCTTCAGAAATCCACGTGCAGGATGTCTTGCTCGTGGCGGGGTATAAGGGATTTATTCTCCTCTCCCGCTGAGAAATTTATTTCCCTCTAAGGCAGGAGACACAGTATTTTATCACGTGGGCCAATCAGATCTTATCATTCTGACATGGAGGTATGATAATGAACTTGTATGTGTCTGATATCCTCGTCGTGAACATTCCGGTCGGAAGTGATCTTTAGCAAACCATGGCAGTCGTAAAAGGCGACTAGCCGTATCTAGAGGTCAGGCTTGCTGCCGCGGTTAACGCATGTCATGGTATCCCAGGTGCGTAGATTGATGCTCATGGTGTCAATCACTTGATTGTTAACAGACCGCCGTCATATAGCTGGGATATTGCTGAGTGCAGCGTTAAACAACAAACAAACCCACTCATATCCAAATGTTGGGCTAACGATGTGATGTCTCACTTTTGAGCCAGGTATTGACAGAAGTGCCCCCTGTCGGCCATCTCGAGAACGAGGTAGTAGCTGTTTGGTGTCTCCATAGCCTCGTAGAGACGGATGATGTTGGGGTGGTGGACATACTGGGATAGAAGTGCCTGCCGCCGGAAGTGACGTCGTGCAGCCTCTTTCTGTACCAACACCTTCTTTGGAATCACCTTTACTGCCACCTGCAAATCAAAAACAACCTGAATTAATGTTAATGTATGTGTCAAGAATCAACGACTGTGCAACGAGCTATCTTCGTGCATGTCGGAGTTGGTTACCCTGAAATGCTACATTACAACGAATTTAAATGAGGGCCTTATGAGTTAATTCGGGTGGTCAGACTCTGTGATTGTATTGATTGTTTGTCTTCGTACCGCAGCGGTATGTAGCCCTGTTCATTATATCAATCACTGGTCCGCCGTTGTAAAGCTGGAATATTGGCGAGTGATGCCTTAGATAACAAACAAACAGACTTGATAAAAAAAACCGCTAAATTAGCTCTGTACCTCAGCAACTAAACGATAAAGACATTTGAGTGGTTTTATTGTAGTATAGATGTACACATGCACGTGATGGCAATATCACAATCATGCAGTAAAGGAGGCATGTTTTCCCGACTATGTTTTGTATGTATTACAATGTTGTCACTGCAGATTCATATTCAAATCTCAACCGTGATTTCCTATACCAAACGTTTTCAAAAGAAGTTTGACGCCCAGAATGATTACATATCCACGTTTTATTAAATGTTCACGATACAAAAAGGAGGTGTCAAAGAGAATATCATGACATAAAAGCTCAAGTATAAACCCTCTCTATATAAGCTGCTGTTGATTGACGTCGGTTGTCCGTGTCCCGCAACCTTGGCTACAGACTGACTTACTTACTTACTTAAATTAGGAATTTAACGTGTGCTTTCCGACATATGCGTATTTCGCGCACGGGCAGCCAGGCCATTTGGTGTTTGGTCGAAAAGGGTATGCCCGAAAAGGTGAGGCAACCTAGGTGGGGCTTTTTAGGGTTGCTTACTTAATTTGGAGAACAAATTTGGAAAAAAAATTGTTTGGGGGGGGGGGGGGGGGGGGGGGGGAGGGACTAAAGGGAGTTTAGGTTTAGAATTTTAGGGTTTATTGGCAGCTTGTTTGTTGAAATTTTATTTTTAAATGCGGCCAAGTAGGCCTGTTTTGATATATGCCTGTGCTTTAAAGGTTTGTAAGTCATTTAGGGGGTTTAGTACCGTTGCTAGTGTCATTTGATTGTTGCAGTTTAGTGTGGCTTGGAGTCTTGTTCTGTGTTGCTGGTAATGTGTGCAATATGGTATTACATGTTCAGGCGTTTCTTTTAAGTTGCAGTGGGGGCATTTAACGGTTTGGTGTTTTTTTTAATTTAGTGTAGGTGGGAGTTAAACTTAGTGTGGCCTGTTTGTAGTTTAGTTATTACATTGTCAATTGTTTGGGTTTTATGATGGATTTTTGTTTTTTGGAGTGGCTTTTGTAGCAGGTGTTTTACTTTGCAATCAGATTTCTGATAGTTATGTTGCCACAGACATTGCACCGACTCCTATGTATATTGCTTCCTGTGCACACAAAGGGCCATGGTCATATCCACGCTGCTTATGTCGATCTAATAATACCTCGGCACAAATGGAAGAAAAATAACAAAGAATACAATAGTATGGGATTACCCCCCTAAGACGGTCTCCGTGGGGTGGCGACATTTAACCACATTTGGTCATTTCCAACCCTCATCAATCAACAAGTTCATAAGCTTAGACAGAGTTTTATATTAAGAAAGAGTCCAGCTTGACTTACACAAATCCCAGACACCATTTCTCACGTTCGACTTAGCCCAGTGATCGTTATAACAACTCGCCCATTCGGTGTGTGTGGAGCATGCGATGTGACCCACTACTTCTTGTAACTGGCAGCACTGTCGTGGATCTGTTTAGAATTACCTGTCTAGAATAGGCTTTCAGTGAAAATGTCATAACAGACTGTCGGTGCGAGGCTGCATAAATACACACGGTTAGTTTATTCTCAATTTACAAGTAACCTTAAGCATACGAGACGCAAGCGGACAAAGCAGAGTGTCGCCGTGACTTGTCAAGTGGCTCCAAAGCAGGAGACAGGTTGTATGGTTAAAAAGTCCTATTCAAAATAACACCAAGAGGATTCGCGTCTTTTGTGAGGGACATTTTCTTTCAAAGTTTACATTTATCATTTTTATTGCAATATATATCATGTTATCCTAGATAATTTTAAGAAACGTTTCCAAAGACAAATTTCTTCCTCGTATCCGAGAGATATAAATACAGCACAGACCAGTGAGTGAGTGAGTATGGTTTTACGCCGCTTTTAGCAATATTCCAGCAATATCACGGCGGGGGACACCACAAATGGGCTTCACAAATTGTACCCATGTCGGGAATCGAACCCGGGTTTTCGGCGTGACGAGCGAACGCTTTAACCACCAGGCTACCCGACCGCCCCTAGCAAAGACCATATTGTAAATAAAGTCATGATCCAAGTTAAGTCCCAACAGGTCTGAAAGTGTCTCAAAGTAGACAGTAAATTCATTCAAGAATCGTTTCGCAGATCACAGCATTAACTCGAATTAACAGGTACCAAAGATTGAAATCTATTTTACAGGAGCTTCCAAACAGACGGAACATTATGGGCAGTCAGGATCCAGGTGGGTCTGCCATATACAATCTTTGGAGAAATATTCTCAAAGGTTTGTCCTGTTTTCTCATATTCCACCATGGTAACCAAACCTTTGTCGCCTTAATCTGCACATGTAGCTCGGCACCCGAGACGATATCTTACGATGCACCAGCCTATACCCGGTAGACGGTCACAAAACATCGTCGCAAACAATGTCAGTGCGACCCACCGCCAACTAACAAAACCCCAGTTCTAACATATGCTCCACCACAATTAGACTAACATCTAGTCTCTGAAATGAACATATTTTACAAAAAAAATAGTTGTTAAATTATGGTTATAATTTATAATAAAAAGGAGCCCAGAGACTTTCTTCATTTTCAGATACTGCATTAATCTAGACTTGCCAAACATTATAGACTTGCATGGGCTGTATCGGATATATTTATTTCAGGGTCTGAATGACAGACTGAACCACAATGCATGCGTCAGGCTAGTATAGAGTGAGTGAGTGAGTGAGTTGGGTTTAGCGCCGCTTTTAACAGTATTCCAGTTATATCACGGCGTGTCAGCTTAATGTGGGAGGAAAGCCCGAAGTGATGCAGGTCTCAGACGTTTACCATTTCGGTTAAACCAATGAGCACGGGTATGGTGCTGACAAACCTAGAAACATCATAGGTTTCCGGCATACCCAAGGGACGCAACTCTGCACAGCGAATCGCTGCGCCTCAGGCGACTGGGCCACCCGTGCCCCCGGCTAGTATAGAACCTGCACTTACATGAAGCATGTATATGCACAATGCATGCGTCCTGACTATAGAACCTGTTCTAATATTCAGCAAGTATACGCATTGTGAGTTCAGTGTTACTTCCAATAAGGCGGGTTCCTTGGTGCAGGGTCTTTGTAGTGTATGTCCTGCTGAACAGAAGCCTTATGAGATGGACTGTGTTCACAATCGATATTGTCATCTGTGCTCATGGTATGTATAATGTAAAACTATAACAGTATTAATTCGGGGCACAGATGGCCAGTCGTATAAGGCTCCGCAGTTCGCTGTGCTCCCCTGTTGCGGAGTTGCGTCCCTGGACACGCCAGAAACCTATGATTGTGGGTTCGAATCCCGGTTCGCCCCGATTATGTTTCTAGGTTTGTCAGCACCACACCCGTGCTCAAGGGTTTAACCAAAGTGATAAACGTCTGAGACCTGCATCACTTCGGACTTTCCTCCCTCATTGAGTTAACACGCCGTGATATAATACGGATAAAAGCGGCGTTAAACCCAACTCACTCACTCAGTATTAATTCGAGAAGAGTCAACCCCCTAATCTCACGGCAAGCATAATGAGAAACAAAAACAAGGAAATCAATATACATATAAGTCAAGCCATAGTTCAGCCCACCACTCCATTGTGAACAGTTGATATTCAGCAAGGTTGGTTGGTTGGTTTGTTTGTTGTTTTACGCCGCACTCAGCAATATTCCAGCTATATGACGGCGGTCTGTAAATAATAGAGTCTAGACCAGACAATCCAGTGATTAACATCATGAGCATCGATCCGCGCAATTGGGATCGATGACATGCATCAACCAAGTCAGCGAGCCTGACCACCCGATCCCGTTAGTCGCCTTTTACGACAAGCATAGTCGCCTTTTACGGCAAGCATGGGTTGCTGAAGACCTACTCTACTCGGGATCTTTACTGTTTTTTACTGTGATGTTTGGGAGGTATTTGGTCATGAAATGTATGTGACAAACTGCACGGATTGCAGGGTAACCGACATGTAAGGGTTCAAGGTTGACTGTATCTAGTGAAAATTGGAATTAAAGGCGTTTGGTGGTTAAATGATAGATACGGAAGCTTTTTAGGGTCATTTGGTTTTTACATACATATCTTGAAATTTCAACTTATTATCTTGCAATTTCAAGGTAATTATCTTGAAATTTCAACTAATGTATCTTGAAATTGCAACTTAGCTTTTTAATCATGTTAATATTTCAACACAGCATCTTGAAATTTCGACTTAGTCTCTTAAAATTTCAACTTAGTATCTTGAAATTTTAAGGTCATTATCTTGAAATTTCAACTTAGTATGTATCTTGAAATTTAAACTTAGTATTTAGAAATTTCAACATGGCATCTTGAAATTTTAAGTTAGTATCTTGAAATTTCAAGAAAAAACGAAAAAAACACAACAAATGTCCCTAAAAGACTTCCGTAGATAGGCCATCTTCTCCTATACGTCAATTTAGTGACATACATTTTACCCCATTTTGTATACTAAAACCGTTTACTGACTGACGAATGGATAAAGTATTCTACCGTATCTACGTCAGCATCGCATTTCATGGTCTTTACCACCGGTCGTGTCTTACCTTGAAAACAGGACACCGTGTCTAGCCTAACACACAAGACACCGGTCTACCCTAACAAACAAGACTCCATGTCTAGCCTTACAAATATGACACCATGTCTAGCCTAACAAAAAAGATACCGTGTCTATCCTAACAAACAAGACACCATGTCTAGCCTTACACACATGACACCATGTCTAGCCTAACAAGACACCATGTCTAGCCTTACAAACAAGACACCATGTCTAGCCTTACAAACAAGACATCGTGTCTAGCCTAACAAACAAGACACCATGTCTAGCTTAACAAACAAGACACCGTGTCTAGCCTAACAAACAAGACAAGGTGTCTATCCTAACAAACAAGACAAGGTGTCTAGCCTTACAAACATGACACCATGTCTAGCCTAACAGACAAGACACCATGTCTAGCCTCTCAAACATGACACCATGTCTAGCCTAACAAACATGACACCATGTCTAGCCTAACAAACAAGACACCATGTCTAGCCTAACAAACAAGACACCATGTCTAGCCTAACAAACAAGACACCGTGTCTAGCCTAACAACAAGACACCATGTCTAGCCTAACAAACATGACACCATGTCTAGCCTAACAAACAAGACACCATGTCTAGCCTAACAAACATGACACCATGTCTAGCCTAACAAACAAGACACCATGTCTAGCCTTACAAACAAGACACCATGTCTAGCCTTACAAACATGACACCATGTCTAGCCTAACAAACATGACACCATGTCTAGCCTAACAAACAAGACACCATGTCTAGCCTTACAAACAAGACACCATGTCTAGCCTTACAAACAAGACATCGTGTCTAGCCTAACAAACACGACACCATGTCTAGCCTTACAAACAAGACATCGTGTCTAGCCTAACAAACACGACACCGTGCCTAGCCTAACAAACAAGAACACACACCAGAACAACAATATGTCGCATGTAAACTTTGCAGGAGCACGTAGCAAGGACATGAAATACCTTGTGATGCGATCATGGAGATATTTATCATAGTTCCCGTTTGTTTGACAAATGGCCTCTCAAGGAGCGTGATAAGCGTGTTTTCAGCAGCAGCACTCAATAGTTGAAAGGTGCTAGTCTTGGGGAAATAGCATTAATGTACTTCGAACGCTTTCATTAATGTATTTGATTTCAAGCTGTCTCTCATATCACATCATATTTCCGCCAGTATTTACACAACATTGAGTCCTTTCAAGCTCTCCATTGTGAGCGGCATAAATATCAGCATGTAAACACCGCCTCTCATTTCATTGTTTGAACAGTTTCTTGACATTCTACGACCGACATGCACATTGTCAACAACGTGACGTTAAGATCTGCGCTTTCAGCAGGTTTATATATATAAAGAAGATGATGGACTAACGTGGACTTTATTATTTTATTATATATTACATGTACACCGAGTGAACATTTACCTCATTTTTGTATATATATATATAAAAACACGCTTGATTGAAAAAAAACCTAAAGCTACTTCAAAGATTTCTTTGTTGGGTCTTGGTCTCTTGAGCTATGTTTCAGCACGATCTCACTCTGTATTCTGTGTGAGATTGGAATCGACTATAAGAAAGCCTTTACATGATCAACATGCAAGAGGGATGGAGAAACTAATGCATTTGTGGAGAATAATGAGCAAGTGGGTCTGAGTACTTCGATGGACTTGTAAATAAATGATGAAGTACGCGTACAGCGTCCAGTGTTTCCTGTCAGTGAAGCTCGTGTTGAGGTGGACGTACAGGGTACAAGCTAAGTGGTCGATATACACAATTACATCCTTAAACGCCCATGTTCTCCCTTGTATTACTTGACAGTAATTAAACCAGTTATCACACACGGAGAAAAACAGGTGACAAATTTGGTTCAGAAAAGAATATTTCCTGTTAAAATTAATAAAACTTCTTTTGTATCAAAAGGTCAAAGATGCGTAAAAGTTTAAATAAAAGATGCGTAAAAGACAAATAACTTTTATTGGGACTGTAAAATAAGTTCATTTCAAAGAAATAACATCATTTGGTTCACACACATATAATTTAGTAACAGAACTCACAACTTTGAAAAAACAATCATAATCCCTTACGTGTGTTTGTGTCGGTCCACATGTTGTAGCAGCGGTAATGCAGTGAGTGGGTGAGTGAGTGAGTGAGCGAGTTGGGTTTAAGCAGCTTTGAACAGTATTCCAATTATATCACTGCGTGTCAGTTGAACGTGAGAGGAAAGCTCGAAGTGATTTTGGTCTCAGACGTTTACCATTTTGGTGAAATCCACGAGCACGTGTTTGGTGCTGACCGACCGATAAACATAATCGGGGCGAACCGGGATTCGAACCCAAGAACAAAGGTTTCTGGCGTTCCCATGTGCGGCGCCTTAGATGATTGTTCCACCCGTGCCCCCTCCGTAGTTAGGAACACTAGAACGTAAAAAGCCTGTAGGTATAATATGACTACCCCTCCTCGCTTCCACCCCTCCCCCCACCCCCGGTAGTAACTCAAGTAATGTCCCAATTCATAATACTTGTATTGTCAGCAACAACCTACAGTACAAATGATGTGATATGACCTGTGACTACACAACCCCCATACACTGGCATCAGTATACAAATGTAAAAGACGTTAGTTTTGGAATGCAAATATGACCTATTGAGTCTGTGGTCGGCATTAATCCCTCTACGTTGTAGCAACCCATTGATAACACATTGACCTAATTACCCCGAATGTTGGCGGACGCATAAATCACCTACCATTCAATAACTTACACACAGCTCTCTAATGTGACAATTAATCGTGTGGATAAGGGAGCTGTATAGAGACCACGGGAATTACAACACATGTGTGGAGGTGTTGGTATAGGGAGGAAGTAGGAGACAGGCGGGGCATTGAGGATGGTTTGCTCACGACGAATAGCTAGAAATGAGTAAGTGAGGTAGTTGGGGTTTGACGAAAGCACAGACCTTAACGTAACCACAGCCGAATTGTATACATGTGGTGTTCATGCAATACGTACAGTGGCAATATTGTAATTATAAATCTGGGATTCGAACCCACGATCATAGGATTTTTAAGCAACTCGTGTCCCATACAGTCTGCTGTAGGGACTTCTACAGTGCAAGACAACAGCTATCTGCTATGTAGTGTAGGTCCTTACAGACACTGGTGCACCGTGCGTTGTAGAAGGTTTGCTTAACGTTAATTACTGCACAAGTCATCATAGATGGCGTGTGGAAGAATTTGTACAGGAGTGGCTATCTTGAGCCGATTGCTAATTTGGCATCCAGTTGGGAGTATCTCGACAGTTCAATCAGTTATCTACACGGTAAATTATTCCAGGAGTCCTTGGTTGGAAAGTTAGGCTGCACGTCTTAACTAGTATATGTCGCTAGCTCAATACAGTCGTCACGTTTTCCCCGATACAATGTTCAGTGTGGAACATGAGAATATATTCCCCGCCCCTGCCCCTGCCCCTGCCCCTGCCCCTGCCCCTGCCCCTGTCCCCATCTTGGGCATTACATCCATCTTCGTGGGGCCGTTTCGTGAAAAATTGTGCAAATTGTGATATACTAGAATTTCATTCCTCCATGGCGGCCATATTGAGTTTGGCGGCCATATTGGATTTTTTGGGGTGGCCCTATACCTGAAAATATTTGGAATGTTTTTACCTACAACTTTCATGCTTTTGTCACAAAGTGCACACTTGACCCAATATCTGTCACGAAACGGATCCACTATCTACACTACCATAAGCAACACCAACATACAGAAGCTCTGGATAACCACGTCTTCACAGGGTACTGATTTCATGTTTCTTGTACACACCTACACACAGTAGAACACTATTTCTCGGGGCATTCTTAAGAAGCTGTAGTATCATTGAAGACAGGGTTGATTTCAATGTATTGATTCTTTCAATTCGACGTTTCGCTACAGAGCCGAGTACCTTTATCATACACGTGTTTGAGATCGAGAGTGAGATCGTGCTGAAGCATAGATCAAGAGAATAAAGATCCAACAAACAAGCCTTTGAAGTAGCAACGGCGTTTGCTCTATTAAAGAAGTTGTTACTGTTAATGACTTGCACGATGCATATATTACCGCATATATAGGATGTGTGTGTGTGTTCGTGTGTGTTCGTGTGTGTGTGTGTGTGTGTGTTCTGAAAGCGCAGATCCTAATGCTACGTTGTTGACAATGTGCTTGTCGGTCGTAGACTTTACCTTTTTCGAACGTGGTGGATGACATAAAAATATATACCTCTTATATATAATTCTCTACTTATCTATAGGGGGTATATACTTTCTCTACTGGCCATTAACGAGTTCCTGTGGTACTAGCATCTGTACTGAAATGTAGTATGTAGGAAATGTAGGACTGCATCCATGCCTGATTCGTCGAATACACATATCGCCCGATTTGTATTTCCCAGATTAGACATATGAACAGATCAGGAAGCACCCAACAGCAACACACAGATACAACTAGCCTTGCACCAAGGCTGCACTGAAAGAAATATCCATGGATTTATAGTAATTCTATCCTCCAAATAGGCAAGTCTAGAAATGTGGACAGAACTCCAGTCTCTTTCGGGACAACTTTTTATAATTTACATAATCTACAAATTATGATTTAAACTAATGATTATTGCCTTAGAGACTTGTGCAAGTCTAAGATGCAATGCCCGTTGTGATGGTGGCATGTGTGTCCAATGTTACTACCAACAACATGTAAGACGATACATTTCTACACCTAAATTCAAGAACACAATACATTTCACCATGGACATCGTAATTGAAAATTAATTATATAGCAAGTGCATGTTAATTAAGCTAAGGCGATGTGCCGTACTAAAAGCATATGCCGATTAAAGATATATAACTAATTATATGAACAACGAAACCGTAATTATAAACTGGCCGGAGAAATGTTACACCTGACAATCAAATATTTACGAGATTCCAGCTAGGGTAGAAGATATTTGGTAAACGATTATTTGGATGAGAACAGTCATAAATCGTATGCTACACGCACTGAGTGGCTTTTGATCAATCTTTAAACAGATCACACATTAGTAACCAGGTGGGACAAATTAGCACTGTTGCTATAGAAACATAAACACTAGGGTAGGCGGTAAACATTAAAAGTACATCTGTCTTTACTCTATAGGCATATGTGGCAGTATCAGTTGTGGTATAATTTGCCTCGACTTGGATAACATGTTTTGTCACGTTCTTGTCACATTATTTCACACCAGTTTCAGCAATCAATACAGCATTACTACTCAAATAACCATAGATACACAAATAACAACCATCTCTACATCCGGACATTATAAGTCAGCACGTCAAAACATACAAAGTCTTATCCTCCATACACTCCATACATTCTTTTACAGAACATCCCTATTTTATCTTGCAAAGAATGGGAATTATTATTTTTCAAGCATTTTCAGAAAACTTTTTTCAAAACATAAAGATCCAGCTTCTCAAGTTGATAACTATATATTGGTATGTATTTAATGGGGACAAGAACGTCGGAGTAATGGCACACACATCATTGTGTGTGTTTGTGTGCGTGCGTGCGTGCGTAAAGGGCGTGTGTGTGAGAGCGTGTGTGTGCGCGTGTGTGTGTGTGCGATCGTGAGTATGAAGGGGCTCCTAAAGTCGCTCAGTGAACCTTACGGTAATTAATTTATCGAACTTGGGCAAGAGATCTTTTTTTATAACAAATCTTCAAAACGGTGGAATACGTAGGTGGCCGTAGTTCTTGGTAATGTTAGCATGAACGCGCACGACACTAATTCCAAGTAGGACGTTTCTGTAGAAATCAAACACACATTAAACAGCAGGTGCTTGTTTGTCCATCAATAACGGCCAATGTTTATATATGTCAATAACAATGAATACTTAGACGCGATACGGAAAATACACGGGAAATATTCGATGACGTAAAACCCGCCTTGTCGCCACACTGCTCTCCATGTGACAAGGCTTTTCATATGGTGTGGATTGTTATTCTGAAATAGGATTCTTCAATGCACACGCTTGGATACATTCTTTTGATGTTATTTGATTTGTTTTTTGGATGTTTAACGCCACTCTCAGAAATGTTCCAGCTATATAACGCGGCCTGCAAGTATTGGAGTATGGACCATCAAGTGATTGATATTATAAGCAACGACTTTGAGTTATCATGGTCTGTTTATTATTTATTTCTTTAATTCTCCCCTCTTATTTCAAGAATGATTTGTCTCAATGATATATTTGATATTTTGTATATAACTGCTTGGGTGATGCATGTCATCGTATTCCAATTGCGTAATCGATGCTCATTGTGTCAATCACTGGATTCTCTGTTCTAGACTGGAGTTTTTACAGATCGCCGTCATACAGCTGGAATATTGCTGAGAGCGGCTTTAAACAACAAACAAGCAAACAAGCAAACAAAATAATACATAAAAGACAACAGTAATTTACTAACCTGAACCAGTCGGCTATCAACCGCATAAACCACTGAATTTGCCAACGGTGTTTCGTCCAATCTATTAGTTGTTCTACTAACGGCTTTTATTTTCAGGGAACTTTTCAAGGACCAACTTGAGAATGATTTAGTCTTATTTATCAGCAGCTGAGTGAATGTCAAGTCAGCAATAAACCCAAGAGAGCCAATCAAATTTGGGACCCCGAACAGTTATTACGTAAACATCGTGCACTGACATCGTAGCAGAGCTACTTGCACACAGGGTCAGTCGGGGGAAGAGGTTTACCAATGGCTATTGGTGGCGTTAGGAAAATCGTAAATCATCGTATATGTTCAGCCTGCGAGTTGAGTGAGTGAGTGAGTTTGGTTTAACGCCGCTTTTAACAGCATTCCAGTTATATCACGGCGTGTCAGCTTAATGTGGGAGGAAAGCCCGAAGTGATGCAGGTCTCAGACGTTTACCACTTCGGTGAAACCCACGAGCACGGGTATGGTGCTGACAAACCTAGAAACATAATCGGGGCGAACCGGGATTCGAACCCATAATCATAGGTTTCTGGCGTGCCCAAGGGACGCTGCACAGCGAATCGCGGCGCCTTAGACGACTGGGCCATCTCTTTGCTATATTCTACCTGCAAACCCTTCACAGTTGTAACTAACATGTCTTGAACTGCATTAATCATTTAAATAATATTGTCCATATTTGGAGACATTTTGTAGGGTACCAGCGTGTATATTTTATTATGTACGGTTTTTTCCTCCCCTCATGGTACATCGACACCACTTGTAGACTGACCTCTAATTTAGTCTCACCTCCTTACATACTAAATGACAAGGGCGGATATAGCATTATTAAAAGGGAGGGGTCCAAAATATTTCTATCACTAAGAGTAAGATCACTGATATTTTTAGAAAAATCTGTCTTTTTCTAAACATGTATATAAATAAAACACCCACTTCTAAATCTGATATAAAATGCGCTTGTCTGATCATGCTTTTGTACACTGAATAAAACTGTCTTTCTCTATCAACCCGCTGTCACGATGTGAAAAAACGGCATTCAAATAAATATACTGCAATGCTGTCGGAGTTCAAACAATATATTAACCCGTTCCTATTTATCAGCTCCCATTAATACAGGTATGATATTGTACAAAACTAATCGTTCTGTCAGATCAGTTATAACATACTGCTTGGTCGTCAACACAGTCATGTAACAATGAACGCGACGTGTATAGGGGACCTGTGCCGAGCGAGGCAGCGGTCGTCTTATCTCCTGTTCTGCCGTTAATATATAGTATAATTACAGACACTGGGCAAATACTCCTTCGATTTCAGTTTCCAACAAAACAGATCCTATTGTATTACTTACAGCACCCGTTTGTTAGCGGAAATTGACAGTCGACGATAGAATTATATGGTCGTTTAAACTACGATACCAATTACTCCATTCGTCACCACTCGCCCCTTTCCGTAACCTGCAAGAAGACTCGCCCCCCTATCAGTGAATTGTATGTGCGAAAATACGACAAACCAATCAGAATGCGCGTATAATTCCGCATGTCCAGATGTGCATTAAATTGCATCTGAAATATATATAATATATGAGGAAATACATGTGAACCATTACGCAACGAGTTGACAATTATTTTAGGTATGCCCGTTTGGGCTAAGACAGAATCCTATCGCAAAAATGGCCACGAGAGGGGCACGAGTCGCTTTTCGGCTTGTCCCGGAATAACACGAGTTAGTCACGAATGCTATTCGGCTTGTCCCGGAATAACACGAGTTGGTCACGAATGCAATTACTCGTGTACCAAATCGAAGGGATTCTCTTCGGGCGAAGGCCATCAAACCAGTCTAAACTCCCAATTACCCTTTACTTCGTTATATCTTTTTCAACATGTTAGTGTTAAGTCACAGTTTGTGTTTACAAGTATGTGTCATACTTTTGTGCAATTTACACAAGTTAATGCGATTTACGTAAAGATTAAGGATCAGGTTGCTTGATATAAACATGTTACATGCATTTGACAAAAAGGTCCAACATTCTGTTTTTCTTCCTATACTTAGTTGTGATTCCACAGTTCTACACGTATTTCATTTTGAGACAGGTTTCCATCACTGAATACGTACTAATTGTTGGGCCCGCTGACTTGGTTGATGTATGTCATCGTATCCCAATTGCGTGGATCGATGCTCACGATGCTCACGATGCCAGTCACTGGATTGTCTGGTCCAGACTCGATTTTTTACAGACCACCGTTGGTTGGTTGGTTGGTTGGTTGTTTTACGCCGCACTCAGCAATATTCCAGCTATACGACGGCGATCTGTAAATAATCGAGTCTGGACCAGACAATCCAGTGACTAATATCATGAGCATCGATCCACGCAATTGAGATCGATGACATGCATCAACCAAGTCAGCGAGCCTGACCACCCGATCCCGTGAGTCGCCTTTTATGACAAGCATATTCACCTTTTACGGTAAGCATGGGTTGCTGAAGACCTATTCTATCCCGGAATCTTCACGGGTCCAGACCACCGCTATATAGCTGGAATATACGCCACTCCGGCGTTAAACAACAAACAAACTAATTGTTGGTATTCTATGACAACGGAATCCTTCATTGAAAATTAAATTATATATATATTAACGTTTTAGTTTATAGATGTGACGTAATAAAGCCGTGAACACTGCACCTAGATCTTAAAGACCGGATATAGTGTGTACCTAGCCGGCGTTACTATGATTATGTTTCTTGAAATACATGAAACAATAAAACAATATTGCTGTTAGTCATACTTTGGTGGACATGCAAGTAGCGTTTGAGAGTTTAGTTATTAACATTCAATTCAATCCTTCGATAATTTTGTGTGTGTGTTTTTCGTTAACGCAGTACTCGGCAATATTTAATCGATATGACACCGGTCTGTATATAATCCAGTCTGGACAAGACAATCTAGAGATTAAAATCATGAGCATCGATCCAGGCAATTGGGATACGAAGACATGCATCTACCATGTCACCTGCCTGACGACCCGAATATCCATTTTGTCGCCTCTTACGACAATTAAAGGTTGCTGGGGACATCTATTCTTCAATGTGCCTTCGATTGTATCTACTGCAGATGATTTTAAATGTCTATTTAATTGTTCTTATTTTAGCTTTCCTACATATATGTACTTACAGGAGAAATATTTTATTTGGCCAAACGTATTTATATGTAAATGTGGGTTTTGATCTACGAGACTGATAGATATCAAGAAACTTTCAAAATTCATTTCGATTATCCTCACTACTGTCAGCAGTGTTCGAAATACCTGCCTGCCCGACTGTCCGAGATTTCAACTCGGGCTGCCAGATTTTCAAATCCCCCTGCCCGACGGTCAGGTTATATTTCATATGTGAAAATATTCTAAATATTTCCCAATGATAAGCATTAATTCACATGTAAAGATGAATGATAAAATGTAACCAAAAAGAAACCCCGTTAGCTTATCCTGAGAAACATATGATTATAGTGGGCAGGCAGGTTTTGGTCAGGGCTGGCAAGTATTTCAGCTAGCCAGTCCTGTGGTCTGGCTGAAATTTTGGGGAGTTTCATACCCTGCTACTGTCAACACCGCTTATGTTGTATGTCATACCCCAGCACTCATGTGTCTGTCTTTAATCACGTGTAAGTTAGCACATAGTTGTAAACATTCTGGAAAACGTGTTCTTGTACCAACGTGGTTTTAAGAATAAAATGACTTGACTTGAAAACAGTGAGTCAGTGAGTGAGGATGGTTTCACGCCGCTTTTAGCAATATTCCAGTAATAGGACGGCCGGGGACAGTATAAATGACCTTCAATCACGGGTCCCGTAAAGATGCGGGTTTGTATAGGTCTTCAGCAACCCATGCTTGTCGTAAAAGGCGACTATGCTTGTCGTAAGAAAGAGGCGACTAACGGGATCGGGTGGTCAGGCTCGCTGACTTGGTTGATGCATATCATTGTATCCCAATTGCGTGGATCGATGCTCAAGATATTAAACACTGGATTGTCTGGTCCAAATGTGATTATTTACAGACCGCCGTGATATAGCTGGGATATTGGTGAGTGCGGTGTAAAACAACAAACCAACTTCACACATGGTACCCAGACTTGATAAGCAATGTAAACAACATGCATGTATGTAACAAATGTTCTATTTGTGAAAACACTTTCTCACTAAAGTACAGAATCTATTACTTCCATGATTGAGTCACAATCGTCTAATCACCTAATCGCCAGCACAAGGTCAGAAAAGGTAGGAATGTGTGACCCGTGAAGATTCCGGGGTAGAATAGGTCTTCAGCAACCATGCTTACCATAAAAGGCGATTATGCTTGTCGTAAAAGGCGACTAACGGGATCGGGTGGTCAGGCTCGCTGACTTGGTTGATGCATGTCATCGATCCCAATTGCGTGGATCGATGCTCATGATGTCACTCACTGGATTGTCTGGTCCAGACTCGATTATTTACAGACCGCCGTCATATAGCTGGAATATTGCTGAGTGCGGCGTTAAAGAACAAACCAACAACAACCAACGAAGAAAGTGTTATCCGAAATATAACATTTCTTACATTTAACCACATTCTAAATGGCATTGTGTATTTATTTAACATGAATGTATGACGTAAAATTGATTGACGAACCACACGGTACACACCGATCAATGTAACAATGTTACACTTACAGCAATATCTCAACATCAGGGCAGGCATATAACAAACACAACCGCATACACAGAAATGAACATACACCTTAGAAAGAAACCGCAGCATGTCAACGTGACAAAATGAAAACGGACTGGCTTAATACATACCCTTTCATGTGCAATGTTGTGGGTTCCGAGCCTGACCGTGGTGTACCGTCCTTCTCCGATCTTCCTTCCGAGGACATACTGTCCAACCTTCTTCTTCCTCTCACCCCCGGGACTCCCCTCTTCAGCCCCCTGGGAGTCAGCCATGGCTCTCCCGACCCTCAGCTGTCTTGTGGCTGAGTGTTCAATATCCTGTCATAGCCAGGCCTAACAGTGAAGTCGTAGTATTCATGCTGGTAATCTCCTCGGCGTATTCAAAAGCTAAACTGTCTTTTGATGGGGCATTTCTTCTTTCACTGAAAGACAGGGTTCACGAAAGATATGTTACACTTTGGAACTATATTTGCAACATGGTACGCGGGTACACAGTGCAGTTGTTTGAGAACTGCTCTACCCCTGAGAAGGCAAAACCAAGTTCAATAGACGAACCCTTGGTGTTGTTATTTTCCTTTTTATAACGGTTAGGATTAAAAGCCACCCCGAAAGCATATAACCTCGATTCTCTTCAGAACACACGGAAATATATGGGGTGCTCAATATGAAGGGATTAACATTGCACCTCGAAGGGTAATTGTGTTGTCATGACAGGTACACGGGTATAGTATAGATCCAAGCATTCCGATGGACACAATCCTTGACACTTTGACACCTTTTCATAATATGTATCTTTACGTGTAAACGCAAATTTACATTCACCTATGAAAGAAACAGTCACAACAAATATAATTAAGCTTAGTATCCATTCATTGTTCTATTTCCACATCATGAAAATATTATGACGTTGGAACTTGGTATTATTCAGAAAATGTATCTGAATACATATATACATATATTCATATAAACTCATATTGTTGTACTGTCATTAACTATACATATACATATACATTCCTATTGTTGTACTGTCATTAACTGAACATATATGCATATACAATCCTATTGTTGTACTGTTATTAACTGTACATATATACATATACATTCCTATTGTTGGACTGTCATTAACTGTACGTATATACATATACATTCCTATTGTTGTACTGTCATTAACTGTACATATATGCATATACATTCCTATTGTTGTACTGTCATTAACTGTACGTATATACATATACATTCCTATTGTTGGACTGTCATTAACTGTACATAGATACATATACATTCCTATTGTTGGACTGTCATTAACTGTACGTATATACATATACATTCCTATTGTTGGACTGTCATTAACTGTACATATATGCATATACATTCCTATTGTTGTACTGTCATTAACTGTACATATATACATATACATTCCTATTGTTGTACTGTCATTAACTGTACATATATGCATATACATTCCTATTGTTGGACTGTCATTAACTGTACATATATACATATACATTCCTATTGTTGGACTGTCATTAACTGTACATATATACATATACATTCCTATTGTAGTACTGTCATTAACTGTACATATATACATATACATTCCTATTGTTGGACTGTCATTAACTGTACATATATACATAAACTCTCATATTGTGTTACTGTCATTAACTGTATATATATATTAATATATATATACACACACACGCATACACTCATATTGTTGTACTGTCATGAACTGTGCATATACCTATACTTTTATGTTGTTATACTGCTATTAACTGTACATATACCTATACACTCACATTGTTATACTGTCATTAACTGTACATATACCTTTACATTCATATTGTTGTACTGTCATTAACTGTACATATAGCTAGACACTCGTATTGTTATATTGCAATTAACTGTACAGTGTATTTATAAATTAAAAAGACAACAGTTTGTGTCCTTATTTTCGCCCTGAATTACGTGAATTGTAATAAGCAATGGCTGTCTTAACTCACTGACTCGCCAGCGTGCTTCTTCCGTTCCATGTTTGTTGAAAGATCACGACAAACATTTCCTTTCCGTGGCTAGATACAATAAAATGACTGTATCATTCTAGCGTTGCAATTGCCCATTAGACACCACCTCCTGTGGGCGGGGTCAGTTGCTAACCTATCGACTCGTCTCCTTACACCATCTTTCCTCGTCTGCCAGCGTTGCTCAAGCAGACGGCAGGAAGTCCTGCCAAGAATAGGTCTCGGAAGTTCGTTCGGCATGTCGTAAAATATTGATACATCTATCGAACGGAGCAAACGCCTAGCTAAATGTGTTGGTTATTATCAGCGTTGTCTGTTAATTAAGGGACGCCCGTATGCATCTGCATGCTTTTAGTAAGACAATGGTAAGGGAACTAGGGACAACGGAAGCATGTGAATTAGATGAATCAATTAAACACACTGAATGCTTACAGATATACAGCTATTTGCGATACTACGTACGTCAGCACAACGTTGCTCATGTACCTGCTGTTGAAGAAACACATATATGAAGATACAGTGTCGGTCTTAATTACTGGGTTAAACGTTCTCACATAAATCATCAATTCTTGACTAAAACATCAGGTATACGTTGACATTGGACAAATACTGTATTTGTGCAGAGACCATCTCTGATTTGTGTCTACGTTCACATTTTATTCGGAGAAGCTCACTTCAAGCATAGCGAGATCGTTTGAGTATCTTTGGGTCATAGGCGGATTCAGAGGGAGACCCAGGGCGTCTTTTGAAAACCAAATGTAGCACACTGTATGTTGTAGACAGTGACACATATCTCACTGGGAGAGGTTTTTTATATTTTGGACCCCTCCTTTCTAAAAATTCCACCCTTTTTGGTGGTCTGACGCAGTTATTTTAGGCCGCATTAAAAATCCCGAAACACCAATCACACCAAAACCAAAATAATGCGCTCTTTTTGTATTTCAGATTCCATCTGTAAAATTTGTTGTTGTTAGTCAGCAATGTTTCAGGTATATAAAGGTGGCCTGTTGATAATCGATGGGCATGATAGCAGGACCAACGCCATTAACGACGATCGGGGGTGATCCAACTCTTACCAACCTGTGAAGAATCGGGTTAAAATTGGTCTTCAGCAACCCATGCTTGTCGTAAGAGGCAACTAACGGGATCGGGTGGTCAGGCTTGCTGACCTGGTTGATGCATGTCATCGTATCCCAGTTGCGTGGATCGATGCTCATGATGTCAATCACTGTATAGTTCGCCGTCAAATAGCTGGAATATTGCTGAGTGCGGCGTTAAACAACAAACAAACAAACAACCTTTGGGACCAGTTCAAAAGTTCGATGTGGGATAAACGGATTAATTGCCCCCCCCCCCCCCCCCCCCCCCTAATAAAATTTAATTCTGAAAATGTTGAATTTCCGAGTTCAGTGGCCCTTTTGTCACGCATTGTCGTGTTTTACCCTGTTTTTACGGAACGTTTATCGAATGAAGTTTATTGACTAGGTGTTGACAGTACTTTGTAGGGGACCCGTGAAGACTCCGGGTTAGAATGGGTCTTCAGCAACCCATGCTTGCCGTAAAAGGTGACTATGCTTGTCGTAAAAGGCTACTAACGGGATCGGGTGGTCAGACTCGCTGACTTGGTTGATGCATGTCATCAATACCAATTGCGGGGATCGATGCTCATGATATTAATCACTGGATTGTCTGGTCCAGACTCGATTATTTACAGACCGCCGCCATATAGCTGGAGAGCGGCGTTAAACAACAAACCAACCAACCAACAAACTTTGTAGGGGTTTTAGAGATTAAATCTCCCAGTCTATACTACGCACTGCAATAGATGGACTATTGGCGGCGATGATAAAACCCTACCTTGTGGTAAGGACTGAATGTATTTAATGACAACTGCTGACAGCATATGAATGAAAATAGGATCGGTATAGTTCAGATAATGTATGAAACATTGAGAAATCAGGTCAGATGATTTTGTCAGATGGAAAACTTGCAGGGCCATTAACCCCCTACCCCTAAACTTAAGGATTTCAGATTAATATCCAACATCGATCTTTTGAACTGTTCCCTTACAAACAATATTTAGAGTGGGTTCTTGCAAGCATCAGCCACTAAAGACATACCCTTATCTGATTGTCAAGTGGACCCAACCACCCACTCAACACGTGGTATGCCTTCAGTGGCTGGGTCCACTTGACAATCAGATAAGGGTATACAAGAAACTTTCAGAGCGTTGTCCGATTCCTCACGTGTGTACAGTATGTGAAACACAGGGTTGACTCTTTGCTGCTGCATTGCGGACCCTGGCGTCAATAACATCTACGGGTATTGTGTGAAATAATGTCATTTGCACTTATCGCCTTGTATTGCACCTCTACATGTAAAGTGACTTTTTGCGTAATGTAATCGTAAACCGACATTCAGATCCCGTTACGTGCTACTGTATCTTAAGACGTCCACTTGACGATCTGAGCAGACACAGCAAGTGTGGCCTATCCATGTTGACGCTTGTAGAGGGGGACGTTCTGCTGTTGTCAAGGATACCCCGTGTGTAGGGGAAGATGCTGGCGTTTGAGTAGGCTATTAGAACTGAAACACAGGCATATTATTGTTTCTGTTTAGTGAACTGTCCAGATGTGTGCCATCCAAAATCAGGCGGCAGGAACTTATTGTAGTCTCTCTTAAAATCTCTAAAAACAACTTTTTAAAACTTCTGGATACACCCCCTGACAGTGACCTTGCATCAAAAACATCCGAATATACCGATGCAGGTGTTAAATTATTTTATCTTCTTAAAATTGAGTTTTTCTCCACGCTTGTCTTTGAAATATGCTCAAATCACACACACACACACACACACACTCACACACACACTCACACACACACACTCACACACACACACACTATATATATATATATATATATATATATATATATATATATATATATATATACCAACAGATTCTATCAAGTCTCATTGGCGTGGAACAAGTATCTTTGACGGTAGTCTGACAACACATTATCGGGTATGGGGAAAACAAGGGGTATTCATGCCTGTTCTGCCCCGGAATGCCTGCGATAGGTACCATTACCCCAGTTAAGATCCGGGACAGAATAGGTCTTCAGCAACCCATGCTTGTCGTAAGGATCGACTTACGGTATCGGGTGGTCAGGCTTGCTGACTTGGTTGATGCAAGTCAACGTATTCCAATTGCGTGGATCGATGTTCATGATGTCAATCACTGGAATGTCTGGTCCAGACTCGATTATTTACAGACCGCCGTCATATAGCCGGAATATTGCCGAGTGCGGCGTCAAACAACAAACAAACAAACAAGATATGCGTAATGTAAATACAACTGGTCCATTGCATGTCTGGTATATTTAAGATGTACATTCAATCAGTTATTGACCACCCACATACATCAAGCACTCATGCTTCTATACAGAAGGCGCCTGTCACTCTACAGTCGTCTCGAGATTAACGCGTCTGTTGACACTGGGGTCAGCTTTTCTCATAGGTTAGTGATATCGATCTCCTTACTTGTCAATCTAATCGATAATCACCTGGTCGGTTCTTTCCCTACTGACCTCATGTCAACATTGTCAAAACATTTGATAGGAGTTAATAACATGAGATATGAACTGGCAGATAGATGCATCACACATGTTGCAGATATATTTAAGTTAGGGTTGGACCTTACCCCGCATTGCATTTTTGTGTTGTTTGAAACCGCACTCAACAATAGTCCAACTTAATTTATATGACGCCTGCTTAATAGTTGCAATAAACGAAGACCAGACAAACCAGTGATTGGTATTATAGTGAGTGAGTGAGTTGGGTTTAACGCCGCTTTTAACAGTATTCCAGTCATATCACGGCGTGTCAGCTTAATGTGGGAGGAAAGCCCGAAGTGATGCAGGTCTCAGACGTTTACCACTTCGGTGAAACCCACGAGCACGGGTATGGTGCTGACAAACCTAGAAACATAATCAGGGCGAACCGGGATTCGAACCCACAATCATGGGTTTCTGGCGTGCCTAAGGGACGCAACTCTGCACAGCGAATCGCGGCGCTTTAGACGACTGGGCCACCCGTGCCCCCGATTGGTATTATAAACAACGACCCGCGAAGATCCGGGTTATAATAGCTCTTCAAACCATTCTTGATGTTAAAGTCGACTATGCTTTTCGTAAGAGGCGACTAACGGGATCGGGTGGTCAGGCTTACTGACTTGGTTGATGCATGTGATCGTATCCCAATTGCGTAGATCGATGCTCATGATGTCAATCACTGGATTGTCGGGTCCAGACTAGATTATTGACAGATCGTCGTCATAAAGCTGGAATATTGGTGAGTGCGGCGTTAAACAACAAACAAACATACAAATATAAACAACGCTCCACGAAGTAGGGGTACGATGGCATGCCATCAATCAAGTCATCGAGCCTGACCACCTACCCATTAAGTCGCCTAGTACTACGAGTAAAGATGCTGGGAACGGAGAACATCAATTGTGGAACCAAACCTGTATCCCTTGACAGCTGAGGCCGGTACAGTGAAACCCCGCTAGGCCGGACATTGTTAATACGGAAACCAGACGCTGACAGGAGGAAGAATTTAACATATACACAAAGAAAGAAATTAAGCACAAATGCGAATTATCTCTTTCCCAAAAAATGATATTATTAAAGTTATATCAGTATGCCATGTTGGTAATATATCAATGAAACTTTCAGCTTATTCATTTGATAATGTGGTCAAACAATTTGCACGAAGGATAAGGAATAGGGTAACAGATGTGGTTCAGTTTAACAGAGGTCATCAAGTGCTTGCCAAGTCATGTGTTGTTTACCCCCGATAGCTATTCAAGGTTTAAAGGAACTTATCGAGCGATACCCGAAGGCTGGAAGACCTAATGTTATGCATGACGGAAATACGTCACAGTGGAGTTCCGTTTTTACACACGACACCAGTGTTATACTAGTTAGAACTTATGTGAGGTGAGGTGAAATGGGGTTTAGCGTCGCGTCCAAGATTATTGCACTTATATAGCGACGTGCATGTACGTGTGTGTGTTTGTGTGGCTGCTTGTACTAGTCCGGACTGATGCCGATTTATAGTGCTAGCTCACTGAGATACCATGCCGCAGTTTAACATGAATACCCCACTCAGACACAGTGTACTGACTCCGAGCCGACCAGTCCTTGTTTTAGCCCCTTAATGCCGAGCTCAAGACAGGGTAACAATGAGTACCATCTTTTAACGTCTTTTGGTAGAACGTATGTGTATTAACCCAGTGACGCTGTAGAAGTAGAGAATTTCACCCGAGTAAACAGGTTTATCGACTCGAGGGTGAGTTTCTACTTATCATCCAAAATCATTGTTCTAACTTTTTCCGTTTAACAGAAATAACCAGTGTTTTGAGTGTGACATGTACAAGTAACCAGCTTCAGATATATTAGTGATGTCATTTGATTGTGACGATATAACAACAAATGACGTCACAATGGTCTGCAAATCACTGTGATGCGATTTCATGGTAGCGATATCTTCTCGTAGATATGGCTTGATCTCACCCAGTGGATGCCTAGTTTTAGATGATAAATCACTATAATGAAATCCTCGGATTAAGCAGCGCTTGGACTGAGTGCTCAATGACTACCTCTAAGTAACATCATGATCTTTATCGTTTTACTATTTCTGTGAGAAGTAATTGATATTTAATATTATTAAAATCAGTCACTTGTTGAAATATTTACACAACAGAAATATTTTTAATTTGAAAATGTTTATGATTTTCCACAGTGTCCGTGCTTACTATATATACTTACTAAAGGACATTTACTCAAAGCTGAAGGTTCCCTAATCCCGGTGAATATCATTGTACGCTCCTGTCCGGATTATCGCGGGTTAGCTGTATAAGGTTTCATTCCGACCCAAGATATATTCATGACAGCCGAACTCGCTAACCACGGAAATATCCTACCTCAACTTCAAGGGGTCGGATATAAATACGTAAGCTCCTTTTGCATGAATCATTGAAAATGTTATAATGTAGGTTGCTTAATTAAATATTGACTTCGATTTCTAATACCAAAGATTACATTTGACATGTTTAATGAATGATTTTAAACGATAATGTTAAAGGTGCAAGAACAGTTTTTTATTGGAAATATTTCTCTAAATAAGGACTGCATTGTCTTCTCAAATTCCGATGAAAGAATATTCTGTCTATTCACCCACTTATTTTGAGATATCTGCTAGATAAATACAGATCGCGATGTGTATTTGATGCAATGTTGAAAGGCATAGAACTCCCGACACTCGGCGCAGTTAAATCCCCGTCCCTGCCGAGAACTTGGATAATCTTGCAGGCTGCATTACGTCGCTTCTTAGGAAAACTGGTTCCGGGTTTCTTTGCGCTGCAACAGCTTTATAATATTTAGTTACAGATTCATTTCGAAATCTCTCCTAACGGATATACCGATACCTGTGCTGGGAGGTCATGCTTGCGTAACGCCCAACAACCCCGTACAATGCAGGGTTTTACATATCTTGGAATGTGTTTGTCCTTTCGAATATACCGCGTGTAATTAATTTGAAAACGTCTGTACCTTTAAGGCGTGCACAGTCTCGCAAGAATGCATATCCATGTTTAAACCACCAACGGTCTATTGTATGTCAATATAAGAGCCTAAGGTGAATGAGCGTGAGTTATGAATTATTACTTAAGTCATATATTTGATATTGACTATCTGGATATTATACATGCAAAGGTTTATCTTTCTTTAAGAACTAAGTTCAAGTTGGTACACAGTTACATATTTCACACCGTAATGAGAAACGAGACTACATAAAGCCTCTTGTTGTTATATCGTTTACTTTTTTTCCAAAACAAAATAACATTAAACTATAAAAAAAACTATTAAAAAAACATTTCTTAAACTGATCCCTTGAAATTATTGTCGAGCTTGTGAAATGAGGATGAAATTAAAGAAAAATGTTGTAGAACCGAAAGCTAGATGGTTACAGTAAACTACGGTTATAACGAACTCGAGGGGACCACTAATTTTAGTTCGTAATAACCGTAGTTCGTTATAAGCATACATACATCATAACTACAACAAATGGGACTAAAAACTAAGTTCGTTATATCCGTCAGTTTGTTATAAGCGTGTTCGTTATAAACGTAGTTTACTGTAATTACCGAATAAAGTCTTCCTACTCGGTGGGAAGAAATAAATATTTTTCTCACAATAGCAAATGTTTCATATTTGTGACAGTATAGGACTGCAGAAGCATAAACAATGTAACGAGAACGAATTAATCCTACCCGTGGGTACAGGACTGCAAACTAGAATTGCACGAAGCGTTCGTAATATGAAATATTTCTTTGTGATGTTGGGGAGGCAAACTGCTCTTACAAAGTGACAGTTTACTGTCTGCTTGAAGTGTTTAGCATGTTACTGACATCCCACGGCGACATGTATTGAACACTAGGGTCTACAACAGGCGCTACATAGAGCTAACTCACCACAATGACTGGCCCATTTGGCTTCAGGTGCTGCAGAGTTGTGTCCCTTAGTCATTTCATGATCACTGATCGTGGGTTCAAATCCTAGATTCGTCGCAATTACTGTCCTCGCCTGTGTACACCATATCCACGAGTCTACGCAACACTATATATACCATGTGATGTTTACAACCGCAAATATAGGTATGATATATTGCATACATAAATCAGTGAGTGGGTTAGGTTTAACGCCACTGTTAACAGTATTCCAGTTATATCACGGCGTGTCAGCTTAATGTGGGAGGAAAGCCCGAAGTGATGCAGGTCTTAGACGTTTACCACTTTGGTGAAACCCACGAGCACGGGTATGTTTCTGACAAACCTAGACACATAATCGGGGCGAACCGGGATTCGAACCCACGATTATGTGTTTCTGGCGCGCCCAAGGGACGCAACTCTGCACAGCGAGACCCATGCCCCATATATATAAGTAATGATACACTAAATGTAAACTGAATCGGCTAACAAGGAAACTCACAGTAATGATCTGACGTAAAACTACCGACAAACTAAACACAACCAAGTAAATTACAATGTCTCGCGGGTGATGCTACTTTGATGGGGGAGTACTGGTAAAATTCAATCTCCACATTTTTTTTGTCTTTTAAAAATTTGAAAAACACTGATATTGCCAAAGATAAATATACAAAATACAAAACATGTAAAACGTGCACATTTGAAAAATACGAAACTATATATTAAAGTGAACCATCCCGACACATGCCGAAGATTACGGAAAGACCCGATTAGAACGGCTCATCACTGCGAGCGCTAGCTGGTCTGCACGTTGGCGACTCAGAAACAGACACCGATAGGTACTTTTCACGTGATTTGAAGCCCAGCTTATGAATAGGAGCTACACAACACAGTGAATACCACGTGTATAGTGTTTCTTTATGACTTCTGATCGACATTAAGCGCCAAGCTTGATGTAACCGAGAAGGTTGTACGACATCAGCTAACAGACAAGGAAGTAGCGACAACCACAGCCACAGTTTGACATTGAGAATAAGTGCCCGCTGACCCTAAAACGAAATAACAATCGCTACTTCATCTATTTCTGGACAAGTGCTTGATATACGACATTCAAGTAATCATACACACGGATCTACATATACATTTGGCAGACTTCAGCCTTTTTAGTAAGATTCACCAGTTTCTAGGAATTGTATTATTTCCACGATGGGGACACTTTTCTCGAAGATAGGGGATACGATGGAAGTCTTTACCACCAGGCTTCGTTTCACGGACAAGCATCTCCGGGGTCATTGCAATACCCATATTGCGAACGGTTCAAGTGTTAAGATCTTCGCAAATGTGACTGACCATAAGGTCGAACACATCGAACCAGCTGTGCCTGACGAAACTGTGAACACTATCAATTCAAGCGTGTCAACGAATGGTGCACTTACCTTAGACGACCTGCAGCGGGATGGCTACGCTGTTATATCACCCGGGAAGTTTCTGGCGTTCCCATCAGAGAACCCTCATGTGTCTATATTTACAGAGGGGGGTCGAGGTGTTTGTAAGAACTACCACATTCCCCGTGATATATCTGTCATCGTCATGGCTGACGAGACAGTCACAGTGACCAGATACGGTAGATTGTGGGTGGATTTAGATGGTGTGTGTCATCTGCCATATCAACACACAGACGGATCAGTTTGAGATGGGAGCCTGTGGACATTTACATATACTCCTCTGATGCCTCCTGTAGACTTTAGATCTAACATCATTACAGAAAATGCTTTGTTGAGTGCGACTTGCCGTATCAGAATGGAAATGATGATGGCTGAACACCAATGCTGTGTAATAAAGCTTATGTTTTATGTTAATATTTTTTCAGCTTGTGTGATTACATGGTGATGCATACAGCATATGTAAATGTATTTGTCTGGGGAAAGATAAATATAGGTTTTTTTGAATGGTCAGTCAAAGATGGATTCGTACAAATCTATAAGCCGAGCTACAGTGACATTGTTTGTTTTTCATAATTGTATCATAATCTACCAGGTGAGCTACAATGACGTTATTTGGTTTTCATATTTGTATCAAAATGTACCAGGTGAACTACAGTGACGTTAGTTGGTTTTCATAATTGTATCCAAATCTACAAGGTGAGCTACAATGACGTTATTTGGTTTTCATAATTGTATCAAAATGTACCAGGTGAACTACTATGAAGTAATTTGGTTTTCATAATTGTATCAAAATGTAGCAGGTGAGCTACAATGACGTTATTTGGTTTTCATAATTGTATCCAAATGTACCAGGTGAACTACAATAACGTTATTTGGTTTTCATAATTGTATCCAAATGTACCAGGTGAAGTACAATGACGTTATTTGGTTTTCATAATTGTATCAAAATCTACCACGTGAACTACAATGACGTTATTTGGTTTTCATAATTGTATCAAAATCTACCTGGTCACGTCTGCCGAGACAATGACAGTGACCAGATACGGTAGTATGTGGGTGGACACTGTGCACTACCTAGTAGCTAAGCCATAAAAAAAAAAAAAAAAAAATAAGAAAAAAAAATGTCGATGCTTGATTGTTTGTTTCTATTTTGCATTAAAGTTTGTCGATACAAATGTCGTTGTGTGTGTTTGTATTTGCATGTATTATTAGAATTATTATGTCCGGAAACAGGCATCCTTTCAAATGTGGCGGAAAGATAAATGTCCTCGAAAAAAAGGAAATCTGTCAGTGGAAACGTCAAGTGTTCAGTTTCTATTACCTCGTGTGTATAAACAGATGCACAGTGTTATAAGGTGGTCTTGCTGTATGAGTGAGTGAGTGAGTATAGTTTTACGCCGCTTTTAGCAATATTCCAGCAATATCACGGGGACACAACAAATGGGCTTCACACATTGTACCCATGTCGGGTCTTGCTGTATGATGACGCAAGAGACACAATAAAACATCACTTCCATACAATTAATCTTAAAGTACATATTTCCGCGCCAGCGAGAAGATATCCTAACAAATTAGGATCAGTTATTTACGGTGGCCCATAAGGGACATGGAGTTTGTCTTTCAATATTTTGTTATTTCACTTACTGTTGTCATAACCTTTTGCAAATTAACACGATTTGTCATACAAATATGTGATAAATCATGTATAAAGAAGATACTGAATCCCTGGAAAGTGAAGCGAAAATGTCAAAAACTAAAATGAAAATGTCAAAAACCAAAGCGAAACTGTCAAAAATTAAAATGAAAAAACAGAAAACTTTCCACCGCGGTGGAAATAGTTTTCACCGTGGTAGAAATATTATCACCGCGGTGGAAATAGTTTTCTGTATTTTCATTTTAGTTTTTGACATTTTCGCTTTGGTTTTTGACATTTTCGTTTTGTGTTTTTGACATTTTCATTTTAGTTTTTGACATTTTCGTTTCGTTTTTCAGCGATTCAATATCTTCTTTAAACATGATTTATCACATATTTGTAAGACAAATTGTGTTAATTTGCAACAGGTTACGATAAATGTAACTGAAATATCAAAATATGGAAAAACAGACTCCATGTCCCTTATGGGCCACCGTACTACTACTACTATTTCCACCGCGGTGATAATATTTCAACCGCGGTGAAAACTATTTCCACCTTCTAGGATCCCAGAGTTACGTCCTATTTTGATGTAAACACAGCGTTAACTGTATGTAATATTTCCTGTACTTGACGCTTTCGGTTTTGACGTTTGTCGATGTGCAGAGCAGAAAAGTCCACAACCACTGATTCAAGTGGCGGTGATCTTTATGTTTGGAGGTGGGCGGGTGGGCGGGAGGGAGGGATCTAAATGATTTTTTTACGTAAAAATACGGATATTTATTGTTATGGCTGCATGTCTGGTATCTGTAACCTTCTTGAAAGATGATGACGGTACCCGGACGCACGTAAAATCGAAATGTCCTACAGTATATGTACCGACTTCGTCATCACAGAACGACAGCTGCCACTAACTGGGACTCTGTTTTGAACGATGACTCCGGGTGCCAGGATGAACAATTAAATGCCCCACAAGGAAACATGTCAACTTGCACATTACATCCTCATCAAGAGAGGCCATTCCCGAGGAAAGCATGACTCCTTCATTCATCATGTCACAAGGTCGAGACTTAGTTCTATATTATTAATTTTATACATGTAGTTATATTGATATCATCCCTTGTCCAAGTCAGCAAGCCTTACGACCAGCATAGGTTGCTGGGGCCCAGTTCTTACCCGGTATCCCCGCGGGGTTGTGCGTCTAAACTTGCCAGGGGTCTGACGAGTTGCCATCGGTCATTACCAAAGTATGTAACAAACACATATATCTTGTTCCTGAAAGGGATCTTAGTGCTACGATTATCGTAAACCTGTATGTATGGGACTTACAATCATCTTAGTGCTAAGATCGCTTTGTGGAACAGAGCTCTGGTATCATCACTATTTGAGAGTCAGTCACAAACAGATGCTCATTATAAGTCAGAATATTCCAATGGATTCTGGGGCACGGGTGGCCCAGTCGTCTAAGGCGCCGCGATTCGCTGTGCAGAGTTGCGTCCCTTTGGCACGCCAGAAACCTATGATTGTGGGTTCAAATCCCGGTTCGCCCAAATTATGTTTCTAGGTTTGTCAGCACCATACCCGTGCTCGTGGGTTTCACCGAAGTGGTAAACGTCTGAGACCTGCATCACTTCGGGCTTTCCTCCCACATTAAGCTGACACGCCGCGATATAACTGGAATACTGTTAAAAGCGGCGTTAAACCCAACTCACTCACTCACTCACTCCAATGGATTCTGCTTTTAGCAGAGACTTGTTATGATCATGGAAATGGTTTTTTTCCCAAAATGTATGCAAATATACCAACAGATGGTTTTAAAGAGCTATATTATGGGGTACGTATTCAACCGGGTGGTGGATATTTGATGTGCCATTGTGTTCTTCCTAAGGTACGGTTGGTTCCAATTTCGTAAACAGCACTTACCGTTTCGGTGTTATACCCAATGTTGCAATCGTTACAATTAACGGGATCTTGGCAAGATTGTCTGATGGCACAATAGAACATGTTTCGACGTCTCCACAAAACCCGTGAAGCACCGGAGTAGAATAGGTCTTCAGCAACCCATGCTTGCCGCAAAAGGCGACTATGCTTGTCGTAAGAGGCGACTAACGGGATCGGGTGGTCAGGCTTGCTGACTTGGTTGATGCATGTCATCGAATCCCAATTGAGTGGGTCGATGCTCATGATATCAATCACTGGATTGTCTGGTCCAGACTCGATTATTTACAGACCGCCGTCATATTGCTGGAATATTGCTGTGTGGCGTTAAACAAGAAACAAACAAAACATATCCACAAGCTATGTTCAATGATTTCTTCCCAGTGTGTGGTAGTTCAAATTTTAATCGGGGCGGTCGGGTAGCCTAGTGGCTAAAGGGTTCGTTCGTCACGCCGAAGACCCGGGTTCGATTCCATGGGTACAATGTGTGAAGTCCATTTCTGGCGTCCCCCGCCGTGATATTGCTGGAATGTTGCTAAAAGCGGCGTAAAACCATACTCACTCACTCTCATTTTAATTAAAACATTACAACGAATAATAAATTCATTTATCCTATGTGTTTCAAAGGTCAAAAGAAGTATATTGTACAAAAGGCTTCCGGCCCATATACAAGTCCTGATAAATATATTTCTGATTGAAGTTAAGTCTTGAAAGTTTTGTAATATTCATAACGTGAACTATTCTCTGAAGTGGAATGCCATTCTTGGTAGAACATTCATGTATTTATAGACCGATTTCGGAATTCATAAGGAAACATATTTCCATTTCCAACTGACTGACATAGTCATATAAAACCAAAACCATGAGAAAAGAAAAGACTTGTTGTATGCGATGTCCAAGTATTCTTTCCAATGTTGTGTAAATGTAGAAGCATGTTATAAGCTAATTTAATCAGACGTTGTTCATGCATATGAAGGATTTTAAACCAGCATTTTTTATCTAGTGTGAGAGTTAATAGATAATGTGTATCTACCACATTCACCATAAACCATGAAATTTGGTTTAGAAGATCCGACTAATACGTGAACCTTCTCTAAACTGTCATAACATTAAAATCCAAAACTTCAGAACAATACGATAAAATTGGTTGTATCTTGGTATTAATAAACTTAAAGAAGATATGAGGTGACATCGTTTCAACTTTATGAGCAATAGCCATTACACTTATTAAAGCTTACTTTGCACCCAAGGACAAGTCAAGGGCATATTTTGTTTCAATTCTTTGTGTATGAAAACCAGATTCCTAAATGTGAATAGTGATTACTATATTGACCAACTGACCATCGAATGACCATCTTTCTTTCGACGCTATTGGACCACCTTTTCTAAAGATCACAATTTTAGTTTTTTCCATATTTACTGATAATTTCCTTCTTTCGTGTACTTCATTTACTTAAAATATTTAATTGCCTTTGTAGACCAACAACAGTATCTGACACTAAAATGACATCGTCTGCGAAAAGTAGCATTAATATTTCTATCAAAATTGGAAAATTTGGATACCATGTTTACCATTGGCAGCTATTTCGTAATAAAATTCGGACTCAAAATACAGCCATGTCTTAGGCCCAAAAGAAAATTTTAAATATGCGTTACACCATCCCCACAACGAACACATGATCTCACATAAGAATACATTGATTTTAGAATATTAAACATTTTCCAACGTAAACCAGCTTCTTGTAGACATGTCCATAGCTTAAAGCGAATCAAAAGCCTTTTTAAATTTCTTCATACTTCATACAATTTATACTTACGCCGTGACAAGGATTTTTGAATAATTGCATAAAGTGTAAATATATGATCTGAGGTAGAATAACATTTCTGAAGCCAGCTTGAAATTCAGGAATCGTATCACGCATGTTCGCCCATTTAGAAATTCTATTGTTTAATATTGTAGTAAATACTTTTCCTAAAATGCTCATTAATGAAATACCTCTATAGTTATCCGGGTCACTCCTGTCTCCTTTTTTATGCAGGGGGATTATTATAGAACATGGTCAATTGCTGGGGAAAACTCCATTTTCAAATAACTTATTGACACATATGCAAAGAAAAGGCATAACTTCAAATGAAGAACACTTCAAAATTTTGATAACTACATCATCAGGACCAGCTGCTTTAAGTTTTGCTTACTGTTTACTGTTTCTGGCAGTATATGTTTTTTTGTAATTTCTTACTATAAGTTATATTTTGTTTCTATTTCCATAAAAGTGTCATTGCCCGGCGATTGGGAGATCCCATTACTGCCATTGTCATGGTCATGAAATGCACTTCATGTTTTCATAGCTTTGGCTTTGCGAAGAGTAAATCCTTTGAAACATTTTATGTGGGTGTCAGAAAGTCTCTCAATATGGGGCGTTGTCGAATTAGTCTATTGAATTGATATTGCAAAGAGTTTAAAGTGCCATAACTTTTTAAAATAAAATTGTATGCAAAACATGTCATCGAGTGTATTTGTGTTCAGTAACGTGTCAACAGGTGGTATGTGGAAATACGGTTCTACAATAACTAGTTGTTACTCTGATAACATACTTTTAGGTTAGTAGGGACCTATTCTAACCCAGAGTCCCCGCGGAGGCTCAGACGTTCAGATGACTGGACAAACACTTGCTGAATTGGAGTGCTTCCCTTATGACTTAGTACGCCAACGTATGCTAAAACAAAATTTATTACTTACAATGCTTGACAAAGAGGTCACAGCTGATAAGAGCTGCATTACTCAACAGCTGCATGACACATGGGAAGCGCAGTTATCGCACTGGTTCCAGTTCAACATTCTCAAATGTACTCAGCTTCTTTCGAGGAAATTCAACAATAACGCTTGGCAATTAGCATTTGTGTGAGTTACCGCATTATGAGAACCTAACTGACTTTCACAACGCTACGGTGTAGGACTTTATCACAGGACCTGATATACTGGACTGGTTGAAGAGGGATTGACAAACATGTTTGTGCACAACGTCATTGTGTAGGACCTTATCACAGGACCTGATATACTGGACTGGTTGAAGAGGGATTGACAAACATGTTTGTGCACAACGTCATTGTGTAGGACCTTATCACAGGACCTGATATACTGGACTGGTTGAAGAGAGATTGACAATCATGTTTGTGCACAACGTCATTGTGTAGGACCTCATCACAGGACCTGATATACTGGACTGGTTGAAGAGAGATTGACAAACATGTTTGTGCACAACGTCATTGTGTAGGACCTCATCACAGGACCTGATATACTGGACGGGTTGAAGAGGGATTGACAAACATGTTTGTGCACAACGTCATTGTGTAGGATCTTATCACAGGACCTGATATACTGGACTGGTTGAAGAGAGATTGACAAACATGTTTGTGCACAACGTCATTGTGTAGGACTTTATCACAGGACCTGATATACTGGACTGGTTGAAGAGGGATTGACATACATGTTTGTGCACAACGTCATTGTGTAGGACCTCATCACAGGACCTGATATACTGGACTGATTGAAGAGGGATTGACAAACATGTTTGTGCACAACGTCATTGTGTAGGACCTCATCACAGGGCCTGATATACTGGACTGGTTGAAGAGGGATTGACATACATGTTTGTGCACAACGTCATTGTGTAGGACCTTATCACATGACCTGATATACTGGACTGGTTGAAGAGGGATTGACAAACATGTTTGTGCACAACGTCATTGTGTAGGACCTTATCACAGGACCTGATATACTGGACTGGTTGAAGAGGGATTGACATACATGTTTGTGCACAACGTCATTGTGTAGGACCTTATCACAGGACCTGATATACTGGACTGGTTGAAGAGAGATTGACAATCATGTTTGTGCACAACGTCATTGTGTAGGACCTCATCACAGGACCTGATATACTGGACTGGTTGAAGAGGGATTGACATACATGTTTGTGCACAACGTCATTGTGAAAGACCTTATCACAGGACCTGATATACTGGACTGGTTCAAGAGGGATTGACAAACATGTTTGTGCACAACGTCATTGTGTAGGAGCTTATCACAGGACCTGATATACTGGACTGGTTGAAGAGAGATTGACAAACATGTTTGTGCACAACGTCATTGTGTAGGACCTTATCACAGGACCTGATTTACTGGACTGGTTGAAGAGGGATTGACAAACATGTTTGTGCACAACGTCATTGTGTAGGAGCTTATCACAGGACCTGATATACTGGACGGGTTGAAGAGGGATTGACATACATGTTTGTGCACAACGTCATTGTGTAGGACCTTATCACAGGACCTGATATACTGGACTGGTTGAAGAGAGATTGACATACATGTTTGTGCACAACGTCATTCTGTAGGAGCTTATCACAGGACCTGATATACTGGACTGGTTGAAGAGGGATTGACAAACATGTTTGTGCACAACGTCATTGTGTAGGACCTTATCACAGGACCTGATATACTGGACTGGTTGAAGAGATTGACAAACATGTTTGTGCACAACGTCATTGTGTAGGACCTTATCACAGGACCTGATATACTGGACTGGTTGAAGAGGGATTGACAAACATGTTTGTGCACAACGTCATTGTGAAGGACCTCATCACAGGACATGATATACTGGACTGGTTGAAGAGGGACTGACAAACATGTTTGTGCACAACGTCATTGTGAAGGACCTTATCACAGGACCTGATATACTGGACTGGTTGAAGAGGGATTGACAAACATGTTTGTGCACAACGTCATTGTGTAGGACCTCATCACAGGACCTGATATACTGGACTGGTTGAAGAGAGATTGACAAACATGTTTGTGCACAACGTCATTGTGAAGGACCTTATCACAGGACCTGATATACTGGACTGGTTGAAGAGGGATTGACAAACATGTTTGTGCACAACGTCATTGTGTAGGACCTCATCACAGGACCTGATATACTGGACTGGTTGAAGAGGGATTGACAAACATGTTTGTGCACAACGTCATTGTGTAGGAGCTTATCACAGGACCTGATATACTGGACTGGTTGAAGAGAGATTGACAAACATGTTTGTGCACAACGTCATTGTGTAGGACCTTATCACAGGACCTGATATACTGGACTGGTTGAAGAGGGATTGACATACATGTTTGTGCACAACGTCATTGTCAAGGACCTTATCACAGGACCTGATATACTGGACTGGTTGAAGAGGGATTGACATACATGTTTGTGCACAACGTCATTGTGTAGGACCTTATCACAGGACCTTATATACTGGACTGGTTGAAGAGAGATTGACAAACATGTTTGTGCACAACGTCATTGTGTAGGAGCTTATCACAGGACCTGATATACTGGACTGGTTGAAGAGATTGACAAACATGTTTGTGCACAACGTCATTGTCAAGGACCTTATCACAGGACCTGATATACTGGACTGGTTGAAGAGAGATTGACAAACATGTTTGTGCACAACGTCATTGTGTAGGACCTTATCACAGGACCTGATATACTGGACTGGTTGAAGAGGGATTGACATACATGTTTGTGCACAACGTCATTGTGTAGGACCTTATCACAGGACCTGACTGATAAACTCGACTGGATGAAGTGAGCTTCATACACACGAAAGTCAGAAGTATGTATTATTTTATGACCATCCTCTTAGGGAAGATTGTCGACTTTTTAACTGCCACCTGGCATTTAATAAGGCACGGCGAGATCCCTTACACGGCAGTACACCTTAGATATACGTTTAACACCCACATTGCAAATGCTACCAATTCTACGATCTTTGCGAATGTCACCGACCACAGGATCGATCAAGCTATAACAACTGTAACGAAACCTGTGAGTGTGTTTGCCAACGCTCATAATTGTAACGTGACGAATAATAATGTTTCACCTGACGCCCTTCTGTGTGAAGGCTATGCACGTGTTCCTTCTGGGAGATACCTGGCCTTCCCCTCCAGTGATCCCCACGTTCCCATTTGGACAGAAGAGGGAGGTATTGTGTGTAAAAACTTCAGAGTTCGATATGACGTTTCTGTAATCGAAGTAGATTTCAAGGACATCCGAATTGCCAAATATGGCGAGCTGTGGCTGGATACACAGGGAAACGATTGGAGACCAGGCTATAATCGTGAACCTAGACTACATGTACCTCGTGTTCCATTGACGTCTTCGAGACAGTTGGACAGGAAAGCAAAATGAACACTCAGGTTCTCACCCTCTGATGGGAATCAATGGCTTATTTACAAGTCACCGCACAGTGTTTTTTTATTTCATTTAGTTTAATAGCAGGCGATGCTCTGTGTAGGTTTGTGTCATGCCCATAGCAATATTCCAGCTTTATAATGGCGGCCTGTACATTATCGAATCTAGACCAGACAATCCATTGATTAATATTATGAACAAAAATTCACGCTATCGAGATACGAGAAAACACAATCAACCAAGTCACCAAGCCTGACCACCCGATCCGTACAGTCGCCTGTAACGACCAGCCAGGTTTGCTGGGGACCTATTCAAACCCCGTATCCTGCACAGGTGGTTTGTCCAAGGTCATCGTTGCTGTTGTTGTTGCTTTAAGTGTTTAAGAGGTCACCTTCTGCCTTAGCAATTTCGGCTGACCTGTCCCTCTTTGGGACTCATGTGTGTGAGTAGGGTACACATATCTATTGTGAGTTTTGGTATTCATAGAATATCTGTTTTTGTATTGATTTTATTTCTATTTTCGTATGTTGAATGAATTTCATTTTTATCTTTGGATGCTCTGTTTATATACGTTCGAGTAGCTGTCAATCTCTCAGAAATAGAGTTAATTTGGCCTTCGCCATTGGCTTTATGAGATCTACGAGAGACAGCGGATCTAACCGCAATTCTTGTTTTAGCCGAACCCGGGCTTTTGGTGACCGAGTCTGAGGTGTGAGATGGCAATTTCAACTTTCCTTTCATTTGAGTTTTTGTATGGCTTTTGGTGGATCTTGGGTTGAATTTTATATATCCATCTGCGGATCTTACTTGTGTCCCATTGGGCTTGCCATCTTCGGGCTATGGAGGCTTTGATTTTGCATTTTATCTCTAGTTTACTAAAGGGAATAGGCTGTATCTCCGCTTTGTCTAGAGCTAGCTGTTGTTGATAGAATTCTTGGATCCATCAGTGTATATATGGACCCAGCTGTCCCAGGTAGTTTGAATTTTAGTGACAGCTATTGATCGTAGTAGGGTTGGGTTTTCTTTTTGAGTGACTTCTGAAGTTAAATCAGTGTCAATTTTGGGAGTTTTTAAAGTCCAGGGAGGGTGTAACCCTTTGTAGTGACTTTCTGGTGGCTCTCAGGTTCGTTTTTCAATATCTCGTAACTGGTTGTATCAAGACCAGGTGCTGTGCCTTTTCTATGTTGTTTTGCATCATCAAACTCTGTCACAGTAAATGGTGTATTGTATACCAGGTGTTTTCTTTGCGCCTGTTTTGATATCTTAAGTATAAGTATTTTTTCCTGTTTGAATTCTTTGCTGCAATTTGTGTTGCTGCTGACAGATGAGAAGTGCTCAGCCAGAATGTTGCCCTCTTCATGACTGCATGTTCGTTGGCTAACTTGGGAATTTTTGTGGGTTTACGCTTGCCCTAGCTGATTGCGTGTATTTTGTTCCAGACTGTTTTTGCTTTTCTTTTTTCATTAAGAGATTTCCAGAAGGTCTGCCATGACTCTTTTTTAGAATCGTCTATGAGTTGTCTTACTTTTGTCCTGGCTGCCCTTTTGACCTATTTAGAGCTTTCTTTCTCACTCTCCTAGCTTTTGCTATTTCCCTGTTCCACCAATGTACCGGAGTTTGCTAGTTTTTGTCCTTTTTTTTATATTGATTTTTCACCTGCGACAAAAGGTCGTCATCGGTTAGTCACTACAAGTAGCGCACGATGTAATCTTAAGTGTAGGCCATTCTCTGGGTGTTCTTACAGGGATTAGAACAATATAAGGTTCTCAAAAGTGACAATGTTTGTATTCGGTATGTAACCCTTGCGCATCTTATAGATGTATTAACCTACTTGCGACTTTGATCATTCGAAATGTTGTATATTGTTATGTTAGTAGAAATCTAAATGGCTAATAAAACTCGTATCTTGTTCATATTGAGCAGGGTTTCATTTCCAGACAATCTAGTGATTGACATCATGAGCATCGATCCACGCAACTGGGACAAAATGACATGCATCAACCAAGTCAGCGAGGCTGACCACCCGATCCCGTTAGTCGCCTCTTACGACAAGCATAGACGCCTTTTACGGCAGGCATGGGTTGCTGAAGACCTATTCGAGCGGCCCAAAAGGCCATTCCTGCATTCACTATTGTGTTATTTCATATGATGTAGATTTGTTTTCATTTGTGTTTTACTGTGAATATTGAAAATTGAGAACACCTTAACTTTCCTGTCATTTCGATTCGGAATTATCCCCAGCAATGTTTAGTTTTGTATCACTACGTTTACAGATTTAACAAACATGTATATCAAGAACAATGTGTTTGTCGTGACCGTGTGAGGACCTGCATGACATACTAGTAATAGCCATGAAATGTGTGTATGTGTGTACGATAATTATCAGGAATACGTTTGAAAGAATATATCTGACATCTTGAGAGGAGAACACTGCGATGTATTGTACCTGATACCAGGGACCTAAATAAATATATTATGTTTCACATATATGTTTGTCGAGTCTCAGTTTTTGTCTCTCCACACAGGTGAGGTGAGGTGAAATGGGGTTTAACGTCGCGTCCAAGATGTGTGTGTGTGTGTGTGTGTGTGTGTGTGTGTGTGTGTGTGTGTGTATGTGTGGCTGCTTGTACTAGCCCGGACTGATGCCGAATTATAGTGCTAGCACACTGAGATATCATGCCGCAGTTTAACATGAATACCCCACTCAGACACAGTATACTGACTCGGGGCCGACCAGTCCATGTTTTAGCCCCTTAATGCCGAGCGCCAGACAGGGTAACAACAACTACCATCTTTTAACGTCTTTTGGTATGACGCGGCTGGGGATCGAACCCCGGACCTTCCGCTCTCCGGGCGGACGCTCTACCATTAGACCACGGAGGCGGTCCCTCTCCACACAGAGCACTGGACACCTGCAAAGTGTGTGAGAGACAGGTATCGATTATTCTTTGATATTACAGAATTTGATATCGAAAATGAAAGAACAAGGTGTTACACTGACGAGTTTAGAATCTAATCATGTTTAGGGATGTGTTTGAAAGCTAAACGTGTCTCCTTGAGATTCAGTGTAGGTAATTAAAAAGTGGCGGCTTTTTTCTATTCATTTTTTAGTGTCTTTTAGGAATATAAAAGTTTTGGAGTAACTTACAAGGGTCGGGGTCTATCGTAGTAATCAGACATACAGAAAACTACGGTTATAACGAACTCGAAGGGACCACTAATTTTAGTTCGTCATAACCGTAGTTCGTTATAATCATATATACAGCATTTATACAACAAATGGTCGGGACTAAGAAATAAGTTCGTTATATCCGTCAGTTCGTTATAAGCGTGTTCGTTATAAACGTAGTTTACTGTACTTTTATTGTTTGCTTCCATTATATGTATTTGAGAAATAGTATTAGTCATACAGCAACAACACATTTATAAACACAACATGTTTTTAAATACTCGGCAGGATGCCAATCTGCATCCTCTTGACGTGTCGTACTTCACGCTCCCACCGTGCTACGGAGGCTGTTGACGTCACAAATGGGTCACAATTATCTAAGCTTCGTTTATTTATAGTGTAGGATAATGCACACTGATATGCACTTTGTGGCACAGATGTTTAAACATGTTTAGATTATGGGGATGTTGTGTTTAGGCTGTGAGACGCTAGTTCATTTCATGAGTTCAGACCCTAAATGTGTTAAGACAGAACACACCAAATGTGTATTCCGTTTTGAATTTCAACACATTCCCAAAGATGTTTAGATATGTGTGTGTGTGGATGTGTGTGTTGCTTGTACTCGTTCGGTGAGGTGAGGTGAAATGGTTGGTTGGTTGTTTAACGCCGCACTCAGCAATATTCCAGCTGTATGACGGCGGTCTGTAAATAATCGAGTCTGGACCAGACAATCCAGTGATTAATATCATGAGCATCGATCCACGCAATTGGGATCGATGACATGCATCAACCAAGTCAGCGTTCCTGACCACCCGATCCCGTTAGTCGCCTTTTACGACAAGCATAGCATGTCTGATTTTTACAAATCAAGATCAGGGTGTCCTACAGGGTATTATTATCGCCAACGTTGTTTAATATCAAAATTTATAGTTAATCATGACTTTAAGTTTTACATGACACTGTTGATGGGTCATTCTTTGTAACATGTCAAGCTAAGAGTATGCACACGATTGGGAGACAGATGCATCTTTGTCTAAAATATATGACTGTCACGATGTTACGTTTTCTTAATCAGAAGCTGATTGTATGTCATGTCTGTCGTAAATATAAACGACATACGATGTGGCGAGTGCTCCCATTAAAGTAGCAAAGGAAACCAAATTCTTGTGAATCCATTTTGATCACCGGCTTACTTTCTTGCCACTTCATTTGCAGTTGTTACTAATTCCAAATGAGCAGGAGATCAATCAACCCTCCTTCACTTGTAAAGAACACCGTTCTAAACTTGGCCTCGCCTCAATCATCTTTGGCGGAGCCTGCACAAGCAACTCTCAACAACAAGATTCTACCTTGAAGGTCGAAGACACTGTCTTGGATCTGTCAGAATTTCTCCAATTAACAGGCTGTACATTGAGGTTGATGAGACGTCTCTTAAACATCACCACTTTAAACTATATTTACAGTATGCGACAAAGTTATATTCTTTAACGTAAAACCCAGCGCTTTTAAGCCTCTTTTTATAAAACTATCACAGTGATATGCCCTATATTACACTACTCACAACCTCGGCTAAATGAAGATGGAAAGGAAACCAGTAACCAGCTTATCTTCCCAACCATGGTTTTTGAAGGGTTCTCTTCCAAACCTTGGTTTCTGAAGGGTTCTCTTCCAAACCTTGGTTTTTGAAGGGTTCTCTTCCAAACCTAGGTTTTTGAAGGGTTCTCTTCCAATGCCTCCAAGAAAGCTGCTCATGTGATCTGCTTAGAGCCAGTATCTTGCTTATGTGTATGCCCCGTGCTTGTGGGTCTCACTCAGGTGTTGCCCATTAACATCTGAGACCTGCATCACTTCAGGTTTTCCTCTCACATTAATCTGACACGCCCTGATAAAACTGGAATACTGTAAATTGTGGCGTTAAACACAACTCCTGTCACCCTCAGTGTTGTGTGACATACATAAGCTTCACTAAGACATCAGTAGGCCATAAAATGTTATGCTATAATATCGTTGCAAATTAAAACCAGCGGGAAAAATAGAAAAATATCGCCAAGCTTTGAGATATTCCCACGAAGGATAGACAGATCAGCAGGGTTGTATCCTTGTAGATTCCTACCACATACCATCCGTATTAAAATATTTTCCAGAGCTTAATTGACAATCAGTTGATAAACTGTGCATATGTCTACACAGATGTTTAGGCACTGACAAGATTGAGATCCCGCTGTCTGAGTGCCGACACTGCTACAAGATGAGGTGACGTGAGGTGAAATGGGGTTTAACGTCGCGTCCAAGATTATTGCACTTATATAGCGACGTGCATGTACGTGTGTGTGTTTGTGTGGCTGCTTTTACTAGTCCGGACTGATGCCGATTTATAGTGCTAGCTCACTGAGATACCATGCCGCAGTTTAACATGAATACCCCACTCAGACACAGTGTACTGACTCCGAGCCGACCAGTCCTTGTTTTAGCCCCTTCATGCCGAGCGCCAGACAAGTACCATCTTTTCACGTCTTTTGGTAGAACTTATGTGTATAAACCCAGTGACGCTGTAGAAGTAGATAATTTCACCCGAGTAAACAGATTTTATCGACTCGAGGGTGAGTTTCTATTTATCATCCAAAATCATTGTTCTAACTTTTTCCGTTTGTAAACAGAAATAACCAGTGTTTTGAGTGTGAAATGTACAAGTAACCAGCTTCAGATATATTAGTGATGTCATTTGATTGTGACGATATAACAACAAATGACGTCACAATGGTCTGCAAATCACTGTGATGCGATTTCATGGTAGCGATATCTTCTCGTAGATATGGCTTGATCTCACCCAGTGGATGCCTAGTTTTGGATGATAAATCACTATAATGAAAGCCTCGGATTAAGCAGCGCTTGGACTGAGTGCTCAATGACTACCTCTAAGTAACATCATGATCTTTATCGTTTTACTATTTCTGTGAGAAGTAATTGATATTTAATGTTATTAAAATCAGTCACTTGTTGAAATATTTACACAACAGAAATATTTTTAATTTGAAAATGTTTATGATTTTCCACAGTGTCCGTGCTTACTATATATACTTACTAAAGGACATTTACTCAAAGCTGAAGATTCCCTAATCCCGGTGAATATCATTGTACGCTCCTGTCCGGATTATCGCGGGTTAGCTGTATAAGGTTTCATTCCGACCCAAGATATATTCATGACAGCCGAACTCGCTAACCACGGAAATATCCTACCTCAACTTCAAGGGGTCGGATATAAATACGTTAGCTCCTTTTGCATGAATCATTGAAAATGTTATAATGTAGGTTGCTTAATTAAATATTGACTTCGATTTCTAATACCAAAGATTACATTTGACATGTTTAATGAATGATTTTAAACGATAATGTTAAAGGTGCAAGAACAGTTTTTTATTGGAAATATTTCTCTAAATAAGGACTGCATTGTCTTCTCAAATCCCGATGAAAGAATATTCTGTCTATTCACCCACTTATTTTGAGATATCTGCTAGATAAATACAGATCGCGATGTGTATTTGATGCAATGTTGAAAGGCACAGAACTCCCGACACTCGGCGCAGTGATATCCCCGTCCCTGCCGAGAACTTGGATAATCTTGCAGGCTGCATTACGTCGCTTCTTAGGAAAACTGGTTCCGGGTTTCTTTGCGCTGCAACAGCTTTATAATATTTAGTTACAGATTCATTTCGAAATCTCCCCTAACGGATATACCGATACCTGTGCTGGGAGGTCATGCTTGCGTAACGCCCAACAACACCGTACAATGCAGGGTTATACATATCTTGGAATGTGTTTGTCCTTTCGAATATACCGCGTGTAACTAATTTGAAAACGTCTGTACCTTTAAGGCGTGCACAGTATCGCAAGAATGCATATCCATGTTTAAACCACCAACGGTCTATTGTATGTCAATATTAGAGCTTAAGGTGAATGAGCGTGAGTTATGAATTATTACTTAAGTCATATATTTGATATTGACTATCTGGATATTATACATGCAAAGGTTTATCTTTCTTCTAAGAACTAAGTTCAAGTTGGCACACATTTACATATTTCACACCGTACTGAGAAACGAGACTACATAAAGTCTCTTGTTGTTATATCGTTTACTTTTTTCCTAAAATAAAATAACATCAAACTATAAAAAAAACTATTAAAAAACATTTCTTAAACTGATCCCTTGAAATTATTGTCGAGCTTGTGAAATGAGGATGAAATTAAAGAAAAATGTTGTAGAACCGAAAGCTAGATGGTTACAGTAAACTACGGTTATAACGAACTCGAGGGGACAACTAATTTTAGTTCGTAATAACCGTACTTCGTTATAAGCATACATACAGCATATAACAAATGGTCGGGACTAAAAACTAAGTTCGTTTTATCCGTTAGTTTGTTATAAGCGTGTTCGTTATAAACGTAGTTTACTGTAATTACCGAATAAAGTCTACCTACTCGGTGGGAAGAAATAAATATTTTTCTCACAATAGCAAATGTTTCATATTTGTGACAGTATAGGACTGCAGAAGCATAAACAAAGTAACGAGAACGAATTACCCTACCCGTGGGTACAGTACGGCAAACTAGAATTGCACGAAGCGTTCGTAATATGAAATATTTCTTTGTGATGTTGGGGAGGCAAACTGCTCTCACAAAGTGACTGTTGACTGTCTGCTTGAAGTGTTTAGCATGTTACTGACATCCCACGGCGACATGTATTGAACAGTAGCGTCTACAACATGCGCTACATAGAGCTAACTCGCAACAATGACTGGCCCATTTGGCTTCAGGTGCTGCAGGGTTGTGTCCCTTAGTCATTTCATGATCACTCATCGTGGGTTCAAATCCTAGATTCGTCGCAATTACTATCCTCGCCTGTGTACACCATATCCACGAGTCTACGCAACACTATATATACCATGTGATGTTTACAACCACAAATATAGGTATGATATATTGCATACATAAACCAGTGAGTGGGTTAGGTTTAACGCCACTGTTAACAATATTCCTGTTATATCACGGCGTGTCAGCTTAATGTGGGAGGAAAGCCCGAAGTGATGCAGGTCTTAGACGTTTACCACTTTGGCGAACCCACGAGCACGGGTATGTTTCTGACAAACCTAGACACATAATCGGGGCGAACCGGGATTCGAACCCACGATTATGTGTTTCTGGCGCGCCCAAGGGACGCAACTCTGCACAGCGAGACCCATGCCCCATATATATAAGTAGTGATACACTAAATGTAAACTGAATCGGCTAACAAGGAAACTCACAAACTAAACACAACCAAGTAAATTACAATGTCTCGCGGGTGATGCTACTTTGATGGGGGAGTACTGGTAAAATTCAATCTCCACATTTTTTTTGTCTTTTAAAAATTTGAAAAACACTGATATTGCCAAAGATAAATATACAAAATACAAAACATGTAAAACGTCCACATTTGAAAAATACGAAACTATATATTAAAGTGAACCATTCCGACACATGCCGAAGATTACGGAAAGACCCGATTAGAACGGCTCATCACTGCGAGCGCTAGCTGGTCTGCACGTTGACGACTCAGAAACAGACACCGATAGGTACTTTTCACGTGATTTGAAGCCCAGCTTATGAATAGGAGCTACACAACACAGTGAATACCACGTGTATAGTGTTTCTTTATGACTTCTGATCGACATTAAGCGCCAAGCTTGATGTAACCGAGAAAGCTGTACGACATCAGCAAACAGACAAGGAAGTAGCGACAACCACAGCCACAGTTTGACATTGAGAATAAGTGCCCGCTGACCCTAAAACGAAATAACAATCGCTACTTCATCTATTTCTGGACAAGTGCTTGATATACGACATTCAAGTAATCATACACACGGATCTACATATACATTTGGCAGACTTCAGCCTTTTTAGTAAGATTCACCAGTTTCTAGGAATTGTATTATTTCCACGATGGGGACACTTTTCTCGAAGATAGGGGATACGATGGAAGTCTTTACCACCAGGCTGCGTTTCACGGACAAGCATCTCCGGGGTCATTGCAATACCCATATTGCGAACGGTTCAAGTGTTAAGATCTTCGCAAATGTGACTGACCATAAGGTCGAACACATCGAACCAGCTGTGCCTGACGAAACTGTGAACACTATCAATTCAAGCGTGTCAACGAATGGTGCACTTACCTTAGACGACCTGCAGCGGGATGGCTACGCTGTTATATCACCCGGGAAGTTCCTGGCGTTCCCATCAGAGAACCCTCATGTGTCTATATTTACAGAGGGGGGTCGAGGTGTTTGTAAGAACTACCACATTCCCCGTGATATATCTGTCATCGTCACGGCTGACGAGACAGTCACAGTGACCAGATACGGTAGATTGTGGGTGGATTTAGATGGTGTGTGTCATCTGCCATATCAACACACAGACGGATCAGTTTGAGATGGGAGCCTGTGGACATTTACATATACTCCTCTGATGCCTCCTGTAGACTTTAGATCTAACATCATTACAGAAAATGCTTTGTTGAGTGCGACTTGCCGTATCAGAATGGAAATGATGATGGCTGAACACCCATGCTGTGTAATAAAGCTTATGTTTTATGTTAATATTTTTTCAGCTTGTGTGATTACATGGTGATGCATACAGCATATGTAAATGTATTTGTCTGGGGAAAGATAAATATAGGTTTTTTTGAATGGTCAGTCAAAGATGGATTCGTACAAATCTATAAGCCGAGCTACAGTGACATTGTTTGTTTTTCATAATTGTATCATAATCTACCAGGTGAGCTACAATGACGTTATTTGGTTTTCATATTTGTATCAAAATGTACCAGGTGAACTACAGTGACGTTAGTTGGTTTTCATAATTGTATCCAAATCTACAAGGTGAGCTACAATGACGTTATTTGGTTTTCATAATTGTATCAAAATGTACCAGGTGAACTACTATGAAGTAATTTGGTTTTCATAATTGTATCCAAATGTACCAGGTGAACTACAATAACGTTATTTGGTTTTCATAATTGTATCCAAATGTACCAGGTGAACTACAATGACGTTATTTGGTTTTCATAATTGTATCCAAAATCTACCAGGTGAAGTACAATGACGTTATTTGGTTTTCATAATTGTATCAAAATCTACCAGGTGAACTACAATGACGTTATTTGGTTTTCATAATTGTATCAAAATCTACCTGGTCACGTCTGCCGAGACAATGACAGTGACCAGATACGGTAGTATGTGGGTGGACACTGTGCACTACCTAGTAGCTAAACCATAAAAATTTTTTTAAAAAAATAAGAAAAAAAAATGTCGATGCTTGATTGTTTGTTTCTATTTTGCATTAAAGTTTGTCGATACAAATGTCGTTGTGTATGTTTGTATTTGCATGTATTATTAGAATAATTATGTCCGGAAACAGGCATCCTTTCAAATGTGGCGGAAAGATAAATGTCCTCGAAAAAAAGGAAATCTGTCAGTGGAAACGTCAAGTGTTCAGTTTCTATTACCTCGTGTGTATAAACAGATGCACAGTGTTATAAGGTGGTCTTGCTGTATGAGTGAGTGAGTGAGTATAGTTTTACGCCGCTTTTAGCAATATTCCAGCAATATCACGGGGACACAACAAATGGGCTTCACACATTGTACCCATGTCGGGTCTTGCTGTATGATGACGCAAGAGACACAATAAAACATCACTTCCATACAATTAATCTTAAAGTACATATTTCCGCGCCAGCGAGAAGATATCCTAACAAATTAGGATCAGTTATTTACGGTGGCCCATAAGGGACATGGAGTTTGTTTTTCAATATTTTGTTATTTCACTTACTGTTGTCATAACCTTTTCCAAATTAACACGATTTGTCATACAAATATGTGATAAATCATGTATAAAGAAGATACTGAATCCCTGGAAAGTGAAGCGAAAATGTCAAAAACTAAAATGAAAATGTCAAAAACCAAAGCGAAACTGTCAAAAATTAAAATGAAAAAACAGAAAACTTTCCACCGCGGTGGAAATAGTTTTCACCGTGGTAGAAATATTATCACCGCGGTGGAAATAGTTTTCTGTATTTTCATTTTAGTTTTTGACATTTTCGCTTTGGTTTTTGACATTTTCGTTTTGTGTTTTTGACATTTTCATTTTAGTTTTTGACATTTTCGTTTCGTTTTTCAGCGATTCAATATCTTCTTTAAACATGATTTATCACATATTTGTAAGACAAATTGTGTTAATTTGCAACAGGTTACGATAAATGTAACTGAAATATCAAAATATGGAAAAACAGACTCCATGTCCCTTATGGGCCACCGTACTACTACTACTATTTCCACCGCGGTGATAATATTTCAACCGCGGTGAAAACTATTTCCACCTTCTAGGATCCCAGAGTTACGTCCTATTTTGATGTAAACACAGCGTTAACTGTATGTAATATTTCCTGTACTTGACGCTTTCGGTTTTGACGTTTGTCGATGTGCAGAGCAGAAAAGTCCACAACCACTGATTCAAGTGGCGGTGATCTTTATGTTTGGAGGTGGGCGGGTGGGCGGGAGGGAGGGATCTAAATGATTTTTTTACGTAAAAATACGGATATTTATTGTTATGGCTGCATGTCTGGTATCTGTAACCTTCTTGAAAGATGATGACGGTACCCGGACGCACGTAAAATCGAAATGTCCTACAGTATATGTACCGACTTCGTCATCACAGAACGACAGCTGCAACTAACTGGGACTCTGTTTTGAACGATGACTCCGGGTGCCAGGATGAACAATTAAATGCCCCACAAGGAAACATGTCAACTTGCACATTACATCCTCATCAAGAGAGGCCATTCCCGAGGAAAGCATGACTCCTTCATTCATCATGTCACAAGGTCGAGACTTAGTTCTATATTATTAATTTTATACATGTAGTTATATTGATATCATCCCTTGTCCAAGTCAGCAAGCCTTACGACCAGCATAGGTTGCTGGGGCCCAGTTCTAACCCGGTATCCCCGCGGGGTTGTGCGTCTAAACTTGCCAGGGGTCTGACGAGTTGCCATCGGTCATTACCAAAGTATGTAACAAACACATATATCTTGTTCCTGAAAGGGATCTTAGTGCTACGATTATCGTAAACCTGTATGTATGGGACTTACAATCATCTTAGTGCTAAGATCGCTTTGTGGAACAGAGCTCTGGTATCATCACTATTTGAGAGTCAGTCACAAACAGATGCTCATTATAAGTCAGAATATTCCAATGGATTCTGGGGCACGGGTGGCCCAGTCGTCTAAGGCGCCGCGATTCGCTGTGCAGAGTTGCGTCCCTTTGGCACGCCAGAAACCTATGATTGTGGGTTCAAATCCCGGTTCGCCCAAATTATGTTTCTAGGTTTGTCAGCACCATACCCGTGCTCGTGGGTTTCACCGAAGTGGTAAACGTCTGAGACCTGCATCACTTCGGGCTTTCCTCCCACATTAAGCTGACACGCCGCGATATAACTGGAATACTGTTAAAAGCGGCGTTAAACCCAACTCACTCACTCACTCACTCCAATGGATTCTGCTTTTAGCAGAGACTTGTTATGATCATGGAAATGGTTTTTTTCCCAAAATGTATGCAAATATACCAACAGATGGTTTTAAAGAGCTATATTATGGGGTACGTATTCAACCGGGTGGTGGATATTTGATGTGCCATTGTGTTCTTCCTAAGGTACGGTTGGTTCCAATTTCGTAAACAGCACTTACCGTTTCGGTGTTATACCCAATGTTGCAATCGTTACAATTAACGGGATCTTGGCAAGATTGTCTGATGGCACAATAGAACATGTTTCGACGTCTCCACAAAACCCGTGAAGCACCGGAGTAGAATAGGTCTTCAGCAACCCATGCTTGCCGCAAAAGGCGACTATGCTTGTCGTAAGAGGCGACTAACGGGATCGGGTGGTCAGGCTTGCTGACTTGGTTGATGCATGTCATCGAATCCCAATTGAGTGGGTCGATGCTCAGGATATCAATCACTGGATTGTCTGGTCCAGACTCGATTATTTACAGACCGCCGTCATATTGCTGGAATATTGCTGTGTGGCGTTAAACAAGAAACAAACAAAACATATCCACAAGCTATGTTCAATGATTTCTTCCCAGTGTGTGGTAGATCAAATTTTAATCGGGGCGGTCGGGTAGCCTAGTGGCTAAAGGGTTCGTTCGTCACGCCGAAGACCCGGGTTCGATTCCATGGGTACAATGTGTGAAGTCCATTTCTGGCGTCCCCCGCCGTGATATTGCTGGAATGTTGCTAAAAGCGGCGTAAAACCATACTCACTCACTCTCATTTTAATTAAAACAATACAACGAATAATAAATTCATTTATCCTATGTGTTTCAAAGGTCAAAAGAAGTATATTGTACAAAAGGCTTCCGGCCCATATACAAGTCCTGATAAATATATTTCTGATTGAAGTTAAGTCTTGAAAGTTTTGTAATATTCATAACGTGAACTATTCTCTGAAGTGGAATGCCATTCTTGGTAGAACATTCATGTATTTATAGACCGATTTCGGAATTCATAAGGAAACATATTTCCATTTCCAACTGACTGACATAGTCATATAAAACCAAAACCATGAGAAAAGAAAAGACTTGTTGTATGCGATGTCCAAGTATTCTTTCCAATGTTGTGTAAATGTAGAAGCATGTTATAAGCTAATTTAATCAGACGTTGTTCATGCATATGAAGGATTTTAAACCAGCATTTTTTATCTAGTGTGAGAGTTAATAGATAATGTGTATCTACCACATTCACCATAAACCATAAAATTTGGTTTAGAAGATCCGACTAATACGTGAACCTTCTCTAAACTGTCATAACATTAAAATCCAATACTTCAGAACAATACGATAAAATTGGTTGTATCTTGGTATTAATAAACTTAAAGAAGATATGAGGTGACATCGTTTCAACTTTATGAGCAATAGCCATTACACTTATTAAAGCTTACTTTGCACCCAAGGACAAGTCAAGGGCTTTTTTTGTTTCAATTCTTTGTGTATGAAAACCAGATTCCTAAATGTGAATAGTGATTACTATATTGACCAACTGACCATCGAATGACCATCTTTCTTTGGACGCTATTGGATCACCTTTTCTAAAGATCACAATTTTAGTTTTTTCCATATTTACTGATAATTTCCTTCTTTCGTGTACTTCATTTACTTAAAATATTGAATTGCCTTTGTAGACCAACAACAGTATCTGACACTAAAATGACATCGTCTGCGAAAAGTAGCATTAATATTTCTATCAAAATTGGAAAATTTGGATACCATGTTTACCATTGGCAGCTATTTCGTAATAAAATTCATTAATGAAAAATGAAAATAAGATCGGACTCAAAATACAGCATTGTCTTAGGCCCAAAAGAAAATTTTTAAAATGTGTTACACCATCCCCACAACGAACACATGATCTCACATAAGAATACATTGATTTTAGAATATTAAACATTTTCCAACGTAAACCAGCTTCTTGTAGACATGTCCATAGCTTAAAGCGAATCAAAAGCCTTTTTAAATTTCTTCATACTTCATACAATTTATACTTACGCCGTGACAAGGATTTTTGAATAATTGCATAAAGTGTAAATATATGATCTGAGGTAGAATAACATTTCTGAAGCCAGCTTGAAATTCAGGAATCGTATCACGCATGTTCGCCCATTTAGAAATTCTATTGTTTAATATTGTAGTAAATACTTTTCCTGAAATGCGCATTAATGAAATACCTCTATAGTTATCCGGGTCACTCCTGTCTCCTTTTTTATGCAGGGGGATTATTATAGAACATGGTCAATTGCTGGGGAAAACTCCATTTTCAAATAACTTATTGACACATTTGCAAAGAAAAGGCATAACTTCAAATGAAGAATACTACAAAATTTTGATAACTACATCATCAGGACCAGCTGCTTTAAGTTTTGCTTACTGTTTACTGTTTCTGGCAGTACAGCTGCATCCCAAAAGTTTGTTCACTTCACTTTCTTAAAGTTAAGTACTGTGTTTTGATACCTTACATTATTTTATTTTCCAATCTATTGGTTTTTTTAGATATGCATACTAACCTTATATGCAAATGTTCCAAACTCAACCGAAATTTGCCAACTTTACATGTATATTTAGTTTTGTATCCACATTCCAATGTGTCACCTATCAGACGTCAGAAGTACGGAGAAGACTGTTTGCAGCATCAAAGGGTAAGTTAACATCTATTCTATTCAGTAATCTTTATAGCTAACCTTTGGCCTCTAATAATGTCTCTGAGAAAATGATTTTGAGAAAAATGTTAACTGTAAATGCAGTTGAATTGGTTTTTCGATACAATCAAAATAATATCTGCCAAAATCAATGTTCTAGAGATAAGACTCTGCAAATAATTTCAACTTCTGGTTAATTATGTTATAATTTATTTGATTTAATTTGTAATGCAGGATGGCAGCGAGAAAGAGTCGTAACCTGACTTTAGATGAGAGGGGGCAAATTGTAACCATGAGAGATTTGGGGTTTCCATGGAAGACTGTGAAAAGAAGAATGAGAAGAGAATACGAATGTAGGGTGTCAATTAGAGGAATGATTAAACTCTATCAAAAGTACAAGACAACAGGCAGCGTTAACGACCGTGTAAGATCTGGCAGACCGAAATGTACTTCTGTACGAGAAGACAGAATAATCCGCAAAGCATGTCTAAGAGATAGGTATGCAACGCTCGACATTCTTCATGGAAAATTAAAGCAATCACTGGGTAGAACAATCAGTAGGATGACAATCTCAAGACGACTTATGCTCTTTGGTCTAAAATGCTATGTGCCTTGCCGTAAACCCCTCTTGAAAAAACGTCAACGTAAAAACAGATTTGTATGGGCAAAACAGGTTCGACGTTTTGGTCTGCCACATTGGAAGAAGGTGTTATTTTCAGATGAATCCATCTTCAGGTGTTTCAGTAATCGCAGACGTATGAAGGTTAGAAGATTTATTCATGAAAGATTCAGTAAACAATGTGTTCAGTCCACCGTCAAACACCCACCCCCGGTTCATGTTTGGGGGGTTATTTCACAAAATGGTCCAGGAATCCTCGAGAAAGTCCCCGGGACATTGAATAGTGAAACTACATTATCAATGATATTGTAGAACATGGCAACTGTCTCATGTTTCCAGACAAGGGCTTCATATTTCAAAATGACAACGCTCCAGCACACAATTCAAGATCTACCCAACATTTCCTGGCAAGAAAGGGAGTACAAGTATTACCATGGCCTGGGAACTCCCCAGACATGAATCCTATTGAAAATACCTGGGACTTGATCGGAAAACGTGTTGCCAAGGACATGCCAACATCGAGTGAGGAGCTCTGGAAGTCCGTCCAAAAACATTGGTTTTCTTTGCTAAAAGAGGTGTTCCAACGGTTATACCGATCCATGACCCAGAGAGTGAATGCAGTCGTCACTGCTAAAGGTGGACACACTCATTATTGAACGTACTTTCAGAATAAAATGATCAAATGATAAAAATGTTTGTTGTTTTCTCTGTATTTCACTCCAAAGTTGGTTGATTACAATGTCTTACTGAGGTGACCAAACTTTTGGGATGGAGCTGTATATGTTTTTTGTAATTTCTTACTATAAGTTATATTTTGTTTCTATTTCCATTTAAGTGTCATTGCCCGGCGATTTGGAGATCCCATTACTGCAAATTTCATGGTCATGAAATGCACTTCATGTTTTCATACCTTTGGCTTTGCGTAGAGTAAATCCGTATGTGAAAAATTTTACGTGGGTGTCAGAGAGTCTCAACATGGTGCGTTGTCGAATTAGTCTATTGAATTGATATTGCAAAGAGTTTAAAGTGCCATAACTTTTTAAAATAAAATTGTATGCAAAACATGTCATCGAGTGTATTTGTGTTCAGTAACGTGTCAACAGGTGGTTTGTGGAAATACGGTTCTACAATAACTAGTTGTTACTCTGATAACATCCTTTTAGGTTAGTAGGGACCTATTCTAACCCAGAGTCCCCGCGGAGGCTCAGACGTTCAGATGACTGGACAAACACTTGCTGAATTGGAGTGCTTCCCTTATGATTTAGTACACCGACGTATGCTAAAACAAAATTTATTACTTACAATGCTTGACAAAGAGGTCAGAGCTGATAAGAGCTGCATTACTCAACAGCTGCATGACACATGGGAAGCGCAGTTATCGCACTGGTTCCAGTTCAACATTCTCAAATGTACTCAGCTTCTTTCGAGGAAATTCAACAATAACGCTTGGCAATTAGCATTTGTGTGAGTTACCGCATTATGAGAACCTAACTGACTTTCACAACGCTACGGTGTAGGACTTTATCACAGGACCTGATATACTGGACTGATTGAAGAGGGATTGACAAACATGTTTGTGCACAACGTCATAGTGTAGGACCTCATCACAGGACCTGATATACTGGACTGGTTGAAGAGGGATTGACAAACATGTTTGTGCACAACGTCATAGTGTAGGACCTCATCACAGGACCTGATATACTGGACTGGTTGAAGAGGGATTGACAAACATGTTTGTGCACAACGTCATAGTGTAGGACCTCATCACAGGACCTGATATACTGGACTGGTTGAAGAGGGATTGACAAACATGTTTGTGCACAACGTCATAGTGTAGGACCTCATCACAGGACCTGATATACTGGACTGGTTGAAGAGGGATTGACTTACATGTTTGTGCACAACGTGATTGTGTAGGAGCTTATCACAGGACCTGATATACTGGACTGGTTGAAGAGAGATTGACATACATGTTTGTGCACAACGTCATTGTGTAGGACCTTATCACAGGACCTGATATACTGGACTGGTTGAAGAGGGATTGACAAACATGTTTGTGCACAACGTCATTTTGTAGGACCTTATCACAGGACCTGACTGATAAACTCGACTGGTTGAAGTGAGCTTCATAAACACGAAAGTCAGAAGTATGTATTATTTTATGACCATCCTCTTTGGGAAGATTGTCGACTTTTTAACTGCCACCTGGCATTTGATAAGGCACGGCGAGATCCCTTACACGGCAGTGCACCTTAGATATACGTTTAACACCCACATTGCAAATGCTACCAATTCTACGATCCTTGCGAATGTCACCGACCACAGGATCGATCAAGCTAGAACAACTGTAACCAACGAAAACGTGAGTGTGTTAACCAACGCTCATAATTGTAACGTGACGAATAATAATGTTTCACCTGACGCCCTTCTGTGTGAAGGCTATGCACGTATTCCTTCTGGGAGATACCTGGCCTTCCCCTCCAGTGAACCCCACGTTCACATTTGGACAGAAGAGGGGGGTTTTGTGTGTAAAAACTTCAGAGTTCGATATGACGTTTCTGTAATCGTAGTAGATCTCCAGGACGTCCGAATTGCCAAATATGGCGAGGTGTGGCTGGATACACAGGGAAACGATTGGAGACCAGGCTATAATCGTGAACCTAGACTACATGTACCTCCTGTATCATTGACGTCTTCGAGACAGTTGGACAGGAAAGCAAAATGAACACTCAGGTTCTCACCCTCTGGTGGGAATCAATGGCTTATTTACAAGTCACCGCACAGTGTTTTTTTATTTCATTTAGTTTAATAGCAGGCGATGCTCTGTGTAGGTTTGTGTCATGCCCATAGCAATATTCCAGCTTTATAATGGCGGCCTGTACATTATCGAATGTAGACCAGACAATCCAATTGATTAATATTATGAACAAAAATTCACGCTATCGAGATACGAGAAAACACAATCAAACAAGTCACCAAGCCTGACCACCCGATCCGTACAGTCGCCCGTAACCACCAGCAAGGTTTGCTGGGGACCTATTCAAACCCGTATCCTGCACAGGTGGTTTGTCCAAGGTCATCGTTGCTGTTGTTGTTGCTTTAAGTGTTTAAGAGGTCGCCTTCTGCCTTAGCAATTTCGGCTTACCTGTCCCTCTTTGGGACTCGTATGTGTGAGTAAAGTACAAATATCTATTGCCAGTTTTGGTATTCATAGAATATCTGTTTTTGTATTGATATGATTTCTATTTTCGTATATTGATATAATTTCATTTTTATCTTTGGCTGCTCTGTTTATATACGTTCGCTGTCAATCTCTCAGAAATAGAGTTAATTTGGCCTTTGCCATTGGCTTTAGGAGATCTACGACAGACAGCGGATCTAACCGCAATTCTTGTTTTAGCCGAACCCGGGCTTTTGTGACCGAGTCTGAGGTGTGAGATGGCAATTTCAACTTTCATTTCATTTGAGTTTGTGTATAGCTTTTGGTGGATCTTGGGTTGAATTTTATATATCCATCTGCGGATCTTACTTGTGTCCCACTGGGCTTGCCATCTTCGGGCTATGGAGGCTTTGATTTTGCATTTTATCTCTAGTTTACTAAAGGGAATAGGCTGTATCTCCGCTTTGTCTAGAGCTAGCTGTTGTTGATAGAATTCTTGGATCCATCAGTGTATATATGGACCCAGCTGTCCCAGGTAGTTTGAATTTGAGTGACAGCTATTGATCGTAGTAGGGTTGGGTTTTCTTTTTTAGTGACTTCTGAAGTTAAAGCAGTGTCAACTTTGGGAGTTTTTAAAGTCCAGGGAGGGTGTAACCCTTTGTAGTGACTTTCTGGTGGCTCTCAGGTAAGTTTTTCAACATCTCGTAACTGGTTCTATCAAGACCAGGTGCTGTGGCTTTTCTATGTTGTATTGTATCATCAAATTCGTCACAGTAAATGGTATATTGTATACCAGGTGTTTGCGTCTGTTTTAATATCTTAAGCATAGGCATTTTTTCCTGTTTGAATTCTTTGCTGCAATTTTTGTTGCTGCTGACAGATGAGAAGTGCTCAGCCAGAATGTAGGCCTTTTCTGTTGACTGTATGTTCGTTGGCTAGCTTTGGAATGTTTCTGGGTTTACGCTTACCCCAGCTGATTGCGTGTATTTTGTTCCAGACTGTTTTTGCTTTTGTTTTTTCATTAAGAGATTTCCAGAAGGTCTGCCATGATTCTTTTTTAGAATCGTCTATGAGTTGTCTTACTTTTGTCCTGGCTGCTCGGACTTGGGCGAAGGCTGATTTATCCCTTTTTGACCTATTTAGAGCTTTCTTTCTCACTCTCCTAGCTTTTGCTATTTCCCTGTTCCACCAATGTACCGGAGTTTGCTAGTTTTTGTCCTTTTTTTATATTGATTTTTCACCTGCGACAAAAGGTCGTCATCGGTTAGTCACTACAAGTAGCGCACGATGTAATCTTAAGTGTAGGCCATTCTCTGGGTGTTCTTACAGGGATTAGAACAATATAAGGTTCTCAAAAGTGACAATGTTTGTATTCGGTATGTAACCCTTGCGCATCTTATAGATGTATTAACCTACTTGCGACTTTGATCACTCGAAATGTTGTATATTGTTATGTTAGTAGAAATCTAAATGGCTAATAAAACTGGTATCTTGTTCATATTAAGCAGGGTTTGATTTCCAGACAATCTAGTGATTGACATCATGAGCATCGATCCACGCAACTGGGACAAAATGACATGCATCAACCAAGTCAGCGAGGCTGACCACCCGATCCCGTTAGTCGCCTCTTACGAACAGCATAGACGCCTTTTACGGCAGGCATGGGTTGCTGAAGACCTATTCGAGCGGCCCAAAAGGCCAGTCCTGCATGCATTATTGTGTTATTTCATATGATGTAGATTTGTGTTCATTTGTGTTTTACTGTGAATATTGAAAATTGAGAACACCTTAACTTTCCTGTCATTTCGATTCGGAATTATCCCCAGCAATGTTTAGTTTTGTATCATTTCGTTTACAGATTTAACAAACATTTATAACAAGAAACAATGTGTTTGTCGTGACCGTGAGAGGACCTGCATGACATACTAGTGAAATGGGGTTTAACGTCGCGTCCAAGATGTGTGTGTGTGTGTGTGTGTGTGTGTGTGTGTGTTGTGTGTGTGTGTGTGTGTGTGTGTGTGTGGCTGCTTGTACTAGTCCGGACTGATGCCGAATTATAGTGCTAGCACACTGAGATACCATGCCGCAGTTTAACATGAATACCCCACTCAGACACAGTATACTGACTCGGGGCCGACCAGTCCTTGTTTTAGCCCCTTAATGCCGAGCGTCAGACAGGGTAACAACAACTACCATCTTTTAACGTCTTTTGGTATGACGCGCCTGGGGATCGAACCCCGGACCTTCCGCTCTCCGGGTGGACGCTCTACCATTAGACCACGGAGGCGGTCCCTCTCCACACAGAGCACTGAACACCTGCAACCTGTGTGAGAGACAGGTATCGATTATTCTTTGATATGACAGAATTTGATATCGAAAATGAAAGAACAAGGTGTTACACTGACGAGTTTAGAATCTAATCATGTTTAGGGATGTGTTTGAAAGCTAAACGTGTCTCCTTGAGATTCAGTGTAGGTAATTAAAAAGTGGCGGGTTTTTTCTATTCATTTCTTAGTGTCTTTTTGGAATATAGAAGTTTTGGAGTAACTTACAAGCGTCGGGGTCTATCGTAGTAATCAGACATACAGATAACTATGGTTATAACGAACTCGAAGTGACTACTAATTTTAGTTCGTCATAACCGTAGTTCGTTATAATCATATATACAGCATTTATACAACAAATGGTCGGGACTAAGAAATAAATTCGTTATATCCGTCAGTTCGTTATAAGCGTGTTCGTTATAAACGTAGTTTACTGTACTTGTATTGTTTGCTTCCATTATATGTATTTGAGAAATAGTATTAGTCATACAGCAACAACACATTTATAAACACAACATTTTTTTTAACTCGGCAGGATGCTAATCTGCATCCTCTTGACGTGTCGTCCTTCACGCGCCCACCGTGCTACGGAGGCTGTTGACGTCACAAATGAGTCACAATTATCTGAGCTTCGTTTATTTGTAGTGTAGGATAATGCACACTGATATGCCCTTTGTGGCACAGATGTTTAAACATGTTTAGATTATGGGGATGTTGTGTTTAGGCTGTGAGACGCTAGTTCATTTCATGAGTTCAGACCCTAAATGTGTTAAGACAGAACACACCAAATGTGTATTCCGTTTTGAATTTCAACACATTCCCAAAGATGTTTAGATATGTGTGTGTGTGGGTGTGTGTGTTGCTTGTACTCGTTCGGTGAGGTGAGGTGAAATGGTTGGTTGGTTGTTTAACGCCGCACTCAGCAATATTCCAGCTATATGACGGCGGTCTGTAAATAATCGAGTCTGGACCAGACAATCCAGTGATTAATATCATGAGCATCGATCCACGCAATTGGGATCGATGACATGCATCAACCAAGTCAGCGTTCCTGACCACCCGATCCCGTTAGTCGCCTTTTACGACAAGCATAGTCACCTTTTACGGCAAGCATGGGTTGCTGAAGACCTTTTCTACCCCGGAATCTTCACGGGTCAACCTACTCAAAGAATGACCTTTGTGGAAGTGACCATTTCCTAACTTTCAACTGTAAATCCATCTGATATTCCACCTTCAACAAGATTCCAATTATAGGCCAATATCGCGTACTATAGCTTTGTTTGTAAGACCGTGGAAACCATCATCAATAACAGATTATTGTGGTACTTAGAAAAAATATTCTTCTTTTAAATATTCTATGTAGTTTTAGAAAAATAGAATTTGGCCAGATTGGAAACATTAACAAATGCTATCAACAATAACAACACTCTGTATTTATTTTTCGATTTAGAAAAAAGGCGTATGATACGACATGGAAATATAGAATGTTCAAGATGTTCATGAGATGGGATTAAGAGGCCGTTTTCCTCATTGTACATCAGTTTTTAACATATAGACAACTCAAGGTTCGTGTTGTTTCTACCGTGTCTGATTTTTACAAATCAAGATCAGGGTGTCCTACAGTGTATTATTATCGCCAACGTTGTTTAATATCAAAATTTATAGTTAATCATGACTTTAAGTTTTACATGACTCTGTTGATGGGTCATTCTTTGTAACATGTCAAGCTAAGAGTATGCACACGATTGGGAGACAGATGCATCTTTGTCTAAAATATATGACTGTCACGATGTTACGTTTTCTTAATCAGAAGCTGATTGTATGTCATGTCTGTCGTAAATATAAACGACATACGATGTGGCGAGTACTCCCATTAAAGTAGCAAAGGAAACCAAATTCTTGTGAATCCATTTTGATCACCGTCTTACTTTCTTGCCACTTCATTTGCAGTTGTTTCTAATTCCAAATAAGCAGGAGATCAATCAACCCTCCTTCACTTGTAAAGAACACCGTTCTAAACTTGGCCTCGCCTCAATCATCTTTGGCGGAGCCTGCACAAGCAACTCTCAACAACCAGATTCTACCTTGAAGGTCGAAGACACTGTCTTGGATCTGTCAGAATTTCTCCAATTAACAGGCTGTACATTGAGGTTGATGAGACGTCTCTTAAACATCACCACTTTAAACTATATTTACAGTATGCGACAAAGTTCTATTCTTTAACGTAAAACCCAGCGCTTTTAAGCCTCTTTTTATAAAACTATCACAGTGATATGCCCTATATTACACTACTCACAACCTCGGCTAAATGAAGATGGAAAGGAAACCAGTAACCAGCTTATCTTCCCAACCATGGTTTTTGAAGGGTTCTCTTCCCAACCATGGTTTTTGAAGGGTTCTCTTCCAAACCTTGGTTTTTGAAGGGTTCTCTTCCAAACCTTGGTTTTTGAAGGGTTCTCTTCCAAACCTTGGTTTTTGAAGGGTTCTCTTCCAAACCATGGTTTTTGAAGGGTTCTCTTCCAAACCTTGGTTTTTGAAGGGTTCTCTTCCAAACCTTGGTTTTTGAAGGGTTCTCTTCCAAACCTTGGTTTTTGAAGGGTTCTCTTCCAAACCTAGGTTTTTGAAGGGTTCTCTTCCAAACCTTGGTTTTTGAAGGGTTCTCTTCCAATGCCTCCAAGAGAGCTGCTCATGTGATCTGCTTAGAGCCAGTATCTTGCTTATGTGTATGCCCCGTGCTTGTGGGTCTCACTCAGGTGTTGCCCATTAACATCTGAGACCTGCATCACTTCAGGTATTCCTCTCACATTAATCTGACACGCCGTGATAAAACTGGAATACTGTAAATTGTGGCGTTAAACACAACTCCTGTCACCCTCAGTGTTGTGTGACATACATAAGCTTCACTAAGACATCAGTAGGCCATAAAATGTTATGCTATAATATCGTTGCAAATTAAAACCAGCGGGAAAAATAGAAAAATATCGCCAAGCTTTGAGATATTCCCACGAAGGATAGACAGATCAGCAGGGTTGTATCCTTGTAGATTCCTACCACATACCATCCGTATTAAAATATTTTCCAGAGCTTAATTGACAATCAGTTGATAAACTGTGCATATGTCTACACAGATGTTTAGGCACTGACAAGATTGAGATCCCGCTGTCTGAGTGCCGACACTGCTACAAGATGAGGTGAGGTGAGGTGAAATGGGGTTTAACGTCGCGTCCAAGGTTATTGCACTTATATGGCGACGTGCATGCATGTTTGTGTGTATGTATGTCTGCTTGTACTAGTCCGGACTGATGCCGATTTATAGTGTTAGCCTACTGAGATACCATGCCGCAGTTTAACATGAATACCCCACACAATACTTTTTTTAGCCCCTTAATACCGAGCGCCAGACAGGGTAACAACAATTGCCATCTTTTAACGTCATTCGGTATGACGCGGCCGGGGATCGAACCCTGGACATTCCGCTCTCCGAGCGGACGCTCTACCACTAACCTCTAACGGAGGCGGTCTATACTGCAATAAACGCTAGCACGTATGATATAGCACGGCCTCAAAAGTGCAGCATAATATGCTCCGTCACTGCCTGGAACTTGGGAAACTGGTCCACCTTGAGGACCCCATCGACATCCCAGAACACGAGGGCCGTCATTGTAAGTGTAGGATCAAAACCGCGTCCGAGGTTTTGTTTGGGAAGTATGCCCGCGGAGGAGGGAAAGGGGGGAGGGCCGATAGGCCCGACCCCCTTTCCCGAGGCCAAGGGCATACTTCCCAAACAAAACCGAGGGCAAGTTTTTGATCTCACTTATGAACTGATCAAATAATATGATTTAGAAATAATTTTACTAATTGGTATTAACATGACTTCATTGATATTTACTGTTGAGAGTTTAACTGCAATACGCGGGGAGTACACCCGCTCGCTGCACGTGACACACGTGCTTCAGGCCCGTTGTAACAATGAGCGCACGTGGTTCAAGCCAGTCGAATGAATTCCACTGATGAGGATGGACGCAGACAACAACGATATATTTCTGACGCAGTCAGTTTTTAAAGAATCGGCATCCTGTGCTGAAGAAGACAAGGAAAGTGATGACTTTAAATTCCGTTTAGGAGATCCACTCTCCGAGCGTGAAATAACCTTACAAGTTACCGTCAAAAGACTGTGCAAGACGTCCGGTATTGAGGGCATGAAGACAAACCATTCCTTGAGAGCCACGGCAGCCACTCGATTGTATCAAGGTGACGTTGATGAACAAATGTTTTGCGAAATTACCGGTAGGTTGATAAACATTGTAGTCCTGCAGTAATAAGAAATTGTTATTCAGCAAAAGTCATAACATATCAAAGAAATTTTTTTCCAAACTAGTAAGATGCTCTTTTCTATTTATGATATATATGGTAATATCGGGTTTTTTGGAATCTGTAATAGTTTTTAAGTGTATTTGTATGCTGTATGTGTAATACTTTCAGTAATCTAAACAATTTGTTTCAGGACATCGGAGCGACGCCGTTCGAAATTACAAGAGAACTTCTGACAACCAAAAGGCAACGTTCTCTGACATACTTAGTATGTTGAAAAAAATGAACTCGCCATCACGTGAAGAAGCTGATCCGAAAAGAGCAGATGACCAATGACCTGAAGACAAACTAATTCGAACTGTGACTTTCAATTTCAACTAATATCAATAAATAGTTGAGCCATGTTCTGTTGTTTTTTTATGCAGAAAGGTAATTCAATACAGAGGGTATTTTTCGGGACAAAAACCAGGCTTTCAGTAGAAAATCTCCCGGGATTTTTTGCAGAAAGCCCGGGGCTTACCCTAGGAATGCCCGGGGCTTACCCTGGGAATGCCCGGTAAACTACCAGTAGAGGTTTAGTCGGTAAAAGAAGACCCTGGCGAGACAATAGAGTGACGTCACTAGAGGTTTATAACATACAAGAGAATCTGTGGCTGGGTGAGTCATCCGCGGTGTCAGGTCAAAGTCACAATGTCACCATAACCCACGATTGTTAAAACGGCGTTAAATATAGTATAATTTGGATGTTTTTTTCAATGGTCACATAGGATGAATAATCAAAGTTTCGTAAGTTTTTTACGGAAAAGTCAAGATTACTTCAAACGAATATTCGCAAGTTTTCGATTTGAATAACGTTGAAATTAGTTGTGAATGTTTTTAAGACCTGATAGATCAACGTTAAACTGGCCAGTTTCGCAGGGTATCTATAGTCTACTATCTACTATTAAACAAGGTCTGTCAAAAGAACAAGAATAAGAAACTGGGGTCAATCAAGTGTGCTGAAAGGATTGCTATAAAAAAACATCGTTTATCATTGTATCGAATTCACGTAACTATATATTATTGATTGAAGCTCCCTGAAAATATCTGTCACGTACTTGATAACTATTTATTTCGGATAGTAATTTTTGCCCAACTCTGTTCTTCATTCAAGTGCCTGACTTTGTCAGCGTCAGCGGACGGTGATGGGTTGCCAGTAGTTGATGTAGGTGTCGACTTTGACGTGTCGCAGTGCTGGTGGAGAACACTACACAATACAACAAAAACACACCACACATAACACAACAAACACAACACACACACAACACAACACACACACCACACAGCACAACAAACAACGAGCACACCACACAACACACAGCACAACAAACACAACACAACAACAAAAAACACAACACAACGAACACACCACACACAACACAACAAACACACCACACAGCACAACAAACAACGAGCACACCACACAACACACAGCACAACAACAAAAAACACAACACAACGAACACACCACACACACAACACAACAAACAACATACACAACACACACACACAAAACACAACACAACGAACACAAACACACACCACATAACACAACAAACACACCACACACACAACACACAGCACAACATACACAACACAACAACAACAAACACAACACAACGAACACACCATACACACAATACAACGAACACACCACATAACACAACACACCACACAGACACACCACACAAACACAACACACATAACACAACACATATAACACAACAAAAACACACACACAACAAACACACACTACACAACACACACATCACAACAAACAACACACACCACAACAAATGCACATAACACTATAAACACAACACATCACAACACACACAGCACACACAACACAACGCACGACAACAAACACACAATACAAAGACAACACACACATTTCTGTTATGGTATATATAATATTATATATCATCATCAATCTTTATTTCAGAACCCCTGATACAAACAAGCAAAGGGTGCACCAGGAAGGTGTAATAATCTTTCTGCATAAAAATAGCAAATGAGGAACACAGATGTTTGTTTGTATACACACATCCACTTTAATTCATTCCGCGCTGCTGAACAGTCAGCCGCGTACACGTAGAATATAAAACTAAGCTGAAGTAAAAATAGGACATCCAATTCAAGGCATTCAAGCGATAGATTTAGCTTAGCAGGACACGTTCCCCTCAGTGAATCTGAATTAGATTCACAAATGTTTGCTTTTCGGCCATGCAAGCATTGAACAACAGAAACAGCTTTGTTGAAATCTACATGCATGCAGAGGCTAACAAACTCGGAGGTTGTTCAACCGGTGTAGTGGCATTCCTTGCACGTGTTTGTGACGGTGCGACCGTAGGGGCAGGTTCGTTGAGCTTGTTGCGAACACCTGGTATCACCACTATTTAATAGTGATTCATAAACACATATTCATGACATACTCGGATAAGTAGACTCTGCTTTTGCTGGGGTTCTCATGGGTAAGGAAAGGATTTTGTCGCTTTTGTCCACTTAAGAACCTAGAGGTACAGAGCTACTGAAGCTCACCTTTATGGAGTGGAATACAATTAGGGGTGTGGATGTGCCAAACCGTCTATAATGCTTGAAGCCACACTACCCAACACTCGTGGAAAATGGTTGTAATTGTTTGTTTAATTGTTTAGAGTGAGTGAGTGAGTTGGGTTTAACGCCGCTTTTAACAGTATTACAGTTATATCACGGCGTGTCAGCTTAATGTGGAAGGAAAGCCCGGAGTGATGCAGCTCTAAGACGTTTACCACTTCGGTGAAACCCACGAGCACGGGAATGGTGCTGACAAACCTAGAAACATAATCGGGGTGAACCGGGATTCGAACCCACAATCATAGGTTTCTGACGTGGCCAGGGGACGCAACTCTGCACAGCGAATGCCACCCGTGCCCCCTTAATTATTTAGAACTATATACGTTAGAAGAAGATTTTATGATTCCAGTATCATTTGGAGATCATATTCCACAATTCCGATATCTATTATTCCAGTACATTTACTGTTTCACTAGCAGATATTTTATTTAAAATGCACGAATCCAAACATATCGCAACTGCACAGTTTCTTGTCCTTGTTGATATCGCTGCTTCAATACAGTGAGGATGGAAGTTTGTTCAAGCATATCGTGGACTTTATTATTGTGTATATACTCTCGGGTGTCTCAAATTTTATCATATCTATTTCATCATGGCACGGCGTATTGGTGTATCTTTTTAAAAACTTGATATGTTTTCAGAATTTCTAGAAGACTGGTCTGTTGTATCTGTATACAGGAACTACAGAATCTAACATACATCTTTCAAGTTTAATGCCGTAAAACTCACCATACCCGAGTCAAGATCTGGGGCCCGTTCTACAAAGCTATCTTAGTGCTGTGATTGTCGTAAGCCTATTTTAAAGTATGGGAGTTACGATCGTCTTAGCGCTAAGATCGCTTTGTGGAACGGGGCCTTAAATGTTGCCATTGGATTTCATTTCAAACGCTGTTAATCCCAAACGAGGCATAAATGTTCGTACTGTTTTTCGTGTCATTGTACTTTTCTTGAGATTGGTCATAACTTGTGGTTATAAAACCTGGGTTATGTGCAGAAAGAGAATGTCATTGTGACGTGTTTAGGTCACGTTTCTTTCAGGTCTTTCAGCCCTCAGGTCTTTCAGCCTTCAGGTCTTGCTCGATGGCTTCTATAAGGTTTTCACCTACAAAGAATATGCATATGTCGACGCCCGTTGCGTATAATACGATATGTCTTTCAATGCCATCATTTAGTTTATGTTGACGTCTACATTGTGTTTTAAACTGAATGGCATTTAATGTACTGAATGACATTCAATTTGTCGTATTTCACCCAACGTGAACCCCGTCTTCCCGAGGCAAGCGCGTTAACTGACTATAAAAGTCCAGTTTCCCTTAACTCCCTTGCCTCGGGAAGATGACGTGACCCGGGCATACATCCAATCTCTACTCTTTGAGGGGCGGTCGGGTAGCCTAGTGGTTACAGCGTTTGCTCATCACGCCGATGACCCGTGTTCCTTTCCCGACATGGATACAATGTGTGAAGCCCATTTCTGGTGTCCCCCGCCGTGATATTGCTGGAATATTGCAAAAAGCGGCGTAAAACCATACTCACTCACTCACTACTATTAGATTCGTTTTTCTTTTAATACTATTAAAGTGAGTGAGCATGGTTTTACGCCGCTTAGCTAACACTTTGACCACTAGGCTACCCCAATATCATTAAAGGCAAAAGTAACTGTTGCCGTAAAAGATTACTGCTAGGTTAAAATAATAACTCACTTCGAAGCTACATTCTGTTAACCCCATTTCTGGTGTCCCCCGAAGTGATATTGCTGGAATATTGACCTAACCACACCCACACAAACCACACATTCATTCATGTTGAATAAAAATAGCCAAACATTTCACCATAACTTTTAAAACAAACAGAAATTGAATTTGAATTTTTTTTCAAATTTTAATTTAAAATTATGTAGATATCTTATAAGCTCTATTAACCAACTGTAACATCTTTACATTTTTAAATAATTAAATCTTAGAAAAGAAAAGGAGGTTTGTGTTTCTAAAACGCACAATACGAAAATACACAGCATTATCAAAGTCATGCTTCCCTTTAAATAATAGTAATTAGCATTTTCTATCAGTTCCAACCAAGGGGAACACACACTGCAACTAGTTATAACTATAATAATAACCTCATTGTTGAGCGAACTACTCCACAAACACTAGATGTCTTTCATATGAAGATTTCCGCCCGGAGAGCGGAAGGTCCGGGGTTCGATCCCCGGCCGCGTCATACCAAAAGACGTTAAAAGATGGTACTTGTTGTAACCCTGTCTGGCGCTCGGCATTAAGGGGCAAGGACAAGTATTGTGTGGGGTATTCATGTTAAACTGCGGCATGGTATCTTAGTGAGCTAGCACTATAATTCGGCATCAGTCCGGACTAGTACAAGCAGCCACACACACACACACACGTACATCCACGTCGCTATATACTAGTAAGTGCAATAATCTTGGACGCGACGTTAAACCCCATTTCACCTCGACTCATATGAAGATTATTCAACAATAGATGATATTGTTGAATAAATTGGATGATATTATCTATTTATTTCATTTTTCTCGAATGTTTTTCACATGGAACTGATTTGAAATGTAAGAACTTAAGATGGACAACATTTGAACCTTATTTTAAGAGGGACTAATAGACCGGCAGCCCAGAGCACTTTGGTCAAACGAACAAGGTACCAATATTCGAACACAGGAACATTTACTGTGTAACCCAACATATTCATATATGGATGTCTGCCGGGGAGCCCCTGCTGCGTGTGGCCCCTGGCCCCCCAAAAGAAGGGGCCATTCAAGGGCTGGATCAAACATTGGAGGTACCACATGAAAGTAAGTGTAAATGAACTGTTACATCTCACAGAGTACAGAATGGGCCACGCCAGACAAATCTTCCTCTGCAAAAGGCCTGCCAGACACCCCCAAAGAGGGTCCCAAAATCTGGGCTGGGTTAAACATTGGAGGTACCACATGAAATCAACATAAAATGAACTATTTCACTCTACTAAGAATAAAAACCCCATTGCCAGACAAATCGTCTGCTGCATAAGGCCCGCCAGACACCCCCAAATGTTGACCCGTAATGCACTCAGTGGACACTCTGGTAAAATTGACCAGAGTATACATTCAAAGTGCCAGATGAAAGTAAGTTTAGATCAACAGGTACATGTTACTGAGTACAACACGGCCCATACCTGACAAATTGTCCTCTGCATAAGGTCCGCCAGACCCCCCAGAGAGGGTCCCAAACTTTGGGCTGGGTTAAACATTGGAGGTACCACACTGGGGGGTCGCGCCTTCAGATTATAACAACTGCAATACAAACCAGGGGGGTCCAAGAAACAGGTTCTCATGACCTGCAAGTATGATCATGTTAATTCTAGTTCAAGTGGGAAATCACGCCATTAAAATAATTAAAATGCCAAGACAAACCAGGGTGTGTCAAAGGAAGGTTTCTCACGACCTTCATGTATGATCATGTTTATTCAGTTCAAAGTGTTTTATGATTTGATAAATGCTTCAAGTTATATTGTGATTATAACGTCAATAGCACTATTATTAAGATTTCATATTTGCAATCAGAGGTTGGCAGAAAAGAAAAGGCTAGGTGTGGTTTGGAAACGGCTTTTCTTTTAACAAAAGAATTCACATTTGCTTGAAAACACAGCTCTATGGTAACAATGATATGGAAATTTATACAAAATTTATTATCCCTTCTTTATTGAGGGTATTCAAAAACAGATATATATATATATATATATATATATATATATATATATATATATATATATATATACACACACATATGTACACTAGGTCATCCTGGGATAGAAGTCTAAACACATTTAACCGTGGCACAGCTCACGCGCCAATATCATGACTCTCTGTCTAGTGTAAGACGTTTATTCAAACAGATAGATGGCAAATCTGAGACGTAAGGCCTTGTGAACATTTATATATATAGTGGAGGTTTCATAACAGATATTTAAGTATTGAAATCAAAACCATGTCGCATTATGAACATACATTTACATTTAACAACAAGAACAAAATCATAAAACATGATGGGTAATTACATTTCACATTTGGTGGTGCGATAGTTTTGACGAGGTGAATATCCGTAAGGGCCCTTCTCTTTTGAACAGAAAAATAGTTTTGTATCCAACCGTGACACTCCGAGAAAAGTTGTGAAGATCAGGACGAAAATACATCAAGAATAGAACATTCATCTTTTCGTGTCACCAAACCCTGTTCATCTCTTTCCGTGACCTGACAAACTTGATATTTTCACACAGGTCTGTGCCACGATTTTGTTAGGTTTCTCGATACGATAAACTTTTCGGGACCGACCATAAATATGGAAATATTTGGCCGGAATTCAGCTTTTTAGATGATAAAACTTGCTAAATAAACGGAGATCATAGGTTTTTAAACACAATTATCACCAAAAGATAAACAAATGGTATTAGGGACTGTCATTTACCATTCTTATAGCAAGCTTTGAGGACTACCTAAGCATGTTTGGGTTTGTAGTAATCCATAGCCAAGCTATCAGGCTATAGCAGGCTTTGAGGACTTCATAGCTGATCAGATATATATTCACAAGAATCAGATTCATGCCTTTTTTTTATTACATTTCAACGATAGGCCTAATCTATGATATCAATACTAGTATTCAGAGACCTGATTTTATAAATACGTGATTTTAATCTCAATAAAATCCTTCCATCTTTAAGAACAAAACATAAATTTGACCATCTGTTGACTCTCAGAGCTGATGTCCAATGTTTCATTATGCACACTGGGATTACAGAGGGTCAACTGTGTGGGGTGGGGTGAGGGTCTGTCTAGCGGGCCTTATGCAGAAGAGGATTTGTTTGGCAATGGGTATTTTGTAATAAGTAGAGTGTAATAGTTCATTTTATGTTGGTTCTATGTGATACCTCCAATGTTTAAGCCTTATGCAGAGGAAGATTTATCTGGTGTGGCCCATTCTGTACGCTGTGATATGAACCTGTTCATTCAAACGTACCTTAATGTGGTACAATCGATATATATTCCAGACCAATTTTACCCGTGTATACCTGAAGGGTCAACTTTTTGTGGGTGTCTGGTGGGCCTTATGCAGAAGATGATTTGTATGGCAATGGGTATTGTGCAATAAGTAGAGTGCAATTGTTCATTTTATGTTGGTTTCATGTGGTACCTCCAATGTTTAACCCAGCCCATATTTTGGGACCCTCTCTGGGGGGTCTGGCGGACCTTATGCAGAGGACAATTTGTCAGGTATGGGCTGTGTTGTACTCAGTAACATGTACCTGTTGATCTAAACTTACTTTCATCTGGTACTTTGAATGTATACTCTGGTCAAATTTTACCAGAGTGTCCACTGAGTGCATTAAGGGTCAACATTTGGGGGTGTCTGGCGGGCCTTATGCAGCAGACGATTTGTCTGGCAATGGGGTTTTTATTCTTAGTAGAGTGAAATAGTTCATTTTATGTTGATTTCATGTGGTACCTCCAATGTTTAACCCAGCCCAGATTTTGGGACCCTCTTTGGGGGTGTCTGGCAGGCCTTTTGCAGAGGAAGATTTGTCTGGCGTGGCCCATTCTGTACTCTGTGAGATGTAACAGTTCATTTACACTTACTTTCATGTGGTACCTCCAATGTTTGATCCAGCCCTTGAATGGCCCCTTCTTTTGGGGGGCCAGGGGCCACACGCAGCAGGGGCTCCCCGGCAGACATCCATATATGAATATGTTGGGTTACACAGTAAATGTTCCTGTGTTCGGATATTGGTACCTTGTTCGTTTGACCAAAGTGCTCTGGGCTGCCGCTCTATAACCTCCGGTTAATTTTGTGTAAGTTTGACTCTTTCAAGCAACGCTCGTCCATAGACTGGTGTTCGATATTCCTTTTCAAGTCAATGTTTGAAATAGATTTTAGTTAACAAAGAAATAAAGAATTGAAATATTGCACTGTCTACATTATCACCATATTCACACTAGGGTTGCGACCGGGTACGAAAATTGAACTCTAGTACCCGGCAGACAATACCCGAACCGGACTCGAGTATCCGTAGTTCAATGTTGTCCCACTTGTTTGTAATGCTTTTGCGAAAATAAGGTCATCAAACATCTATTGATCTATTCTAAGGTATTATGTTTTTTATTTAATGCCTGCATGGCTTACCTAAAACCACAAGTGACGCAGAATATCAAAGTAAATGCTCTTGTGTTTAAAACTTAGATGCTTTTTCATCGTCGAACTACCTGCGTAGCTGATACATATGCTATAGAGACGGCATTTGGTCTTTTTCTTTGTGTCATCAAGGTCAAAATACGCCCAAACATTTGAACGGTTGTCCGCTTTGTCGTCCATTTTGAAGTGACTTACGAGTTATCTCCCCTGAACAGGTACTCGATTCCGGAAAATTGGACTCGAGTCCTAGGCTACCCGACCCGTTATCGGGTACTCGAGTACCCGTCGCAACCCTAATTCACACTGAGAACATGTCTGTGCACAGTTACGGCCCCTTCCCGTCATGGATCCGCTGATCGTGAGTTTAAGTCTCATATTTGGTAAAGCGTTATAGGTCTACGACTAGCGTCCTCCCACATCAAGCTGACACGCCGTCGCATATCAGAGAGGCTGTTCTGAGCGACGTTAAATCCAATTGACACTCACACATATGCCCTAAATACACACGTTAAAAAGCCTAGGTCTTTGAATGCAAAGGACACTGGGTTGTGGCTGCAGTTGGGTTAAATGCAGTATTTATTAATCAGCGCACTAGTTTATCACGCAATATAAGCAGCGAGCATGAGTATTATGGTAACAGGCCACAGATCATATAGTTTCTGTTCGAATCACAAAGAACGGATGTCGATATCTAAGGGACGTAACTCTACATGTGGACTTAGATTACTGGGCCACACCAATCTCATTAAAATCAGATCTTAGTTCTCGCTATCACTAAACAAAGATCTGAGGACATGCCATGACGGGTCACGTCAGAACGACCTTTCATCCAACCAATCAGAGCGTCGCTTACCAGATCATGAAAGTGACAGACGGAATGTGTTTTCTGATCATGCAACCACGAAATATTTAACACGGGGTATTCCGAACGACAGTTACGGTCTTTATGATTTTATTCATAAAATCTAGGCCATCTGTAAGTCATTCCAGAATGTTCTTCTTATCAGTTTCAAATTTTTTAACCGAGAATACGTCAAAATATGTTTCGAAGCGTAGTCGCTAGTTTGAAACAAGTGTCGTAAAGCTCGAGAAAGCTGCCTTCTGATTGGTTAATGTCGATTTCTTGTCAGTCATTTCATTGATCGGTCAAAGTTCGCGAGAGGTCGTTCTGACGTGACCCGTAATGGGATGTCCTCAGATCTTTGTTGAGCGGTAGCGAAAACTAAGATATGATTTTAATGAGATTGGGGCCACACATGCCCCTAAGTAATGATCATATACTACACATATTGTGATAGGGATAATCAGATAGTTCAGATAAATTTAAATATAACAATTTAAATATTATGAGAATCAGTTTGTGCATCAAGGAAAGGTAAATCATACCCCTACCAAAAGTGGTGTAGCAAATTAAAGAACGTATTTGGTTAGAGGTTGTGTGTCAACTATATTGTGTCGGTGTAAATGATTATTCCAAACGGTACAAATGACATTGGAGGAATACATTTGTATATCTCATTTGCAAAGCAATACTTTAGCTTTTATGATAAGTCGTTAAAGCGCCTACCCGTGAAGATTCCGGGGTAGAATAGGTCTTCAGCAACCCATATTTCACCGAAAATAATCCCTTGTCCAACTTTAGAACTCGCATATCGATGACTTCGTTACACGTGTTACTGCCGGGTGTGGGTGATTTTACGAACTTGTTTGTCCACCCCTCTGGCTTCTGTTCATTCATATCATATCTCTATTATATTATGATCATAACAGCATGGAGATACAATACAATGGATAATCGAGGATGGCCCCGTAGGGTTAACACACCCAACCCTAAAAAGCAAAATCTGTTTGTCGTACGAGGCGTTTCAATGGATCGGGTAGTCGGTCTCGATGACTTGGCTGATTGCAAGCCCTCGCACGCCGACGGCATAGATCGTTTGTTCTTAATATCAATCCCTGGTTTGTCTCGTCCAGGCTTAATAATTTATTCTCGCGAAGAGAGCGCTTGATGGCTATATCTTTAAGACGTTTTGTGTACCCGACCCAAGAACAGCCCATCGGAGCTAGGATAATTTTAAAACATGCATGCATGAGCATGACATGTAGTTAACAGGGCGTAAAGCTGGCCCGTAGAGGCCCAATATTAAAATGAATACATTGAACACCAGAAGGCAGCTCATCCTATACCTGCGTGAATTTACAAACAAAATAAACAGGTTTGAACAGCTCCGAGCAAGTATAAAGATGTTCACAGACAAGCCCATCACTGTCTAATCTTCAAGGGTTAAGGCATACTCTGTGAACTCAAAGTACATCGTACGAGAGATCCGTTCGCATTCAAACCCTCTTTTTTGCAATGTATTATAAGAAATCGTAAGTGTGGAATAAAAATGTTTACAATTAGGAAAGTGATGTGTCGTACACAGCTTGGGGCGCATCGTACTTGAGGTCCCCTAATCATTGAGCTTAAGGTGCGCCCTACTAGACACACACGATCATTGACCTTAAGGTGCACCCTACTCGACAGCCACAATCATTGAGCTTAAGGTGCACCCTACTCGAAAGCCACAATCATGGAGCTTAAGGTGCATCCTACTCGACACCCCCAATCATGGAGCTTAAGGTGCACCCTACTCGACAGCCACAATCATGGAGCTTAAGGTGCATCCTACTCGACACCCCCAATCATGGAGCTTAAGGTGCATCCTACTCGACACCCCCAATCATTGACCTTAAGGTGCACCCTACTCGACAGCCACAATCATGGAGCTTAAGGTGCATCCTACTCGACACCCACGATCATTGACCTTAAGGTGCACCCTACTCGACAGCCACAATCATGGAGCTTAAGGTGCATCCTACTCGACACCCACGATCATTGACCTTAAGGTGCATCCTACTCGACAGCCACAATCATTGAGCTTAAGGTGCATCCTACTCGACAGCCACAATCATGGAGCTTAAGGTGCATCCTACTCGAAACCCCCAATCATTGACCTTAAGGTGCACCCTACTCGACAGCCACAATCATTGAGCTTAAGGTGCATCCTACTCGACAGCCACAATCATTGAGCTTAAGGTGCATCCTACTCGACACCCACGATCATTGACCTTAAGGTGCATCCTACTCGACACCCCCAATCATTGACCTTAAGGTGCACCCTACTCGACAGCCACAATCATTGAGCTTAAGGTGCATCCTACTCGACAGCCACAATCATTGAGCTTAAGGTGAATCCTACTCGACACCCACAATCATTGACCTTAAGGTGTATCCTACTCAACAGCCACAATCATTGACCTTAAGGTGCATCCTACTCGACAGCCACAATCATTGACCTGAAGGTTTATCCTACCTGACACCCACAATCATTGACCTTAAGGTGTATCCTACTCAACAGCCACAATCATTGACCTTAAGGTGTATCCTACTCAACAGCCACAATCATTGACCTTAAGGTGCACCCTACTCGACACCCACAATCACTGACCTTAAGGTGCACCCTACTCGACACCCACAATCATTGACCTTAAGGTGCATCCTACTCGACACCCTCAATCACTGACTTTAAGGTGCACCCTACTCGACACCCACAATCACTGACCTTAAGGTGCATCCTACTTGACTCCCTCAATCATTGAGCTTTAGCTACATCCTACTCGTTCCTCACTTCTTGAACTAAAGTACAAAAGGCCCATACTCATTGACTGTAAGGTGGAGTGTACCTTTCTCTTTGAACTAAAGGTGCATTGTACAAGTGGCCCATACTCATTGACTGTAAGGTGGAATGTACCTTTCTCCTTGAACTAAAGGTGCATTGTACAAGTGGCCCATACTCATTGACTGTAAGTGGAGTGTACCTTTCTCCTTGAACTAAAGGTGCATTGTACAAGTGGCCCATACTCATTGACTGTAAGTGGAGTGTACCTTTCTCCTTGAACTAAAGGTGTATTGTACAAGTGGCCGATACTCATTGACTGTAAGGTGGAGTGTACCTTTCTACTTGAACTAAAGGTGCATTGTACAAGTGGCACATACTCATTGACTGTAAGGTGGTGTGTATCTTTCTCCTTGAACTAAAGGTGCATTCTACAAGTGGTCTATACTCATTGACTGTAAGGTGGAGAGTACCTTTCTCCTTGAACTAAAGGTGCATTGTACAAGTGGTCTACACTTATTGACTGTAAGGTGGAGTGTACCTTTCTCTTTGAACTAAAGGTTCATTGTACAAGGGGTCAATACTCATTGACTGTAAGGTGGAGTGTGCCTTTCTCTTTGAACTAGAGGTTCATTGTACAAGTGGTCTTTACCCATTGACTGTAAGGTGGAGTGTACCTTTCTCCTTGAACTAAAGATGCATTGTACAAGGCTACTGCCTCTGTAAAACATTAAATATTTGAATGTTTATCTGAATAATAATCAGGTACAGTACAAGATATACAACTGTCAATCGAATCATCTATTGTTGAGATGGCAGACGATATTATATAGAAAAAATATGCACATTATGTCAACTATGTTGGATCCTGCACAGAGAAATAAAACACTGTTTATTATTTCTATCTTCCTTCACTATTGTCGAGTCTGTGAGATGGCAATTACTCATAAATATTGACAAATAATCTCCCTTCGCATTTGGGTCATTTTATTCATTCCCAGCATTTTGCTCATCAAAATTTGGATCATGGAAGTTATCTGCCCTAATCTGTCTCTGGTGCTCGTCAACAGAGGGCAGCACCTGAAATGAGTTATCTACACCATCTGCGACAGCAAACGTGCTGGAACCCACAGCAGACTGACAACCCCCAAACTGACCCTCGAATAATATATTCTGTATTTTTAACTTCACTAACTGTCGGGTCCTCAGATCGGTTATCAATCTAAGTTCATGTGAGACGTGTCTGCCAAATACATCTTCCCGATCTTCTGAACTTGCTGAGGGCATGGTTTGAGATGGAGATTCATTACAATAGTTTGACTCGGGGAACATGTCCACTGGAGATTGATTGTCAGCATGTTTCTGAGACACCTGGTGTGATCTGTTTTTGTTAGATACGTGTGTTCTGGGCGATTCTTCCAGAGCTTCATCCGGACACCGCCTCTTCCTCAGACTCCTGGTGTTGCTGGTGGCGTCATCCTGGGGTGGAGCTTCGGGGTTCTCCAGCTTCAGAGACTGGTTCCCATTGGTTGTTGTGTCATCATCTAAATCCCCAGAATCATCCTAGAAACCAAACATCTTTTATTGAAGGGGTATTAGGTTGGGGTACATCGGCTCTCCTCGTCATTTAAACCTAAATACTGTACATGACATCAACTCACTTACACACATGACAACAACTCACCTTCACACGACATCAACTCACCTACACACATGACATCAACTCATCTGCACATGACATCGACTCACCTACACACACGACATCGACTCACCTACACACAACATCAACTCACCTACACACATGACATCAACTCACCTACACACATGACATCAACCCACCTACACACACAACATCAACTCACCTACACACGACATCGACTCACCTACACACACAACATCAACTCACCTACACACATGACATCAACCCACCTACACACGACATCGACTCACCTACACACATGACTTCAATTCTCACCTACACACATGACATCAACCCACCTACACACGACATCGACTCACCTACACACATGACATCATCCCACCTACACACACGACATCGACTCACCTACACACATGACATCAACCCACCTACACACGTCATCGACTCACCTACACACATGACATCAACCCACCTACACACGACATCGACTCACCTACACACATGACATCAACCCACCTACACACGTAATCGACTCACCTACACACATGACATCATCCCACCTACACACGACATCAACTCACCTACACACACAACATCAACTCACCTACACACGACATCGACTCACCTACACACATGACATCATCCCACCTACACACGACATCGACTCACCTACACACACAACATCAACTCACCTACACACGACATCGACTTATCTACACACATGACATCATCCCACCTACACACGACATCGACTCACCTACACACACAACATCAACTCACCTACACACGACATCGACTTATCTACACACATGACATCATCCCACCTACACACGACATCGACTCACCTACACACACAACATCAACTCGCCTACACACGACATCGACTTATCTACACACATGACTTCAATTCTCACCTACACACATGACATCAACTCACCAACACACATGACATCAACTCACCAACACACATGACATCAACCCACCTACACACATGACATCAACTCACCTACACACATGACATCAACCCACCTACACACATGACATCAACTCACCTAAACACATGACTTCAACTCACCTACACACACGACATCGACTCACCTACACACACGACATCGACTTATCTACACACACGACATCGACTCACCTACACACACGACATCAACTCACCTACACACACGACATCGACTCACCTCCTCTGACAGTTCCATGTGTTTCCTGCCCTGGATGAAGGGGTAGAGAAATCTGTCCATGGTCTTGAAGTGCTCCCACTTGGACACAAACAGGTCATCTCCCTTTGCTCCCTTGGCCTTTGACCTCTTGATCTTGTTGACCTCCTTGCTATAGTATGTCCTCAGATTTGTGATCTTCTTGTTGATCTCAACAGCTGCAAGTCAGAAGATAGCATTTCAAACCCAACAAGAAATTATCAAACTCATTCTTTAACAAAAACAGTATTTTAAATATTATATTCAAGGTAACCAAAAGGTGTTGCAAGGCTTCTATACATTTATTGACAAGTTACAATGCAAAATCTTATCGAAATATGGGCAGAAAGCTCTTTGTATCTTTCTGGAGTTTTTGCAGAATTAGTTCATAGGGGTGATAATAAAAAAATCTGCTAAAAGAATGTTGTGAAAAAGGTTTTTTACACACCAGATATATACATGTATGTGTACTTTAAACTTCACAGTAAATATCAGTATATAAGCAGTTTTAAGGACATCATTGCTGGGATAATACATGCAAAAGTTCAGCTCCCTACAATGTTCTAGGTCTTGTGGTTTCAAATGAGTTGTCATACATACAAATGATTATGCCAGACGTATGGATGCATTGTCAAACGATGGCATTACATGGTGACATAAGCACACATGAACTTTTAATTCTGGTGAAGCAAATTTGACAATCGTGTACATGAGTACAGATATTGATAAGTACACAAGAACATTAAATATGCTTGCAGTAAGATATAGACACATCAACATTCCCTGACAAACTGAAGCAGGTCTGGCCCAAGTCAGAGCATTTAATTGTCACGCCAAAGGCCTGGGTTCAATTCCCCACATGGGTACAATGTGTGAAGCTCATTTCTAGTGTCTCCTGTCGTGATATTATCATTATTTTTATGATTATTTACAGTATAAAATACAAAATGCAACAAAGAGGGTATTGGTGATCCTGGCACAGTCAGGCTGGTTAGGCTCATTATCAGCTCAGGGCCCTTGCCCCTCTACACGCATCCCAGACAGCGAATGGGACTTTTCCCAGGAAGTGCTGCCTAGTCGAACCCACCCAGAACTTTTCGGAGAATGTGAAGACTCCCCAACACTGCAGCCTTCTGCAGGTCAAGCAGTCATCATTGACAAGCAGAAGTCTGATACTTTCTACATGGAGTGTGGAGTTCCCCAAGGATGAGTGCTAGGTCCACTGTTGTTTATACTGTTTACAAACAGTCTAGAGATTGCGGTACAGAATCATTGACTGAACCAGGAGTCATTTGAAGACGACACACAACTGCTCAATTCATTTACAGAAACATCAGTATCACTGGGTCACATTACTGAGTGCTCTATTGACATTAAGTGGTGGATGTCATCAAGGAGGCTTAAGTTAAATGACGACAAAACCGAAGCTCTACTAGCGTGCAGCAGAGACAACCATTACCATTGGACAATCGCAGATTGACTTCATGGACAAAGTGAAAAGTCTAGGTATAATCATTGACTCAAACCTCAGACAAGGTCAGATAAGGAACCACATCACCACAGAGGCGGCTAAGAACCTGATTCAGTCTTTGGTGTTGTCTCGGCTTGACTATGGAAACAGCTTGTTGTGGGGGGTTGCAAAGCAAACGCTAGGCCGTTAGTGCAGAACACGGCAGCCAGGATTGTGACAAGGACATCACGCATCACCCCTGTCCTCAAGCATCTACACTGGCTTCTGGTTGAGTCAAGGATCACGTACAAAATGCTGTCTTTGACTTACAAGTGTGTCAACAACCAGGCTCCTGCTTATCTCTCCACTCTGCTCCAGCTTCATCATCCACCAAGAACTCTTCCATCAGCAAATCAACACCTGCTATCTGTTCCTCAGCATAGACTTTCCAGCCATGGACTAAAGACTTCAGTGTGGCTGCCCCAAAGTTATGGAATGATCTTCCACTTGAGATTAGACTTTCCTCAACATTTAAGACATTCAAAGCAAAACTGAAGACACCTTTGGTAAAAAAAATGCTTTCCAAAGTGACATTTGAATGTAGTGCTTTTAGCAGGCTAGCGCATTATAAGTGCACATTATTATTATTATTATTATTTATTATTATTATTATTATCATCATCATTATTATTACCCAGATTGACAGAAGGGCTGTATTCTTGGTAGCAAACCCAGGTACTATCCCAGTGTCAGTCAACAGATTTGGAGGTACCAAACCTAAGGCACCGAGAACCATGGGGAGTCGGACAACTTGGTTCTTGGGATGCAAGCGTGACATTTTGAAAGCGAGGTCTGCATATTTGACATGTTTTTCCCCAATCTTGTCAATCACATAAGTGTTAAAGGGGACAGAAAATTCAATGATATGAATGATTTCATTGGATTTATCAAAAAGGACAATATCAGGTTTTTTCGCCTGGATACATCTGAGGCTGTAAACAAAATTTTCATGATGCCCTCTACATATTCTGGGTCGTACCATGCATGGACCTCTGTGTCAAAACCACAAGCATTGCGAAGATGGTAATAAAATGATCAATCTACACCATCATGTCGCTTGAGATACTGTGTTTGTGCCAAAGCTGGGCATTCACTGACAATGTGTTGGACAGTCTCAATAAATTCATCGCATAATCTACATCTCATACTTACATTTTGATGCAAAATCACAAACTGACAGTTTCAAGGGGGAGGTGACTGGTCCTGAGCGGCATATTATTATTATTATTATTATTATTATTATTATTAATATTATTATTATACTGCACTTATCCAGGTATTATATCGCATTATATTATATTGCTGGAATATTGATAAGTGCAGCGTAAAACCCAACACACTCACTCACTCACCATTGATGCCCAGCATAGCGCTGATCCTATTGAGAGCCTGTCTGCGCTTGTCCTTACGGTAGTAGTGTTCATGGGTGGTGTTCCACAGCAGGTCTTCCTCCTCGTACAGCTCCAGCAGCTCCTCGATCTTACTGGCGTCGCGGAACGCCATCTCCGCCCGATGCCTGAACATAGATCATTCCCCTCCTCATCATGTGTTCCTCCCTCAAGTGGTCATTATGGGTTAAATATCTAAGTTTTGTCTGTTACGAAAATATATTGAAATATTTTGAATTTTGAGCACATGAAATTTTACTTCTCATGTCTTCCACAAAGGGTCATTGATGCCCAAGTCTGGCAAATATCCTGTAAAAATCTCAAATGATGTTACCGCCTACTTCAGACACCTGCTATGATGGTCATTATAGAACCTTCATTAATTGAGAGAAAAAAGAAGAAATATATTATGAACTTCCTCCAAAACTTTGAAAGCATAATAATAATGTTTGCAGATGAAGTTTTTGCAAAGGCATTTTCTTCACTGTGGACATTTTGAATTTTTGAAAATGAAAACTATACTTAGTTTTCACATGTTTAGCCTGGGACATGCAGAATGAGTATGATATTTGAAATGTTTTGAAGAATAAGCAAAGTATGTTCAGTGTACTAAGGTGAACATAACAGCAAAAACATTGAAAAGCACTGTCTTCATTCCTGAATTCAAACTAATTTCTTCACCAGAAGATATTGTACATACAATATGGTCACAAAAGGCATTTATTATCTTAAATAATGTTTTTCATTATAACTTCTTTCAGTGGCATTTAGAAGTTGGTGTGATGAAGAAAGATAAGTTCTATGGATGAACAACTTCTTTATTACAATTAGTGTGATGTTTCTGTGTAGATCCTAACACCTTTATCATCACTTGCTTGATAAAGGTGTTAAGATCTACACCGAAACGTCGCACTAATTGTAATAAAGAAGTTGTTCATCCATAGAACTTGTCTTTCTATTTCATTATACATGAAATATATGTTTGATTCCCACATACCAGGCTGTACTTAGTTTTCACTAGACCAAGAAATAAAAACATTCTGTCCTAAAACATTATATTTCTTTAATTGCAAAATTAGAATATACTTATAATTAATACAAGATAATATTTGGGTTTGGACTTAGTTTTGTAGATCACCCACTCCGGTGGAAAATGGAAAAATAACAACATGAACATGTCTTTCTTTGTAACCGATTTTAAGGCCCACGTGTTAATTGTACTCTGATTCATGTGTAACTCATGCAGTGTAGAACGGCGAAATGGGGTAGCAGAATGAAAATTCTGAAGGAAATTTTTTGTTAAATTTCATTAAATCTTGTCCAGTAAATAAAACAACAGATTAATTACACATAGGCCTACATAGAAATGTTTGGCCTCAGTAAAATTGTAATTCAGTGAAACAAATAATTCAGTTGACTTAATAATGAAGATATGTGTTGTAAAATGCCTCAATATTTCTGACAACAGAACCATTTTCTGAACAAAATCCATAAAGTTTGTCCTGAGAAACATAAATATTGGATGTGACATCACACTCCTCATAATACTTTGGTTGGTTGATTTGTTGTTTAACGCCGCACTCAGCAATATTCCAGCAATATGACGGCGGTCTGTAAATAATCGAGTCTGGACCAGACAATCCAGTGATTGACATCATGAGCATCGATCCACGCAATTGGGATACAACGACATGCATCAACCAAGTCAGCGAGCCTGACCACCCGATCCCGTTAGTCGCCTCTTACAACAAGCAGAGTCGCCTTTTACGGCAAGTATGGGTTGCTGAAGACCTATTCTACCCCGGATCTTCACGGGTTCCTCATAATACACAGGACAGGAGGATTCATCATGACCATCATTGGAACTGAGTAAAACTGATAAAATATAGATATGAAGGAAATGACACAGAGGAAGATAACAAGTTCATAATGAACATCCATAACAACACCTTAATGGTCATGAGTTTACCTCCAGTACCATTAGGCCTAGTTTGGCATTACAATTGAGAAATATTTCAATCTGATTATGCTATGGTGGAATATTATTTTGAATTAAAATTGTCTTGTTCCTAAAATACCTGTATCTTAAAGATGGGGAATAATTCATATATTTATCCACTGTGGTAAAAAAAAAAGAAAGGGACATTTATTAATAGGTAAACCGGTTTTAATAATTATGTCACTGAAGGGATACAGCCATTTTGCTCAGAGCTGTCGGGTTCGAGAGTGTCTCATACGACGGTGTCTTATACAATTTCAAAATTTCCCACATCAACATGAAGAATGGGGAATTAAACATACGTACTGCGCAGTGATCTTGCAATCTCAATAATTACACATCGTCGCATACGATTTATCTCATTCGACACCCTCTGGTTGCATTTGTCGGAGGTGTGTGTGGCTCGACGTCATTTCCTCCATCACGTGACGTGTCACGTGATTGAGTCAGTCTTGATCACGTGAAGCAAACAAGTCACATGAGGCGTTGTCCCCGCTGATTACGACACAGATATTGACGAGCTGTGGCTGTTGCTGTTGTTGGCTGTGAAAGTTTGATAAAACGAAGATGTCGATGGTTGGTGGTGCATCCGCAGTGAAACCTGCAACAAGAGAAGTGCAAGAACTTTGTAATAAGGTGAGAGAGCAACTGTGCAAGTGTCTGATGCAGACGAGTGGACAGATATTGAGAGCCCCTGAAGCGGAAATCCGATAGCAATACGTATCCTGTCGTCATTGTAGATGGCTGCAGCCTTGCCGGGTCTTGTCCTGACTGTTGTCAACGCCATACCCGTCAGTGTAGATGGCTGCAGTATTGCCGGGTCTTGTCCTGACTGTTGTCAACGCCATACCCGTCAGTGTAGATGGCTGCAGCCTCGCCGGGTCTTGTCTTGACTGTTGTCAACGCCATACCCGTCAGTGTAGATGTGTGCAACCTTGTCGGATCTTGTCTTGACTGTTGTCAACGCCATACCCGTCAGTGTAGATGGCTGCAGCCTTGTCGGATCTTGTCCTGACTGTTGTCAACGCCATACCCGTCAGTGTAGATGTGTGCAACCTTGCCGGGTCTTGTCGTGACTGTTGTCAACGCCATACCCGTCAGTGTAGATGGCTGCAGCCTTGCCGGGTCTTGTCCTGACTGTTGTCAACGCCATACCCGTCAGTGTAGATGTGTGCAACCTTGCCGGGTCTTGTCGTGACTGTTGTCAACGCCATACCCGTCAGTGTAGATGTGTGCAACCTTGCCGGGTCTTGTCGTGACTGTTGTCAACGCCATACCCGTCAGTGTAGATGGCTGCAGCCTTGCCGGGTCTTGTCCTGACTGTTGTCAACGCCATACCCGTCAGTGTAGATGTGTGCAACCTTGCCGGGTCTTGTCTTGACTGTTGTCAACGCCATACCCGTCAGTGTAGATGGCTGCAGCCTTGCCGGGTCTTGTCCTGACTGTTGTCAACGCCATACCCGTCAGTGTAGATGTGTGCAACCTTGCCGGGTCTTGTCGTGACTGTTGTCAACGCCATACCCGTCAGTGTAGATGGCTGCAGTATTGCAGGGTCTTGTCTTGACTGTTGTCAACGCCATACCCGTCAGTGTAGATGGCTGCAGTATTGCAGGGTCTTGTCTTGACTGTTGTCAACGCCATACCCGTCAGTGTAGATGTGTGCAACCTTGCAGGGTCTTGTCTTGACTGTTGTCAACGCCATACCCGTCAGTGTAGATGGCTGCAGTATTGCAGGGTCTTGTCTTGACTGTTGTCAACGCCATACCCGTCAGTGTAGATGTGTGCAACCTTGCCGGGTCTTGTCCTGACTGTTGTCAACGCCATACCCGTCAGTGTAGATGGCTGCAGCCTTGCCGGGTCTTATCTTGCTAAAATCTACTTCAAACCCGAGAAGATCTGTGTTAGAATAGGTCTTCATCAAGCCATGCTTGACGTAAGAGGCGAAGTCCTACATGTTTGAATACATGATGGATAGCATCATGTCCTGTAACCAGTTTCTCCCACATCTTCTAAATGCCTATCAAAGGACCCGGGAAGATCCGGATTAGAATAGGTCTTCAGCAACCCATGCTTGTCATAAAAGGCGACTATGCTTATAGTAAGAGGCGACTGACGGATTCAGGTGGTCAGGCTCGCTGACTTAGTTGATGCATGTCATCGTATCCCAATTGCCTGGATCGATGCTCATGGCGTCAATCACTTGATTATCTGCTCCAGACTCGATTATTTACAGACTGCCGTCATATAGCTGGAATATTGCTGAGTGTGGCATTAAACAACAAACAAACAATGAACAGGTCATAATTTAGTAGGGCAACAAATAAACACACAAACAAAGCCTATCAAAGACCTCCTATATGTTTGTCATAAGAGCTAGGTGACAATGGGATTGGGTGGTCAAACTCGCTGATTTGGCTGATGCCTATCATATCCCAATTGTGTTGATCATTGTTCATGATATCAGTCACTGGATTGTCTGGTCTAGACTTGATTATTTACATACCGCAATTGTGTTGATCAATGTTCATGATAGCAGTCACTGGATTGTCTGGTCTAGACTTGATTATTTACATACCGCAATTGTGTTGATCAATGTTCATGATAGCAGTCACTGGATTGTCTGGTCTAGACTTGATTATTTACTGCAATCATATAGCTGGGATATTGCTGAGTGAGGCTTTAAACAACAAACATACAAACCACTTGTATTAAATCTACCACTGTTAAGGGTTTAAATGCCACCACTAGTTTCTACTGGTTGTAAGTAATAATGCTACAGGTTTAAACTACTAGGAGGGTTCTGATGGGGATGGTCATTACAAGCGTCGTGGCATTAAAGATTTAGAATCAATTGATGAAATACATATTGTTAACTTTGTTATTACTTGATCATAAGCAAATGTATTGTATTTATTTGTCAGCCAAGTCTGTGTATCATGATCTAACCAATAATGTAATGTGAATAACTTCCTCGACACCTGCTTTCAAATACGAGTAATTATATTTCACATCTCGCAACAAAATATTTATGTATAGATTTGGGAACCAGACCGGTAAATTGTTTTAGAAATGGAAGGCAAAAATCTGTACCTTAATTCTCGATGATTCAAACCTGATGAGGGACCAGTACAAAAGTTTGATGTTGGATAAATGTCTTACTTCCTCATGCCTCAAAACTTAAGGAATTCAATATATTTTTTTATCCAACATCTAACTTTTGAACTGGTCCCTAAGTACATTGAAAGTTGCATGACCGAAAATATATACTCACTGCCAAAAGAAATGCAAACCGTAGAAACATATATAGTCTGGAAGGTAATTTAAGGTATCAATGTTTACTACAATATCTGAAAAACTATCGGACCTACTCCAGTCAAAGTTGGTATGAGATTATTAAACAGTCATACATAACTGGATATTACATTTTAAGACAATCGGTGCATGAATAAAAAAATCTGTCTATTTAGCTATCACTATATTTCATCAACAACCAGACCTGTTCGTCACGGGTGGAATGAGCATTCATTGTAACAGCCATCTGCATAATGCTACCCCAGCGTCACAGGGCCATATGACACAGTTGAACCAATCAACTCAACTCGAAAGGTTGCACGGGAATCACGCACATTGAGACGCCCAATGCTAACACTGTATTCGTGCATGCGTGATTCCCGTGCAACCTTTAAAGGCTTTTGAGCAGCAGTCTTCGCTATATTATGACAGAAAGTGGAATAGTATGTTAAGATTATGCCTTATATCAAATACAGTTAGAATTGATATTCATTATCAACATGATTGGGGCTGACTCAATCTTCTGGAATGGATGGTGGAGTGGGCAGGAGCTAGGACTTTACTCCCCAAAAGTAGAAAGCGTTTGCTGAAGATGTCGTGGAAAAAACTTTGTTGGGGTAAAAAGCATTGGTCGAGACCTCCTCTCACAGAAAAAATTGCATTTCTAAAGCAGTGGCTGAAAAGTATTCTGTTAGAAAAATTCCCAACCCCAGTTTGTGAAGAATAATAGTGAGTATGGTTTTAAGCCGCTTTTAGCAATATTCCAGCAATATCACGGCAGAGGGAACAAGGAATGGGCTTCACAATTTGTACCCATGTCGGGTGAAGAATATGAAATGTTGGGTTTCTTATGTGTATATTTGTTATACGATTTTCCTATCACATAACGTTTGTTAAGCGACTATGCTTGTCATAAGAGGCGACTAACGGGATCGGGGGGTCAGGCTCACTGACTTGGTTGATGCATGTCATTGTATCCCAATTGCCTGGATCGATGCTCATGGTGTCAATCACTGGATTATCTGGTCCAGACTCGATTATTTACAGACTGACGTCTTATGGCTGGAATATTGCTGAGTGTGGCATTGAGCAACAAACAAACAAACAACATAATGTTTGTTACCTGACGGCACTGGACGTTGCTCCCAATATCAGTCAACGTCAAGAGAATGCAATGTGGATGTACCAGTTTAGTCCTCATGGCACTGTATCATCATGTTCATGTAATCTGTATTTAAGCTCATCATGTTCGTGCAATCTGTATTTAGGTTCATCATGTTCGTGTAATCTATATTTAGGTTCATCATGTACGTGTTATCTGTATTTAGGTTCATCATGTTCGTGTAATCTATATTTAGGTTCATCATGTTCGTGTTATCTGTATTTAGGTTCATCATGTTCGTGTAATCTATATTTAGGTTCATCATGTTCGTGTAATCTGTATTTAGGTTCATCAGGTTTGTGTAATCTATATTTAGGTTCATCATGTTCGTGTAATCTATATTTAGGTTCATCATGTTCGTGTAATCTGTATTTAGGTTCATCATGTTCATGTAATCTATATTTAGGTTCATCATGTACGTGTTATCTGTATTTAGGTTCATCATGTTCGTGTAATCTATATTTAGGTTCATCATGTTCGTGTTATCTGTATTTAGGTTCATCATGTTCATGTAATCTATATTTAGGTTCATCATGTACATGTGATCTGTATTTAGGTTCATCATGTTCGTGTAATCTATATTTAGGTTCATCATGTTCGTGTAATCTGTATTTAGGTTCATCATGTTCGTGTAATCTATATTTAGGTTCATCATGTTCGTGTAATCTATATTTAGGTTCATCATGTTCGTGTAATCTGTATTTAGGTTCATCATGTTCGTGTAATCTATATTTAGGTTCATCATGTAAGTGTTACCTGTATTTAGGTTCATCATGTTCGTGTAATCTGTATTTAGGTTCATCATGTTCGTGTAATCTGTATTTAGGTTCATCATGTTCATGTAATCTATATTTAGGTTCATCATGTACGTGTTATCTGTATTTAGGTTCATCATGTTCGTGTAATCTATATTTAGGTTCATCATGTTCGTGTTATCTGTATTTAGGTTCATCATGTTCATGTAATCTATATTTAGGTTCATCATGTACGTGTTATCTGTATTTAGGTTCATCATGTTCGTGTAATCTATATTTAGGTTCATCATGTTCGTGTAATCTGTATTTAGGTTCATCATGTTCGTGTAATCTATATTTAGGTTCATCATGTTCGTGTAATCTATATTTAGGTTCATCATGTTCGTGTAATCTGTATTTAGGTTCATCATGTTCGTGTAATCTATATTTAGGTTCATCATGTTCGTGTTACCTGTATTTAGGTTCATCATGTTCGTGTAATCTGTATTTAGGTTCATCATGTACGTGTTATCTGTATTTAGGTTCATCATGTTCGTGTAATCTGTATTTAGGTTCATCATGTTCGTGTTATCTGTATTTAGGTTCGAGAGGCCTTGCAAAATCAAGCAGGGAGAACATTTGGAGTGTACACAGCCATATCCTTCCGTTCACAAATGGTAGCAGGAACCAACTACTTTGTAAAGGTAACCATGATAACCGCCAATCTTTCAGAGGACTGGGGGCCACTGGTTAAGATATGTCCCCAGTACTCTCAGTGTTAGAAATTGGCACCAGTCCTATAGTCTTTGCCAAAGTGCCCAATAGTTAACATTTCATAAGGAATATAAGAAATTTGCCATTTTAAAAGGGTTTGCTATATGTTACCTTTATAAGGACTAGTGGACTAAAAATGTTAGTTTCTACCTCCATTACTTGTTGGAGATGCTGAATTTGATCAGATGTCAAAGTTGTACATGGTGTGGGGTTTTGTTCATTATATCAACCATTGGTTTGTCCGGACCAGGCTACTCACAGGCTGTCATGATGTAGCTGGAATATTGCAGACTGCGTCATAAGATTTCTTTCATGTAATCTGTTTGAGAGGACCTGCGAAGCGATCTACGCAAATTAGGAGAATGTTTACAGAATACACCTCACGTTCACAAGCTGGAATATTGCTGACTGCGTCTTATAACATATTTCGCTCACTCAGACTTTTGCATAGACGTTAGAACAGCCAAAATGTAACTCCATAATACCTGCCTAGTTCGGCAAGGGTGGAAACTCGACTTTTACAGTCACTTACCCCTCTTGCCTCGTGAAGATGATCGATTATTTGCAAACTGCCATCATATTTAGCTGGAATATTGCTGAGCAAATGCTGAGTGCAGTGGTAAACAATAAACAAACCAAAGACTGGCGTTAAATAACATTCTCTACCTTACACTCTTCGATAAATTATCTTGTGTCACATTGGAGTTTGTCAAATTTGACCAATGTCAATTTCTCCCTTCTACAGATAATTTAGTAACATAATAATAATAATTATTTAGGTCCAAGCATTTGAATTGAATGTCTTTTTTCTATCCTGATATTTAATGTTGTATGGATTTGTATGTGATTGTCCTGGATGTATTTTGTTGATTTTGTAAAAAGTAAACTGTTGATCTAACAAATGTTTCGGAAGGAACATTACTCTAGCTAGACTCTGACAAGACAACACTACAACTGCTATTTGAAATAACACCCTGATAGGTTCGAGTGAGTGAGTGAGTGAGTATCCCGGCGGGGGACAAAACAGATGGGCTTCATACATTGTACCCTTGTGGGGAATCAAACCCGGTCTTCAAATTCGGCATGACCAGTGAACGCTTTTGCCACAAGACTACCCCACCGCCCCAGGTTCTATTGAGCAAACAGTGGTTAGCATGGGACATAACCCTAGATAGACTCTGACAAGTACAAACTGCCATCTGGGATTACAGTCCCTGACAGGTTATATTGAGACGATCCATCACGACCATACAAATACACAAATATGACACAAATATACAGATGGAAATGAATAAGGGGTCACTTAGTTTTAGAAATGTTGAAATAATATGCTAGGATGGGTTCCCAGCCTTGTCTACCAGTAAGCGAGTATGAGATGGATTTACGCCACTTTTAGCAATATTCCAGCAATATCACGGCGATGGAAACAAGAAATGGGCTTCACACATTGTACCCATGTTGGGAATCGAACCCGGGTCTTCGGCGTGACGATCTAATGTTTTAACCACTAGGCTCCCCATCCGCCCCAAAGCTCCAAATACCTGTGGGGAAACAAAGCACACAAACACGTCTTAAAATTTGATTCTGGCGTGTTAAATTTGTATGCATACTATTTCAAATGTACTGACTAAAGCTTTTTTCCTGAAATTTTTCATTGTTCCCTTATTCGTTTCCATCAGAGGGGCACGGAGGGCTCAGGCGTCTAAGGCGCCGCGATTCGCTGTGCAGAGTTGTGTCCCTTGGGCATGCCAGAAACCTATCATTGTGGGTTCGAATTCCGGTTCGCCCCTATTATGTTACTAGGTTTGTCAGCACCATACCCGTGCTCATGGGTTTCACCGAAGTGGTAAACGTCTGAGACCTGCATCACTCCGGGCATTCCTCACACATTAAGCTGACACGCCGCAATATAACTGGAATACTGTTAAAAGCAGCGTTAAACACAACTCACTCACGTTTCCATCAGAATAGGATACAAAGAAACTGATGTCATCATAATAATCATCATAATCCAGTAAATTGTACTTTCCAGGTCCAGGTGGATGAAAACGATGAACACTTTCACCTGAGGATATTCGTCCCCCTCCCCAGCACCAACTTCCAACCCTCCTTGGCTGCCTATCAGCCTGGACACACCGCTGCATCAGATCTGGAGTATTTTGATGCCAAGTAGTCGCCGTCCAAGTTTACACCATGTGCTGGACAAGCTCTTGATAGCTTATGTTCATGGGATCTTTACATCATCTCTCAGTATAACATATCAGTAGCTAAAGCTCAAGCTTCATGTGTTATCTCCCTTGAATAGCTTCAGGAAATGATCTGTTTGTAAATCATTTTGAAATAAAAACAAAAACGAAACAGTTATCATGATTAATCTTGTACATAAAGACAACATCCATTTAGTGAATTTTATACAAAATTAAAGGATATTTTTTACACTTTTTGTCTCGGTGGTGAGCGTCCCCTGCAGCCTGTATCAGTTGTATTGTGTACACTCAAGAAGAACTGCCATTAACACCATGGAACAACATCATGGTGGTAAGATGCTTGTAAACACCAAAACACAAGATTATGATGCATGTATGCTAATTTCCTTCCTCAGATCAGCATCACATCCGCCGAAAGGATATGTCAAATTTGTGCTTGTATTGTTTTGCTTCCCTTTGGGACGCCAGCATGTCAAAAAAATGAAGTTGGTTGACTATTGTCCCTACTACAACAGGTTGTTTTCAGAAATAGTATATTTGCTGCTGTTTAGCGTTTCATAATTCTCATTTTGTAACCTACCATTTTCTATTATACTTGTTTTGTCTATCGGTATGTAGGCTGCTGCAGGGATACCCATATCATGTTATGTTATGTCGCTCTATTGTGACAATGCTTCCTAGAGAGCTGCCTATATGATCTGCTCAGAGGGGTTACAGGGATAAATATATACAGCCAGTATCTTGCTTATGTGTATTCCCCGTGCTTGTGGGTGTCACCAGTGGTACCAGAAAACGTCCGAACCTGCAACGCTTTGGCTTTTCCGTCCATATTAAGCCGACACGCCATGATATAACTGGAATACTGTTCAAAGTGTTGTTAAGCCCAACTCGCTCACTCATATCTATACAATATAAAAATGGTTAAAGTTGCTGAAATTACAAATTGATGTGTGCTGTTTGAAAAGCTGAAAACTTTCTTATATTTTCATGTAAAAATGCTATAAGGCCGCATTTGCAGATTCTGACGTTCTTGATTGTCCATGAAATTCTTGAATGTTCATGTAAAATGTTAGATTTCTTTGGAAGAGAGGACCAAAAGTTACAGTGCAGGTGAATTTTGATAATTAATTTTTGTCCATGACCTCCTGATCCTTTGCAAACGAACATTATTGCAGTTTCTGCACAGTAAGTACCGTATTCGACGTAATAAGCGCCCCTCTCAAATAAGCGCCCACAGCAATATTTGCTGATATATTAGCTAGTGAACAATCCCAATTAGCACCCCTTCTGATTGATCACTGTACACAAGACTTATTAATTCGCGTATAATACACACTCGTGTGTTATATGCACCCTTAATTATGGGCAATTAAATTCTGGAAAAATATATCTGTCGTACATAAACATTTTAGGCTGTCGCCATAAACCACGAAATTCATCTTTCAACTCTGTTTTTTCACCAAAATAATATTCTAATAAGAGCCCCTTATGTCTAATTTTGAGAGCGCCCTTGGCGCTTATTACGCCAAATACGGTACATATTTAATATGAAAGTTACTGATGCAGAGGAATCTGCTCTTTGGAGTATGTTTGTAGTCAGTTCCAGCTGACAGACTTATCTTAGCTGCCGTCTCCGGTTGTTTCATCTCACTGCCACTGAACCCTTCATTTCACGTGTTGGGATCTGTGGACTTAATTAATCAGCAGTTCTGCATGAAAATGCAAGACAGGAATTGTGAAACGACAAGATTATATTTAAAGACACTTTTACACAACACCTTTTATCAGTGTCTATTTGTTGAGCCATAGATGAAATTAAGGTAACAGTTGTGATGTTGACTTTTTTATCTGCTGTTGAAATTTTCACATAAACAACAATAAACCATTCTTTTTACAAAGATGTGTTTGTGGTGATATGGGAGGTAAAGCATATTATCCCCTGCCATGAAGTGGAAGGGGGATATAGGCATGGGTGCTGTCCTTCTGTCCATCACATTTCATTTCTGGAGCAGAGGGGGCACGGGTGGCCCAGTCGTCTAAGGAGCAGCGATTTGCTGTGCAGATTTGCATCCCTTGGGCACGCCAGAAACCTATGATTGTGGGTTCGCCCCGATTATGTTTCTAGGTTTGTCAGCACATTACCAGTGCTCGTGGTTTTCACCGAGGTGGTAAAACGTCAGAGAACTGCATCGCTTCTGGCTTTCCTGCAACATTAAGCTGACACGCCGTGATATAACTGGAATACTGTTAAAAGCAGCGTTAAACCCAACTCTCTCACTCACACTCTGGACAAAATGCAAAAATCATGAGTGATATCTTCACCAAACTTGGCACATAGTGGCAAACTGGTGCCATTTGATAGTTTGGGAAAATTATTTTTCAAGTTTCCATGGCAATGACTGACTGAAAATGGCAGTAGTCATTGCCGGAGCATATCTTGAAAACCATACAATATTTCTTGCCTTGCACACAACCGGACATGTCACATTGGTGGGGGATATGTGTATTTAATTATTATCCCGCGCCCCAACGAAGTTGGCAGGGGATAGAGAAATGGGTTCCGTCTGTGTGTGCGTGCGTGTTTGCGTGCTTGTGTGCATCCCGAAATCGTTTCCAGAGCATAACTCAGAAACCGTTAAATATTTCTCTACGAAACTTTGCATGTCTAACAGACTCATGCTGAACTGGTGCCTTTTGCTATTTAGGAATTTTATAAATTTTTATTTACTTCGTTTCCATGGCAACAAGTTGGACTTAGGTTCTATAGGGTGCTGTTCGTTTCCGGAGCGGAACTCAAAAAACGTTAAATAATTTCTTACAAAACTTTGCATGTTTACCAGACACATACTGAACTGGTGCCTTTTGCTATTTAGGAGTTTTATAATTTTTATTTTTTACGTTTCCATGGCAATAAGTTGGATTTAAGTTTTAATATAGGGTGGGTTCATTTAAGGAGTATAACAAATAAACGGTTAAAAATTTCCTTGTCCAACATTGCATGTCTATATATAAAGCACATACTGAACTGGTGCCATTTGATATTAAGGAGTTTTATAAATGTTTATTTTAGAATTTCCATTGCAGCTATTTTGACATGGCCTAAGAGAAATGTTGGGTCAGTTACCTGGTTTGGGACCATAATGTGTTAAAATGGCGGGGGATATAGATGACTTCGTCGACTATACGCTTGTTGTATTTTGTTTGCTTACAAAACCTGGAAAAAAAATGAAACTAAATGTCATGACAAATATTTTTTAGGACAACCGTTTCACAATTACATGTGGTGCCAAGGACTTGTATGCAATGTATTTTATAGCTATGTGTAGGACCGACTAACCACCATGAGTAATCACTGACAGCTTCTGAAAGTTCTTTACAGGCCAGAGTATTAACCCATATTATCATGATTATCATACCTATCGATGTTCTCTTTGACTTTTGTTGCAAAGTATTTGTTTGAATGTACATGAGGATAACGGAATCTGCTAAAGCTAGTGTCAAACAAACACAATGTCCAACTGAATGAAGACTTGTTCATTGTTTGTTTATTGTTTAACGCCACACTCAGCAATATTCCAGCTATATGATGGTGGTCTGTAAATATTCGAGTCTGGACCAGACAATCCAGTGATGCACATGGTTTTAATTGTGTGCTTTGATTGAATTCCTTTTATGCCGCAACAAACTAGTGCTTCACTGTAGGGTGTCTCAATGTTTTCTTATTTTATCTGGTATTTCTTGCATTTAGACAGTGTCAACAAGAAAGCCCTCCAAAACTTTGTTGATTGAAATGATGTCATCATGTTCGTTTAAAATGGCGATGGAAACTCCTCCCATACCCATTTCCTTCTTCCTTATCTTACCATTTGATTGGTCAGTAAAATGGTAATGAAAATCAAGGGCGGGTAATGAGACTGAGGTGAGGTGAAATTGGGTTTAACGTCGCGTCCAAGATTATTGCACTTATATAGCTACGTGCATGCACGTGTGTGTGTGTGTGTGGCTGCTTGTACTAGTCCGGACTGATGCCGATTTATAGTGCTAGCTCACTGAGATACCATGCCGCAGTTTAACATGAATACCCCACTCAGACACAGTATACTGACTCCGAGCCGACCAGTCCTTGTTTTAGCCCCTTAATGCCGAGCGCCAGACAGGGTAACAACAAGTACAATCTTTTAACGTCTTTTGGTATGACGCGGCCCGGGATCGAACCCTGGACCTCCCGCTCTCCGGGCGGACGCTCTACCACAAGACCACGGAGGCGGTCTAATGAGACTGAGAGAACCATGGGAATTCATCTAGGAGTTAGTGTAGGTTTACCAAAACGTGAGCCCTGGAGATATAGAGGATGCTACTCACTGTAGACAAGTCACATGTCACTCTTCCTCAGATCCCGTCACGATCAAAGTAACAACAAACCAAACGGTTATTTCAAAATAAACCAATTATTTGTAGTTTATTGTACAACCTTGGAAAGTCAGTTAGAATCCACTGTCACACAAACATACAGACCTAGTCAAGACAAGGATATGTATATTTACAATAGTCAGGGTTGGCAAAACAAGACATTTGTGTGTGGAAAGCAGAAGATTGTTTCATAAAGTGCCTCTTCAATCCAATAAGCTGGCTCAGTTTCAAGGAACCCTGCCAATATACTGATGGCATAAAATAAAGGAACATAGTAATCTTGCAACAGAGAGTTGAAAGCTGTGTTCATCCAATTAACCAAACAGACTTTACATCACCAATCTTCAATCATCTGTAATGTCAGTGTCATACAAACAGAATTTCATGTCTACAAATGCTTACATTGCTATCCGTTACCTTATTTCTTGTCATCAGTATATTTCAAGAGAATGAGCAGTGAAACTGGTCGTCACACATGTTTATGTCATACATACACACACTGTATGTCACATGTAACCATATGTCACATGTATTCTGACTGTACACGGGCAAGAAGTTTCAATGTTTGGTTTATATACCAGCCAAAACAATGAAAAAATATCAACAATGTTCGCTGTTATTTGCACCGAATATATATTCACCAGTGTATATAACTTCAACTGAAGACTCCACCCTGTAACAATATCTCTGCATCATACAGGTATATCTAGCTGCCTCTGTTATATTACAGGTTCCTGATATGATTTGGTACAAAACAAAAACACACAATAATGAACAGGACAAGGAGTTCGCTGACACAAGCAGGTTTAATCCCCACATGGGTACAAGCCCATCAATGTGGTTCGTTGTGCACCCCTAGTGAAGTGTATACATAATTGTTAATGAATGAAATCAAATGTGCCCATGTAACATATACCAACTTCACTAAAATATCAATAAGCCATGAAATATTATTAATATTAATATTCATGCAAAATAAAACATGTGAGAAAAATATGATACATCACCCAATCTCATTAAAATCAGACCTTAGTTCTCGCTACCGCTAAACAAAGATCTGAGGACATCCCATTAGGGGTCACGTCAGAACGACCTTTCATCCGACCAATCAGTGCGTCGCTTACCAGATTATGAAAGTGGCAGTAAGAATGCGATTTCTAATCATGCAATCTCGAAAACTTTAACATGGGGTATTCTGAACGATAGTTACGGGTTTAACGACTGAATCCATACAATCTAGACCATCTATTATAGCCATCCAAGAATGTTTTTTTCTTCAGGTTTCAAATTTGTTAACGAGAATGTCAAAATCTGTTTCGAAGCGTAGTTGCCAATTTGAAATTTGTGCCGTAAAGCACGAGAAAGCTGCCTTCTGATTGGTCATTCCATGGGTCGGTCAAAGGTCGCACAAGGTCGGTCTGACGTGACCCATAATGGGATGTCCTCAGATCTTTGTTTAGCGGTAGTGAGAACTAAGATCTGATTGAACATCACCAAGCTTTGAGATATTCCCATAAAGCATAGACAAATCAGTAGATTTGTATCCCTGTAGATTCCTACGACAACAGTCGGTATTAAAGTATTTCCAGAGCTTAACAATTGATAATTGATAATCAATCGTTAAACTGTGTATGTATCAATCTCATTAATATCAGACCTTAGTTCTCGCTACTGCTGAACAAAGATCTGAAGACATCCCATAAGGGGTCACGTCAGAACGACCTTTCATCCGACTAATCAGAGTGTCGCTTACCAGATTATGAAAGTGACAGTCAGAATGTGATTTCTAACTCGAAAACTTAACACGGGGTATTCCGAACGATAGTTACGGGTATAACGACTGAATCCATACAATGTAGATCATCTATTAGCCATTTCAGAATGTTCTTTCGTTCAGTTTTCAAATTTGTAAGCGAGAACTGTTTAAAATATGTTTCAAAGTGTAGTCGCCAATTTGAAATTGGTGCCGTAAAGCATGAGAAAGCTCCCTTCTGATTGGTCAATCCACTGGTTGGTCAAAGTTTGCGCAAGGTCGGTCTGACGTGACCTGTAATGTGATGTCTTCAGATCTTTGTTTAGCAGTAGCGAGAACTGAGATCTGATTTTAATGAGATTGTGTATGTCAGGGTATGAAACCTTCCAAAATTTCAGCTAGACCACAGGACTGGCTAGCTGAAATACTTGCCAGCCCTGACCAAAACCTGCCTGCCCACTATAATCATATGTTTCTCAGGATAAGCTAACAGGGTTTCTTTTTGGTTACATTTTATCATTCATCTTTACATGTGAATTAATGCTTATCATCGGGAAATATTTAGAATATTTTCACATATGAAATATAACCTGACCGTCGGGCAGGGGGATTTGAAAATCTGGCAGCCCGAGTTGAAATCAACCCGTCTCGGACGGTCGGGCAGGCAGGTATTTCGAACACTGGTGTATGTATACACAGATGTTTAGGCACTGAGAAGATTGAGATCCCGCTGTCGGAGAGCCGACACTGCTACAAACGCTGCTCCCTGTCCGCTGCCATCTTTGGCCAGGATAAGTTTGACCTGATAACAAGCAAAACATAATGTAGAATGATGTACAACAGCAACCAACAGCAACAGCAGCATCAACTAGTCGGAAGTGAGTGAGTTGGGTTTCAGCAACACATGCTTGTCGTAAGATGTGACTAATGAGATCAGATGTTCATCGCCACTGTGGAGATCAATGTTCATTTACAGACCACTGTCATATATAGGTGGAATAATGCTGAGTGTGGCGTTCAACAGCAAACACCGCTTTTAACTGTATTCCAGTTATATCACGGTGTGTCAGCTTAATGTGGGAGGAAAGCCTGAAGTGATGCAGGTCTCGGACATTTACCTCTTGGGGGTGGCAGGCATTTATTTTTCATAGTTAAAATTTTTAGGCTAAAAAAAATAATAATTTTGGTTCTAAGGCACACCTGCATCATCATAAAGTTCACCGCATGTTTCATTTTTATTTCCATTTTTAAAAAAAACAAACCAAAAAATCCTCAAATATTCTAAGTCCAACGGTTATCAAATACTGTATTCCAGTACTTTACTCATTAAGGAATACATTAACATAGGGAGGCCCTTTCCCAGGTTGATTGTACACAACTGTTTATTCAGTTACACATCTGTTTACTTGTTTACATACTAGTTTGAACAACAACTAAAACAAAACAAAAGACACCGCCTGCTTGCACAATATTTTCAAAAGTCATTGCCTAAGAACCACGCTCACACACACACACAAGATATATGCCTCTAAATATTTCAAAGGAATACTGGGCTATTTCATTCTGTTATGTAACTAGAAGACAGCAGCAGTGTACTTGAACTGCATACTTACTTTGATTAACTTTAACTGAAGCTGAACAGTATCTAGTGGCATGTCAACATGGGACACTATTTGTATGACACCCTCTCCAGGCATCAAAACTCACACTTTCAGGTCCCACACTCTGTATATACATATTAAAGGTTGTTGTTTGTTTGTTGTTTAATGCCGCACTCAGCAATATTCCAGCTATATGACGGCGGTCTGTAAATAATCGAGTCTGGACCAGACAATCCAGTGATTAATATCATGAGCATCGATCCACGCAATTGGGATCGATGGCATGCATCAACCAAGTCAGGGAGCCTGACCATCCGATCCCGTAAGTCGCCTTTTACGACAAGCAGAGTCACCTTTTACGGCAAGCATGGGTTGCTGAAGACCTATTCTACCCCGGAATCTTCACTGATCTATTAAAGTTTGAGTAGAATACTATGAATACATAACACTGAAAGGGTCATATTCAGCACACCATTTACCACTTACCCAGGTATTTTGGCGTATACAAAAATCTACCCCCACAGTCTCACATCTACCCCTGTGCACTTAAATGTACCCGGCAATAACTTTATTATTGATTTTTATTACATTAAATTCTGGTTCCATTCAAGACTAATTTACACAGACAAAGTCCATGCAATACTGATGTTTTTTTGTTTGTTGTTTAACACCACACTCAGCAATATTCCAGCTATATACCTGCGGTCTGGAAATAATCAAGTCTGAACCAAACAATCCAGTGATTGACTTCATGAGCATCGATCCACGCAATTGGAATACGATGACATGCATCAACCAAGTCAGCTAGCCTGACCACTCAATCCTGTTAATCGCCTCTGGCGACAAGCATAGTCACCTTTTACGACAAGCAGGGAGGGCTGCATGAAGACCAATTCTACCCCGGGTCTTGACACAAGTGAAGCCAGACCAGCAGGCGCCAGGTTGTGAATCTACCTACCTTGCTCTGCGGGGCTAGTTTCTCCAGCAGGTCTGTCATGTCAGGATGGAATGTTGGGTGATGTTCATAGACGGACCCATCGATGGCGACCGTCACCTCTGGGAGATTCACGTGACGTACACACACGGCTAGAGCTGCAGACAGTACACCACTCATGACAATAACATTGATTTTATCGAAAACAAATTGTTACTGAAAATTTTGGAAACAATTGCCTGCCACAAAAACTACATTGTTGCAAGGTGTTTTTCATGAAAAACAATTCAGACGCAGAGTCTTAAATAAAAAATAATCTGGTTTTGTAGTTGTAGCTGACAAAATATCTGATCTCGATACAAAATCCAACCCCTCTTAAAAAAACATCAGATCTTCGGTCATTAAGTCATGCTGCCACCGGGGCGGTCAGGTAGCCTAGTGGTTAAAGCATTCGCTCGTCACGCCAAAGACCCAATGTGTGAAGCCCATTTCTGGTGTCCCCCACCATGATTTTGCTGGAATATTGCTAAAAGCGGCGTAAAACCATACTCACTCACTCATGCTACCACCATGCTTATTGTCTAAATTGAACGATGGCCTCAAATTATGTAATACTGGACTCCTATCTAAGTCTGACCTGATGCGACGATGTAAGCCCCTCTCTTGGACATGAAGAGAGCAACCTGTCGTATCATCTCTACATCCTCATCACTGGCCTTGTCATTCAGCTCCATCCTGCCCAGAACATCCCTGGTGTTCTTCCCGACACCTTCCTTATCACTGAAATCAACGTTACCATGGAAACATAATTTGTGGAATAATGGATTTTAATAATGGATGAAGGAAAATTAATACACTCATATATTTTTCACAAAAAGTGAAAATTCTGTCATGTCCCGTAAGTAAAAATGAGGTTTTAAAATGTATAAATTTCAAATTACTGGAACAGTTATCAATTTTTCTCAGTCCATGTCCAAGTTTATGAACAGAAATTTAGTGCACAGACAAACAACATTGTTTACAGAACATCGTCACCTTTCCTCAACACATCACATCCAGGTTTGTACATAAAAGTATAACATGCTTACAACAAGAACGTTATTCAGAATATCATTCCCATGCTGAAATGTCCATTCACCTCCATTGCAGGAAGTGGTCCGCAGCAAATATGACAAAATGGCAGAATTCAATTGTTGCAAATAAAGTCAGCATCATTTCCATTGGAACAATGGGCTATATTTTTTAGAACCTGAGTTCAAGCATCATATACCAAGAAGCTCATGCATAATATAACTGCAAATCATGTTTATCATCCAAAACTGGCTCCCACAGGAGATATCAATTGGGTGAGATCAAGCGATATCTACATTGTAGATATCGCTGCAATGAAATTGCATCAAAATGCTTTGCAGACCATTGTGACATCATTGGTTACCATAACGTCACAATCAAATGACATCACTAATGGCTCTGCTACTGATGCTGTTAGCAGTACTTTTTACACTTAAGACACTGCTTATTACTGTCTACAAAATGAAAAAGTGGGAAGAATGATGTTGGATAATAAATAAAATCTCACCCTGTGTCTTTTGATATCAAATAAAACAACATGAGTTGATAAAAGTGGAAAAACTCCTCGGCAAGCCTTGGAGATTTTCCAGTTTTATCACTTTTGTCAAAAGACACTCGGGTGAGATTCTCTATGTACTAATTTTCAAAAGTGGGATGTGTCCGCTTGTCCTTTGGCATGTAAACTGTACAGGTACGAATAACAGCATAATCTATGTTAAAACTACCTGTCTAGGTGTATATAGAAACAATACTATTCAACTGTGTTGTGTGTGAAATTGTATCGCAAACAGGGTTTCACTGTATTTCTTGTTGGTTTTTAGTTATATATGACTTGCTCACAGGGAACCAAATGGGAATATTTACCTGCCCGCCAGCCCTATGCACCAAGGGGTGCATGGTACTTGTACACTCTGCAAAGCAAGTCCTCAATGGCATGATACAATGTACTTGGGTGGCCCAATTACAGAACTGGCTGCCATTTTGCTTTCATGTTCTGAACACAATAGAGGAAGACTGACAGTAATTTATTGGGACATATACTAGGCACGTAAAGAAACTGTGCATGTAATTTTATGCACAATTTCCTTTGGTGCCTGGTATATATGCCCCAATAAAAAAGTGCCTAGAATAATTTTGGGGTTATAGCTAAAACAGCACCTCAACAAAACGTCCCCTGGCGAAAACGGCAACGATTGGCAAAAACGTCACCTGGCCTCAAGCGAAAACAGCTACTATTGCCTAACAAAAACAGCACCTTATTTTATTTTTTACCTTGGTAAAATAAATGAAATTAAACTTTCATGGTCACTTGCAAACGCCAAAAATTGTGAAATGTTAAAACAAGTTTACATTAGAAATTAGCCCCCTACTCCAATTTACTCGCCAACTCTGATTGGGAGGCGCAACTAACTGATTGTGAAAACATTATATGCTTTGAAGTTTTAAGTGCCTTAAAATTTACTCAATTTAACTCAATGTCAAATTATAGAGAAATTAGCCGGACTGAAGAAGACTTCCTTTTCCACTGTTTGAGATGCGTAGATCCCATAATTGAAGAGGTGATCGGTAACTTAGATGTCAGTTTCCAATCAGAAGATGCAGAAGAAATGAGGGTACCAGACCTATCAGAAATCCACCTTACGGCTTCAGATGTACTCTTAGAAGACGAAGATGACCGTGACAGGATAAAACATTTGTACGCAAATTATACTTTTTACTTTCCACTCAAGGCTTACAAAGCTACGTCCCATCCATCTGTGTAAATCTGTGCAGACCATTGTGGTAACCAATGACGTTACCTTAAAACTCACCAAACGATCTTTGTGACATCTGTAGTTGTAAAATTCCATCGCTCCAATATCTGTGTTGAGGTAGCGCCCCCTAACAATAGTTTCTGATCAATCAACTTGACGAGTACCAGCCTCACAAGCTCTCCTAGATAGTGGCCAGAGAATGACTTCTCAAATCTGAAACAAAGGGAGACGACTCTTATCCTGGCCAACACCTCTATGAAGTACCATCTTCTAAAAAACATTACATTTAAGTTTACATAATACCACCAAGGTTTCTCATGATTTGTTTGGTCTCCAGTACCCAAAACAAACTGTACGAACTGAAAACAGAGGATCGAGTAGATATAGTGTGACCTGGCAGATAGCGTCCTCATGCCGCCAAGCATACATTGTGTGTGTCACAGGTGTGTTTTGTGTACATCTCAGTGTTCCCCCTGGCTTTTGAAAATCTACATATATAAAGTCCCCCCAAATTTGTGTCAGTACCAACTTTCAACAAATAAAAAAAACATATGTAAATTACCTGGTTCTAATTCTTTCAATATCATGTTTAATGAAATAATATATGGGGGTGGTCGGGAAGCCCAGTGGTTAAAGCGTTCGCTCGTTACGCCGAAGACACGGGTTCGATTCCCACATGGGTACAATGTGTGAAGCCCATTTCTGGTGTCCCCCGCCGTGATATTGCTGGAATATTGCTAAAAGTGGCGTAAAACCATATTCACTCACTCACTTTAAAGAAATGACGTCATCTCTGAAGTAACTTTGTTTGATCTACGCTTCATACACACAAAGTTCAGTCACAAAGTTCTCTCTTTTTTTTAATATTTCGAGACTAAGTCGCTACAAATAGATTTTTAACCTTGAAGCAAAGCGAAATGTTATTTCTTTGCACTAAAAATAGACGAGGGGAAACCCAGATGGCAACAGACAAGCTGATTTTGTTCAAAAATTACACATATATGAATATTGTGATGTTTTGTTCAACACCAAAGATTTATAAGGTACTTCCCTGTCCACAGGGACTGGCAGTCACATTAATTACCGGTCCAAGCCTAATTTTACCGGTAAGAAACTGGTAATTACCGGTAAACGGTAACACTGACACCTGACCCACATGTGTTAAAGCTGACATCTGATTGGCTCAAAAAGCCCTGTATCCTTCATTCAGATTTTGCGGTCCAAGTGTTCTCAGTGTTCACCTGAAGACCTCTATGGAAGGCTAGTGTTCACAAAGAGGGATCACATTGGAGTAGATCTGATGTTAATTAAATTCATTGTAAGCTAACTTACGTGAACGAGTTGGGATGATTAGAGTGCTTGTCCACCTCCTTCTCAAACTCACTCCGGTAGAAGTCCAATGATCCTCCGTCGCCTAGTGAACCATTTTCTATATTCACCAGGACCTGCAACATCAACAACGTTTCACTCATTTTACTGTGTGTCTCTTGCTTAATGCTGCAATGCAATATTCCAACTATAAAGCAGCTTGTAAATAATCAAGTTTGTTTGTTTGTTTATTGTTTTACGCCGCTCTCAGCAATATTCCAACTATAAAGCGGCTTGTAAATAATCAAGACTGGACCTGACAATCCAGTGATTGTTAATGTGGACTATGACCCATGCTGTTTGGGTATGAAGACATGCAATCCACCAAGTCCCCAAACCAATCCATTTGGTCACCTGTTACGATCAGGACAGGCAGCTTGGGATTATCTTGTTTACCACTTCTCCGATAACTGTGTTCCCATTCATGCACAGCCACATTGTCCTATTAATGAGTTGTTTTCACTGTCAGTACTATGATAAATACAAGTCCACGTCAATAAGGTTCACGAACTGAATCATGAATGTTTTTATGAGTTCAACAGTAGCTCCGAGCTGACATCCACAACTCGATAGCATTGTTTGTTGTTGAAAGCATTATTTCCCACTAAACAACTTTAAAGCCCTAGGGAAATACCTAATTAAAACAGATCTTATTAACCGAATATAACCCCCAAATAATCAAAACAACTCACCCACGGCCAACACTCACACCTCACTTACTCTCTCTGCCCCCACCCCCACCCTCTTGGCATTCATTCCAAATCTCCAAATTTAAAAACTCCTATATAAGCTACCCCTAAACCCCCCTCCTGGGTTGCACAAATCCCTTCCTTCATATTTTTTGGCAAATACATTAAATGCCCTGGCGGGCCCGTGTGCAACATACACTTGCAGTCGGAGAGCGCATGTAAAATCCCCAACCTCAGTTAGTCAGTCAGCATTTACATCTACTTTGGACCTTAAAGGTAGCGTTGTAACTTGTAGCAAGGAATCACTGTACTTCAAACATTTTAAATGATGATAAATAAAGATGAATGTGGTCAAGGCCAAAAAAGTATCTACTCAAGTGGGTTTTTTTTAAGGCATCCTGCATCCACATTGACACAGATTCCCTTTTAGTGTTCGTATGTACCAAGTGTACAGATAATAGTTATTTATCGTATTTAACGTAATAAGCGCCCAGGGCGCTCTCAAAATTAGTGGGCTCTTATTAGATTATCATTTTGGTGAAAAAATAGAGTTGAAAGATAAATTTCGTGGTTTATGCTGACAGCCTGAAATGTTTATATACAAGAGATATATTTTTCAAGAATTTTATTGCCCATAATTAAGGGTGCATATAACACACGAGTGCATATCATACGCGAATAAATAAGTCTTGTGTACATTGATCAATCAGAAGGGGTGCTAATTGGGATTGTTCACTAGCCAATATATTAGCAAATATCCCTGTGGGCCCTTATTAGAGCGGGGCGCTTATTACGTCAAATACAATGAGGTCCTCCAATTGCCCCATCGCTGGTCAAAAGCCCAGTTTGTTGTGTCACTAACACTATACTAATTGACATCTGGTGATTACACAGGCTAATTAAAACAGAGCTGATGAGCTGTTGTTTCCCTTTACAAATTATGAGGATTCTTTGACTTGACTAAGTACTGTTTAGTCTTAGAGGGACAAAAGCAAGTTAATATAATTTTGCTATTTCCACTATCAGTAGTACCAAGGATGTGGATGTTGCTTGTCGTAAGAGGCGACTAATGGGATCGGGTTGTCAGGCTCGCTGACTTGGTTGACACATGTCACCATATCCCGATTGTGTAGGTTGATGCTCATGATGTCAATCACTGGATTGTCTGGTTCTGCAACTTACATGTGTGGGTTCCTTATTGTCTCCTGTCCACTTCTCTATGTTCCTTACATGCTCCACAAACGCGATGTTAAACCCTGTACCTGGAACATAACAATAGAACCCTCCGTCACACACCTGACAGAACACCCAGTCGCACACCTGACAGAACACCCAGTCACAGACACCTGACAGAACACCCAGTCACACACACCTGACAGAACACCCAGTCACACACCTGACAGAACACCCAGTCACACACCTGACAGAACACCCAGTCACACACCTGACAGAACACCCAGTCACACACCTGACAGAACACCCAGTCACACACCTGACAGAACACCCAGTCACACACCTGACAGAACACCCAGTCGCACACCTGACAGAACACCCAGTCACACACCTGACAGAACACCCAGTCACACACCTGACAGAACACCCAGTCACACACCTGACAGAACACCCAGTCACACACCTGACATAACACACAGTCACACACCTGACATAACACCCAGTCACACACCTGACAGAACACCCAGTCACACACCTGACAGAACACCAAGTCACACACCTGACAGAACACCCAGTCACACACCTGACAGAACACCCAGTCACACACCTGACAGAACACCCAGTCACAGACACCTGACTGAACACCCAGTCACAGACACCTGACAGAACACCCAGTCACACACCTGACAGAACACACAGTCACACACTTGACAGAACACCCAGTCACAGACACCTGACAGAACACACAGTCACACACCTGACAGAACACCCAGTCACACACCTGACAGAACACCCAGTCACACACCTGACAGAACACCCAGTCACACACCTGACAGAACACCCAGTCACACACCTGACAGAACACCCAGTCACACACCTGACAGAACACCCAGTCACACACCTGACAGAACATCCAGTCACACACCTGACAGAACACCCAGTCACACACCTGACAGAACACCCAGTCACACACCTGACAGAACACCCAGTCACACACCTGACAGAACATCCAGTCACATACACCTGACAGAACACCCAGTCACACACCTGACAGAAAACCCAGTCACAGACACCTGACAGAACACCCAGTCACACACCTGACAGAACACCCAGTCACACACCTGACAGAACATCCAGTCACATACACCTGACAGAACACCCAGTCACACACCTAACAGAAAACCCAGTCACAGACACCTGACAGAACACCCAGTCACAGACACCTGACTGAACACCTGGGCATGTGACAGCTTAATCTTGATTTAACAGAGGCCTTGACATCTGTGTAACAAATCTATAGACAAATCTCTAACAGGAAGCCATCGTGTGAGCTCACCGAGTATTAGTCCTATACGACACTTTTTGTCCAGATAGTTTCCGGCCATCAGTGTGCTGGTGGTGTCACTCATGACTGCAACAACATCGACTGGCAGCCCCTGCAACACAGAACAGTGGGGTCACTCATGACTGCAACAACATCGACTGGCAGCCCCTGCAACATAGAATAATGGGGTCACTCCTCATTGACTGTGGACATGTTGTTATATGGGATCCGTGTGAAGCTCTTTGGCAGTTGGGTTGGGACAGGTAACTGGGGTTTTCGTTTTGGGTGGGTACTGAGTAGGACCCGGATACCCACAGGACTACCTGGACCCATGGTTAGTCTCATGATATCATTTAATGAGAAAAATTATCCACTACAACTCTATGGTAACCTACAAATTCCTTCTGACTTTTATATGTTTTGAGTAAACATAGAGCTTCAGTCAACTTCAGTGTCTGCATGAACAGATCGTTTTACAGACGTACCTAAATACCTTTTTGCCAAGAGTCCAGTAAAACAACTCCAAATCAGACATTTTGTACCCAACTCTTGACGCTACAGTGGGTATCCGGGTAAGGTCAAGTAATAGGGGGTCTGGTACCCAGGATGGGTCAGGTAAGAGGGGGTCGGGTACCCGGGTAGTAAATCTGGACTCATCCCAGCCCTACTTGGTAGGCAAGATCAGCTCACCGGTGTCTCCTTCTGTATGGCCTGCTCCAGCATCTGTACCGGGTCCCTCCCAGGTCCATCCGGGTTCTTGAAGGTCTTCGTCCAGGTCAGCAGCTTGCTCCTGTTCAGGGCGTATTGTTCCGTGGGGAAGGAAAAGGTGAACCCTGGAGACAGAGTAACACTCAAGGTCATGAAAACATTTCTTGAAAGAACAAGAAAACAGCATTACAGAAAACTAAGGTTATAACGAACTCAAAGGGACTACTAATTTTAGTTGGGACTAAAAAGTTAGTTCGTTATATCCGTTATAATCGTGTTCTTTATAACCGTAGTTTACTATATATCACAATCCCCCAGCATCAGGCACATTAGAAATTTGTTTGTTCATATACAGTAAACTATGGTTAAAACGAACTCAAAGAGATCACTAATTATAATTTGAAATAACTATTGTTCGGTATAAGCATATACACAGCATATATACAACAAATGGCCAGGACTAAAAAGTAAGTTTGTTATATCGGTAAGTTCGATATAAGCATGTTCGTTATAAACACAGCTTCCTTTAGTAGTGAATATACATGGAGAAAGGGAGGTAACTCTAGAGAAAAAGATTGTGGGGTCAATGTTTCAACTCAGTCTTGACAGGTATCTCTTCGGTAAGCATGCACAGTTTCATTCATGTAAATTGAGTAGTTTCTGAAAAAGCTTTTTGGGGGGACACACCATAAATGGGTTTCATTCATTGTACCCATTTCGGGATTTCGGGACAAGCAAACACTTGAACCACTAGGCTACCCGACCGCCCCTTTCAGAGTAGAATGGTGACCACAAAAAGATCTCAGCGCTATAATAACTCTACCCTTAAATTTACAGAACACTTTAACCACAAGGCTACCCAACCGCCCCTTTCAGAGTAGAATGGTGACCACAAAAAGATCTCAGCGCTATAATAACTCGACCCTTAAATTTACAGAACACTTTAACCACTAGGCTACCCGACCGGCCCTTTCAGAGTGGAATGGTGACCACAAAAAGATCTCAGCGCTATAATAACTCTACCCTTAAATTTACAGAACACTTTAACCACAAGGCTACCCAACCGCCCCTTTCAGAGTAGAATGGTGACCACAAAAAGATCTCAGCGCTATAATAACTCGACCCTTAAATTTACAGAACACTTTAACCACTAGGCTACCCGACCGCCCCTTTCAGAGTAGAATGGTGACCACAAAAAGATCTCAGCACTATAATAGCTCGACCCTTAAATTTACAGAACACTTTAACCACTAGGCTACCCGACCGCCCCTTTCAGTGTGGAATGGTGACCACAAAAAGATCTCAGCGCTATAATAACTCTACCCTTAAATTTACAGAACACTTTAACCACTAGGCTACCCGACCGCCCCTTTCAGTGTGGAATGGTGACCACAAAAAGATCTCAGCGCTATAATAACTCGACCCTTAAATTTACAGAACACTTTAACCACTAGGCTACCCGACCGCCCCTTTCAGAGTAGAATGGTGACCACAAAAAGATCTCAGCGCTATAATAACTCGACCCTTAAATTTACAACAGTAACACATGGGAATTGTGTTCGGGACACAATAGCTAAAAAAGTCCATATAGTAACAACATATGTCAGTTTTGAACTAATAAATCTACCAAGTGCCACATAGGTTAGTTATTGTGAATTACATTATCGGCTGACTGAGGCGATACCTTCATCATGCTCATTGCTTCACTGAGTGGTGAAAATGTGGTTTGGGATAAAAAATGTAAAGATTGTACACTTCAATTAATGATGTATAATGAATCGTGTAAGAGCTATTGGTTCAAGACTATAAAGTGCAGGCTCAGGGGTTTGAGAGTATATAGCTCTCTCTACTATACAGTAAACGAGGGTTATAACGAACACAAAGGGACTACAAACTTGAGTTCGTTATAACCGTAGTTTCGTTATAAGCAGATATACAGTATATATATCGCTAATGATTGGGACAAAAAAAATAAGTTTGTCATATCCGTCAGTTCGTTATAAGCGTGTTCGTTATAAACACAGTTTACTATATATAGAGATGCATGCCTGATTACGTCACACGGCTGCCATGTTTAAAGTGTGAACACTAACTCGATGTGTGTGAGAAGTCAAGGGGAATAAACTATGTTTATTCAAGACATGTTTCTGTTCATTATGAAGAATTGAGATACATGATGTTAATCAAAATGTCACATCAGCAGAAACGCTCATGTCTAAATGTTTGAAGACAAAGACTGGAAGTAACAGAGTGAGTGAGTTGGGTTTAACGCCACTTTTAACAGTATTCCAGTTATATCGCGGCGTGTCAGCTTAATGTGGGAGAAAAGCCCGAAGTGATGCAGGTCTCAGACGTTTACCTCTTCGGTGAAACCCACAAGCACAGGTATGGTACTGACAAACCTAGAAACATAATCGGGGCGAACCGGGATTCGAACCCATAATCTTAGGTTTCTGGCGTGCCCAAGGGACGCAACTCTGCACAGCGAATCGCGGCGCCTTAGACGACTAGGCCACAGGAGGGATATCTATTAGTTCTGCTTGTCAGTATTACCTAAAGGAATTTTGTCTGTTGAAGATGCCAAACCTTCCTTCTCCAGGAAATCTTTGATGCTGATGGCGATAAATTCAAATACCTGCAACAGAAAAATCAACCTGATGATGTTTCAATGAGACAGATCTAAACCAGTGGTAGTTACTCTATCAAGGCTACACCTTGTGAAGATCCTGGTCAGAATAGGTCTTCAACAACCAATACTTGTCGTAAGAGGTGACTAACAGGATCGGGTGGTCAGGTTTGCTGACTTGGTTGAGGCATTGTATCCTAATTGTATTGATCGATGCTTATTATGTCAATCACTGGATTGTCTAGTCCAGACTCGATTATTTACAGCCCATATAGCTGGAATATTGCTGAGTGCGGCATTAAACAACAAACAAACAAACAAACAAATATTAAGGTCACACCCTTTAAACGCATGGTTTTCAGCATGGGTGGATAAAAAGCAGCTAATATATACACTTTTGTCAGGGACCCTTTATCTTATTGAATTCACTTCCATCAGAGTCTCTTTTCTTGTCAGAGGCACACTATTTACTATGCACTTCATCAGATATTTGAGAACAAAGTTGAATTTTGTAATATTTATTTTTCTTATCAATCAAAACAATAGTTTTGGTATGTTTTTCATTTAATTTAGAAGGAGACTTTTAGTTGTGGTCAGTTGATTTAGAAACAAGAATACTGTAACTTGTATAAAATGGTGTCTGCTATTATTAATATTCAAAGTTCTCAAACCTTTTGTCCGAGAAAACTGTGAGGATTGTGAGAATATGTGGAAAATACCAAACATAACCCACCTGTCCGTAAAATGGACTTGTCCAACATTTCCGAGGAAGGATACTATTCAGGGAGTCATCATTATTAAAATTTGGGTAAATATTTTTAAATGTACATTTTATCAACATCCTTAAAGAGGCTGTACATAATGTTAATATCTCATATAAGAAATAAATGAATGGTGGTCGTATATTTCTAATCAATTGATACATAAGATGTCTAACATTTGTTTTATGGTACATAATAATAATAATAATAATAATAATTGATTTGTAAAGCGCCTAATATCCATCGACAGTTGCTCACTGGCGCTGTGACAAGGTTAAAAATTAATATCTATGTACATATGCCAACAATCAGGAGATCTATTGAAAAGCTGAGGTGAAGAAGTGGGTTTTGAGGAGAGACTTAAATGTTTCCTTAGAAGCAGAGTTTCTCAGATTCAAAGGCAAAGCGTGTGGAATCTTTGTATTCACCCAAACTGAGCAGATGGGTAAAAATCATCACTTACCGTAATCGACGTAATAAGCGCCCCGCTCTTATAAGCACCCACAGTGATATTTGCTAATATATTGGCTAGTGAACAATCCTAATTAGCGCCCCTTCCGATTGATCAATGTACACTTATTTATTCGTGTATAATACGCACTCGTGTGTTATATGCACCCTTAATTATGGGCAATTAAATTCTGTAAAAATATATCTGTCGTGTATAATACGCACAGACCTTCTTTTGTATCATTTCAGGCTTTCAGCATAAACCACGAAATTTACGATCTTTCAAGAGCCCCCTATTTCTAATTTTGAGAGCGCCCTGGGCACTTATTACTTGGAATACGGTAATTTATTTCCATGATTTGTGATCGTAAAAAGCATTGCTTACTCTGTCACAGGGTCCACTCCGGACTTCATCGGTCAAAGTGTAGTAGCTGGTCGTGGTTGATGCCTCACCGTTCGTGAATATAACTTTCACCACGCGGAAGTTGGACCCGCCTAGATCTAGGCCTAAGTAGGTGCCATTTTCTGAAATAGAAATTTGCAAAGTCAGACATAATTTCAGATAATTATAGGATATTCAACAAGCTTCTCATTTTTTTTCAACTTTCTAGTTTGTGTCTAGTTTTTACTCGTCCCAAGGATTTACGTGAAACATTGGCTATGCTGTCAGTGGCGAACGGCATGACAGTGACACTGTGAGGAGCTTGGGAAAATGTGTCTGCACACGAAAATACCATCACAATACATCATGATACATGACACAGGTATATGAATGAATGAGGGTGGATGTGTGTGTCAAAGTAAAAGTCTTAGGTATCCAGTGTAGCTGACATACTGCAAAACTTGAAAGTAACGGGAGCGTGAATCAAATGCGAAAATGTGAGTGGTCTTTGCTCGCATTAAAGAAACTTCGCATTTATGTCTCCAAAATGACTATCAACAATAAGACGGCCTCACTGCACACTGTGGATAGCGGAAATACCAACTTGATTATAAACACAAACACGGTTTATTAAGCAGCAGTTGTGATAAGTATATACCAATTTCATTCAAAGAAGAGAAATTACGGTGTCCTCCCATTAGTTAGACGTCCCAATAGTTAGACAGCTTATAACAACACTTTAAACGGTTGAGTGCACACTAACCCTTATGCTTGTTACCTCAGACTTTAAAATGGAATAGTCTAGATAAGATCTGACAAACAAAGCAAAGCAGCTTTAAATAGATACTTTAATATTATACTTAACATTTAATGACACTTTACATTTGATAAATTATATACAGTTTGGTGAAATGATGGCATCGCTGGGATGCTGGCTTCATCTACTTGAGTGACTTGCTCCTCTAGAACAGAACAGAACTTTATTACGCTCAGCCCGAGATCCTCGGCATAGGAGGTACAAACTGACAGCAAAATACACATTATAATTGCGGATTGTGGTTAGCCGGAAGATTTTACAATTTGCATTACATATTTACAGAATATCAAGGTTTTTTAATACAGATATCTCTTTACAAGTGAAAAGTCTTTGAAATTTAATCATATTAGGTCTTTTAGAATATGTAGGTGGGATATACAAAATTCTTTCTTTAGTAAAATATGGACATTTAAAAATATAGTGAAATTCATCTCCAATATCAATAAAACGCAGTTTACATTTTCTTTCACAAATAGGTATCCCATTCCATCTTCCTTTTTCAATTGGTAAGTGGTGGCATGAAGTACGAAATAAAAGTAGAGGGATAGCTTTATTTAGGGGTAGGGACGTCAGATAATTTTCTAATTCAAATTGTGGTTTCAAGAGAGAATAGACTACACTTTCCTCGTGCAATGCCTGCATCTGTGTGGTTTCTTCTCGCGCTCTTTTACGAAGATTGCTGACAAAGTTCACTCTGGTTTCATCTTCAGGCGGATGGTTATGTTCCGACTGATTGCAAAGAAAGTCACCGACAGTCGTACATTTCCCATTGCACGTCTTGACGACACATCTCGAATGTGAGCAGGTTTGCCTCTCGCGGTTTCTGTTGTAAATATATCCATCTAATATCAACTGCTCACTTCCACGCCGAGAGATGATATACTCTACTTTCCTTAAACCATCCATATCGATACTGATAATGATACGTACCCCAAGATCATTTTTATTTGTTTGATGAGTACGTAATCTAAACTCAACTCCTTCAACTGATCATACAGTAAGACAATTAAGCTACTCCATAGTTTACACAGTTAATCTCATGCCTATTGAACCTGTGCTGAGAGTAAGGTAATTTAGGTTAATTAAACGAAATTATAACATTTATACTCCCTAAACTGTGAGTCCCCTATCCCTACTCAGTACTTTAATCTAATTAGGACTGATCCATTACACCTGTAGGTATATTCCCTCTTTGCCTAAATAGAAATGTCTAACAATTGGGACGTCTAACTAATGGGACGTCTAACTAATGGGATATAACCGAAATTACACAAAAGGCATCGGGTGAGTTATCACTGCTGGGGTCAAGGCTTCTACCCACTCGTGTCAAACTAGGCATCATTGACCACTCCAACATCCAGACAGACGCCACCATGCAACACCTCATCAAAGGCTGACATGACCCGACGGGCACCGATAGGCTTCATCACACTCCTCAGATCTACAGCCTTTGTCTTGTCATCTGCCTTCAAGTTTGGTGACACCTTCTCCGCATACCAATCAGTGAACTGTTGTTGGTGCAATTATTTTATTGCCTTTGAACTTCCTTAATGCCAAGTCAACAGAATAAATTGTGTGTTGTTTCTAGGAAAACACTGTATATTGTTTTTACGGAAGTGCTCTACTCAGTGCTAATAAGCGATGGTGTTTGCTGTTTGATTGGATTAAGGTAAGGATATGCATCATTCCACTGGGGATGGGGTGGGGGGAGTTGCATTGATAATGAGTTGCATTTTTGGCCAGGGGTCAGCAGTCGTATTAATCTGGAGAAGCATTAATTCAAGATTCACAGTATGTCTTTATCGTGCACGGACAAGAATGCGAGATAAGAGCGTACCCTTCCCGTCCAGCAAGCATCGGACATGAGTGTTGGCCATGAGGACGTCCGACTTGTCGCGCACACTGCGGTCAGGGCTGTTGGCCAGTTTGATGTGGTCCTCCATGCCAGCCATGATTCTCTCGATCACCTCCCGCGGCAGCACCAGGGGCTGCAGAAACTCCCCCAGCTGACCACAAAAATATCACAGTGATATACTTTAAGGCAAAAGTAAGGGATTATGTTTTTATTCTATAGGTATCATACTGTGATTATAGTCGCCTCTTACGACAAGCATAGTCGCCCTTTACAGCAGGAATGGGTTGCTGAAGACCTATTCTACCCCAGGTCTTCACGGGTCATTGTGATTTTAAGAAGCACATAACTCACTTTACCAGAACCCATCAATGACATTAGGCATTTTGCCTGTGTGATGGAGCCAACATGGATCAGTCATATCACAGGGGGTGTAATAATAAAATCCATATTACACCCCCTCCTGGGCAGATATGGCTTGTCAATGCATTACAAATGGGCAATAGATATCAGCCTGGATGGTAAGGAATGAGAGTTACGTCCCTTAGTGTGTCGTCTGCTCGGCTAACGTTTAATTTCAATGTCTTCCAAACAAGGGGAAAATGCATTGCATTCACTTGCAAATAGATATATTTTACAGTTTGATGTTATGGTATATAATATAAGGGTTATTATATGGCAGTTTTCATATCATACCCCACACAAACCCCTGACCACCGTATCAGGCCGCTGTCCTCATGGTCCTCAGGCTGAAATGAGAGTCGAGGGATGATATTGGGGGTTGAGGGATGATATGGGGGGTTGAGGGATGATATGGGGGGTTGAGGGATGATATGGGGGTTGAGGGATGATATGGGGGGTTGAGGGATGATATGGGGGTAGAGGGATGATATGGGGTGTTGAGGGATGATAGGGGGGTCAAGGTTTGATATGGGGGTTGAGGGATGATATGGGGGGTTGAGGGATGATATGGGGGTAGAGGGATGATATGGGGGTAGAGGGATGATATGGGGGTCAAGGGTTGATATGGGGGTTGAGGGATGATATGGGGGGTTGAGGGATGATATGGGGGTAGAGGGATGATATGGGGGTAGAGGGATGATATGGGGGTCAAGGGTTGATATGGGGGTTGAGGGATGATATGGGGGTTGAGGGATGATATGGGGGGTTGAGGGATGATATGGGGGTAGAGGGATGATATGGGGGTAGAGGGATGATATGGGGGTCAAGGGTTGATATGGGGGTTGAGGGATGATATGGGGGTCAAGGGATGATATGGGGGTTGAGGGTTGATATGGGGGGTTGAGGGATGATAGGGGGTCAAGGGTTGATATGGGGGTTGAGGGATGATATGGGGTCAAGGGTTGATATGGGGGTTGAGGGATGATATGGGGGTCAAGGGATGATATGGGGGTTGAGGGTTGATATGGGGGGTTGAGGGATGATAGGGGGTCAAGGTTTGATATGGGGGTTGAGGGATGATATGGGGGTCAAGGGATGATATGGGGGTTGAGGGATGATATGGGGGTCGAGGGATGATATGGGGGTGATATGGGGGTCGAGGGTTGATATGGGGGTCAAGGGTTGATATGGGGGTCGAGGGTTGATATGGGGGTTGAGGGATGATATGGGGGTCGGGGTTGATATGGGGTTCAAGGGATGATATGGGGGTTGAGGGTTGATATGGGGGTCGAGGATGATATGGGGGTCGAGGGATGATATGGGGGTCAAGGGATATGGGGGTTGGGGGTTGATATGGGGGTCAGGGGCTGATATGGGGGTTCGGGTTGATATGGGGTTCGAGGGTGATATGGGGGTCAGGGGTTGATATAGAGGTTGAGGGTTGATATGGGGTTGGGGGTTGATATGGGGTTCGAGGGATGATATGGGGGTCGAGGGTTGATATAGGGGTTGAGGGATGATATGGGGGTCGAGGGTTGATATGGGGTTCGAGGGATGATATGGGGGTCGAGGGTTGATATGGGGGTTGAGGGATGATATGGGGGTCGGGGGTTGATATGGGGGTTGAGGGCTGATATGGAGGTCGATGGTTGATATGGGGTTGGGGGTTGATATGGGGGTCAAGGGATGATATGGGGGTCGAGGGTTGATATGGGGGTTGAGGGATGATATGGGGGTCGGGGGTTGATATGGGGGTCAGGGGCTGATATGAGGGTCGGGGGTTGAATTTCAGGCTCAAAGTTTTAAATTAAAAAAAACGGTAGCTGTAGCTGACAATATATAAAATCTCAATACAAACTCCTACCCCCCTCCTCTCTCCCCAAACATAAAATGGTTGATCCCTTAGAAATAATGGCTTATGAAGAAATTATTATACTGATTTTACGAAACTCGCTTTGGAAATACAAGTTTTCTGAAACTCATTCAGTAAAATCAGTACGAAACACATGCATCATGTAATAATGTCTATCTCTCAAAGTGTACTGATGTTATTATGTACTGATGTTATTAAATGTTAAATCGACCTGAAGAAATTCAAACAAATTTGAAAGGATGAGGTAGGACATTTTTTGCCCATTGTAAATGACAGATATTAAAGTTGTGGAAAATTTTGTAATGGTATGAAGATCATACATGTTTCTTGTCTTGACTTACAAGTTTTTAACTTCTGACATGTTCAAGTACACAAGAAGAGTATGTGTGTGTGTTTGTGTGTGTGTGCGTGGCTGCTTGTACTATTCCGGAATTGTGGCGGTTTAATTGTGCTAGCCAACTAACATGGATACCCCACTGAGCCACTGTATACAGACTCATTGCGGACCAACCCTTGTTTTTTATTTTTATCCCCTTTATGACAAGTGCCAGGCAGGTAACAATAAGTACCATCTTTTAATGTCTTTTGTTAGGACCTGGACGGGGATCAAACCACCAACACTCTGAACTCTGAGTAGACTCGCTGTCCACTTCACTACAGATGCGGTTAAAACAAAATTATTGTACAATCTCATTAAAATCAGAGCTTAGTTCTCGCTACCGCTAAACAAAGATCTGAGGACATCCCATTAAGGGGTACATCAGACCGACCTTGCACCAACTTTGGCCGACCCATGGATTGACCAATCAGAAGGGAGCTTTCTTGTGCTTTACGGCACTCATTCCAAATTGGCGACTAGGCTTTGAAACATATTTGGACAAATTCTCGATTACAAATTTGAAACCTGGACAAAAGAACATTCTGGAATGGCTAATAAATGGTCTAGATTGTATGTATTCAGTTGTTAAACCCGTAGCGTTCGGAATACCCCATGATAAGTTTTCGAGGTTGCATGATTAGAAATCACATTACGACTGTCACTTTCATAATCTGGTAAGCAACGCACTGATTAGTCGGATGAAAGGTCATTCTGACATGACCCCTAATGGGATGTCTTCAGATCTTTGTTTAGCGGTAGCGAGGACTAAGGTCTGATTTTAATGAGATTGAATTATTGTACAAATAGCCATCTTTCAACTGTATATTCTATAATGGCACTGCAGGCATGATGGCAGTGAAACAATGCTATTCTTCACCTGTTTCTTCGTCTCATCACTGAGAATTGAGTTGCCTTTCAATTGATCACCAATGGCTTCCATTTCTGCAAAATTACAAAAACATGTCGTAGTTTTACTAATTTGGTAATCATGGTGATATCTACAATACTGAAAGCACATCAGGCAAATACTCAAGGAAACACCATCTCTAGCCCTAAAACCTCTTATCATATAATGGATAGTGTTGTCAAATTACCAATTTGACAAACTTGATATCATGAGAAATAATGAGTTTACTAGCAAGAGCTACTATTAAACCCCCATACATCGATGCAATGTCTGCTTGATCAAAAAACTATTATCTGACGTTCCCAATAAGTTAAGATAGGGGTTTCTCGATATGAGGGTGATTCTGCAGAATCTAAGATAAATGCATTTTGAGAGAATTCAGGAACATGGCCAAACAGAAAGGGTCAAACGAAAGTAAAAAATTTAAATACTGTGAAAATAGGAGTATGATGAGCCCCACCACAAACTACACGTCCCAGACATTATTACATTTGGAACAAAAATGGTTGGTTTGGGGTTGGTTTGTTGTTTAACTCCGCACTCAGCAATATTCTAGCTATATGATGGCGGTCTATAAATAATTGAGACTGGACCAGACAATCCAGTGATTAATATCATGAGCATCGATCCATGGAATTGGGATCGATGACATGCATCAAACAAGTCAGCGAGCCTGACCCCCCGATCCTGTTAGTCGCCTTTTACGACAAGCATAGTCACCTTTTATGGCAAGCATGGGTTGCTGAAGACCTACTTTAACCCGGAATCTTCACGGGTATGGGAAAAAAATGGCTGAGTAATGGCAATAAGATGTTTCAACTTTCAATCTGGTCATAGTGCAAACGTCAAATCATGGTCAAAAATCAAATTATCGCATAAACAGAACACATATGCTGAGCCCTTCTGCTAACTGCACATATATCAGTAGCATTACATTTATAACAAATATTATGGAGCAATGACCACAAATATTTCTTTCAATATGAGTTAGAAATTGGCACTAGTCCAATAGTCCTTGCCAAGCTGCCCAATAGTTAAGGTATCATACGGACTGGTAGAAATTGGCCCTTTTAAAGGTTGCTTTATGTTATCATTATAAGGTCAAATGGGCTAAAGCTGTAAGTTTCTGCTGCTGCATAATGTGGCTGCCTTGATGGCCACATTGAAAATCAGATTCAAACCTCTTCAACAAATTCAGGTGTCGTCATTTGTGGTCATGAGCATGTCAAGTTTCTGTTTCATGGGTTCAGTAGTTTCTGGTTTGGTTTGTTGTATAACACCGCACTCAGCAATATTCCAGCTATATGACGGCGGTCTGTAAAATAACCGAGTCTGGACCAGACAATCCAGTGATTGACAACATGAGCATCGAGCCACGCAGTTGGGACCGATGACATGCATCAACCAAATCAGCGAGCCTGACCACCCGATCCCGTTGGTCGCCTTTTACGACAAGCATAGTCACCTTTTATGGCAAGCATGGGTTGATGAAGATCTATTCCACCCCGGATCTTCACGGGCCCAGTAGTTTCTGAAGAGATGTTTACAGTGATAATAAATGCATTTAGGGAGAATTTAATAGCATGCTCCAAATTGCATAGATCAAATCAAGGTCATATTCAAAATATCACCCCAAAAAGCCAGAACATTCATTTCATGTTCAGATGATAACACTGATACCAGCAATGCACTTACTGTCTATACAAACATGCTGACTCAGGTTAACTGTAGGTCAGGAGTAGGTAGGTTGGTTGGTTGGTTTGTTGTTTAACGCCGCACTCAGCAATATTCCAGCTATATGACGGCGGTCTGTAAATAATCAAGTCTGGACCAGACAATCCAGTGATTAATATCATGAACATCGATCCACGCAATTGGATCCATGACATGTATCAACCAAGTCAACGAGTCTGACCGCCCGATCCCGTTAGTCGCCTCTTATGACAAGCATAGTCGCCTTTAACGGCAAGTATGGGTTGCTGAAGACCTATTCTACCCCGGAATCTTCACGGGTCTCGGAGATATGGAAGCACCACATATTACTCATTGAAAGTAGGTCACCACGACCTACTTTTGATTCCATAGGATCGTCATCATTTCTCATACTTTAAATATTCAGATAACATAACGATTACATGAATAAGACTTTCAAAATAACTGCAGAAAAATACAATTCACAGTGACTTTGGCCTTGCATACATTCAAATAAAACGCTCAAGACACAGCATGATCAGGCAGCATTGTAAAAGGTTTTATTGTTGAGATAAGCATTCTGTGGTTTCAATGTCTGGATCTTTTTGCCTCAGTTGTGACCATGATATTTACACCTTGACCATGGACCTATATATTTAGGTTGTGTATAACCAGGGTATTTTGGAAAAGGGTTTTTATATTTACTTAAATGTAGTTTTACTAAATTGAGTGATAGAGATAACATTTTCATTAGTACATTGAAATTAGCAGAATCTGGTCTTGCAATATAAGTATCAGAGGGGAAATGAATGGATGGAACAAACTGTCAGTCTTGAAATGATCGAATATTTCTCACTACTACTGCTTGATTGGAATGTCTGATTAACATGATTAAGCATCTTTAAGACGCTTTCCAGTCTGACAGAGTGTTGGATTTTTGTCATAAAGAGGTTGAATTATGAGTATGTTATTAAGAGTTTATCGGTTGACCAATGAGTTAGGAAATTAGCTGAAGGTTTGGTTTAGAAGGGCTTGATAGAAGAACTGATTGGAACAGAAATTGGGGTTCATATGGAGGTGAGCGTTAGGACTCATTTTCACATGACGTCAAATACTATTTCGGGGTGAGGAGCAAAAATTATCATGGATAGTATTTAGGGAGTTGTCCGAGAGTGGTGCGGGGAGTCGGGAGGAGACAGCTGAACAGAAAGGTTCACTGTGGTTTTGGGATCCCGAGTCAGAAAAGAAGTAGAGGTAACGTTCATCAGAAAAACCATCAGGCTCTTCAACCATCATATAGGTATGTGTTGTATTTATATCAGGCAACAACAAGAACTAATCTGAGGACCACGTATACATATTTATGATTAATTCTATCATAAATAAAAAGAGGCTGGAGCAAACCATCGGACTTGTGATTTTCAAGAGAGCTACATCATCCCTAGAACAAAGGAGTAGTTGATAGGTAGAAGTGACCATAGGTAGAAGGGTAAAGTACCCGGAACCTAAGGTTACATGTGCCTGTAGAATCTACATTGTAATCAATAACTGTACTGATTACAATGTAGATTCTACAGGCACGGCCTTAATATATAGGTCCTTGGTCAAGGTTACATTGTAATCATTAACTGTACTTATAACTGACTGAGTGAGTTGGGTTTAACGCCACTTTTAACAGTATTCCAGTTATATCACGGCGTGTCAGCTTAATGTGGGAGGAAAGCCCGAAGTGATGCAGGTCTCTGACGTTTACCACTTCGGTCAAACCCACGAGCACGGGTATGGTGCTGACAACCCTAGAAATATAATCGGGGTGAACCGGGATTCGAACCCAAAATCATAGGTTTCTGGCGTGCCCAAGTCTGCACAGCGAATTGCAGTGCCTTAAAGACCGATAAAGTTATATACAAAGTGTTTGATGTGGTCTATTTCTTCGTATCTACCTAACCATTAATTCCTTGGGTCTAAAACGCTCCAGCATGTCAAAATATTCAAGCAAAGTTGGATACCTTTATATTCTTCATAGTATGGTATGTAAAAAAACCTGTGTACCTTTTCCTAATTAACTCGTGAAAATCCGGGGTAGAAAAGGTCTTCAGCAACCCATGCTTACCGTAATAGGTGACTATGCTTGTCGTAAGAGGCGACTAACAAGATCGGGTGGTCAGGCTTGCTGACTTGATTGATGAATGTCATTGTATCCCGATCGCGTGGATTGATGCTCATGATGTCAATCAGTGGATTGTCTGGTCCAGACTCGATTATTTACAGACTGCCATCATATAGCTCGAATATTGCTGAGTGTGGCGTTAAACAACAAACAATAACTGTACATATCATTATTTCTTAGCACATATTATTGACCAAAGAAATTAATAATACCGTATTCGACGTAATAAGCGCCCAGGGCGCTCTCAAAATTAGAAATAGGGGTGAAAACAGAGTTGCAAGATCATAAATTTTGTGGTTTATGCTGACAGCCTTAAATGTTTATATATACGACGGATATATTTTTCCAGGATTTAATTGCCCATAATTAAGGGTGCATATAACACACGGGTGCGTATTATACACGAATAAATAAGTCATTGATCAATCGCAAGGGGTGCTAATTGAGATTGTTCACTAGCCAATATATTAGCAAATATCATTGTGGGCGCTTATTAGAGCGGGGCGCTTATTACGTTGAATACGGTATAATAAATTAGATTGGTCTGGCCACAACAAAAAGTATTTTCAACTGAAAAAGAAAACAATACTGTGTAATTGTAATACATCGTGAGGCGGTCGGGTAGCCTAGTGGTTAAAGCATTCGTTCATCACGCCGAAGACCCAGGTTCGATTCCCGACATGTGTACAATGTTTGAAGCCCATTTCTGGTGTCCCCTGCTGTGATATTGCTTGAATATTGCTAATAGCGGCGTAAAACCATACTCACTCACTCATTCACTGTAATACATCTCGCCTCGACATATAGCAGTAAGTTGTTAACAAGACATAATTCCATTTGTCAAATTTCAATCAATATCAAACAGCACAAATTTTGTTTAATGTTACATTTCCAAGGACCATATCTGCTATTCTGTATATATAACAAATGAAGGCATATTACAAACTCCTGAACAGAACACGTTGTCCACAATCCCAAAATGACCAGAGGACATTATTGCTTGAACTATTGACCTCTCAACCTGCTTGGTGAGGGTGCACATCCTCATCTTGTTTTGCGTCAACAATCGGAACACAATCACCTACATAAACGTAAATGTTTCAAATAAGTTCAAATCGACAATGTTGGTGTGTAAAATGATATCCTGACTGTTTCAAATAATTTACTCAATCTCACGAGAGAATATGCATACTCAAGTTTTAATAAAACAGCGCCACGAGGGTCACCCTCAGTTCGCTATCGCGGAGTGTTACAGTCCAGTGTACCAACTAACAATAAGTACATCCGATGCGTGCATTCTCGTGATTGGTAAAGATTCTCTTAAAGATTTCTATTATCTAGCGATTTAACAGGATTTTTCTAAAGGAGGCCAAGAAACATAACGTTAAAATTTCAACCGGTAGATTAAAAGGTCTATTGACATTGCATCGATAAGCTTGGTTTGCAAACCATAAGTGAAGTAAATTCTGTTTGAGCACATGTCGACACATATTCGTTGCATGCTGAATTTGAATTCAACCAAGTTTCAATTCTGGCCGTTCGTAGCAAGTAATAGGTTCATTATAACACGGAGTCTAAAATACTTGCATCAAGTTTGAAAGCTCGGCCAGCAGTGACAGAACTAGACTAGATTTTCTAGCGCAAAGGTGTCTTTCCAGAATCCTTGTGTGGTAACTTGGCCTACAGATCGTGTTTGTGGATGATGAGAATTGCGTACACACCTGATTTCTGTTGTACAATGAACGTGGTCTAGCTGTGATCTTCCAAGAATTGCAAGCGTGGACAATGTCATGCGTCTACACCAGCTTGTTCCCGGTGCATGGTGTGTTGTTACCGCGAGGGTCTGGAGGAGAGGCTGCGGCGTGCGCACAGCTGTCTCAATCTTAGCACAGCTGTTTCTGTCGATCTTCAACAAGTTGCCGATTTATCGGATTGCGTCTGGGCTACTTTCATTATTCAGACGGGGAAACATTGCACCACCACAGGGGTGGATTTGGTTGGTTTGTTGTTTAACGCCGCACTCAGCAATATTCAAGCTATATGACGGCGGTCTGTAAATAATCGAGTCTGGACCAGACAATCCAGTGATTGATATCACGAGCATCGATCCACGCAATTGGGTTCGATGACATGCATCAACCAAGTCAGCGAGCCTGATCCCGTTAGTCGCCTTTTACGACAAGCATAGTCACCTTTTACGGCAAGCATGGGTTGCTGAAGACCTTTAATTTCTACCCCGGATCTTCACGGGTCACACACATTTATACCCCCCAACACACATTTATATATAGGATATACTATAGTTCAAACGTACACTTCACATAGCATGTTTTCCATCGTCTGTCATCGTCGTTTGTTTGTTTGTTGTTTAACGCCGCACTCAACAGTATTCCAGCTATATGACGGCGGTCTGTAAATAATCGAGTCTGGACCAGAATATCCAGTGGTTGATATCATGAGCATCGATCCACGCAATTGGGATACGATGAAATGCATCAACCAAGTCAGGGAGCCTGATCCCGTTAGTCGCCTTTTACGACAAGCATAGTCACCTTTTACGGCAAGCATGGGTTGCTGAAGACCTTTAATTTCTACCCCGGATCTTCACGGGTCACACACATTTATACCCCCCAACACACATTTATATATAGGATATACTATAGTTCAAACGTACACTTCACATAGCATGTTTTCCATCGTCTGTCATCGTCGTTTGTTTGTTTGTTGTTTAACGCCGCACTCAACAGTATTCCAGCTATATGACGGCGGTCTGTAAATAATCGAGTCTGGAACAGAATATCCAGTGGTTGATATCATGAGCATCGATCCACGCAATTGGGATACGATGAAATGCATCAACCAAGTCAGGGAGCCTGACCACCCGATCCCGTTAGTCGGCTCTTACGACAAGCATAGTCGCCTTTTACGGCAAGCATGGGTTGCTGAAGACCTATTCTACCCCGGATCTTCACGGGTCGGGGTGACATGTTGTCGAGTCTTGATTAACACCACGCTGAAAACAATAAGAAACATAATCAAGGCTTGGAGATAATGTTGTTGGTTGTTTAACGCCGCACTCAGCAATATTCCAGCTATATATATGACGGCCGTTACTTTTTGTAAGCCTGTGTTAAAGTATGGGAGTTACGATCATCTTAGAGCTAAGATCGCTTTGTGCAAGTGGGCCCAGGTGTGCGTCAAAAGGTATCCCATCAGGCATGTCAGGCCAAGATGCATCGTCAAGTGGATGGATGTCCTGTATGCTTCCCAGTGTAGGGAAGAATTATTTCAGTTCTTCACTGACCCGTGAAGATTATGCTTGTCGTAAAAGGCGACTAACGGGATCGGGTGGTCAGGCTCGCTGACTTGGTTGATACATGTCATCGATCCCAATTGCGTAGATCGATGCTCATGATGTCATTCACTGGATTGTCTGGTCCAGACTCGAGTATTTTACAGACCACCGTCATATAGCTGGAATATTGCTGAGTGTGGCGTTAAACAACAAACAAACAAATCAAATGTTGCAAAATATCCATGGCCAGAAGACAAAGCTGTCTATATGACACTAGGAGCAGCTGACATTCAACGGCAGTGATTCTCTCATCTTCATGAGAAATTCCAATCATGAAGAAGCAGACACAAGGATTGTCATTCATTCCTTGCATGGTGCGACGTCACTGCAGATGCGTACAGTGGATACAGATGTTTTGTTCATCCTTACTGGATAATTTTTTGACCTGATTGCACTACAAAGTAGATATATGGGATGCCTTTGGAATTTGGGAGGGCTGCATTCACCTGCTCTACCAGTGTGTCATGCCATCTCGGTGTGTGGCACGTCAGCCTTTGTTGGGAAAAGTAAAATGTTATCCTGGCAAGCTTGGGAGGCTCTAGATGAAGTGACAGAAACCTTTGTGCAACTAAATCCCACCATGTATTTCCAGTGCTTAACACAGATTCTGGTCACATCCGAATCCCGTGAAGATTCCGGGGTAGAAAAGGTCTTCAGCAACCCATGCTTGCCGTAAAGGCGACTAACGGGATCGGGTGGTCAGGCTCACTGACTTGGTTGATGCATGTCATCGATCCCAATTGCGTGGATCGATGTTCATGATATTAATCACTGGATTGTCTGGTCCAGACTCGATTATTTACAGACCGCCGTCATATAGCTGGAATATTGCTAAATGCGGCGTTAAACAACAAACCAACCAACCAACCAACCAAATGCTTGAGCGTTTCGCTGCTGTCATGCTCGAGAAGACAAGAATCAATCAATCAATGAGCTGAAAAAGGATCTTTTCCGCCACAATATTCAACCGATGGACAAGCTTCTTCCAACCCAAGAACCCTTGCTACACCATACAATTTCTATCCCTTGAAGTTTTGGGTGGACCAAAGTCGGTACATCATGGAATCAATTGTTGATGGAGGGAACTCACCAAATGTACATGCAAACCAAAATGCATTACTTGTAAATGTATTAACGCTCATTTGGACTGTACACAACTGCAGATGCAAATAATCTCGACTGTATTCATATACTTGTGCTACCTTAACACCAATCTGACTGAATGAATGACATCGTCTATCTCCATGAGTTTTAGAATTTAATATCTTTTGTCTTTTTTTACATTTTCTTTTTGCTCCTTCTATGAATGTAAACTATAATCGTATTATCAGTAGGAGTATGAAAAGACATTTCATTTGATATGTTACATGTCACAGTTGTGAGCAAGATTAAAATTTTCACGAACTGTTTTATTGCCGGGAAAGTGGTTTGTCGGCCATGTTGGATTTTAGTGGCTAACGGAAGTTACAAATATATTTCAAGGTGGCTCCTATCCCAAATCTATTAAGTATGGGTGGGTGTATCAGAATGCCAAATTTGATGCTTTTATCCACCTTGTAACAATAATTTGGTTAAACCCCTTGACTAGTCAATATTTTAAGCGTCTGCCGGGAGAGCGGAGACTAACCTGCTCGGGTGTCAGTAAATATTGTGTCTGTGTGGGGTATCCATATTAAACCGCTGTATATAGTTTCTTATTGGGGTAAAACCAGCATTGGTCCGGCCTGGCGTACGCACGCATGCACTCACGCACGCACAATAACCTTGAACGTGACCACGCTATGGAATTACTGAACGGCAGATTTGAATTACCCAGTTTTGAACTACACGTGGATAGAAGCAAACAAGAGCGCACGGCAAGAGGACATTTCATAATGCGACAAATTCAACTATGCTGCTGTTTTGATACATCACAGTCAAATTACATTTTTGACAAGTATTCTTTATTTGGATAGTTTCTATGATATTCACTGCACTTGATTATCAGGTACTTAAAAACTCATAACATTTATTACATTAAGTTTTCAAGAACAATTTCTGTAAGCATTTACTGTTGATATGTTTACGGTAGCTTCCTCTTATCCTTCCTCTTTTCTTTAACGAATTTCGAAATAATTAGTTTTATTAGATTTATGGTATACCAACCATCATAATGTGAATGTTTATCGAGGAATCGATATATTTCTAGCAACCTGAGAGAGAGAGATAATCACCCAACTATATATTCATAGCAACTGATTAAGCAAAGTTAAACATTATTGTTAAGCACTAGTTATGGAAGTGGAGTGTCAGTATATTTAGGTCAGTGCTAGCTGGTATACGTTAAATTTATACCCGACAGCAATGTCAGACAATGTCATGCACATACAAATAGATAGTTAATAAAAACTATCATTCGGTACACGTCTGACCTCAGCTTAGCTGACACAGACCTTAAATGTGTACTTTTAACATGGTCCACGAATCCCTGAGTACATTCAGCCATCTCTATAGTTTAGTTATATATTCACTTCTGATCCGTGAAGATCCGGGGTAGAATGGGTCTTCAGCAACCTATGCTTGCCGTAAAAGGCTTTTGTTTGATTGGTTTGTTTGTTGTTTAACGCCGCACTCGGCAATATTCTAGCTATATGACGGCGGTCTGTAAATAATCGAGTCTGGACCAGACAATTCAGTGATTGATATCGTTTGTTTGTTGTTTAACGCCGCACTCAGCAATATTCCAGCTATATGACGGTGGTCTGTAAAATAATCGAGTCTGGATCAGACAATCCAGTGATTGACATCATGAGCATCGATCCACGCAATTGGGATCGATGACATGTATCAACCAAGTCAGCGAGCCTGACCACCCGATCCCGTTAGTCGCCTTTTACGACAAGCATAGTCGCCTTTTGCGGCAAGTATGGGTTGCTGAAGACCTATTCTACCCCGGAATCTTCACGGGTCTGATCATCGATCCACGCAATTGGAATCGATGACATGCATCAACCAAGTCAGCGAGCCTGACCACCCGATCCCGTTAGTCGCCTTTTACGACAAGCATAGTCGCGTGTATCAACATAACAATTCAAACAAGCAACTGATGAGTGAGTGAGTATGGTTTTACGCCGCGTTTAGCAATATTCTAGCAATATCACGGCGGGGGACACCAGAAATGGGCTTCACACATTGTACCCATGTCGGGAATCGAACCCGGGTCTTCGGCGTGACGAGCGAACGCTTTAACCACTAGGCTACCCGACCGCCCCTAGCAACTGATGAATAAGTAACGAAACATACTAGATGTTTTGACCTACATTAGGCCTATCTTGATAATATTGTATAGGCCCAACGTTACCTGAATTCGGCGATCATGTTTCTCGCGTTATTGTCCAAGAGCACGTGCTGTGTCAGAGGTCACCGGATGATATTTTCGTCAGCAGGTCACTTCGACCCTCTCGGAAAAAAATCGGCTCCATATGGAAATCAGGAAGGTATTCTTACTATAGTTACAAAAAAGTTGTTGAAATATACTTTCGAGACTTATCTTACCCTATTTAAAAGTATTGGAAATCGTAGTACTGAATTTATAAAAATTCACCTTTCGGCATCGTCTGCTAAGTTAACCATGTTTGTCAACAATATATCACGTGACTGACGTAATCAGATACGGCGCGGTTAAAAAAATATGGAAACGTTTTCGGGACATCTCTTATACTATTTTACCATTCGTTCCAATGGTTCTAAGATACTTCTTTATGTTCTTTCAGACCAGTACGACCGTTCGTGGTCATTATAGATCCAATTACAGCATTGATGACCTGGATTATGCCTATAAACTTGTTACCGAAGAAAAATGTATCTGCACAGAGGGCTGCAGCTAGGCGGGGTGTTCCAGTTTCAACACTTAAAGACCGTCTTCTCGGAAATGTCAGCCTCGACACAGTCAAGTCGGGACCGATGCCGTTATTTACAGCAACACAGGAATCATTCTTGGCCAGTCACATTCGGGTTATGGGGGCGATTGGCTATGTTTACACTCGTCAGGAGACAATCAACCTTGCGAGTGACTATGCTGTCCACTTGGGATATCGGGATCGTTCTCATCCATAGAGTTTACGGTGGTTGTACAGCTTCATTGATAGATGGCCAGAACTTAAAGTCCAGAAACCAGCAAACTGGAGGCTCCAAGGGCGAGATCGGCGACCAAGGAGAACATTGCGAGGTATTTTGAAGAGCTATCACAGGTCATAAAGAAACACAGCTTGGTCAATTCTCCTCATGCATTCTTCAACATCGACGAGAAAGGCCTCTCTACCGACGTTACACCCCCAAGATTGTTGCCGTTGTTAATTGTAAGGCACAGACCGTGACATCGGGGAAGTCGAAAACAGTCACGATGGTGCAGTCGGTGCGGTTGGCGGGAATGTTCCTCCTTATTTTTGTATTTCCTGGTCAACGGATGAGAGAAGAACTGTTGTCTGAAGCAACACCTGGAGCCTCTGGCACTGTCTGAGACAGGATGGTCGAATACGGATGTATTCAGCACCTACATGACGGTTGGTTTGTTTGTTGTTTAACGCCGCACTCAGCAATATTCCAGCTGTCTGTAAATAGTCGAGTCTGGACCAGACAATCCAGTGATTGATATTATGAACATCAATCCACGCAATTGGGATCGATGAAATGCATCAACCAAGTCAGCGAGCCTGACCACCCGATCCCGTTAGTCGCCTTTTACGACAAGCATAGTGGCCTTGGTGATGCACTTGGCGAAATACCTCCCAGCTCGTGACGCAGATTCACCCGTTCTTATATATTATATGACGGCCACAAGAGTCACGTGTCACTTGGTTCAATTGAATGGGCTCGGCAAGATCACGTCATATTGTTTGTTCTTCCACCTCATACCAGTCACCTTTTACAACCGCTTGATATCGGGTGTTGCGGTCCTTTTGAGACCACCTGGATTGGAGCCTGTCATTCATTTCTGAGAGAAAATTGCGGGAGAGCCACCAGTAAACACGACATATGCGGGATAGCATGTAAAGTGTTTAATTCCACTAAAATTCCATTAAAAACAAACTGAATTTACACTATTAAGCTTATCTCTTTAGTTCTATCTCTCATCTGAAAGATGAATACTTTTCCATGGACCTCTTACGAATGGTATATATCAGACGTTTTTACAATTTTATCAAAGCTTTTTATACCAAAAATGAAATTTAATGTTTATCTTTCATGTGGATGGTGTGGCTTCTGTCAAAGAAGCATTTTTGAATCCAAGGAATTCACCTCGCCACGCCTCATCATTGTCGTCAATAAGGACGACAACAGTTTCATGACAGCCTACATTGTGGGTGACAGGACGAAGGTAGTTTGCCAAGCTACACCTATCTTGGATGCAGCAGTTATGCTGCTGGCAGCGTATTATGTATTTGATCTGAGCTACCCTTGAATTGCTGCAGCAGTTTGTGGTGGGAGACGGCTACAGTGGGCCTAAAGGAACAAAATGGATCACTGTCGTGAAACGTCTCACCCTGGACTCTCCCTAGTCTTACTGACTCAGTCATTAGTGTTTATCACTGAACATGAATTCTAACATAAACATGTATAAGTGTCTATAAAGTGTTGCAAGAATAAAAACATGTTTTTGTGTTTATTTATAAATGTCTCAATGTGCATTTAATTTTAAGCGGCACTGTTTCTACATAAACACGAATGTTTATAAACATACACGTGGACGTGTCTATAAAATGTTGCATCATCAGTGTGTATTTCTGTGTTTAAACAGAAACACTTGTTTTTAGAGTGAGCTGCATGACTTGCTTGTCATGTCTGCCCAGTCTTTTACCAGGCCCCCACCGTCTGATTCGGAAGGAAATGCGGTTGTTGCCAATACTGATTGTGCTGCACGAGATTTTCTGGAATGTCTGGGTGGCGAAATCTTGAAGAATGTGAAAACGTTTAAACCAAAGAATACACTGAGTAAAATCGTCGGTGGGAAAGCAATAACTGACCAGACAATACTTGACAAAATTACAGCGCATCGGGATAAACAAAATAAAGTAGGCAAACAGAATCTGCGTAAGAGGAAACGGGATAGTCAACGTGACCAGCCCACAACATCAGGCGTGGATATATCTATGGGAAAAGGCAATTCTTCCAATCACAACAAGAGTTTGCCACTAACGTGGCTGTATCCCTCGTCCCTGTTGCAGAATTTATGACATAATTTAATCAAAACAAACCGCACACCAGGTTTAAAATACAATCTGAGATCCCTTTCCCGTTTCCACACCAATCCTTCATCTGCTGTAATGTTTAATAACCGTTTCTTCAAGTCCGAGTATCTACGATCTCTCCAAACACTTCGTTAACTTAACCCAGTCCAGAAGTTTTCGCAACGCTGTTTTCGAATCGACGAATTTCTGCAACATGTTGGCCGCACCATTCCCAAACTGCCAATATCCGTGCTGTGTCACGCATGGCTGACAAAAGAAGTGTGAACATACATATTCGGCTTCATCTGGTTCCACATTGAAATATAGCTGTGACATTGATTCACTAATCCCAAGAATCGGCACTGAATTTGTCAAAGTTTCTGTTGCACTTGCAAGGGCGGGAAGAGAGGCGCCATCTTGCCGATTCGAGTTGACGATCGGAATTATGTCATCTTGAAATGGTTCTTTCTCCGATAAAGTCACTAATGTCAGAATTGAAAAGATCAAAGGCTCCCTGATCATCTCGATCAACTCTCCGTCAAATTAAGCGTCACACAAAAAGGTTTTGTTGCTCATATTGAAGACAAGCGGACTTGCAAAGTTCTTGACAGTTGTAAGCGGATGCGCTCATGGGGCGTGGTTGTTACGAGATCGCGTTGTCAGAAAGGGGGGGAACAAAAAGTTTTAGAAAGTAATAAAATAAATCCGCATTGCAATAAAAAAAAGTACCATGTACATGATGGGTTTTTTTCTTAAAAATAGTATACATGATAACATTTCTAAAAATGCAAATTAATTTATTAATTCATCCCAAGGTCGTAACCCTGATCATGTGGTAGGTATTAGGAAGGACACTTGTGATGACGCCGTGAATGAGGCCGCAGGGCTTTCACGCGTCCAATTTTTTGGACTCGAGTACCCAAGGGGTGAAACTCGACTCGTACTCGAGTACCCGAAAATAGGACGTCCTTTAAGAATATTGGTTCATTAGATCAAAATTGCCATCAAAATGTTTTAAAACATCTTATAAGTATAATTGAACTGCACTGAAATGTAAATAGAAAGCGTCTATGGAACTTGTTTATCTGTCAAAGTGTATGGAAGTGTTCAGTGTTAATGTTTGCTTGTAACTGCACTAATCTTAATCACGACCTTCAAAAACATTACGTCATGTCTACAAATACTACAATACATATTGAACACAAACCAAGTTTTTTTCTGATGATCAGCGTTTCATTCGACAACTGCCAACAAGCACGAACAATAATTCGCAGGAAGAAAATAGATAATGTGCATCACGTGACATACACGTATACACAGCTGCTGGGCTGCAAGACTAAGGCCGCTAAATATGGAAATGTAGTACTATAAGTACCAATAACTGTACCAAACTGTCGACCTGTCGCTTTATTTGTAAGCACTGAAATAGCACATATATACCAGCTAATCAGTTGTTAATCTGTGTAAGGGAATACACTTGGCATTTGAGTCGGAGCAAAGAAGCAATAATCGCCTTGATACATTCAATTTCTTAAAGACGGGAAGGAAAAACAATAATTACGTCTATTTTATGTGACATTCTCAATTGTTCTAATGTTCATCTACTTTCTACAAAGAATACATTATTCAAACAATATTTTTTGAAGCTTTAATCAATATATTGATGAAAAATTGAACATTGAAACTTCAAAAATGTTGGAAATTGTGACAAAATTCATAACAGGGGACTTAAACACAATATGACACGTTATCTCAGAGTTCTGGCAAGTTTGGTAGAGGCGGTTCAGTTGTCACGGCGGTTGTTGTAGACTGACACGACTCTGTGACATTTTTCAAGGGTTCTGTAAGAACTTCTGTTTTGACGACAGTCGTGTTCAGAGCTGAACAAGAAGACGTCAGTGGAGTTGAGCTTGACTTAGACTGGGACTTCTGTGTACCTCTCAGATTTTTGTTTAAGAAAATGATTGCATCTGCTGTATTGGAATCAAGTGATGCACCCTGCTTGGTGATTGTGGTTGGACGGCTGTGGGGAATGCTCGCTCTGATGGTACGCTTGTACCAGGGATACAAAGCTACTCCTGTGCTAAAGGTGCAATTCTTGGAAATGCATATTCATTATCTTCTTTCCACCAGCCGATAGTCAGAGACCTCTAGGATAAGGGTCCAGACAGTTTGTTAGGGGCACTGAGATAGTCACAATATTCAGTTCTTGCATCTCTGCCTGTATTGTCGTGATCTGAAATTTCAATAATTTCACTCAGCAAGAATGACATGGCCTCGTCATTTTCACAAAATTTGAACTTTTTGCTTGGCTGGCTTGAGTCATGAGGTGACTGGGGTTCTTCTTTAACTTGAACCTGGTAAGACTGGGTAGATGAAGTTCCATCCATTAGTTCAACAAGTTTGTCTTCGATGTCCTGTTTTTGTTGATCGTTAAGAAATCGCAGATTCTTGGAGCTGTGGCTATCATTTGTGTTTCCAACCAATACTGATCCTTCATGAGACGTGTTTCGAGGCCTCTAGCTATAGCTATCTTCATCCCAGCGATGATGTTTGTATCCAGATCTGATGCCACAAGATGCCTGTTGACAAGAGCAAACACCAGCGGATACACATGGGATGATCTTGGGAATTCTTCACTGCATTGGACTTCAGTGGCAGATACAAGCGGCTTTAGTGCTACAGACAGACACTCCACTAAAGTCCAATGGTTATCTTTCAGATTCAGGCCTTTGTGTTTCTTCAATAGTGGAACATGAAGGACAGCAACAATGTCCGTATGTAGTAAAGCTATGAGTTCCAGCATGTTAACACAGTTCCAGCGAGTAACAACGTCGGTGACAACGCTCATTGGAGATTTTCCAAGCTTTTGTTGGTAATCTTTTAGTTGTTGAGTAGCCATTGGTGACTTGGAAAAGAATGCTACCAGTTTTTGAGCAAACATCAACATGTTTTCGATTGCAGCGAGCTTCAGACCATCGTAGACAGCAATTTGGAGGGTGTGGGCAAAGCAGCGCACGCGGGGGTAACCGGCTGTATTAGCTGCGACGGCCATTTTGCTGGCGTTATCTGTAGTTAACTCTGCAACCTTTTCAATTCCAAAATCATCTTGGATGGATTTTAGAATATTACCAATATTCTCCCCTGTATGACGTTCTTCAACGTGGCGTGTAGCAACACAAGATTCCAGTGACCAGTTGTTGAGAAAATGCACAGTGATAATACAGTCTTAATCGGGTTGTTGTGAATCGTGGTGGATCTCGGGCACACATAAGCATAGCCTTTCGTGTTACTCTTTTTCATACCCCGCTCGATCAACAGGCTTTTTTATGCCATAATTGCCAAACATACCAGTGCCTAGGGTGGCTTGCTTTCGAACTGTACGTGTGAGATCAGCGTCAGCGATGGGATGTTTGCTTGTCAGATGTTTTCTCATTCTGCTAGTCATGCTGCCAGTGTAACTAAGGATAAGGCCACACAAACGGCATTTAGTTTTCTTTTTAACACTGTCTAAATCAAAATGTACCCACACGTTTGATTTTTTATCCCTCTCCATTGCCAGTGCAAATGGCGTGCAACTGTAACGTGAAACAAGCAAAACAGAGTTATCTCCCCTTATCGAGTACTCAGTCCTTGATAAGGGACTCGAGTCCCACTAAAACCGACCCGGCCCCCACTACTCGAGTACTCGTTGAAGCCCTACGTGTGTATTACATTGTTGTCAACTGGCCAGGAAGATTGTCGAGGCATTGACATTATGACAGATGCTCATGATAGATGGAGAAAGAATGCATCTGAGAGAAACATTGTTGCTTCGAGATTCGAGACAAAACAGGTGTTCATGCCGTAGTAGTTTACAAGAGAGGATGATCTGTGTTAACAGCGACCTGAATAAGCTGGATGAAAATAATGTTGAAATCCGTTTTCACGCACATGACAGAATTAATGTGAACAGATATTTATCTGAACATCGTTTCGAAGTATGTGAGGCTGTCCGTATCTAAATAATTTTTCAGCAAAGTGAGTCGATCCACATCAGAAATTAATTCATAGACTAAATTCTAGTACCAAGTGTTTAAACTTTCTTTTTTAAATGTCATAAAATACCTTCCACAAGTATGGAAAGACATGTTTTGTAATATATTTTATTTCGTCCACCCGCTTTCTAGTCAGTTGAGGCTTGAGGGGAGAAACACATACAAAATATATGGATGGCCTTATGCAAATGACACTTGGCATGCCAATCAACGGGGAATCTGGATCACTGGAACACGCCAAGTTTTCCGATTGAGTTACCTCGGCACGAGGAGCTTTCGGACAATTGTGACCTTACCAAAACACATTGCTACTGGGCACTGAAAACATACACGGGAACGACAAAAAACTACTTTCATCCCTTGAAAATATTTTTGACCATTACCAGGTTTTTTTTACACGATTGCTGTCATCCAGATTCCAGATGAAGGCAAGACGAACACAACGAAGAACAACACTGTTGAAATCACCGGTTGCCGTATATATATATGGCGAGAAATGCTATTCATAAACTGCAGATATACCGTACACCAGGGGATAACGATTGGTGCCGTGACACATATTATGTTTTTTTGTTCAATTAAACTGCCTTTATTCATCACGATGTTGGATTAAGTTTTTGTTCTATACTTTGGGTGTTTATTCCAAGTTACCACCTTGTTATTGTAACCAGATATCCACACTTTTCTTGGATTCTAAAGTAATACATTTATTAATAACAGTTATAGCCTTCACCTTCATCGAATACGGCTGGATAACTGGTTGCAGTTATCATTCGCGTAGCAATACATTTTGCACATGCGTCTCTCTGGCTCAGCTGCAAATCAAATATCTAGCCTAGCCCCAAGACACTTTGCGTCCAAAGAGTTGGATTCGTTTTGTTGAATGTTGTTGCATGCTGTTCCTGTTTGTTACTGTAACTTATTTTGCATACTATTATTCTTTTCAGCAACTGTTTTCTGCGTTTTTTCTCTCGTTTCAGGCCAGGACACGTTACATCTTCAACGTTTATCTGCAGTAATGGCGGTAAGAATTGTACCAGTATTAACTATATGCAGTGTTAAACTTTAAAGTACAGTTATATGGTTTACTGATATCCTATTCGCACTTCCTCGCAAAGGTTTATGCATTTAACTATGTTCAGACTCATAAGTAATATTATTTCATGTTCATTGCGTTACTAGGCAGGCACGCGTGACAGGTGGCGCCCAAAATTCATGACGGATACAAAACGTATACTATTATTAAAGAATTACATATTTCAGATATGAGTTGTGGGTTCTGGTGGAAACACAATTTGCAAACATTTGGTGCGTTTTTTGTCATATCAGGCAAAAATGGGGTTTATCATGAATACCTATATGAATGTCAAATGTATCATTTTGTTTCATGTAATTAAAATAGGTCATTAGGCCTCCATTAACCTAAGCGTTCTGCCCCAGGGACGTTTTGCATCCATTGACCCCAAGCACGGAGGCATGACAATCTAAATGACGTCACGCTAAAGATAGACCAACGGTTATACATTCAAACATCGGTGTAATTAAAACTATACAACAGTATGTATGAAATTCCTTTAAATTAGAAAGGGTACGATGTAGTTATGCTATCCTTTTGATAAATTACTAGTATAATTCGCAACCGAGACCACAAGATCGAACTTAATCTGTATTTATGAAGCAGAAAGTCTGTTGCTAATTTTAAGAACTTCTATAGTTTGTTTTATTTTGTTTATAGAATGGAATCGAAACAAAACTTTCTGAACAGTGTGAAGACACTGTCTGAGTTGGAAACGTGGGCCACTGTGAACAATTGTACAGATGATCCAGAAGTCAATCTCAAACGAATTGAACTATTAACACCAAGAGTGACTGCACATCCTGTATCTACACCAGTGTCGTCCATAGGTAACATTTGTCACATCTGCCAGAAGTCCTTTAAGCAGCGTCAGCATCTGGCTAGACATATTCGTACTGTTCACGGCAATGACATAATCACCTGTGAAGAATGTAAACATACATTCACCAGACGGGATAACTTGGAAAATCACCGCTGTAACCTTAAACGGAAGTCAACACCGACTGGCTCAGAATCGAAACGTCTCCGCTTACATCCACTGTCACCAGATAGTACTCCACCGACTCCACTAGCAACCTGTAACTGGTGTTGACATGATAAGTGTTTACTGCCCGGCAAGCTCTTCTGTCAACAATGCTCGACAAAAGGTAGAGAATGTCTCCATTGTCGGCAACCTCTCCCTGGGGGTTTTACAGCCAGCAAGTGAATCAATGTGACAGCTGCGTGAGACGTCGGGAGCGGTACCAGGTCAGGCGAAACCAGATTGGGGGAGGTCAGAGGTCAGCTCTTGAGGGTAGTGTGTCAACCACAGCATTAACCCCAAATGAAGCAAACAGTGTGAACATTCTCCAGTTTCTCGCAGATGAACAGACAAACATTACATCATTATTACATGATTTTCTGTTAATTTCTGTCAAATTTATAAAGTACGACGAAAACAATGAAAGCATTTTAGCAGAACCCATTGTCAGAACCATCATCTTTTGGGCCACACAATTTTCTGAAATTGAGCAACAATTAGCAGAGGCTTATCAGAAATTATATACATTCACACAGGAATTTCAGCCTTAAGGGAGTGGGTGGTTACTAGACCATATTGTTCATGTTGAAGTGAACACAGCTGAATATGCACCCTTGGCAGCAAGTTCCTACATCCCTCTGCCTGAGTATCTGGCCAACAAGAAAGCCATTTTAAATATATCCAAAATGATGATAAAAAATGTTTCATATGGTCCATACTCGCTGCCTTACATCCAGTAGATAGAAAAAATCATCCAGAAAGAGTTAAGAAATATAATGAGTATGAACATGAACTTGACTTGAAAGGCATTGATATACCTGTACCCCTCTCCCAAATTTCAAAATTCGAAAATCTAAATAAAATTTTGTGCAATGTATTTGGTTTTGAGAAGGATGATGGTGTGTTCCCTCTTTACATCAGTTCAAATGGTTTCAAACCAGCAGTAGCTTTGTTGCTTTTAAGTCAGGGAGACAAGAGACACTTTTGTCTAATTTGCAGTTTCAGTAGGTTGATGGGGGACAGAACAAAACATCATGCCACTACATTTTATTGAAGACGATGTCTTCACGGATTTACTTCACGGATCTATTAGAAGATCACAGTCTTTACTGCTCTACTCACTCTATTCAGAAAATCAAGTTACCTCAAACAGATGAACAAATGTGGGTGAAGTTTAAAAGCATAGAAAGACAACTGAGGGAGCCTTATGTAGTGATCGCGGATTTTGAGGCCATTACGAAAAAGATCAGTGGATGTCAACCAAATCCTGAGGTATCTCATACATCTAACTTTCAGGCACATGAACCTTCTGGTTTTTGCTATAAGGTTAGAGTACTGACTCTCAGTATCGTAGCAAGCCTGCAGTGGTCTACAGAGGACCACAAGTTATTTCTCACTTTATTGACAACCTTCTGGAGGAACAGAAGGTAATTAATGATTATCTGAAGGACATTGAACCTATGACACTGACTGAAACTGACGAAAGAGCTTTTCAAATGGCTGATCTATGCCACAAAGTTGTCAACCATTCAGTGACCATTCATGTAAAGTTCGGGATCATAATCACGTGATGTCTTGTTATAATTATCGTGGAGCAGCACATCAGAAGTGCAGTCTCCAATACCAATTTAAAAAGACAAAAGGGAGAGAAGGGAAGAATACTTTATCCCTGTAATCTTTCACAATCTCCGTGGCTATGACAGTCACTTAATCATGAAAGAATGAGATAAAACAGTCAATCAAAAACTCAAATGTCTGGCTAACAATCTGGAGAAATACATTTCCTTCTCAATTGGAAAATTGAAGTTTATCGACTCCTTGCAGTTTCTGAATTCACCTTTGGAAACTTTGGTGGACAATCTCAAGGGTGAAGGGTCTGCAAAATTTAAGATTTTAAGGGATGAATTTCCAGATGAACAGCACATGAACTTGCTATTCAGAAAAGGAGTGTATCCCTACGATTTTATGGATGATGAATCAAAATTTGCCATGAGTAAACTTCCCACCCAAGATCATTTCTACAATACTTTAACTGATAGTTCTATCTCTGATGCAGACTATAAACATGCACAGCAAGTTTGGTCTACCTTTAATCTCAAAACCATTGGAGACTACCATGACCTGTATATGAAATCTGACGTGTTACTGCTAGCTGATGTTTTTGAAAACTTCAGGGATACAGCTTTTGCCTTTTTATGGTATAGATCCAGCTCAGTATGTATCACTACCAGGTATGGCTTGGGATGCCATGTTGAAAATGGGAAATGTAGAGTTGGAACTCTTGACAGATTTGGACATGCATTTAATGATAGAAAAGGGATTGAGAGGGGGTATTTCCATGATCTCGACCAGGCACGCAGAAGCTAACAATCCACATGTCAAGGACTATGACCCTAATAACTCCAACTTCTATCTCATCCATCTGGATGCCAATAATCTCTATGGTCATAGCATGTCTCAGTGTCTCCCTGAACGAGATTTCCAGTGGGCAGAAGTTGTTGATCATTTAGATGTGACAAGTATCTCAAATAATACAGATGTTGGATACATATTAGAAGTAGATTTAGAGTATCCCAAGGAGCTACATGACAGTCACAGTGATTATCCGCTAGCCCCTGAAGCCATGTTGGTTACTGGCAACATGCTCTCCCCTTATACCCAAGAGCTTAGAAAACAGCTGTGCATTAAAGGTAAACCCTCTAAGAAACTTGTTCCCAATCTGTATGACAGACATCACTATGTCTTACACTACAGAAATTGAAGTTTTACCTCAGTCAGGGTATGAAACTGACAAAAACCCACAGAGCCATTCAGTTTACGCAGTCAGCCTTGCGAAAAGCTTACATTGACTTTAATACAGAGAAGAGAAAACTGGCTAAAAACGAAGCAGATAAAGCATCTTTAAATTGGCAAACAACTCATTATTTGGCCGCTCAAAGATTAATGTAAGGAAACATGTGAATGTGGAATTGGTCAACACACCATACGTCTGAGAAAACTCTATGCTTAACCCACCTTTGAAGCCTTTAAAAATGTTAATGATGATTTGGCTGCTGTACATTTGAATTTTTTTTTACTGAAGACCTATTCTACCCCGGAATCTTCACGGGTCAGACACAACATGAAACAAATTCATAGTCAAAACCATCAGCTGTATACTGTTGGGATAAACAAAATCAGTTTAAGCCCTTATGATGATAAACGTTGGTTATTGGATGATAAGATCCATACATTAGCTCATGGACACTATAAAATTCCTTCTACCCATGTGTAAAGTGTTTTAACTACATGAGAACCATTTCAAACCTTCAGTGTCCTTGTGCTTTATATGTTTTGTATTTTATCTACATCTGTATGCATGTACTATGTAATCAAACTTTCATGTGTATTTGCTATGAGGTATTATTCTCAGCTGAGACCTGACCCATTTCTCCAAGTCATCACATTCACAGTAATGTTGACACAGTACACAGTTTTATTGCAACTGGGGAAAGCTAATGTTTAGTGAACTGAGAGTCTATGGACATTATGTTATTAAAACATTATGCTGCTTCTTTTGTACTTTAAAAGTTGATGGTTATTCTTTGTTGTTGTTGAACACGGATTGAGTGAATATCTTACTGTATTGATAATCCTACAGCTATGTCAGTTCACTGGTTTCACATAACCACAAGGATTTATGTCATTACATATGAAAAACAAACAAAATTTAACCTGTTCATTTATTTCATTTATTTTATATGTCATTCAAACACGATAATCAATCATCAGACAATGGCAGTAACAATGTAAATTGACAGATTATTGTTCAGTGTCTGTATCATAATCAACATCAGACTTTTCACGCTCTAGATCTTCAGCCTCAGAAAGATCTACATGAGATAAAATGTCTTTCACAATAGGTTTCATCCACTGGTTGATTTTAGTGGCGAGTTCCTTGGGATCTGCATCAGGGTCCAATGGTCCAGAATAGTCTTGAAAAGGGGTCCATACCCAAAGTAGCTGACATATCTGATAGCTTTTGAGAGTCGATCTAGGAAAGTTGATTCCCAGCATTTCTTGAGCTTGTTTTCAATCCATGTCTCACTTTTTCCTTGATCTTCATACTCCTCTCTTGACTTAAAGACATCATCTTGACAGTGCTTTAGCGTTTGTTCCCACATGTATTCTAGGACTCTAATCTCCCTCTCTTCATCTGCGTCAGTGACTTTGGAGGTTGTAACAGGAGATAGGACATTACTATTGTCATGAGCTGCATCCGCTATCTCAACTTTAGCTCTTTTCCTCAAAGGTTCCCACCATTCTCAGGGCACCACGATCTGACATGACGCTGGAGGTCATGATTATTTTCAAACACAATACCACACTCGTCACAGGAAGGCATGGTCTCGTCTTCTGACTCCAGTGTTCTCAGCTAGTTCGGAGATGTTCTCCGTTTGAGTTTCTGGTGTGAAATGGTGCGGAGGTTCAGGCTGCTCCTCTTTTATAGGCTGTGGGGTGGTGACTGCTTCAAGTACATTAGGTTGTAATCTTCCTGATTCCAAGGTAGTAGGACGCAGGTCGACTGTCAGATTGCCATAGGGTTTTTGAACAGCTTCTTTATACACTGACATAAACTGGTCAGTATTGTTTGGATAGATGCGCCTGGCAAACATGTTGACTTGATGTCTTTCCACAGGGGAATTAAAGAGAGTCACATAATGAGAATTCAAAGCAATGCCACGTGATTCCTTGCCTCTTGGAAACAGATTTTGCAACAACAGGAAGATAATAACATTCTTATGGTGAGAGGTTCGGGTGAGCAGTTGGGAGATGCGTTTGTCATCTTTAGCCTCTTACATGAGGTCATCCAGTACAATCACATTGTTATTCCGAGCATCCAGATAGTTATCCTCATGCAGGTTGTAAGGAATCCCCTTCACAAACGTCACATAGGGTAACTGTCCACTGATCATCTGATACAGAGGCTGCCACTCCGTATAACACCAGATAATGTTATTGGGTACTGGTTTGATGCGATTCTGTAGTAAAATGTTGAACACAAACATAGTCTTGCCACTTCCGCTTGGACCCACCACCACAGCATTGGATGGAATGGTAAACTTGAACTGTTCTGCGTCCTTAGGTGGTGTTGGTGTTGGTGTTGGTGGTGGAGTAAATTTTGGTGGTGGTGGTGGTGGAGTAAATGGTGGTGGTGGTGGTGGTGGTGGTGGTAGTGGAGTAAATTGTGGTGGTGGTTCAAATGGAGTGTGAATTCTTCATGTTCCATACCACCCAACTGACAACAAAATGTCGTTATTGTCAAATGGTTTGTGTTTGTATGATTGGTTAATTTATTCCTACAGTATCATAGTATAACTGACATTAAATGAAAATATAGGTTGGCGTATCATATGGGTCATATTGTCCTGTAGCAATTTGAAATACATGTGACAGCCATGGTGGTCATGTTTAGTCATTTGGTTTATTAGGTATCATCAATACCCCAAGGCATGGGTGTAGTATGGTCAGTCACTGTATTGTCTTGTCCAGACCTAGCTGCAGTAAACGTATCTGTGCTGCTAGTGTCCGGTTACTGCAGCTAGTCGAGACCACATTATCTACAGTCCACTGTGTGAATGATAATTATCATGGCTAGGGACTGGCATAGTTCTTGCCCTCTGGTACATAACGCTAGGTAAGAATCAGCTCAGCTAATGTAGATCTACATTAGTTGCACCTGTTGGAATATGCAACTGAACATTCAAAACAGATATTTAACACAAGTAGTCACTTCTAAAGCTGTCCAAATGCCAGAGCAAGATAATTGTGTTTAGATTTCCACAAACCTAGCTTCCTGTGCCGTACCTTATTAATTTCCTAAATTTGTTTCAGAATGGCATTGTCTCTGTCAGTGGCAAGGATGGAAACTGGGCTTTTATAGTCCGTTAACTCAAAAAGATGAGTTCAATCACGATTTTGCCGAAATTATATAAACAATATCAAATGATATCTTCGATTAAGTTAATATAATAGATTACAAACAAAATACTGCCACAAGCCTAATTATAAACATAATGCTGAGTGTTGCATTAAGACAAAAGCATGACATGATTTAATTCTCTCTCTATATATATATGCATATTTGTCGATTTGCTGATCCTGTATTGGAGACTCTAAATAATTGCAACAGAGCCATGCTTTTCTCTGCCATGATGGATTCAGACCTTTTCATATTAACAGCGGCTTTGTCTCCACAACTCATAGACAACTCCCAGAAATGGAAAGAAAAGTCTTAGACCTAGCTGCGGCCACAGATGTTGTACAAGGCGTTTTCTACTCCATTGCCTTTACAAAGGGAAGTCAGATGCTTGTGTCCTATTTGAAAGTGGATGCTTCTCTGGAATCATGCCATCCATGTCCAGTGTTCTTCAGGAATCGGATTCGACAGTCACTCAACTTTACCCATATAGGGGATGTTATTAAGTATTAGAAATGTCTGTTTCATTGTTTGTATGTCCTTTAATACAGTTATCATAGTATGGATTCATACCAATTTCATGAAGTCAGAACATTATTATTATCTATCTGTATAGCATTTAGCAGTCTGCAACTTTAGCCACTAGTTGGAAGCCCAAGGCTAGTTTTTTGTGTGTACAATGATTGGTTGTTTGGTTGGTTGGTTGTTTAACGCCGCACTCAGCAATATAACAGCTATATGACGGCGATCTGTAAATAATCGAGTCTGGACCAGACAATCCAGTGATTAATATCATGAGCATCGATCCACGCAATTGGGATCGATGACATGCATCAACCAAGTCAGCGAGCCTGACCACCCGATCCCATTAGTCGCCTTTTACGACAAGCATGGTCACCTTTTACGGCAAGCGTGGGTTGCTGAAGACCTATTCTACCCCGGAATCTTCACGGGTCGTGTGTGTACAATGACATTACAAGAGTCATCCGAAGATGACATATCCCCCCGACGTGCTATGTCGGTAAACTGTGTGTACCTTCAAATGTATTTAGATTGGCAAGAAAATCTTTTCCCTTGATGCCAAAACCAGAAATATAATGAAGGATGTTAAATATTGGTTCATGTAGCTCACTTTCTTATGATCTCATGAAATTGAAATAACAATAACTTCGCAGATTCGCATATGAATAGTTCTGTGGTAGCCTCATGACACAAAGGCATAAAGAGAATGTACTAGGTTATGTAGCTCACATCATATATAGTAAATGATATCGGTAAATAGTACACCTTAGAACTATATGTCAGGGGCTACAAATTAAAAAGATTAAAATCTATAAATAACAAAATGCACTACCAGTGAACATGACTGATATGTGCATACGGTTTGGTGAATCTCTGTCGCATGGTTCAGAAGATTTGCTCCAGACGAGGACATTACCCTAAGTTCATAAATTTTATATTTTAAATTGAAAAAAAAATCGAAAAAAATCTGTTAATAGCAAAGGCACCACTTCATAACCTGCTTGATAGGTGTAACAACTTTTGAGAAGCTGAGTTGTATGGTTCGGGAGATATGGTCCGGACAAGAGCACTACCCACAAATTTCCTAAGTTCATAATGATTCCATGGAAACGACAAAAATAAATAATTCTAAAAATCTCTAAATAGCTAAAGGCACTTCTACTGAGCCTGATTGTTAAGTGTACCAAGTTTTGTGAAGCTAGGCTGTACGGTTTAGGAAATATGCTCCGGACAAACAATGATTACAGACGGACATACTGACGGCTATATCCCCCCGTCAGTATATGTCGGGGGGATAATAATTGGGGATTCAATTATACTTACTAAAACAGAATGTTGCCAGCAGTGTTCACTACTGTTCGTGATAAAGTATTCTCAGTTCTGTCCATTGCTCATAGTGAGATGAGTGAGTGAGTTAAAATTTAACGTCGCATCGGCATTATTTCAGCCATATAGCGACGAGACCAAGCTAGTATATACACAATCTAGTTATTTATGCAATGTCATATTTAAAAACAATTGATGACAATTGATGGACAGAGCCTTTAATAATGTCAGTTGCTAATAGCATCACACCAAATTTAAAAACAAGCATTTAATTATTCACATACATATTTAGAATTTATTATACAGACCAATTTCTTTCAAGTAATTTATGATGAGATGCCCGCTGACACGGGAAAAGAGATCTTTTAGATTTACACTTTGATAATGTGAATCCCTTGCGATTGCAAAGTCCACACAGTCAAGCAATATATGCTTGACGGTGAACCTTTCATCACAAGGGATACACTTAGGAGGTTCGTCCTCATCTGTCTTAAGCAGATATTCGTGTGTAAACCGACTGTGGCCAATACGACATCGTCGTAAAACGACCTCGTCATGTCTTGACTGACAACCTAAGTAGGTATGACCGATTGTTGGTTTCAATTCGTGTTGTTTATTGCTTCCTACTTGGGTGTCCCACCTCTTTTGCATGAGATCCCGAGTATAAGATTTGATGGTTGGTTTGAAATCACTGTACGGGATAAAGACAGATTTAGTGTTTGCTACTGTCAACAAAAACATTCAAACATTACACCCTACACTAAACTATATGAGTTGAATGGAGATATATTCATATATAAAATGGTATTTTGTCTTCAGACATTCAGTTACCAGAGGATTACAGTTAGTTAGATGCTGTAGGCCTAGTCATAATCTTATGACAACACGATTTTTCAGGTATAAATTGATAAATTTGATTTTGTTGACAGAAGTCGCAAAGAAACAATACAGATGTAGACCAGTGTAAATAACTAACAGTTGGGAAATGTTGATCATGACTTGTTATAAAGTCTATCAGCATCTCTACTATCAACAAACATTTACAAAACAATCTCTTTCACCAGCACTTTGAGAATACCAGGGTCACGTGATGGTGTTTTGGAGCATTTTGAGTTGTTTGGGATTATGATGCGTGACGTTGCTTGTGCACGTCAACGTTGTTTCTAGGGACCTTACACAAAATGATGGTGGATGATGATGCATGACGTTGGTTGGTTGGTTTGTCGTTTAACGCCGCACTCAGCAATATTCCAGCTATATGACGACAGTCTGTAAATAATCGAGTCTGGACCAGACAATCCAGTGATTGACATGAGGATCGATCCACGCAATTGGGATCATTGACATGCATCAACCAAGTCAGCGAGCCTGAACACCCGATCCCGTTAGTCGCCTTTTACGACAAGCATAGTCACCTTGATGTCGCTCATGATGTCAATCACTGGATTGTCTGATCCAGGCTCGACTATTTACAGACCGCCGTCATATAGCTGGAATATTGCTGAGTGTGGCGTTAAACAACAAAGCATTGTCACTTTGCAGTATGACAGGGGCTTGACCTGTCCACTTTGCAGTATGACAGGGGCTTGACCTGTCCACTTTCAGGACTGTAGTGTATAGGCCAAAGAATTTCTTCACTACCTAGTACGTAATGATAACGAGATGACCTTTTTGTTAATGCCTGTTTACTTGGGAGCCCACGATGACAATGACGAGCAGACGTCGCCAGTGACGTCACTTCGACATGTGACGTCACATCCGAATTGGCAGTGCGCGAAGTAGCACGTGCACCATGTAAACAACACAACACTACACTCCTCCCTGTTTAGAATAAACAACACAACCGCGAACAAGTTTAAGCAGCACTAGGAGGAAATGCGAAAAAGTCACAATGCGAGAAAGTCACAAATAAAGTCTTTTAGGAGGTAGGCGAAGTCGTTGTAAACGTCGCTTCATCAAGGATGGCACCGGTGTGGTGTTGCGGAAAGACATTTGGTGGTGCATCGTCGTTTGGAGTCATTGTTGTCTCAGTGGTGGATGATGGTGTTGCAGGCTGCTGAGGCATGGTCTGTGATATGTCTCAGGAAAAGTAGACTTTGTAGCCTGCAAAGTTGTTGGTAACAGCATTTCTCTTCTGTGAAGGATGTCTGCACTACCTGAATCATTGTTAGGAGCCACAATGATGTCACAGTGTTTGTTTGTTTGTTTGTTGTTTAACGCCCCACTCAGCAAAATTCCAGCTATATGACGGCGGTCTGTAAATAATCGAGTCTGGACCAGACAATCCAGTGATTTACATCATGAACATCGATCCACGCAAGTGGGATCGATGACATGCATCAACCAAGTCAGCGAGCCTGACCACCCGATCCCGTTAGTCGCCTTTTACGACAAGCATAGTCGCCTTTTACGGCAAGCATGGGTTTATTGAACTGGTTGACTTTGATCTACACTGCGTTTGCAAATGGCCAATTTTGGAACAATTATTGCATCTAAAGGTCTTGTACCAACAATCTTCTGATCTATGATTAGTTTTGCCGCAGCGGTAACACTTCTGATTCTGTGACCTTACATTTGACTTCATTGACTTTTCAATCACAATGGATAAATATTTCAAAGTTTCATCGCTCAAGGATCTTTTTTATCAAGCAAATTCTCATTTAATAATTTTTTTTTTTTTTAAAGAAATAAAATTATTAAATAAATTTTGAATATATTTTTTGTAATTAATAAATATTTTAGAATTGGTAGAGCAAAACATGTTAACTGAGATTGTTCGTGGCTTTACCCTTAAAGGGGGTTGAAGTAGTGTAAAATGATTGTCCCCCAGAGAGGGTATGTCAGACCACGTCATTCAAAGAAATGTTTTTTCACCACAATTTTAATCGTAGTGTATATGTTCATTTAACCTGGCTAAATTTGTCATTTATCGCCAACAGCGGAAGGGATGATGTAAATCCGGCTGGGATCCATGCAGATGAGTGAGTGAGTGAGTTAATGTTTATAGTCACATCGGCAATATTTCAGCCATATCGTGACTAAATCAAGTTGGACATGAATCATATATAAATAAAGACAGTTAAATCTGTCGACGAAGGACAGTAAAAACACTAGACTATCACAGATGTAGATTTAAAACTTCCATGCAGGTAGCAAAAGAACTGTAAGTGCCCATGGACCCTAGCATGGCGATCTATAGCCCTTTTTTATATTGTACCGTTATTTATAGTGATATCTTTTTATTGTTGTATGCTAGTTTTAAATATTAATCTGTGATATTCTAGTAATTTTACTGTCCATCGATGACAGGTTTTAATTTAGTTAAAATATATGTATTAAAAATGTATAATTTTTCGTCTCGATATGGATGAAATATTGCCGATGTGACGTAAAGCATAAACTCACTCACTTACATGTGTCATTCTGAGGTGAAGGACGCGATCCTTGCTTCCTATTGGTTCACCTTTGCTGTGTGACCTGATTGATTTGAGTTCCACCGTTCTGTTCTTGAACAGTTTTCAAGTCGTGTGCATTTTTGTCGGCTAATTCCATAGCAATGGCAATGTCTTGAACTTTCTTAAGGTTAAGATCAACTTCTGACAATAATTTGCGTTGAATAGCTTCATTTCGTAACCCACAGACTAGTCTATCACGCAAGGCCTGCTCTAAGAAATTATCAAAATGACATTTGTTTGCAAGACGCTGGAATTCTCCCATATAATCACAAACACTCTCCCCCTCTTGTTGATTTCGTCTAAAGAATCGGAACCGTTCAGCAATTGTTTTGCAATGAGAGCTTTCAACAACGTGAAGGTTTTAGGACCAAATGAAGCCAGTATTGCCGATGTTTTACGGGTGTCCGGAGTACCATTAGCATTACATATTTGCTCAAAACGTTCAATGTAAGTTTCAAAGTCACATTTACTGTCATCAAATTCTTCCAAACGCCCAAACATAGACATGTTTGATATTTGACTATAAATCAATGTACTTAAGGCAATGTCGCAGGGCTGAGATAATATTGAAACGATCCAACCTTTGTGTTTCCGAATTGGTTATTTCCAAAGTTCCGCGAATTTCCATGAATATCCGCTAGAAAACATGCACCACACAACACCACTAGCTAAAATGACACATTTCCACAAAATCACTGTATCCTCAGTTCACAAGTGGTACCACACTTCCGAGAATCCATTCTGTCCGATAACTTGGTTTCTGAATGTCCCGCGTTATTCCACTTATTCGTCCAAGAACTTTTTCTTGTGACTGTTACCCGTGAAGATCCGGGGTAGAATAGGTCTTCAGCAACCCATGCTTGCCGTAAAAGGTGACTATGCTTGTCGTAAAAGGCGACTAACGGGATCTGGTGGTCAAGCTCGCTGACTTGGTTGATGCATGTCATCGATCCCAATTGCGTGGATCGATGCTAATATGATATCAATCACTGGATTTTCTGGTCCAGAGTCGATTATTTACAGACAGCCGTCATATAGCTGGAATATTGCTGAGTGCGGCGTTATACAACAAACAATAATAAATGTTCCTGGACCAGACAATCAAGTGATTGAAAGAGGAAAGCGAGGAAAGAGTTTGATACAGAATAGTGTCACCTTTGAGAAGTTGTCAAACAGTGTTGATAGGTGGGCTGATTAGGAGTGAGTATTAAGGTTGAAAGAATTGGCAAAGTGTTCTGGTGTTACTTTCTCATACGGTTAAAAATTGGTCTTTGTTTCTGTGGAGGCTGCAAGGACATGGTCTGTGATAAGCGGGAGCACTTTTCACTGTTGCCTTGAGTATGTTGTGGAGAAAGTATCTTCACACTTTGTTTATAGTAATCTTGATATCCCATTTTGAAGTGAAATTTGATTCTATTTCTTAAAGAGGTAGAGTACTTCATTGTGTGTTCGTTCTGGACCACATGTAGCTCACACTGTTGTGGCCATTGTCCCAGTGATAGATAGACATTGATGACACGTGGAACTCCTCCTCCAAACCTTTTGGTTTTGTTTCTACTTCTGAGCCGTTGAAGTCGGATACAGAGTGGATTCTATTGATTCTGTGATCCTTTAGAACTTGGAAAAGAACATCAGTTTTATGAAGCCCAAATATGTGTAGAGGCCTTTTGAAATAATCAAATAAATGTGTTACTATCATAGGAAAAGAGTAGTGATCTAGGGAGAAGGGAGAGTGTTTTAAGTATGCTAACTCCGTTGTAGATGAAATTTGATACTTTCAGTCACCTGAGCTAAAAACAATCCAGTGATTAATGTCATGAGCATCGATCCACGCAATTGGGATCGACGACATGCATCAACCAAGTCAGCGAGCCTGACCACCCGATCCCGTTAATCGCCTTTTTACGACAAGCATAGTCACCTTTTACGGCAAGCATGGGTTGCTGAAGACCTATTTTACCCCGGAATCGAGACCCGTGAAGATTCCGGGGGTAGACGCTAGACGCCTAGACGCCTCTTGCCACAAGCATAGTCGCCTTTTACGACAATCATGGGTCAGGATTAGGAGGTCAGGTTCGCTGACTTGGTTGATGCATGTCGTCGATCCCAATTGCGTGATCGATGCTCATGATATTAATCACTGGATTATTTTACAGACCGCCGTCATATAGCCGGAATATTGCTGAGTGCGGCGTTAAACAACAAACAAATGTTGCTGTGTGCGGAGGAAGATTTGTGACGTGTCATGGTGATTGTACGTCCCTTCGCACACACCAACTCATTCGTCACCACTCGCTCTTTTCCGTAACCTGCAAGAAGACTCGTCCCCCACGTCTTGCATCTAAAAAAAGGATACAGTTAAATGTGTTTAATCATACAGTATAAATACCGTAAGTGTGGATGTGTTTAAATAGCATCTGGAATATATATGACATGGTGGAAATATACGTGAATCATGACGCAACGAGTTGACAATTCTTTCAACTATGCCCGCTTGCGCTTAGGCGGAACCGAGTCGCAAAAATGGACACGAAAGGGGCAGAAGTCGCAATGCGGCTTGTCCCGGAATAAGACGAGTTGGTCACGAATGAGTGCGAAGGTGATCCTTACTCCTATACCTCAACATGGACAGTCGTAGCGCTAAGGTGATCGTTACTCCCATACCTCAACATGGACAGTCGTAGCGCTAAGGTGATCGTTACTCCCATACCTCAACATGGACAGTCGTAGCGCTAAGGTGATCGTTACTCCCATACCTCAACATGGACAGTCGTAGCGCTAAGGTGATCGTTACTCCCATACCTCAACATGGACAGTCGTAGCGCTAAGGTGATCGTTACTCCCATACCTCAACATGGACAGTCGTAGCGCTAAGGTGATCGTTACTCCCATATCTCAACATGGACAGTCGTAGCGCTAAGGTGATCGTTACTCCCATACCTCAACATGAACAGTCGTAGCGCTAAGGTGATCGTTACTCCCATACCTCAACATGAGCAGTCGTAGCGCTAAGGTGATCGTTACTCCCATACCTCAACATGGACAGTCGTAGCGCTAAGGTGATCGTTACTCCCATACCTCAACATGGACAGTCGTAGCGCTAAGGTGATCGTTACTCCCATACCTCAACATGGACAGTCGTAGCGCTAAGGTGATCGTTACTCCAATACCTCAACATGAGCAGTCGTAGCGCTAAGGTGATCGTTACTCCCATACCTCAACATGGACAGACGTAGCGCTAAGGTGATCGTTACTCCCATACCTCAACATGGACAGTCGTAGCGCTAAGGTGATCGTTACTCCCATACCTCAACATGGACAGTCGTAGCGCTAAGGTGATCGTTACTCCCATACCTCAACATGAGCAGTCGTAGCGCTAAGGTGATCGTTACTCCCATACCTCAACATGGACAGTCGTAGCGCTAAGGTGATCGTAAATCCCATACCTCAACATGGGCAGTCGTAGCGCTAAGGTGATCGTTACTCCCATACCTCAACATGGGCAGTCGTAGCGCTAAGATGATCGTTACTCCCATACCTCAACATGGACAGTCGTAGCGCTAAGGTGATCGTTACTCCCATACCTCAACATGGACAGTCGTAGCGCTAAGGTGATCGTTACTCCCATACCTCAACATGGGCAGTCGTAGCGCTAAGGTGATTGTTACTCCCATACCTCAACATGGACAGTCGTAGCGCTAAGGTGATCGTTACTCCCATACCTCAACATGGACAGTCGTAGCGCTAAGGTGATCGTTACTCCCATACCTCAACATGAGCAGTCGTAGCGCTAAGGTGATCGTTACTCCCATACCTCAACATGGACAGTCGTAGCGCTAAGGTGATCGTTAATCCCATACCTCAACATGTGCAGTCGTAGCGCTAAGGTGATCGCTACTCCCATACCTCAACATGGGCAGTCGTAGCGCTAAGGTGATCGTTACTCCCATACCTCAACATGGACAGTCGTAGCGCTAAGGTGATCGTTACTCCCATACCTCAACATGGACAGTCGTAGCGCTAAGGTGATCGTTACTCCCATACCTCAACATGGGCAGTCGTAGCGCTAAGGTGATTGTTACTCCCATACCTCAACATGGACAGTCGTAGCGCTAAGGTTGTTTTGTATAACGCAATCCTTGGGGTGCACTAATCTGTTTACAACCTCCAAGTGACGTCATCGTTATAGCTAGTTAGTTTCGTGTGTTGATTCCATGATGAATAAATTATGTTATTGACTATAATTAACTCGATATTGGAAGTATATATATGTTTGTTAGTTGGTTGGTTGGTTAACGCCACACTCAGCAATATTCCAGCTATATGACGGCGGTCTGTAAAATAATCGAGTCTGGACCAGACAATCCAGTGATTGACATCATGAGCATCGACCCACACAATTGGGATCGGTGGCATGTATCAACCAAGTCAGCGAGCCTGACCACCCGATCCCGTTAGTCGCCTTTTACGACAAGCATAGTCGCCTTTTACGGCAAGTATGGGTTGCTGAAGACCTATTCTACCCCGGAATCTTCACGGGTCAGTATATATATGCATATTGCGGAGTGCGGCGTGAGACGAGAAGCAAACAAACCACACAAAAAAATATTATTCTGATGTGGAAAAGGGAAATTTCACTTTCAGTTGTTGATCTATTCTAACGGAAAAAAGAAACTGTGAATCATATAAAATTCATAAAAAATATATTTATTCTGAAATTAAACCATGCATTTTTCAATATATATTCAGAAAGACATCTCGACTTTAAGGTCGTGATTCACAATTTGCACGTGCATGTCCTTGCAGGGCGCACAAATTGGGTGTTTGCGTGTTTGTTGGAAGCATGATACTCACACACGTTTGTTTGTTTTTAATTGTAAACAGCACACAGTGAATGCTTACCTATCAGGTGTTCATACAAACACTTTGCGTAACCGTAACTAACGTTTACGCAGTTCCACGGCTTGCTGAAGGTCAACGTATTCGCGCCGCGGGTTGTCTGCAAACAGGAATGACCTTAAAGGGAAGTTGCCAGGTATTTTAATGTTCACCGAAACACAGTACCATCTCCTTGGAGCCGTTATCTACAGCAAGGCAAAATAAATCATGGCTTGTCACGGGCCAGACATCTACGCGTGACGTCACGTCAACAAAACAACCATATTCGGTTGGTGTATCTACGTAATCAATACCAAAATGACACATTAACAGCTAGGACAATTCCTCGGTTGTGACCAATTAGTGGCAGAACTGTGCGCAACCGGTTGAGGGAGCACAACATCTGGCCCCGACGTCCAGCGATACGCCCAATTTTGCTTCCACGTCACCGACAGGCATACCTAGCTTGGTGTAGACAGCATTTGAGGTTCAAGAGAGACAAGACTAGGACAGTATTCTGTTCTTAGATGAGTCCAGGTTTCATCGGGACATCTTTGGTGGGTCGTTCAAGGGTCTACAGGCGTCCAGGAGAACGTTTCAGCGACTTTTGCTTTACTCAACGTCGTCAGTTTGGAGGTGGAAGCGTAATGGTATGGTATGGTATGGTATGGTATGGTATGGTATCACAACTCATGGGTGAGGTGAGGTGAAATTGGGTTTAACGTCGCGTCCAAGATTATTGCACTTATATAGCGACGTGCATGTACGTGTGTGTTTGTGTGGCTGCTTGTATTAGTCCGGACTGATGCCGATTTATAGTGCTAGCTCACTGAGATACAACGCCGAAGTTTAACATGAAAACCCTACTCAGACACATTATACTGACTTCGAGCCGACCAGTCCTTGTTTTAGTCCCTTAATGCCGAGTGCCAGACAGGGTAACAACAAGTACCATCTTTCAACGTCTTTTGGTATGACGTGGCCGGGGATCGAACCCCGGACCTTCCGCTCTCCGGGCGGACGCTCTACCACTAGACTAAACATCGTTCGGGATCATGCCTGTTCACCCACATGTTGCACTTGTAACAAACTTTTGAGGCAGCATAATAATGTTGTACTGACATGGTCGGCTGTTGCTCCACGCCTCTACCCCATAGAACAACATAGGAAGAGATTGTAAAGACGCCTACGACAGGACCAGAACCGGCCGGTGTCGCTAGCTCGGTTGGTTCAATGTTTGGTTGATAGTTAGAATTACAGTTGTGTCAATAAATTTGTTGATAAAACATTGATGAGACGAGTGACCAATTATTATGTTGTTATTTTCAATTGCATAACACTTACACCACTTCATGTGAAGCACAGTAACTTTTTTCCGCTAGTATACACACTTTAGACAGGCTCGCTGACTTGGTTGATGCATGTCACCGATCCCAATTGCGTGGATCGATGTTCATATAAAGCGCTGGATTGTCTGGTCCAGACACGATTATTTACAATAACCGTCAAATAGCAGGAATATTGCTGAGTGCGACGTTAAACAACAAACCAACCAACCAACCAACCAACCATAATGCAACTTTGATAACGTGTTTGATAAAGTTAAAGGCGTTATTTTGAATTTTTTTGTCGTGTAATATGCATGTAAAATTAACACAAATTATTTATGGTTGAAACTAGTCAAACATAGTTGGCATATAAGTGGTAACCTCTGTGGACTCAGGTCACTCAAAATTATATAATCAAACGCAGTAGTGACGGTTTGATTTCAAATCAACATGAAGCGCATGTAAAATCGAAGACATCTGTCAGCACCATGGTGTGAGTTGATAGTACTGCTTGGTGTGCCTCGAGTCGTGCGAGTAAAAACAAATATATAACGCGTTGACAATCTGTATTAAGAATGAGTGAGTTGGGTTTAACGCCGATTTTAACATGATTCCAGGTATATCACGGCGTGTCAGCTTAATGTGGGAGGAAAGCCCGAAGTGATGCAGGTCTCGGACGTTTACCACTTCGGTGAAACCCACGAGCACGGGTTTGGTGCCGACAGTATTTGGAACGAAATTACTTGGTCCAGAACCTACTGGAGGGGAAATTATTGCTTGGTGTGCCTCGAGTCGTTAGAGTTATGGGTTAAAACATATGTAACTCGTTGACAATCTGTATTTGGAATGAAATGATTTGGTCCAGAACCTACTGGAGAGGAAAGTTATGATGGGTGTGCCTCGAGTCGTAGGAGTTATGGGTTAAAACATATCTAACGCGTTGACAAGCTGTATTTGGAATGAAATGAATTGGTCCAGCAACTACTGGAGAGGAAAGTATTGCTTTGTGTGTCTCGAGTCGTAAGAGTTATGGGTTAAAACATATATAACGCGTTTACATTCTGTATTTGGAATGAAATGAATTGGTCCAGCAACTACTGGAGAGAAGGTATTGTTCGCTGGATGCCCTAAAATTAACTGTAAATTGTTTGGCTTCTTTCACGGTAAATATATAAATATATTCTATCAGTAGTTGTTAGCATCGGTCTTGGACCGCTCCTGGCTTCTGATTGGTCTGTACATCCAAGATGGCGGCATGTCCGTTTCCGGGGTGGAGGCGACCATAAGAAGCGCTCGTACAATATGAAAATATCAAAATTAAAAGAATCGCATGTGAAATCCTTTATGTTCATTTTTTCTTTTCTTAAAAAGAAAAAGAAGTAGTGGTGGTGGTGGAGGGAGGTGGCGGTGGAAGGGGAGGAGGAGGTGGGTTCTTTGTTTTGGTTTGAGGGTTGTCAAGGCCATGGATGAGCGCGTTCTACGCACTTCTTCATTGTTATATTATCAGAAAGGAAGTACGTATGGCAATGTCGAATGAGGGCGCCTCTCTCGAGGGCTTCCATAAACCAATTAGAATGCGGCTCAGGATATGGGTACTTCGATCACATTCGTGCCCAACTCGTGCCCTATCTCATTAAATCAGATCTTAGTTTTCGCTACTGGTTGGCAAAGCTCTGAGGACATCCCAGTTATGGCCACATCAGAACGACCTTTCATCCGACCAATCAGAATGTCGGTAAGACTGATTGTACACCCCTGTATGACTGACTGTACACCCCTGTAAGACAGACGTACATCCCTTAAGACTGACTGTACAACTCTGTAAGACTGACTGCACACCCCTTAAGACTGACTGTACACCCCTTAAGACTGTCTGTACAACCCTTAAGACTGACTGTACACCCATATAAGGCTGACTGTACACCCATGCAAGGTTGACTGTACATCCATATTGATTTAAACATAATTATAAAACTGATTGATCACTGATGTACGACTGACAGTAAGCTCAGGTAATACTGTCGGTAACCTTCTACGGTTGGATTAACTTACATCAACTGACTGCACAACCCTTGAGACTGACTGTACACCCCTTAAGACTGACTGCACAACTCTGTAAGACTGACTGTATAACTCTGTAGGATTGACTGTACACCCATATAAGGCTGACTGTACATCCATATAAGGCTGACTGTACATCCATATAAGGCTGACTGTACACCCATATAAGGCTGACTGTACATCCATGTAAGTCTGACGGTACAACCCCGTAAGACTGACTGTACACCCCCCTTGTAAGAGTGACAGTACACCACTGTAAGACTGACTATACACGACAAGCATGGGTTGCTGAAGACCTATTCTACCCCGGAATCTTCACGGGTAGTTCCAGACTCGATTATATAGAGACCTATTGCTGAGCGCGGCGTTAAATCACAAACCGACACAATAGGAACGTGATAAATGATTTGTATCGTTTATATATATATTCCTGGTAAGTGGGACTGTGTATCCTTTGATTGAGTAAGGGTATTGTTTGTTTCATTACAGAGAAGGGGACGCATCCGCAAACCAGCTGGTGCTCCTCAGATGACCCTGGCAGGAGGCATCACCAGTAAGTTGACCCAACTATTGTTACGTTATCCCACGTGTTGTGCCCATTCTTGTCCCAATCTCTGATATTGGTGGAATAATGATGTACAGTCACAGCACTCACTCACCCGCTCACATTTAGTCCCGTGAACATCCGGGTCAGGCGTGACCTTCAGCAACCCATAACAGGCATCTAACGGGATCGGGTGGCCAGGTTCGTAACTTCGTTGATGCATGTCATTGTATTCATACAGCGTGGATCGATGTTCGGCACTGAGGCAACCTCTCTTTAAATTGTGAAATTTTAAAGATTTGCGGACAGGATTGATATGTTTCGGAAATTGGTGTTGGTAGATGGTTGCAGAAGTTGGTTGGTTTGTTGTTTAACGCCGCACTCGGCAATATTCCAGCTATATGACAATCCAGTGATCCCGATCCCGTTACTCGCCTCTTACGACAAGCATAGTCGCCTTTTACAGCAAGCATGGGGTTGCAGAAGTAGATTAGTGTGTATCTTGGTCAAAGAAGAGGTGTTTCCACCCTGGTGTTTAAATAGTATGTTACTACATATGTTGACGAACATCTCCTTACTACTTCAGACATCGTAACCAACGACCAGGCAGCTTTTATCAGGAAGAGGCAACGATAAGTGACATCCCAAAATGCGGTAAGTTAAACTATAGTTATTAACATATTATTAAAACTCCAGTAATTAATTCTGGAGGGCAAACATGTTCCAGTCATTATGGGAACAGACATTGCATTTAGCGATCATTGGCCTAACCCACTAAACCAACATTTAACAGGGTTCTTCTATATGCTCTCGGGGTGACCCAGGGCAGAATAGGTAACCCGGTACCTTATGGTTGTTGAGTCCCCCGCCGTGATATTGCTGGAATATTGCTAAAAGCGGCGTAAAACCATACTCACTCACTCACTCACTCACTATGGTTGTTGAATACAATTAGGGCCAGTCACATGTGTGATTGTACCCCCGTTGATTATTCTACAACCCCATCAACCATCAAATGTTATCTGTAATATTGCTGCCTGGGGCGTTCTATAACATTCACCGCCTCACCTTTCCACACGCAATGGTGACTCTGCCTCCCTCAGACGTCCCAGATACCTATGATTTCGTTGTCGAATCCTGATTTGACATGATTGTTTCGACGTTTAATCATCACCATACCCCTGCATTAATTCTGGCTTTCCTCCAGCATCAAGCTGTTCTGTTCTTTATGAAAATCCATCGACATATATTACATGGATTAACTTAAGTACTGTTCGGCACTGAGGCAACCTCTCTTTAAATTGTGAAATTTTAAAGATTTGCCGACAAGATTGATGTCGGATGTTGGTTTTGGGAGATGCTTGCAGAAGTAGATTAGTGTGTATCTTGGTCAATGAATAGGTGTTTCCACCCTGGTGTTTAAATGGTCTGTTTCTTCTTACCACTTCAGGCATCGATGTCAACGACCAGGCTTCGTTCATCCGAAAAAGGCAGCGATGGTTGCCACCCTCAGTGGCCACAAGCTTTCATTGGCGACAAGGTTAATCTGCTGTTACATCCTCAAATGCGGTAAGTTAAACTATAGTTATAAACGATATATTTATTCTCTAGGAATTAATTCTTTAGAGAAAACATTTTCCCGTCAATTTGAACAGTGGTTATGTTAGTGCATACATTCTCGATACTCGTCCGTCCACTAAAACAACTTCAAGAAGGACATTACAAACGTGATCTGATCGTCATGTGTGTTTATAGAAGTAATTGAATAATTCTGAAATTAACAAAATATTGTTCTTCAGGTGTGGTGACATGTTACCTTCTGCAATACCTGCCAGTTACGCGGCTTCATGTGCAGGAATTGACACCCTCTGATACACTCGATATCAATATATCTTATCCATAAACAATTCAAAGCATTCTATCAATCTTGACAACTGGCATGATCCAGAGATGCCAACTTAACATGTATGTTTAAAACTTGGTACAACGTCCTGCTTTTGACACGATCGTCCTCCTACAAGTCCCTGGTGTTGTCCATGACTCGGCAGCTCTGGGGTGTTGAGGGGTGTTTCATGTTTCATGGCTCACATTTCTACCTGTAACACCCGCTAACACTTTCTAGTTGAACGATGACTCGGTTGTATTCACAAGCATTTTCTCGGGTATTTTGTATTTGGACAACGTCAGTCAGGGGATTGTTGTGAAAGATTTTAATGCAGGAAGTATGTATCTTCCGAGAACGTATCAAATTGCATTTGGTTAAAACGTCACCTCAACAACAAAATTCGGTTAACATTCATGATACAATGAGTTAAAGGAGAATATTCCAAATCATGTGAGGTGTAAGGTAGGATGTTGCCAGTATCAGTCTACCACTGACGTCTATGGATGTTGAACAGAACTAAATGATAAGGTAAGTTCCAAACTGCGTTTACAGTTTGATGGTTACAAATGATTAGACCCACTTATAGACAGACTGTTCCAAACAAAACTTCCTACCTATCTTTCCCTTCTGAGAACAATCCTTTGGTCAATTCAGTTCTAAGTTCGTGTTCAGGTATATGAGAAATGACATCACAATCTCAACGTTTACAGGCACCCTTGCCGCAGCTGTACACCGCCCCGCCTACCACACCCGTCTACTGCAACCGTCACCGCTCTTAATCTATGGTGAGTGTATGAACGCTCGGTCGCTGCAGTATATATGTCTGTGGTATTGATTGGTACAAACATGCTTCCATGCTGTATAGTCTCCAAACATACTACCATTACACTTTCGTCTACGTATGCGACTTTATATATTATATATACGTTTCGTTACTCAGACAGTGATATTGTCTTGTGAAGTTGCGACCCTAGTTGGACACTAGTTTATTAGCTGATTACTGGTACAAGCTTATGTTGGTATTCATGGTAAAATGCTACAAGCTGTACAAGCCTTATATATGGACGTAAAGTGTGCAGTTAAGCTCAATGGTTTTATCACTGAATCTTTTAATGTTACCTTGGGCGTTAAACAAGGATGCAAGTTATCGCCAACGTTATTTTCCGTTTATATTAATGATTTGGTGTTAGACATGAATAAGTTAAACTGTGGCATACCTATTGAAAGTTCTGTGTTATCAGTTTTGTTGTATGCTGATGATATAGCCTTGTTAGCTGAAGACGAAGACTCGTTACAGAAAATGTTAAATGTTTTAAATATATGGTGTCAAAAATGGCGTTTGGATATTAATTCAGACAAAACCAAAATCATGCATTTCAGAAACAAATCTGTGGCTAGATCTGAGGGAGTATTTGTATGCAGCAAATCTATTATTGATTATGAAAGCTCTTACAAATATCTTGGTTTAACTTTTAATGAGCATTTAGATATGCACAAAACAGTCCAGGTACTGTGTAAATCGGCTAGCAGAGCTCTTTCTGCGTTGTATTCAAAGTTTAAACACGCGGGTGGCATGTCTTACGAAGTATTTAACAAGCTTTATAAAGCTCTTGTAGAACCTGTTCTATTTTATGGTGCTGGCATTTGGGGTTTGAATAAGTATAAGGAAGTAGAAATAATTCAAAATAAGGCTTGTCGTTTGTTTCTAGGCGTAAGAAAAAATGCCCCAGTTACTGCTATGAGGGGGGACATGGGCTGGTGTTCTGTGAAAGTGTCACAGCACGTTGAATGCTTTAGATTATATTTTAGAATTCAGAATATGCAGGCCCATCATCTCCCTCTTATCATTCATAATTGGTCCAAAATCCGATCACAATCCTGGGATAAAAAAATCGTAAACATTTTAGCTCACTATAATTTGTCAAATTTACCTTATTGTGGATACAGCATTAAACAGTGTGTTGACCGTGTAAAGTGTTTCTTAACTGCTGAAGATTGTGATATGTGGTATACTGCGCTTTGGAATGACAAGAATAATCCAAATGGCAATAAATTACGCACATACAGAATGTACAAATCATCAACTACTGCTGAGCCTTATTTATGTCATGTACGTTTTAGAGATCATCGAAGACTTTTAGCATCCTTTCGATGTGGTATTTTACCTTTACATGTTGAGACCGGCCGTTACGCCAAGCCACCTACCCCACTGTTGGATAGGACTTGTAAATATTGTCACGCCAATCCTACTAATGATCATGTAAATTATGTTGAAGATGAATGTCACTTTTTAATAGAATGTCCATTTTATGATGATTTAAGATACAACTTAGCTAAAGAAGCAACTTCTGTAGATAAAACATTTCATTATATGAGTAGTTTAGAAAAGTTTATTTCTATTATGAACGAAGAATCGCTCCAATGTATTTTAGCCAAATCAATTTACAACATGGTTAAAAGAAGGCAATTTCATTTTAAGCCAAGTATGTATGTATGACTTGTATGTATGTATGTATGTATGTATGTATGTATGTATGTATGTATGACGTGGTGTGTGGGCGGCGCAACGCGGTGTCGGGAGTTATTCTGTTTCAACTGAATAGTTTTATGATTGATATGTTTTATAGTGTCTCGTAGGTCATATTTGGCCGGATGTTATATTTTACTGTTTTGTATATATCGTATTACGAAGTGTATATAACATGTGACACTTTAATAAACAATATTTTCTCTCTCTTCTCTCACTAATTAAATGTTTGGCAGTGTGTTTATTTGGCCTTTCCATATTTGTATAACGTACCCGGATCATTTCAAATTGTCGATCAATTAGCTCTGAAATAAAAACACAAACTGCAGAATTATACTTTCAGTGCTTCGTTAGATGACGGGTTTGAAAAAGGGTTTTTTTAAATATTTTTTATATTTATTTTTAATTCTCATGCTTTCATATTCACGTTTTACCTCCTAAACCTATTTTCTGTAATGGAGAAATAATGACAAACAACATATTCGAGTGATTTCTTCAGCTCCGCTAAAGGTAGATAATAGTAGATAATATTATTTATCATATAATGGGTAGGTTTCTCGGCAGGATAAAGCCAACGGATAAAAACTATATCCGTTGGGGTCATATGCGGATAGGGGCGGTCGGGTAGCCTAGTGGTTAAAGCGTTCGCTCGTCACGCCGAAGACCCGGGTTCGATTCCCGATATGGGTACGATGTGTGAAGCCCATTTCTGGTGTCCCCCGCCGTGATATTGCTGGAATATTGCTAAAAGCGGCGTAAAACCATACTCACTCACTCATATGCGGATAGAGATGCAAAAATCAAAGGTCAAGGGACTACTTTCAGTGTTTATAAACAAACATGGCGTCGCACTTGTCATTCGGCGATCGAGTCAGAATTAAACATCGTGAATCTGGATAAACTACAGGGATAATTGCTACAATTATCAAAAGAACAGTCTTATATACTGAGAATCAGTGTCGAATGAGACGTAACTAAGGCATTTTATAAGTTTTGGCAACTTTGGAGATATAAATTTCGAAACTATTTGCCAGGGCACTTGGCCTCGCCAAGCGGGATCAGTAGCCATATGTGTGCTTTTAGACCTCTGAGGCTTGAAACCTTTTCCACAAATAAAAATAGATGGATTTAGGCTAAATATGTATGAATTGTTACCTTGTTTCGTTTTGGTGCTACATCTGACTGAACTTCTTAACGTTATGACAGAACAGGCCAAGTTACTCTCGCGTGATAACCTCTATATACGTAGATGCTATATTTGAGACTGTTGCACTAATACGCTCCCATACCACAGCCCTGTCATATATCAGTAGGCAAATAATAATACGAAATAGTAGTATAGCATATTAATCCATAGGGGCAAGGGTACGTTTTACCTTGAGGTGACATCATCCTCGTTGAAGTGTTTGAAGGGTTAGATTCGATTGTTAACATGTCACATTGTCTGATTTTCTGATATTCTTAATATACAGCTAAAAGCAGTCAAAACCATGATAAACCACGTGGCTGTTTTAATGTGTGATTATTTGGTGCTTTCCCTCATGACATGTGTAAATTTGTTTTAATAAAGTTTTAAACTCGGCTATGTCAAGTTGTCACCAGGCTGCTATTAGTCCCTTAGTCGTGCCGCAGTTTAAAATGAATACCCCACTCTGACACAGTGTACCGGCTCCGAGCCGACCAGTCCTTGTTTAGCCCCTTAATGCCGAGTGCCAGACATGGTAATAACAAGTACCACCTTTTAACGGTTTTTTGGTATGGCGCGGCCGGGGATCAAACCTGGACCTTCCGCTCTGCGGGCGGCCGCTCTACCACTAGACCACGGAGGCGGTCATAAATCCCAGAACATTGGAGGTGCGACTTATTCGGAGCCCATCCCATTTTAAAACTCGTTTGTGGGAGTTAAGATACTGAACAATATGTGAAGCCATTTCAACATATATAGTATTGATTTCAGTTATTGATATCGATATTTATATGAAAAAGTTATTTTGTGTATTATCTTGAGTATTAATTCATTGCAGTTCGTCCTCATGTTTCAAAACTTGCTCAAGTGGGTATAAATAAATAACATGCAATAAAAGTAAATATCGGTTATACCTACTTGGGTTGTCAGTCCAGATTTGAAGAGGTCGTATTAAGACGATGTCGTATTGGCCATTCTAGATATATTCATGAATATTTATTAAAAGGTGAGGATCCTCCATTCTGCATCCCTTGGGATGAAAGAATCACGATCAAGCATGTCCTGCTTGATTGCATTGATTTTTCCATCACAAGGGATAAATATTTCAAAGTATCATGTATCAAGGATCTTTTTTATCAGGTAAATAGTCATATAATTATTGTTTTTTTAAAGGAAATCGAATTACTTCATAAATTGTTATTGTTATATTTTGTAAATAAATAAATAACTTTAATAATTAGTAGAATTAATCAGTAACTGAGATTGTTAGTGGCTATATCCTCGAAGGGGGTTAAAGTAGTGTAAAATTATTTTCCCCCTGAGAGGGTATGTAAGACCACGTCTTTCAAAGTATGTTTATTTCTGCTCGTTTTTAGACGTAGTATATATGTTCGTTTATTCTGGCTAGATTTGTCATTAATCGCCAACAGCTGAAGGGATGATGTAAATCCGGCTGGGATCCATGCAGGTAACAAAAGTACAGTAAGTCCCCATGGACCCTAGCATGGTGATCTACCTTAAGCTGCTAGCATCTATAGCCCTTTTTATATTGTACCGTTATATACAGTGATATCTTTTATACTTGTATGCTAGTTTTAAATATTAATCTGTGATATTCTAGTAATTTTACTGTCCATCGATGACAGGTTTTAATTTAGTTAAAACACATGTATTAAAAAGTGAAATTTCTCGTCACGATATGGCTGAAATATTGCCGATGTGACGTAAAGGTTTAACGAAATGAATAACTTGATATAAATCATTATTGCGAGTGTTGATACAGCTGCTGTGGAATAAACTAACAGGATCTGACACCATCAAGCATCCCAAATGTCCTGCCACCATGCATAGATACTGCAACCAAGTTAACGTAACTGCCCAGTGAAGGCGTCAGACCAGAATATCATCTCGTTTACTGGTAACATGATGTTATGAAAGCTGTTGAAGCCACGTACATCCTCACTCGCACCTACTGCCTTGCTGCAAGTATAACCTATAATATAGCTGTGCCTCCCAATATTCAAGTCTGACGCTGCCAACCAGAAGCATGAGACTCGAAGTCGTATCATTCCTGCTGCTCACATTTGCATCACTGGCTGCAGGTAATTCATGTATTAATTCTGTCTACTTCAGCGGAGTGCATTGCCTTTCTTACTCCAAGGCACATCGCCATGTTCTCAAGAGAAAATATCTCATAAAACTAAAGTCAATTATGGTCTCCATTAAGTCCAGATGCTTGAACCTAAAAGTGAGCTTTGGACATGTGTAACACCGTCAGTTCGTCTCTTCACTTCTGGCTTGATAACAATTATTTGGCGATTATAGTGTCGTATAAGAGGCGACTAACGGGGTCCGCCACCTACCAGCTCGTTGACTTGGTTGATGCTTGTCATCGTATCCCAATTGCGTGGATCGATGCTCATAGAAGTCAATCACTTTATCGTCTGGTCCAGACGCGATTATTTACAGACCGCCGTCCTATAGCTGGAATATTGCTCAGTGCGGCGTTAAACAATCAACCAACCAATCAACTTTGTGGTCCCAAACACGAGAAGAGCACTAGCCGAAACCCATTTCTACACGAACGATGACGTCACAGCAGGTGTGGGGAAAGATATGGACAGTCATGAGGACTTCTACGTTGGCAAAAGTGTATCAAGGTGGAAGGGATTATGTTGAAAACTAAATTATTTTAATATCTTTAGGTCAATGTGAGTTTCAGAACTTATCAATCAGACCTCGAATATCAAACTCGTCAATCAGTTGATCATGATCTCACAAAATGAATGTTGTAATACGAGTCTTGCAGATGTATGAATGATTGATGTTCTGACAATATACACGGGATATATCTCGTAACGTCTCAATCTCGTATATCGTAATATTTCCTCGCTAGATGCGAGTTGTCTCTCTCATGATCTGATCCCAATATGCAAATAATGCACAATATTTTTTGTATAGCGTTTACTCAATTAACTTATTGGCAAGATGCTACAAATTGAGATTCAGTCTTTTCTTGCCGAAAGCATCACAAATTAATTTTAAATATCAATGTAATCCCGTGATACACCGGACCACGCTGTGTCGTAGGCATGACTCGCGTACAGCCAACTGTTCATTCGTGAAAAAAATAGGCCATTAAAATGATAAAGTGACGACGTAATAGTTGTGGTTTAATCACTTTTTTTCCGAACAAGCACACGGCCGGTGTCCTCTGGGATTCCTTCGTCACGGGGACTCCTGCTACTGGATCTCAACCACAGTGGCGTCGTTCGCTGAGGCGAAGGTAAGTGCGCTTTATCATCCAAAACTGGCTCTCACAGGAGATATCGCCTGGGTGAGATCGAGCGATATCTAGTGTAGATATCGCTGCACACTCTCCTAACCAGAGTTCCATACGGCCGGTGTCCCAGTATAAACTCTCCCCCGTACAATACTTCCCCCCCCCCCCCGGAGATTTTATACCGGTACAAATTCTCCCCCGGAGAATCTGTTCTGAAATAAAATCTCCCCCGGGCGGATATGTTTCGCGCCAGTATAAAGTCTCCCCCCTGATTATTCGGTTTGTTGCAATGTCTTTAAGTACTATATTCTTTAAATAGTTATCTTTAATGTAAGGAGGGTTACTTTAAAAAATAGATTATGAAATATGGTCATAATGAATTGATATTTCAGCATATTTTATTTGGTAACTGTACCTTCCATCCTAAAATAATTATAAGACATAATCATACCAAACAAATTTGAATGAAATGACTTAATGTAACAAATACATGTACGGTTACTGTTGTAACAGAATTCAGAAATCTTATTAATCCTCGCAAACATTCAGTTTTAACACTAACTACGTAAATACTGTCAATATATCCACGCGCGCCTCCAGCTCAGGCTGTCCGTTATACTCTGATTTTAGATCTAAAATATATTCCTTAATACAGGCTACGATATGAAAATGGTATCAGTGTAAGATCAGTGGCTAGAATATCATGGTGCAAGCAGGTTTCTGTTAAACATACAACATCATAACTAATCTAATTCAGCACTGATAAAATCTACTTTGTCTTTAAGAACTGCGTACGTTTAGATGTATATTCTTTAAATCTGGACTATGCAAAGGTCCTGGATTCGGATGGATATCACCGCAGCAGAAGCGAAAAGGTAAAACTAAGAATGATAATCGGAAATTATATAAGCAAAGTAACCAAAAATATAGAGAAATGTGTATCATCTTCCCGAAATGATTAGCATGTAGAATAGATTCAAAAACACCCACTATCAGCCTGTATTGAACAACATCAACCGGCATCGACAAAGCAAAGTGATCATGTAATTGTTATAATCGGGCTGGCGGTGAATCTGAGAAGGGATTCATACGTTATATACAACTTAATATGATTATGAAAAACGAAAGGAAAAGTGCTTGGATTATCTTTTTTTTCAAATGTGCTCCATTCAAGAAAAGTTATACAGAATTATATATTTACTCTCCCCCATGTATTTTGCTCTTTTATGTAAAAGCTTTTTCACCTTACACATTTTAATTACAGATTCCTTTGTTTTGATTTTAATGCAAACAAACCAGGCTTTTGAAATGCTATACAAAAACTATGCTTAAAAGTTTACAGAGTTTGTTGTTTCTAATACAGTTTTTGTTGTCTGTATACATTTTTTTAATATGACAGTTTGAGTCTACATGTGAACACAATCGATGGTTGAAATGTAAGTCTAAGAACAAAACATGAACTAATTCTCAAGAACTCTGATGTATAAAGTTACCTTCATCTTTGATTGACTGATGTATTTTCAATCTTTATTCAGCACTGAAGAGGCCACAGGCCTATAGTACGAAGCAATAAGTTTATGAATAATCAGCATTGATTTTGACTCCATAAACTGTCATAAAGTATTCATAAAGTATCAGGGGTCATTTAAAATTGCAAAATGATTGACATACCCCTTTATAGGGCGAGGATTGGGCTGTTTGCCCACCCGATTGACTGATATTACAACATTCACATGGTTTAGAACGGTACAATGAATGGTAAAGCATGCAAATAACACTAATACGCGATATTTCATAAGAAAATATCATATCTCCGTTAAAACATAAAACCAATATTTATGAGTCTACATATTGATATAAGACTTTATCACTGTATCCAATTCCAAAATTTTAGATATAAACTTTCGGACAGTTCAGTTCAAAGTTCTTCAACCTTTAATACATCACAGGATTTGTAGCTAGACGACGGGAATCTACGGTGTCTAGCCGGGAGGGCCACATTTCAGAAATGGCTATTGCCGGTAGAGCCACATTTTCAGCTGAGTGCATTTCACCTATTCTAGCGGGTAATTAATTAATCCGATTACCGATACCTTTATATGAGTGTCCCACATTTAAATTACTAAGCGTGGTGTTCTTTAGAGATACCTTTAAATGAGTGTCCCACATTTAAATTACTAATTGTGGTGTTCTTTAGAGATCAAAGGCGGTCTTAATTGACATTGAGTTCATCCTGCTATTCATAACATATTTAAGTGACGTCGTGTTCACTCCATATCAGAACCATGGCAAACGCACAAGTTCAAATAAAGTTCATTGAAAGTGTTAGAGGAGGCGTACATTTGTACTATGATGGCTTTAAGTTTTGGTCTAAGAGCAGTCTGAGTTGCTCCACGCCATTGAGGTCATGGGTCACTCCCACGACCAACTATCATCCGAGTTTGAGGTTGATGCCTTTAAGGCTAGACTGATGGAGAGAGCGAGGACAGAAACGACCCCTATACCCACTATCTACGGAGAGGAGATATCCAGACTACGCCAACATCACGACATTGTTTCAGATGACCCCCTGAAGCAGATACCAGCCCTGAAGTCTCTCACCACTATCCTCTACCGCCAGAGACACAAGACCTTGCCCCGCCTTCCTGACAGCAGACCCCAGATCCAGCTGGAGGAGAAGTACTCCCAGACTGAGGGAGGCGACCAGTTCCTACACCGTGTTAGTGACGACATCCTCATCTTCACTACAGACAAGAACATTGTATCATGTATCTGGAGGAGGGTGCAGAAAGAAGGTCTGGTGATGGACTATAAGGAAGATGAGGAGGTGAAGAAGCTGGTGAGAAGAGCTGCTGCCCTCCCTCTAGTACCTCGTGACAAAGTGGATGATGTGTGACTTGATGCCCTTGCTGACTCACCCACCTCACCTAAAGTGACTGCCTTCATGGACTACGTGACAACCAGTTGGGTTCAAGGATGGGCCTTCATGCCAGAGATTTGGAACCATTTCGAAAGCCAAGGCCACCGTACCAACAATCACCTGGAAGGGTGGCACAACAAGATAAAGAAACTTGCCAAGAAGTGTCACCCGAACATCTACGAGGTAGTGAAGCTATTTCAGCGAGAGCAGTCACTCAAAGAGGTTGCAGTCCTGAGACTCTCTCACCAGTGGTCAGAACCTCCACGAAGAAAGAAGTACAAGGCAATCCATGCACGTATTGCGTCCCTCAAGATCCAGCTCCTGAACCAACACCTGAGTGAGATGGAATATGCTGACCACGTGGGCGACCTCCTTCATCTGCAGTAATGACATTAAATCCATTATGATATTCATATGCTATTCATATTCATCAATGTAAAGTTTTGATGAATATGTTATCCTTGTTGAATAAAAAATGAGAAAACAAGACTTGTTTTGTTATATACGGTAACCTGTTAGAATCACAAAGCACGTTTTGACAGCATAGCCGCGAGAGCCACATTATACAATCACGCAACCATAACCATTGCCGCGAGAGCCACATCAATTTGGGCTATCTATTTTCGAAATGTGGCTTTGCCGGCCTGTAACCGAATCTACAGTCTTCACTGTTTGTTTTCTTTGATGAGAATGTTTCTCACCGACCTTAGCGTTTAGGGGTGCGATATCCTGGGCAGGAAATGACAGTGTTTTGACATTAATTAACGTGTTGGACATCCCTAATTAACCTTTACTAATTCATGTTAAACCAACACAGGATGTTTTCTGGAAGTTGACAATCGCGAATGTCATAGGGCTGACACGACACGTGTTAATAACTGTCCTAGAACTTCTAAAGTTACTAAACAATCTTTATACCTAACGACTAGCATATAAACTAAACATCGTCTCCATCAGAAGCCAGCTAAACAACCAAACAATCAAATTTCAAAAACAAACCAAATTCTTAGGACTTATTTTCGATGAACATCTCACCTGGGATGCTAACATCCAAAACCTAACAACTAAATGCAGTAAAGGCCTAAACACCCTAAGATGCCTAACTGGCTCTAACTGGGGAGTTTGAATACTATTCCTGTTGTTTTTTCTGAGTTAAGGGAGAAGCCCCATTTGTCAGCCCATTGTTGTATTTTATTTAGAGATTTTTGGAGTAATTATTAGGCCATTTTAATGCTTTTAATGCTTTTAGTGCGGATCATCCGCGAATTTTGATGTGTTTAGTTAAGGGGATAGGCCATCGAATAGATCGTTTATCATTATATTTAAGTGGGTGGGGCTGAGGATACCGCCCTGGGGAGTGCCATTTTCTAGGGGACATTGGTCCGATAGTGTTTGGTCTATACCCACGGTTATTTTACGATTGTTTAGGAAGTCCTGGATGTAGTTTATTATCTGACCTTTGAGTCCTATTTTTTAAAGTTTTTGTATTAGCCCGTCGTGCCATACCATGTCGAAAACTTTAGAGAAGTCTAAGAAGATGCCTGTGGTATATTGTTTATTTAGTTTTCCTCTCTTAATATCTTGCTCTAGTCGGGCGAGGTTATCTAGGGTTGAGCGGCCAGGAGTGAAGCCGCTTTGATCTGGGTTTAGTGCCTCAAATACAATCACACTGCCTCCGAATGCACATACCCTAAAACTAAATGTAAAAAATGCGCACAAACATACTGCCAAGGCACATGCACACCCTGGTGCATCCACTGCAAATCCATCCAACACACTTCCCTTTCAAACCAATGCCCACACAGACACACACTCACCCAGCAGGCCAACAAACACATAAACATAGACACGGCCAAAATCCAAACACGAAAATTTGCTACACCCGCATCCAAACCACTCCTCCCTACACCACACCCAAACACCATCCCACAAACAAACACCACACCCATAACCGACAGCTCTGTCTGGGGCCCCTACCGAGAAACTGCACCCACCTCACACACACAAGCAGCCACTCAACCAACCACGAACCCTCCCACATCTCAACATAGCCAAAACATCAACCCCCGGCCCGCATGCAAAACAAACCAAAACACGACCCTCATCCAAGCACCCTACAGCCCACATGGCAACAACACTCCCCCACAAGCAAGCACAACAACAAAACACAAACACTAAGAAATCCACAGCTACACCCATCCCGCAAACACCTACACAACCCTCCACATCACATGCCTCCCCTATGGAAACTCAAACAGCTAAACCTAATCTAACCGATGACGAAGATTTCCTCCACTACTGAGGAAACAATAGACAGTACTCCAACTAAAACAAACCAAACTTCCCTCTCAGCCCCAAAAAGGAAGAAAAAACTAAACCGCAAAACTCCCCAACCAGCTAACACCCAAAACCTAAATAACCTCACCTTACTCCTAGTATACATACATAGTCAAAACTCACCAAAAGCTAGCATGAAATCCTTCCACAAAGTAGCTTTCAATCTAAAATTAACCCATCTTCCCTTCTTCCTCTTTAACCTCCATCTAAAAGAAGTCACCGAATAAAATAAAAAATAAAAAATAAATCACCAATCACCCGAACCCAATAATGGAAGGACTAAATATTTTTCAGTGGAAAGCGAAGTCTAAGAAGATGCCTGTGGTATATTGTTTATTTAGTTGTCCTGTCTTAATATCTTGTTCTAGTCGGGCGAGGTTATCTAGGGTTGAGCGGCCAGGAGTGAAACCGCTAGTTAGTTTTTAGGTGTCCCCCGACGTGATATTGCTGGAATATTGCTAAAAGTGGCATTAAACCATACTAACTCACTCACTCACAAAACCTTCACTACTAAAAACTAAAAACAAGTATACTCCGTGTATGTGTACTACCAAATGTTAATGTTTAATGGTACGTCTTGTAGAGGCTAGTGAGAAGCCAATCTGGAACACAGTTGCCATGGACATATTTTCCGCTACAATCCGGGTTTCACCACCCATGCCTCAGGTACCCACAGCAAGAAAAGACAGTGTAAGGAATGTTGTTGGTTAGTTTGTTGTTTAACGCCGCACTCAGCAATATTCCAGCTATATGACGGCGGTCTGTAAATAATCGAGTTTGGACCAGACACTCCAGTGATTAATATTATGAGCATCGATCCACGCAATTGGGATCGATGACATGCATCAACCAAGTCAGCGAGCCTGACCACCCGATCCCGTTAGTCGCCTTTTACGACAAGCATCATCACCTTTTACGGCAAGCATGGATTGTTGAAGACCTATTCTACCCCGGAATCTTCACGGGTCTGTTAGGTATGTGGTCTTACATCACCTTCAGAATAGGATGTATCCATGGTTACTGACTCTGCCACAGGTGGGAAAGGGTACACTGACCTTCTCGCGAAAACCAGGTATCATCACTATTTGATAGTGATTCATGAACATGTGCTCACGACACATAGTCGCTATTTACGGCAAACATGGGTTGCTGGAGACCTATTCTATCCCGGATAGACTGGAGTAACGGGATAGGGTGGTCAGGCTCCCTGACTTGGTTGAAGCATGTCAACGATCCCAATTGCATGGATCGATGCTCATGATATTAATCACTGGATTGTCTGGTCCAAACTTTATTATGTACAGACCGCCGTCATATAGCTGGAATATTGCTGAGTGCGGCGTAAAACAACAAACCAACCAACAACAATGAAGCAGAACTATGATCATTCCACTCACCTTACCTTTAACCGCGCACAACCTTATCTTCAATGCAACCCCCAAACTTCACTATACCAGAGTAAACTTGACCTTTAGAGTGAATTTGACTTCAATAGTATTTTAGGTATTTCAAGAACACACCCAAGGGCTATACAGCGTATACACAAAATAATATGTGCCGAGGTGGAATTTAATTCAAATTAGGTAACTTTGACCCACTACTGATATAAAGTCATCACTTGTTAATGTATTCAAATGTTATGACCATCACAAGTCATGCATGAGCTAGGAAAAAAACATATGTAACCCAGATGGTGAAACAAATTGCTGGCACATATGTTACATCGTCTAGTATTGAACGTTCGATTATGGCAGTGACACATTGTCTGGGCGGAATGGTATAAATAATGTTTTGTGTATCTACAGTAGTCACGTTAGTAATATATTTTTAAACTACTCCCCCTATTCTAAATTAAAGCGTCAATACCAGCCATTATGTCAGAAAATAAAGTTGCTGATGTGAAACAGTATTTAAAAGGTCCAAACGAAATGACTTGATAATTTATCACATAGAATTTTATCATGCAAAAAATCTGGTTATTTCACATGGGGTGCAATCATCGAAAATACTGTGCTGTTTCATCGAAAAAAATATTATTTGTGTACGACATTCACGGACTGATGTGCAATTAGTGTCAAAACATTTGTATTCTTCAAAACAAATTGGGGAGTCATTTGAGCCTGGGGAGTCATCTGAGCCTAGGCTCAAATAACTCTTAGAGTCGTCGAGCCTGGGGAGTCATTTGAGTCCTCCGGACTAACACAAACATGTATATGTAATAATTTACAGTTAGGAAGGTTTAAAAAAAATAGTTTCATTTCATTTCATAAAAAGATTTATGCATTTCGTATGTATAAATATGATTATACATGTGTAAGACAAAGCTATGGTTTCTTTTAAAAAATGTTTTGACATCTATCTAACAATTACTCGTATTATAGAGTTGCTCCCTTTGATCATTGTGCTCGACTAATAAAATAATAAAGTCCACGTTAGTCCATCATCTTCTTTATATCAGTTTCATACATATAGAATACTAAACGAGCTCCCGTGTAATAACAATTTTATGAAACGAGTGAATAGTTGTGGTATCTGACGAGCGAAAGCGAGTCAGATACCACAACTATTCACGAGTTTCATCAAATTGGTTTTACACGGGAGCGAGTTTAGTATTTTATTTATTACTTGCCATTTATAACGTTTTTAGAATTATACTGTTGAGTGTGAATAGGCTGACACCTGCACGATCAACGGCATAATCTAATTGAGTTTAACACAATAATACTTCAAACACGTCAAAAGTTGAAACGTATGAATTTAATACCATACAACGGTCCACCTTTAGAATTCAGTCGTCCGTTCCACAAAATTATAGTAGCGTTAAGGTTATCGCAACTCACATACTTTAACTTAGACCAACGACTGTCGTGCTACAGTACGATCGCCTTGTGGAACGGGGCCTTGCACCTCAAAGTTTACAATGACGTCACAATACCCGATGACGTAATTTGTGGAATTTTGTTGCAAGATCCTTTGGCGAAACAATGCCATATGACGTCAGCCTAGCAACAAGGTTGCTTGGGTCATCGAGTGTGCATAAGCTCCTCTCAGTGATCTATCATCTCCAAATGCAATGTCGTTGAATAAGCCAAGGGATGTTGAGAGCTTTCAATATTTGTTCTAGAAACGTGTTCCGAGAGTACATAAGCACGCGTTTTGGTATTACACAATGTGTAATACAGCTGTATGTTTATTAAACGGGTGATCTCTTCACGGGCAAGTAATAAATAGTACTTTCGCTGTCTCATGACAGCTCTTCAGTGTCGTCGCTGGAGTGTGTAAATACATTGTGACGTCACAGTTGTAATTTATGACGTCATCATAAGTATGACGTCATTATATGTATATGTCAGTTACACTGAAGAGCTGTCATGAGACAGCGAAAGTACTATGTATGAAACTGATATAAAGAAGATGATGGACTAACGTGGACTTTATTATTTTATTATATATTACATGTACACCGAGTGAACATTTACCTCATTTTTGTATATATATATATATAAAAGCACAGTAAAGTTCTAACTCTCAGGCACAATATAGTAATAATTAAATAAGTGGAGTAAGATTGAACACAGTTTTAATAGGCTAGCGCTTTCAACTCGTACCACGTACGAGTCTCATCAGGCCATAACTGAATAACGGACATGTGGTAGTAACATGACATTTAGGAAGCTATGACGTCACAATACCAAGGTAACAATGGACAAATAACTTACGCCTTTACATTTAACTTAGGCGCGTATTTATGAATGAAATGTTGCTCTTTTTGAAACAATGTAGGTTCATGATCAAAATTTAGCTTATATAGCGGGAAAACTAAAAAGTTGCCGTTTCCACATGCTTCTAAATGTTCACTGAGTGGAATCGTGCGGTTGTGTGGCTCCTTTATTTGTGAACGGTGAAGATTCATTCTTCTTTTTAATTTAAGTTCTGTCTTTCCGATATACTTTTCATTACATCCACTACAAACAATCAAGTAAATAAGTTTTCTAGTATCACAAGACATGTTTTGTTTTACAGTAAATTTAGTGTCCTTTGTTATTTGGACTGAACAGCCTTCAATTATATTGCTGCAAGTTAGGCAACGTTTGTCACCGCACTTAGAAACCTGTGGAGTGATGACAACAGAATCAAATCTAGAACTTGTCAAAATCTTTCTAAGATTTTTGGGTTGTCTTTGGCTGTTGATAATTTTGTATTTGCTTAATATCTTCTCCATTTTAATACTTTGATTCAAAATAGGCAGGTATCGTTGAACCATGGATAATGTTTTTTCATGATTAGGGTTGAAGGTAGATACTGGAGTTAAATTATTCCCCATATTGTTTTCTTCAGACTTTTCTCTCAGTTTTAGTTGCTTAATACTTAGCGCCTTCTGTATGCTATCTTCAGTTAGCTTTGTGGGATAATTTTGATGCAGTAGGAAACTCTTAAGTTCAGCAAGGCGAGTAGTTTTAACATCATTCCCGGAAACAATGGTACAAATACGTCTTGCGAGACAGTAAGGGATATTTCGTTTTGTATGATACGGGTGACATGATCCAAAATCCAAATATTGGTGCGTGTCAGTATCTTTATAAAAGATATCAGTTTGTACAAATCTCCCAGATATTAAATTGATTCTTACATCGAGAAAGGTTAAACTGGATTCGCTTTTTTCCATATGGAAATTGAGTGACGCATTAAGTGAATTTAAAATTTCATGAACAGCGGTAAGTTGACTTTCACTGGTTTTTAATATGATAAAACAGTCGTCTAAAATCCTTTTCCATAAATATTCAATTTGTTCTTTCATAGATTCACCAAGAGTATCTCTCACCTTATCATAAAACATATTCTCTAAAAATCCCAACACAAGGGTTGCATAAGTAGGGGCTACCTTAGTACCCATGGCTACTCCTTTCTTTTGTGAATAATAAGATCCATCAAAATAAAACATGTTAATGGTAATAACCAACTTCAATGCATCAATGATAAACTCATATCATCCGAAAATCTATCTGATAGATTTTGATCATGAACCTACATTGTTTCAAAAAGAGCAACATTTCATTCATAAATACGCGCCTAAGTTAAATGTAAAGGCGTAAGTTATTTGTCCATTGTCACCTTGGTATTGTGACGTCATAGTTTCCTAAATGTTATGACGTCACGTAACTATATGTTACTACTACATGTCCGTTATTCAGTTATGGCCTGATGAGACTCGTACGTGGTACGAGTTGAAAGCGCTAGCCTATTAAAACTGTGTTCAATCTTACTCCACTTATTTAATTATTACTATATATATATATATATATATATATATATATATATATATATACTTTAAGAAACATTTTCATAATTAGTTTTTCGTATGTACACGTATAGCTTTGTGACATAAAGATAAGGTTTCTCTTAAAGGTTTGTTTACATCTTTCAAACTACAGTAAACTACGGTTATAACGAACTCATAGGAACTACTAATTTTAGTTCGTTATAACCGTAGTTCGTTATAAGTACACATACACCATGACTACAGCAAGTAGTCGGGACCAAAAAATAAGTTCGTTATATCCGTCAGTTCCTTTATAAGCGTGTTCGTTATAACCGTATTATAATTTATTGTATTACTTCTTTCTCAAAACAAAAACAAATAAAGCAATGGCGCCGTCAATCAAATCTTGTATTTTCTTAATTATCTGTTTGTCAAATAGAGAATCTCACCCGAGTGTCTTTTGATATCAAATATATCAACGAGTGTTGATATATTTGATATCAAAAGACACAAGGGTGAGATTTTATTTATCATCCATCATCATTTTCCAACTTTTTCAGTTTGTAAACAGTAATAAGCAGTGTCTTGAGTGTAAAGAGTACTGCTAACAGCTTCAGTAGCAGAGCCATTAGTGATGTCATTTGATTGTGACGTCATGGTAACCGGTGACATCACAATGGTCTGCAAAGCATTGTGATGCAATTTCGTTGCAGCGATCACACTCCGGCGCAGTGGTGACTCAGCACAACACCACTGCCACAGGCTAATTTGCATATCACGTGACCGGACTTTTCTCTTGTTTGTAAACATACGCGCTTTTTAGTATCAGTATAGAACGGACTAGTGCAAGTATTTGGGGGAGCTTTGCATATTGTTTTGCATAATTATATAGATATGCTACTACAACTGCGACAGTGAGTTGCATGACAATATATATGTATACATCAAAGTGACCGTATCGCTAGCTCTCCGTTGGGCTTCAAGTAGATGTTCACGTATTGGGATACTTTCTTTGACATTTGTTTATGATAATGTGTAGACTTGTCAAACATGAAACGGATGAATGGAATATCTTGGAATATCTTGAATGGACTGTGAAAGATGTGACGAATCGTCACATGGCACTGGCCTGTGGCAGAGATACTATGCTGGCTGGCTGCCGGTGTCACGAAATATATTCGCCCCCAGAATAAAATCTCCCCTCGTGCCGTCATAACATTTAGGAAACTATGACGTCACAATACCAAGGTGACAATGGACAAATAACTTACGCCTTTACATTTAACTTAGGCGCGTATTTATGAATGAAATGTTGCTCTTTTTGAAACAATGTAGGTTCATGATCAAAATATATATATTTAGGAGATAAACCTACTGTGTTTTGAAATTTGATGTAGTCCCACTGTAGAATAGAAACCTCTTTATTATAATTTGGAACCTCGCGCTAAAGAGGTTTCTATTCTACAGTGGGACTACATCAAATTTCAAAACACAGTAGGTTTATCTCCATTCTACCATGACGGCAACAACGCTTTGATCAATGGTGATCGGGTGGTCAGGCTCGCTGACTTGGTTAATGCATGTCATCGATCCCAATTGCGTGGATCGATGCTCATAATATTAATCACTGGAGTGTCTGGTCCAAACTCGATTATTTACAGACCGCCGTCATATAGCTGGAATATTGCTGAGTGCGGCGTTAAACAACAAACTAACCAACAACATTCCTTACACTGTCTTTTCTTGCTGTGGGTACCTGAGGCATGGGTGGTGAAACCCGGATTGTAGCGGAAAATATGTCCATGGCAACTGTGTTCCAGATTGGCTTCTCACTAGCCTCTACAAGACGTACCATTAAACATTAACATTTGGTAGTACACATACACGGAGTATACTTTTTTATATAGTTTTTAGTAGTGAAGGTTTTGTGAGTGAGTGAGTTAGTATGGTTTAATGCCACTTTTAGCAATATTCCAGCAATATCACGGCGGGGGACGCCAGAAATGGGCTTCACACATTGTTCCCCCGTCGGGAATCGAACCCGGGTCTTCGGCGTGACGACCGAACGCTTTAACCACTAGGCTTCCCGACGCCCCGAAGGTTTTGTGTTTTTATTTACGACAATTACTACCAATGTTTCAGTGTTCGATCGTGCCTGTACAAAAACACTCAGTGGAGTCAATTTTATATTTTCAGACATACTGTCAGTATATGCAGAGTCACCTGGCGAGGATAACCAGCAAAGTTGAGGATGACTTTCTGAGGGGCCATGTCAGACGTCGTGGCAAGGGTGAGTTATGGTAGACTCCCTGGTAGTGGTAGGAGGCCTAACCAGGCCCTGATTACATGCACCTGGAAGAGAATAAAGCACCGTCGCTAGTTTCACAACTCTGCTGGATGACTGCATTCAGCAGATGTGAAGCATCTTGAGGCAAACGCAATGGCATTTTACTTAGATATGATTGAAGAACATTTCACTTCTGTTAAAAAATATATATCGTATTTGTTATTGTACAATTTTACCTCTGCCAAATTGAGATGTGTTTTGGCTAAGAATTGGCATTGCCTTAACATATATATACATTTATTACATTACCAGAACATTTTGAGTCACATAAATAGCATACTTATTGGAAAAAATAGAACAAGAAGTTACAACATGGCAGGTGTTGTGGCAGTTTTTGCCATTCCTAATTGAACACATCACTAAGTACAGCAGGATGCTAGGTGATGCTAGTATACTAGTATACTGAGGCGCCGCAATTCGCTGTGCAGAGTTGCGTCCCTTGGGCATGCCAGAAACCTATGATTCGATTCGATTCCGGTTTGCCCCGATTATGTTTCTTGGTTTATCAGCACCATACCCAAAAGGGTAAAGGTGTAAGACCTTCGGGCTTTCCTCCCATCATTATGTTGACACGTTGTGGTATAACTAGAATACGTCCAAGTCACTCACTCACTCTGTACATGTACTGTTCTTCCAATCCCAACGCAATTGTGTACTGTTTGGGAAGTGGCATCATCACTTCTTCAACCGTTTGTATACACTATGTTCCTACATCATCTGTGATGGCTTACCACCATTGGCTGAAGTCGCTAATTTAACCAATGAAGCTAGCCTACCAACTTGATTATTTCATTCTTGTTATTTCGAAACGTCGCGGGTGATGTGTGCCGTCTGAAAAAGTGTAATTTATTAACATTGTGAACTCTTGATCATGACAGGGATAGCCTAGTGGATAAAGCCTTCGCCCGAACCTTAGGCCCGGGACTGAACCTCCTCGTGGGGACAATGTGTGAAGTTCACATTTGGTGTTCCCCTCCTTTTATAGCTGAATATTGCCAAAAGCTTCGCTAAACCATACTCGCTCACTCACTCACTCACTTACTCCTTTCAGGTACTGATTACTGGCTTGGTGCTACTGACATGAACGTTGAAGGGAAGTGGCTGTGGGAGGGGAACAAGGCCATGACGTACACCAACTGGGATCGTAACAACCCTAATAATGACAAAGGAGTTGAAAACTGTCTGGGACTGAGAAAGGAGTTTAATTACAAGTGGAATGATTATCAGTGTCATCACCGCTTAAACTTTATCTGTGAGAAAAACCTTTAAAATCAGAATCAGTCTTTACAAATATCAGTAAAATGTTGGGCAACACCTTCCTTTTCTGAAGATAAAACATAACCACAGTCTTTGAATAAGGTATCATAATGGTATTAAATATTAAATTCGAATAACAGATTCCTTGTGACAATTGGATAGGGAAAACACTGTGCAAATAACAGCAACAAGATCATTTCAGCATGTAGGTGAGGTGTGAGGTGTGATGTGCTCATGCAGCATGTAGGTGAGGTGTGGTGTGCTCATGCAGCATGTAGGCAAGGTGTGGTGTGCTCATGCAGCATGTAGGTGACGTGTGATGTGCTCATGCAGCATGTAGGTGAGGTGTGGTGTGCTCATGCAGCATGTAGGTGAGGTGTGGTGTGCTAATGCAGCATGTAGGTGAGGTGTGGTGTGCTCATGCAGCATGTAGGCAAGGTGTGGTGTGCTCATGCAGCATGTAGGTGAGGTGTGATGTGCTCATGCAGCATGTAGGTGAGGTGTGGTGTGCTCATGCAGCATGTAGGTGAGGTGTGGTGTGCTAATGCAGCATGTAGGTGAGGTGTGGTGTGCTCATGCAGCATGTAGGCAAGGTGTGGTGTGCTCATGCAGCATGTAGGTGAGGTGTGATGTGCTCATGCAGCATGTAGGTGAGGTGTGGTGTGCTCATGCAGCATGTAGGTGAGGTGTGGTGTGCTCATGCAGCATGTAGGCAAGGTGTGGTGTGCTCATGCAGCATGTAGGTGAGGTGTGATGTGCTCATGCAGCATGTAGGTGAGGTGTGGTGTGCTCATGCAGCATGTAGGCAAGGTGTGGTGTGCTCATGCAGCATGTAGGTGAGGTGTGATGTGCTCATGCAGCATGTAGGTGAGGTGTGGTGTGCTAATGCAGCATGTAGGTGAGGTGTGATGTGCTCATGCAGCATGTAGGTGAGGTGTGGTGTGCTCATGCAGCATGTAGGTGAGGTGTGGTGTGCTCATGCAGCATGTAGGTGAGGTGTGGTGTGCTAATGCAGCATGTAGGTGAGGTGTGGTGTGCTCATGCAGCATGTAGGCAAGGTGTGGTGTGCTCATGCAGCATGTAGGTGAGGTGTGATGTGCTCATGCAGCATGTAGGTGAGGTGTGGTGTGCTCATGCAGCATGTAGGTGAGGTGTGGTGTGCAAATGCAGCATGTAGGTGAGGTGTGGTGTGCTCATGCAGCATGTAGGCAAGGTGTGGTGTGCTCATGCAGCATGTAGGTGAGGTGTGATGTGCTCATGCAGCATGTAGGTGAGGTGTGGTGTGCTCATGCAGCATGTAGGTGAGGTGTGGTGTGCTAATGCAGCATGTAGGTGAGGTGTGGTGTGCTCATGCAGCATGTAGGCAAGGTGTGGTGTGCTCATGCAGCATGTAGGTGAGGTGTGATGTGCTCATGCAGCATGTAGGTGAGGTGTGGTGTGCTCATGCAGCATGTAGGCAAGGTGTGGTGTGCTCATGCAGCATGTAGGTGAGGTGTGATGTGCTCATGCAGCATGTAGGCAAGGTGTGGTGTGCTCATGCAGCATGTAGGCAAGGTGTGATGTGCTCATGCAGTATGTAGGTGTTATCCCAATCTGGAAACATTTATCAAACTGTACACATACATTTCTTTCAGTTTTTCAAAGAATGTAAGGTGTTGCTAAACATTTTTCTTCTGAGTATTGTTAAACTGCATATGTACTTGCCTTCTAAATAAGAAATAGACGGCATATACAAGAGCTTTGATTGTTTTAGTCATTTTTGACATGTGCATGCAAAACCATCTCAACCTAACCCACACAACACAACAATCTGATATTGTGAATCAACAGAAGACATATTTGAAGATGACATAATGCACATATTCCGCAGCACTCGGTGGTGTTTGTCTTGGGAGCTGACAATGAGGCCTAGGACTTTTCGATTAACCCTCGTACATAATACAACATTTCACAACTCCATATATTTTGTTTAACATTTCCTGACAAGCTTAAAACACACAAGTTCAGCACATCCTCAATGAGAATACAACATCTCACTAAGAAATATTGAATGATTTATTAATTATTCCCTGGATACAAACCCTACCCATATTTGACAAAAGTCAACCTTGTCGATTGGAAAGGCAACAGTTTTACTTTTCTTTTTTGTTTTATATTTTGTGAATAGCAAACGGCACAAGTTCAACACTCTCCTTTTGTGTATAGAAATATTAATGGGGTTAAAGGGCAACGCTCGGGACAGATGGACAGAGCATATTTCTAGATGCCCACTAAAGATCTTTTGGGGATAAATATTCTCAATTATAATGAGAATATGATAAAGAAAAATGGATATTCAACTGATTTCACACATTTTTTGTTACAGGTATTAAGTTGTTTGGGTGAGGTTAGGTGAAATTGGACTTAACGTAGCGCCCAAGACTATTGCACTTATAAAACACCGTGTGTTCATGCGTGCATTGTGTGTGAGACTTTTTGTACTAGTCCGGACTGATGCCGATTTATAGTGCGAGCTCACTGAGATACCATGCCGCAGTTTAACATGAATACCCTACTCAGACACAGTATACTGACTCCCGAGCTGTCAGTCCTTGTTTTAGCCCAAGGATGGGTTTACTCGACAGCAGGGATTATCAAAGTAGACAGACAGGATGGGTTTACTCAATAGCAGGGATTCATCTAGAATTATAAACTGAGTGCCCTTGACAGGCAAATTAGGAAAAATCATTATGTTGTTCATAATTGGGATTTTTTTAATAACATTCTTATTTTCCTGAATTTAGGGGTATTTTATTTTTAAATATTAACACTGCATTCACTGCAATAATGTTTAACTAAGCATTCAATCCTCTTCCATCTACGTCCTGTTCTCAGTGAAATATAAGTCACCTTTACCAAGCCATAACATTAGCTATATCTATAACAGCAGGAATTGGGAAACATATACCGTATTCGACGTAATAAGCGGTCCGCTCTAATAAGCGCCCACGGCGACATTTGCTAATATATTGGCGAGTGAACAATCCCAATTAGCACCCCTTCCGATTGATCAATGTATACAAGACTTATTTATTCGCATATAATACGCACTCGTGTGTTATATGCACCCTTAATCATGGGCAATTCAATTTCCGAAAAATGGGTTTTTCAGATTAAAAACGATGTTTTATTGGTCTGTTTTCAGTCGTACAAATGGGTATCTCTCATACCCTCCCGTCTAGTCGCACGTTTAGAGGAAGCCAGAAGCTGGAATGTAAACATTAAACTTGTTTCCGTCCGGTTGCGCACGCACCTCCCTATGACATGTCACAAATCTTGAAGAATAAGCCATCAAGCAGGACTGGACTGGATTACTTCCCTGTGGGGATGGCTGGGTGGGAACGTACGACTGAAAACAGACCAATAAAACATCGTTTTTAATCTGAAAAACCCATGTTTTAGTCTGTTTTCAGTCGTACAAATGGGTAGAATTCGACGGAACACTGGAAGGAGGGTCGGGAAAGTAATCAGGCAGTGACCACTTTCACGTCGAATGTACCAAGTTCCTCACCCCTGTAGTGACAATAGAACATTCGACCAGATGCACGGACGAGACAAGTTGTTTATCACGAACGCACAGCATGGTTAATGCTCTTCGACACACAACTAATTATCGATGCGACAGGTCAACTGCACGCGTCAGTTGAACAGCGATCGAAGTGTGGTCGACGAATAGTTTAGTTACAGAGCAACTCGCAGTATACAAGGTAACTAAAACAGCATGTTTAATGCTCTTCGACTCACAAATAATTATCGAAGCGACAGGACAACTGCACACGTCAGTTGAATTGCGATCGAAGTGTGGTCGGCGTATAATTTAGTTACAGAACAACTCGCCGTAGACAAGGTAACTAAAAAATACGAGCAGTATTACAATGTATGGGAAGACGATGCATACACCGAATAACCATAATAAAAAACAGAAGTACTACACGCAACAAAAAACCATAAGAATGCGTACATTCACCAACAGCTTTTATTGTAACCTGTTATATGTCACGAAGTGTCGAGCAAGAACTCCAAAGTGAATAAAACACAAATTCACTGTCTTTTCTGAGAGATCTGTTGTGCCACCACGAGTGGACCAAACTGTTTGAGTCCTTCAACATCTTCTGTGGAGATATCTCTAAGATAATGCGAAGCAAACACTGAAGTAGATCTCCAAAAGCAGCCCTCCATAATAGCTTGTAGCGAACAATTACTGTGGAGTGCTAATGTTGAAGCGATGGCTCGAACTTCGTGCGGATGAGAGGAGGTGGGAGGTGCGAGTCCTTGCGCCTCGTAAGCTCTGAGAATTACCGCTCTCAACCAAAATGAGAGAGTATTACGTGTAATCTCATTCTTTGCATTGGTTGAGAGCGGTATGAACAGCCGTCGAAAATGTTGTCGTCGCTGTTCAGAACGCTGCAGGTAAATACGAAGCGCACGAACTGGGCACAAGGTGAGATCAGCGTGATCATGAGGGCCCATAATGGCAGACAAGGAAGGAATGTTGAATATTCTCGGATCTTGGCCAGGAAGTTAATTTTTCGCTAAAAAATCCCATCGGAGACCAAGATGGACGTTGCCATGGTTACGCTGATCGAACGTAATCCGACCGACGTCAATGGCATGTATTTCCGTAATTCTCGCAGCCGTAGCCAGCGAGAGAAGGAAAAAACGTTTTCTGAGACAATAAGTCGAACGCGACCTTATCGAGAGGCTCGTAAGCCTGACGAGACAGGTTGCGCAGAACGACATCGAGGTCCCAGGCCGGCGGTCGGAATTTACGTGACTGATCTTCAACCATGAAGGCACGTAGAATCTTCTGCAACTCCAGCACGTTAGTGAGCTTGTCGCCCGTAGGAGACGGCACTACTGAAGCCAAAGCTGCCAGATATGTCGAGATCGTCGACCCTTTCAGACGCCGAGATGACCGGAGAGAGACTAGGAACTCCGCCACCTGTGGTGGGGTCGCTACCGCCGGGTTGAAGCCATGAGACCTGGCGAAAATGGAGAAAGTGGTCCACTTGTCATCTTACAGCTTACGAGTCGTAACTCGATGTGCCGACGAGACAAGCGCTGCCGCTTTAGCCGAATAGCCTTTCTTCATTAACGAGGTCTTAAGCCAACCCAGGCGTGAAGCTGGAAGTTCTTTATCCCCGGATGCAAGTCGTCGGTGTGAGGATGAAGAAGGAGGTCGTCTCGATCTGGCAACGGGAACAGTGGTTGAACGATGATCTGAAGAAGTTCCGGGAACCATGTTCTGGCCGGCCAATAAGGCGCGACCAAAAGCAGACGTAGGTTGGCCGTTTGACGAACTTTCACCAGTTGCGATGGTAACAGCACCGTTGGTGGAAACGCGTAAGCGTCTAGACCCCCCACGATATCGCTAGAGCGTCGTGGTCCCATGCCCATGGGTCTGGAACCGGCGACACGAATCGAGGGAGGCGGTTGTTGTACGGGGCAGCAAAGAGATCTACTTGGGGCAACCAGAGTCGATCTGTCAGCAGATGAAAGACTGTCGGTTGGATCATCCACTCCGTGGGAGACGGCCTCGATGGTCTCAACAGGGCGTCGGCAATCACATTCTTGGCCCCCGGGATGTGACGGGCGCGTAAGCCCATGTCCAAGTCGTTGACGAGGGCGAAGAACCTGAATGTCAGGTCCAGAAGGGCCGCCGACTGAGTTGTTCCCTGTTTGTTGACGCAGTGGACGACTGTGGAGTTGTCCGACTGTATCATCAGCCGTTTCCGACGGAGTCGAAGTTTCCAAAACTCGACCGCCCGAATCACTGCTTCCATCTCGAGGTAGTTGATGTGGAGGACCTTTTCTACTGGCGACCACCGCCCGGCCGCTTGGTCGTCCCCGAAGTGCGCTCCCCAGCCTTCCAATGACGCGTCTACGAATAGGTGTAGTATGAACGGAGGCTCGTTCATAAAGACGCCCTCGCAAACGTTCGATGACCACTCCAGATGACAACGTAGCTGCGCCGGAAGTGGAACCAGGAGATTGGGAAACTCCAGGTGGGGGTACAGCAATCTCTGCAGCGGACGAAGTTGAAGATGACCTCGACGGGTCAAGTCTTGGGCCGATGTCAACAGACCGAGGACTTCCTGCCACGTTTGCACCGACGACGAGGCATGTAGACGTCACGGAACGCTGCTGACAATCTTGTCCCAACGGTCTTGAGGTTCCTGGACCAGATTGACTCCCGTCTGGAAGCGTATCCTAATGTACTGTAGAACCCGAGGTGGTACCAAGTCCGACTTTTGAAAGTTGACGATCCACCCGAGGTACCGTAGTAGACTCAGGGTGGTCGCCAACCCACCTTGAAGGGCTACTGTAAACTGGTGAGCTTGGAGCCCTTCGTCTAGGTAGAAGGCGACCCTGATCGCCTGCCGATGGAGCCATTCTACGACCGTCTTCATGATCCGTGTGAAAAAGCACGGGGCCGTAGAAATTCCAATCGGGAGGGCCGCCCACTGGTAATGAATACCTTGGTATTCGAATCGGAGGTACTTCTGGAACTCGGAAGCTATTGGTACATGTAGATACGCGTCCTGAAGGTCTAACGAGACGAGGAAGTCGTTCGGTAATATCATCCGACGCAGAGAGCTGAGGGATATCAAGGTGAATGTGTCGGGTGGTTGGAGGTATGTTGCGTTGAGGAAAACCCACTTGTGGGCATAGTGACGAAGTCGCCCCCCTACCGGTAGCTCGTCTAAAGGTAGTGTCACCGGGGGAGACTCCAACCACGGCGACGGCGGGGGAAGGGACCTCACTTCCTCCCCCGCTGGTACTTTCCCCCTCTGGGAAACTTGGAAAAGGAGACCTGGCGACCTTTCCTGTCGGAACCTCCCTTGCGGGACGGCTGTCGAGGCACGTCCCTACATTCTCGTTTCGGTAACGTCGTCGTGGGGCGTTCGAAACCGGTGGCCGTCTGGACAGGTAGGGTGAAGCCGAAATGATGATGTCACGCTCGGCTTCCCTGGAGTACTTGTCCAGAACGTCGTTGGTACGACCGTCGAACAACTGTTGCGATGTCCATGGGGCCCGTAAGAGTGACCTGCCATGACGATCAGGTAGGTCAGTGCAGTCGATGTAACCATGGCGACGCGCCGTAGTAATCTGGCCCGATACATATCGGGACTGGGCGAGGACGTCCTAGATCCACCGTTGCATACAGGTGAGGACCGATGGCACCGTCCTGTCGTCCTCGTCCTGGGGTTCTTTCACCTCAAAGTACACTGAGAGGGCCTTGATCGCTGTCGACAGCATAGCAAGCGTTTGCAGCTGGTGACGAACAGCAGTGCCCATGGATTCCAAATGTTGAGGGTACTTGTCTCTTGAAGAGTAGCCCCCAGTCCAAATCCCTAGTCATGGGTGACGAAAACGGCATGCCATAGATCGGGTAACGAGATCGACCAGGCGGCTTGCAGAAGCTCTGCCCAGGCAGAGCAGAGCCAAAGTTCTGGTCCATATCGTGAGCCATGGCTCTGAAGACATCGGGAGGAGAAAACTGAAGAGACTGCGGTGTATCTCCGACCTTAAAGCCCGCACGCGTCGGGTTGTCATCGTTCTTTGCTGGCTTTGGTCACAATCCATCGTCGACGTCGAGTGTGGAGGCGTAGATGAAGGAGCTGCTGTACTAGTTGACGGGCCATGGACCCCTGACGTAGTCGTATCCTTCTTGGTCGATGCCGTCGAGGCGAGGACCGCCGCCGTGATCTGGGCTATCAAAGCCGGGTCGATATGAAAGTGAGACGAGGTCGTCGTTCTGTCACTATCTTCACTACGACGCTGAACCCCCAAACTCTTCCTGCGAGAACGTTGCACGTCCCCGTGGGGACGAGGGCTACAATCTCTAACAGTAGAAGTACTACGATCCCCATCGTAGAATAGTTGACGGGCCATGGACCCCTGACGTAGTCGTATCCTTCTTGGTCGACGCCGTCGAGGCGAGGACCGCCGCCGTGATCTGGGCTATCAAAGCCGGGTCGATATGAAAGTGAGACGAGGTCGTCGTTCTGTCACTATCTTCACTACGACGCTGAACCCCCGAACTCTCCCTGCGAGAACGTCGCACGTCCCCGTGGGGACGAGGGCTACGATCTCTAACTGTAGAAGTACTACGATCCCCATCGTAGTTATCGTCCGAATCGTACATTCGACGACCACGATGACGATGAACGCCCTCGTGTCGTGTACTGTCTCTCGACGAGGCACTCATCCTGTCGTCCCGACTTGAACGGGAACGACTTCTGTGTCCACTGTCGTCCCGCACGACGTCCCTATCGTCGTTGGTAGAACGAGATGCGGACCGACTGGGGACCGTAGTCCCCTCATGGTCCTCGTCACCACCCGGTCCCGCCGTAACGGGGGAGGCTGAGTGACGCTCTCGATCAACCGAATGACGAAGACCAGTCGTGCGGGTAGTATCATCAGCAGGCGAACGGTCACGTGTCTTGTCGAAAACTGAAGTTGACTGAGGCGGGTCTTTTTCAACTGATTTCTGAGGTTTGGTCGACTCGCCACCCCCAGGGCCTGATGCGGAGAGTCCAAGGATCCAACCGATGACCATCTCCGCTTGTAGCGCTGGTCAGTGGCCCGCTTCGCCAACGCACGAAGATACAAGTTAAAGTTTATTGAAGACAAGTTCTCACATTTTTTACAACGTTTATTCCACGAATACGTTGAAAACCCGTCCTTAATGATGCAGGAAGGACAATACTTGTGAGGGTCTACTTTAGACAGTTTTCGTTGACACGAGGCACAAATGCCCGACATATTGCCACGTGTAGAATCACTGTCAAACAGCGAAACACGCGTTGAACACAAACAATGGATTACCAAGGATTACATTCCAGGAGTCTACAGGTAAGACATATTATGACTTTATTAGAACAACTGTAGATAAGCGATAAGTACTAGTAGAATACAAACTAGCAGTCTACCGCGAAAGACTTTCTCGAGCGACCAGCCCAGAGGCGCGCTGAGAGATTTGTGACATGTCATAGGGAGGTGCGTGCGCAACCGGACGGAAACAAGTTTAATGTTTACATTCCAGCTTCTGGCTTCCTCTAAACGTGCGACTAGACGGGAGGGTATGAGAGATACCCATTTGTACGACTGAAAACAGACTAAAACATATATCTGTCATACAAAAACACTTCAGGCTGTCAGCATAAACCACGAAATTTAAGTGTCAACTCTGTTTTTTTCACCAAAATAATATTCTTATAAGAGCCCCCTATTTCTAATTTTGAGAGCGCACTGGGCGCTTCTAACGTCGAATACGGTAATTCCAATTTGGATATTTTTACTGCCATTTGCTGCAGACTTGGGCTCAATATCGGCCTCTAAGCAGGTCTAGATGAATCCCTGTGACAGCCTAAACTATCTGGCCAAGAGGTTATTCGGGAAACTATTTCAAATACCAATTTGGTCTTATAAGTATTGTTAGTTGAGATGATCTGCATGGGAAGGACCCCTCTCCAAAAACATTTTCAGACTCCACGATCATAAAGTAAAAAAACAACAGGCACACATTCACCATCAGTATATTCAATAACACAACTAAAATCTTGTTACAATTAACAAACTTCTATATCGTAATCTCAAGAGGTTTTGCACTATACATAGTTTTCCACGGTGTGTTGAACACATGGGATCATTTCCCTCTCTCAGTCTTCCACTGTATTTGTGCTTCGTGCGGCCACCACAAGGGAGGGTTGGTAATCACTGGAACAGCCTCTCCACTCGTATTGGCTACAGACAGTTGACCTTTGACATCAGCCATGCGAATCAGTCCGAGTCCATATTTGCCAACTGAGTTTCTGAATTTGCCAACATTTTTGCCATCATCTCTTGTAATGTTCGTCCCCGTCTCTATGGGACCGCCATCTCTGAAATCAGTCAGTCGGGGTGATGTTAAACAGGGGGACTAGTGTGGGTGGTTTATAAAGCCACTACAGTACGTGACATTGTCAATTATTCAGTGTATCACGTTTCCATTTTATTAAGATATATACCCTGGCCAGTTCACCACCATAAAGGTGAGGTAAAATGTGGTTTAACACCTCGATCAAGATTATTGAACGTGTTTAGCGACATGGATGTGTGTGTGTGTGTGGCTGCTTGTGCAAGCCAATGGTAGCCCATGCCAGCCCACCGAGATACCATGCCACAGTTCAACATGGATACCCTCCTCAGGGTACACTGACCCTGAGCCAACCATTCCTCATTTCGCCCTTAATGCCAACCACCAGGCAGGGTGACAACAAGTACCATCTTTTAACGTCTTTAGGTATAACTTCGCCGCGGATCGACCACGATATTCAGCTCTCTGGGCAGATACCCTTTCCACTAGAGGTGGTCTCATCGCCATAGAAAGATGTTTTCCTCAGTATTAAGATTGGGATCCTAAAGCAATAAGATGTTCTGGATGGTATTTGAGATGGCATGCAAAGGCAAGTCAAGTACAGGGGGATATCACTGCTTGCTTCAGTCATGATAATTTGATTGGACAGCTATGTTTAGTGTCGTGTCAGTCAACCTGGACTCAAAACAAAGGTTGGTGATGAAAGGGTCCAGGGTATTGATGAAAACCAAACTGAGATATGATACACTGGGAGTGAGTGAGTGAGTATGGTTTTACTCCGCTTTTAGCAATATTCAATCAATATCACTGCATGGAACAGAAGAAATGACCTCTACACAATGTGGAGAATTGAACCCAGGCCTTGTTGATAAGCCAATGTACTGTCCTAAACGTAGACTTCCTGGCATAACTTGACAAGATGGCAAAGCCTGAAACATCTTGCATAAGTTATGTCAGTGATTTCGTCTTGGATTCCAAATTAAGTCCCCATGGTAGGCATATTGGGAACATTTCTATTTTGCTCAAAATTTTGATTTTTTTTCAACTTCTTATTTTCAAAAATTTAGAGATAATTTCAAATCGCTTTCAATGCAAAATATTAAACTAAGCATTACAGCCTCTCCTCAATACATGCCATGTCATCAGTAGAATACAAGACACCTCTACAAAGACATTGCTATAACAGCAAGAATTGGGAAATTGTTCCAATTTGGGATATTGTACTGACATTTCCTGCAGACTTGGGGACGAATTTCGGTCTCTGATCAGGTCTAGATAGATCCCTATCTGTATTTTGAAACAAATCAAATGGATTTGTTTTGTTCAATTTATTATTTCTATCAATCATCAGTACAGATTGTGTAGCACAGCATCAATGTAACTATTGATACTGTAACTTGTCATTGATTTAAACAACATGGACAGTTGTGTTGCATTAATAGTTACCCCCTAATGCTACACATCTCTCAGCTCTTTGCACAACAAAGTAAACTTTTACCAGAATTATAGATTGTATTTAGCATGTCAAACACCAGTGGCGCGATGGAACAATCTGTCACACACTTGTGGGGAGGTGTGCTAGCCGAGTGGATAGAGCGTTCGCTTGTCACACCATAGGCCCGGGTTTGATTCCCCACAGGGGTACCATGTGGGAAGCCCATTTCTGGTGTCCCCCACCGTGATATTGCTGGAATATTGCTAAAAGAGGCATAAAACCAAACTCACTCATTCACTCAGACCCGTGAAGACCTGGGGTAGGGTAGGTCTTCTGCAACCAATGCTTGCCATAAAAGGCGACTATGCTTGTCGTAAGAGGCGTCTAACGGGATCGGGTGGTCAGGCTTGCTGACTTGGTTGATGCATGTCACCATATCCCAATTGCGTGGATCAATGCTCATGATGTCAATCACGGGATTGTTTGGTCCAGACTTGATTATTCACAGACCACCATCACATAGCTGTAGTATTGCTGTGTATGGCGTTAAACAACAAACAAACAAACACTCACCCATCTGTGGCATGACGACTGAACACATACCTGTCAAACACTAGAGGCATGAGTCTCTTCCTGGTGACCCCGGTGTGGTGCGTCCGGGCGGTCAGCTCTTGACCAATGTAGCAGCCCTTCTGGAAACTCACTGCAAGCATAAAAGACTCAGCCATCATCCCGGACTTAAGGAATCAAACTGACAAGATAACAATGTATGGGTACTGAATTTGAGTCTCTCATACATTTCTAGATGCAGGAGTACTTTTAGGACAGACCAACTTAATTTGTTGTTTTACAGATTTTCCTTGGTGCCAATGTACAAAACAACCTTAGTGCTATGACTGTCGTAAGTCTATGTTAAGGTATGGGAGTTACGATCTCCTTAGCGCTAAGATCGCTCTGTACAACGGCACCCTGGTCAATATGCGCCATGACATAAATTTACATGAACCTACAAATCAAAAATGGTGAAACAACAACGTTTCTCATTGTCGACACCTCAACAAGGAGTCAAGACTTGTATTAATAAGGGACACGGGTGGCCCAGTCATCGAAGGCGTCGTAACTCTCATGCAGAGTTGCATCCCTTGGGCACACCAGAAACCTATGGTCATGGGTCCATGATTATGTTTCTAGGTTTGTCAGCACCATACCCGTGCTTGTGGGTTTCACCGAAGTGGTAAATGTCTGAGACCTGCATCACTTTGGGCTTTCCTCCCACATGATATAACTGGAATTCTGTTGAAAGCAGCGTTAACCCAAACTCACTTGCATTAATAAATCGAGATTTGGATCATTAACACATAAACAGCACATGCTTCTGAACCTTATAACTTCCACATACACATGTATATGGGAACCCTGGGACAAGGAGGAAAACTAAACTTCATTAACATGTTTTCATTGTTTGTTTGTTGTTTAACGTAGCACTCAGCAATATTCCAGCTATATGACAGCGGTATGTTAATAATCGAGTCTGGACCACACAATCCAGTGACTGACATCATGAGCATCAATACACGAAATTGGAACATGATGACATGCATCAACCAAGTCAGCGAGCCGGACCACCCGACCCCATTAGTCGCCACAACAAGCATAGTCGGCTTTTACGGCAAGCATGGGTGGCTGAAGACCTATTCTACCCCGGACCTTCATGGGTTAATGCAATAATGTTTGAGTCAACCATTTTAGTGAGAAAACCTTTAAGAAATACCAATCAAACAAAAAAAATGTTAAAGCGTTCCTGAAACCTGGCCTCAGACAAAATGAGCAGGGATGGGTTTATGTCACTTTTAGCAATATTCCAGGAATATCACGGCAGGGCACATTAGAAATGGGCTTCACACATTGGGGTGGGTGTGGGGGTGGGTGAATCAAACCCAGACACTTCACCCTACCGCCGCCGCCCTTAAGACAAGAACCGCAGCTTATGAACATGTGCAGGTTGTGTAGAAGATGGCTGATGAGAAAAGTCACATTGCTTACCTCCTTGATGAAACACCAGGTTGCTCTCCAGTGGGAAGCAGTTCCCTGGAGGCAGGTCCGACACCCCCTCTGGGATCCCCCACATGTAGCGGCGCCGGTGGTACTCCGTCTCCGACTCCAGTTCCATCCCTTCTACCTCCAGGTCTGATGCAGAACAAGTGAAAGTAGAAATTAAATATTTTATGTGCAGGATCAAAAGCATGTTTACTATTTCAAAATATTTTCAGATACTATTGATACAATTAATTGCCAGGTGCCAAGGTTCCCACATTTCGCTCTACAAAGTTGTGTCCCTTTGCCATGCCAGGATCCTCATATACTAGGTTTCAGAATCTCAGAATCACCTCAGTTTTCATTCTTAGCACATTTTTTACCCAAAGGAATGCGTATGCAAGATGACAGGAGTCTGTCATAACACTTCTTTCACCGCCCTCTTCCACCCAACATCTCCTTACCTGGCTTGTCAGCAGGGTGTAGACCCACATAAGACACCCAGGGGTCAGGAACATCAAATATCACCTCCCTCACACCACATCTCCTCACCTGGCTTGTCAGCAGGGTGTAGACCCACATAAGACACCCAGGGGTCAGGAACATCAAATATCACCTCCCTCACCCCACATCTCCTCACCTGGCTTGTCAGCAGGGTGTAGACCCACATAAGACACCCAGGGGTCGGGAACATCAAATATCACCTCCCTCACACCACATCTCCTCACTTGGCTTGTCAGCAGGGTGTAGACCCACACAAGACACCCAGGGGTCAGGAACATCAAATATCCCCTCCCTCACACCACATCTCCTCATCTGGCCTGTCAGCAGGGTGTAGACCCCCATCAGACACCCAGGGGTCGGGAACATCAAATATCTCCTCCCTCACACCACATCTCCTCACCTGGCTTGTCAGCAGGGTGTAGACCCACATAAGACACCCAGGGGTCAGGAACATCAAATATCACCTCCCTCACCCCACATCTCCTCACCTGGCTTGTCAGCAGGGTGTAGACCCAGATAAGACACCCAGGGATCAGGAACATCAAATATCCCCTCCCTCACACCACATCTCCTCACCTGGCTTGTCAGCAGGGTGTAGACCCACATTAGACACCCAGGGGTCAGGAACATCAAATATCTCCTCCCTCACACCACATCTCCTCACCTGGCCTGTCAGCAGGGTGCAAAACCCTCCTCCCAAATGTAGGCACTCGGGGGTCAGGTACCCCGACTGTCACCCCTCTCTGTTCAACGTCCGTCACCACAGCAAACAGTCTCCACTCCTCATCCACAGGGCGGATATTGACCTGACAATGGAATCCCATGATTGGTAACTTATTCATAAAGAATGAGCAGACAGCTGTGTAAGGCCTCTTATTACTCCTGGGCAGTTGTAAACAAAATGTTTGGTCCAAAACACAATAAAAATGAATTTCAACTTCCAGATGATTTTTTTGTTTGTTTTGTTTGTTTATTGTTTAACGCCGCACTCAGCAATATTCCAGCTATATGACGGCGGTCTGTAAATAATTGAGTCTGGACCAGACAATCCAGTGATTGACATCATGAGCATCGATCCATGCAATTTGGATATGATGACATGCATCAAACCAAGTCAGCGAGCCTGACCACCCGATCCCGTTAGTCGCCTTTTACGACAAGCACAGTCACCTTTTACGGCAAGCATGGCTTGCTGAAGACCTATTCTACCCTGGATCTTCACGAGTCACTTCCAGATGAGGACTCCTACAAATGAGTGAGTATTGTTTAACACCGCTTTTAGCAATATTCCAGCAATATCACGGCGGGGGACACCAGAAATGGGCTTCACACATTGTACCCATGTCGGGAATCGAACCCGGGTCTTCGGCGTAACGAACGAACGCTTTAACCACTAGGCTACCCGACCGCCCTCCTACAAATGAATAGAAAACAAACTTGCAGGTCACACCATCATGGAAGCAGGATTGCCAAATGATACTGAAAGATAACTGATTGGATTTTTTTGTTAGAATAAAGAATTTTAGACATATTATTCACCCTTTCTTATGAACAACGGTGATAAAATGTCCCATCTTTTTCCATTTCACCTAAGTTGACTTAATCAAATTTGTCAAAAGTCATTTTTTCTTTTCTTCTTATTTCTAATTTATTTTGTCGGTTAGTCTTGTAAACCAATTATAATAAAAATTATAAATCCTCAATTTACAAATAGAACAACCACTGTTAAATCATCTTTGTTTAACAGTTTTGTAGAGCATTTGGCCAAAAGGAAGGAGAGTGAATAATAATTATAGAGAATGTTACAGTGATAAATTACATGTTAATTTCCAATCCCCAAAAAAGAAAAGCATAATTTCTAATGATGTCACGATTCACCGGTACACTGGTGCATCGTCACCAAACTTTGCACAATACAAAACCCGATACACTTAATTTGACATCGATTCACGTTTAACCCCATATTGATTGTCCTTGTTGATCTCACATCAACATGATCAATATCAATATGCAATACAAACTATTTTTTTAATTCCTCATAACTTTCTTGGTAATTTTTCTGATATGAAACCGGCCTGACTGACCAGCTTTTCCTTGCTGCCTGGCATAATACAGTACATAAACTTGCTTGTTTCTTATTATTTTCTCATAGAGAATAGTTGGCTTGACTCAGTGTTATGATGGGTATTAGTCAGTTGTCCATCTTTACTTTATGGGGGGCACGGTTGGCACAGTCGTCTAAGGCGCCGCGATTCGCTGTGCAGAGTGGCGTCCCCTGGGCACGCCAAAAACCTATGATTGTGGGATCGAATCCTGGTTCACCCCGATTATGTTTCTAGGTTTGTCAGCACCATGCCCGTGCTCGTGGGTTTCACCGAAGTGGTAAATGTCTGAGACCTGCATCACTTTGGGCTTTCCTCCCACATTAAGCTGACACGCCGTGATATAACTGTAATACTATTAAAAGCGGCGTCACACCCAACTCACTCACTCTTTACTTTATGAGTGAGTCTTTGGACTCTATTCTCAGTCCAATGACTAGGATGTCCAAACAAAATGTCTTATATGTAGTATGTAGATACATATGCTATCATGGCTTCTGTATCAAGATATGTATCGTATCATGTGATACAGTAAAACTTGAAAATAATGCGAGCGTGAATTAAATGCGAAAAATGCGAGTGGTCTTTGCTCGCATTTATTAACTTCGCATTCATGTCTCCAAAATGACTATCAACAATAAGATGGCCTCACTGCACACTTTGGATAGCGGAAATACCAACTTGAAAATAAAACAAACATGATTTATTGAGTAGTAGTTGTAACAAGTATATAACAATGTCATTCAAAGAATAGGAATTACACAATGGGCATCCGGTGAGTTATCACTGCTGGTGTCAAGAGTTCTACCCACTCATGTCAAACTTGTTGACACATTATCCGCATACCAATCAGTGAACTGTTGTTGGTTCAGTTTTGTATTGCCTTTGAACCTTAATCATGTTAATGCCAGTCAACAGGGTAAACATATAAACTGTGTGTTATTTTTAGGAAAACACTGTTTATTGTTTTTACGGAAGTGCTCTACTCAGTGCTAATAAGCGGTGCTATTTGCTGTTTGATTGAATTAAGGTAAGGATATGCATCATTCCACTGGGGATGGGTGGGGGGAGTCCCATTGATATTGAGTCACATTTTGGGCCAGGGGTTAGCAGTCGTATTAATTTGGGGATGCATTAATTTTCAGTACCTGCATTGTGACATCCCTAATTATTTCAACCAATCTCATTAAAATCAGACTTTAGTGCTCGCTTAGTGCTAAACAAAGATCTGCGGACATCCCATAATGGGTCATGTTGGAACGAGCTTTTATCTGACCAACAACAGCATCGCTTACCAGATTGGGATAGTGACAGTAGGAATGTGTTTTCTAATCATACACCTCGAAAAAGTCAACACAGGGTATTCATTGAATTACAATAAAAGACAACACGTCGTCAGCTATTTGTTTAACTTTTTGGATAGACACGTCAGTACATCTAGAAACAAATTTGTCTGGTCTCTTATGCATTGTCACTGATAGGTTCAATTAAACAAGGGAAAACATATTTTCAATGAGAAACAAACAACTCTCAAGTCAAATCATAACCAACTCCACCGTGAAGATCCAGGGTAGAATAGGTCCTCAGCAACCCATGCTTGCCGCAAAAGGCGACTAATTGTCGTAAGAGGTGACTAACAGGAACGGTTGGTCAGACTCGCTGACTTGGTTGATGCATATCGTCGTATCCCAATTGCATGAATCGATGGTCATGATGTCAATCACTGGATTGTCTGGTCCAGACTCGATTATTAACAGACTGCCGTTTGCAGCGTTAAACAAACAAACAAACATGACCAACTCTGTAAGTCAGGTCACTACAACTGTGTTGGACTCCTCAACATGCTAGTGCCTCACCTTCTTTCTGATCTTGTATTTTCGGATGACCTTGAGCATCTCGTCCAGCATTGTGCGGTCACACTCCAGCAGGAGGCGGGGCTGGTCAGACTGACCACACACAGCACTGTCCGGGTGTCGATACAGCAGCAGATCATACAGCACTCGACCCTGGACATCAGGGCACCAGTCTTACAAACGTTATCTCATGGAAACTTAGGAATTTGTCTCAATGTCAAATATACTTTGGACCCTTTTCTAATTTACCTCAATTTATACCATACGAGTAATGACAAACACAAAGTGGTGTGTCCACCATGCTCAATGCATACAAGAAATAAATGAGTATTGAACACATATTGAATCCTTACTTATGGATATTGAACACATATGGAATCCTTACTTATCATGCTTATCATGCTTATGGATATTGAACACATATTGAATCCTTACTTATGAATATTGAACACATATTGAATCCTTACTTATGGATATTGAACACATGCTGAATCAATACTTATGAATATTGAACACATATTGAATCCTTACATATGGATATTGAACACATGCTGAATCAATACTTATGAATATTGAACACATATTAAATCAATACTTATGGATATTGAACACATACTGAATCCTTACTTATGGATATTGAAAACATCTGAAAATCATACAGTTAATCTTTTCAGGGACATTGTTGTTGTTGGTCGATGTTGATTAGAAATGGTTTGCCCAAAGTGAAGAGGTAGTGAATGTGGTGTACCTGCACATTAAGCATCATGGAGTACTGAGCGGCTACATCTCCCTCCAAGGCGGCAACATCGCTGGTGACAAGACCCTGCAAGAAGTCCACAGTGTCTCGACCACTCAGCTCCACCAACCCCCGAGTCTTCAGCTCGTGCAGCGTGCCCTGTGTGGAGCTGGCTCGGGACACCTGCCACAGTGACCGCAGCACGCCCTGCAGCGAGCCTAGGACAGGTCTTGTTGTGCATCTTGTCAGGCTTCTGGAGATCTTAGCTAGTGCCCTCTGGCAAAACATCTTGCTTCTTATTGCTTGGAGTATAATTACTCAGTCACTTGTAGATGCCTACAAAAAAACACATGAATGTACATCAGAAATATATTTAATAGGTTTGAGCTTTCTGTAAAATAAATATGATAAAGGTAAATTTGTTTTGTTTGTTTGTTGTTTAACATCATATCCAACAATATCCTAGTTATCTGATGCCTTGAACAAACTTGAACCCCTAGTAACCATGGTAACAAATATCCACAATCCTCGTCGTAAGAGGCGTCTTATGGGATCAGTTGGTCAGGCTCACTGATGTCATCGTATCCGAATTGCGTAGATCGATGTTCATCAAATAAATCACTGGATTGTCTGGCCCAGACTTGATTATTTACAGACTGCTGTCATATAGATGGAATATTGCTGAGTGTGGCGTTAAACAACAAACAGAAACACAAAGTTTCAGCTACATCCATCACGCTATTTCGAAGAAGAAGTAGAAAATATGACGATGACTTAAAAAGGACTTTATTAAACCCTTTATTAATTATTTCATATGCATAAATATGATACGAAGAACTTTGATGCCATAATAATGTTCTGATCTGAAATTGTTTATCAAGTGTATAGTTCAATTATAAGGAACATGTGAAGGCCCGGGGTAGAATAGGTCTTCAGCAACCCATGCTTGCTGTAAAAGGCAACAATGCTTGTTGTAAGAGGCGACTAACAGGATCGGGTGGTCAGGCTTGCTGACTTAGTTGATGCATGCCATTGTTTCCCAATTGCATGGATCGATGCTCAAGATGTCAATGCCTGGATTGTCTTTTACAGACAGCCTTCATATAGATGGAATATCTGAATATAGTGCGGTGTTAAACAACAAATAAACAAACAAACAAACATTCACTCACTCATTAAAACCCTAGATCTGATTTAGATTAGGTCTTAAGCAACCTGTGCTTGCTGTAAAAGGCGAAGATAACTGTCTTAAGAGGCGACAATGCATGCAATTGTATCCCAATTGCTTGGACCGATGCTTATGATGTCAATCACTGGATTGTCTGACTCGATTATTTACTGACCGCGGTCACATAGCTGGAATATTGCTGAGTGCAGCGTTAAAAACCAAACAAACACACAATAATAATGTGTTCAGTGAAGACCGAGTGACATATCAGTACAGATTCTAGTACCTCAATAAGGCCAGGCATTTTATATTTTTCAGATTAAGGACCCATCGACTCTAATTTTTGAGAAAATGTAAAAATAATAATCAGATTTCCAATTTTTTTTCCTCGCCGATAGATGCGTAGTCAGTTATTTTATTTGTTAACATCAACTTTCGATAAAAAACATATGAATGTACCATTGTAAACTAGTAATGAGATACATAATCGATATTTGTTGATCTCGAAGCCGAACATGAATAGCCTCCCTTGATAATTGTTCGTGTTGTAAGTGGTAGAATTTATATTGTTACAAGAGGCTTTATCCTCACAAATGGCGGTCTTTTGAGCACAGAATATGTTCATAAAGTATGCCAGAGTCATTCTGCATTTAAAAAAATGCATCTGGCTTTTTTTCTTGCTTTTTTCAACCTCCTCCAACCCTAGACTTAGGGCTGAAAAATCCGTAATCCTAAAAAATAAAAAAAGCCTGGCCTAAAGCAAATCATGGAGGTATGAGTTTGGTCAAGGTAATTGCATCTTTATCGAAACGTCATACAGAAAGAATAATGAAGTCACAATCCATAATGTTATTTTGTTTGAAACTGTTTATAGTTAAATTATTAGTTTACTTATCTTAATAATGTGCAGATGGGAAAACTACAGAAGCAGATTGTGTGTATGAAGATTTAAATAATCAATTGAATGTTTCCACAGATATGAAAGATGGGTTTTTATTTTACTTCATATTTACCAATTCCTTCCCTTTGGTACAAAGACAAAAGACACATCCTGCTTGCCAGTGGCATTCTTTAAGTGATTAATAGAATTAAACACTTCCCAATACATATTAGAGTTAGAACTAAGGCAATGAATGTTTAGAAAGATGTGTCGTGTATTCCACTGACAACGACATTAGACAGGAAGAGGCGTTAATGCTTTGTTTGACATAACTGCATTGAATGCAATGTTGAATACATCTGAACTTAAGGTAATATGAACGAAATAGTGATTCCCCTTCCCCCTCCAAATCTGCATGCCATGGGCATAAATCCCTGAAAAGATATTCAGCATGGACTTATTTATATATTCTCATAACTTCTCATGTTATATACTGATCATTACTTATAAGCAAGGATTGTACAACAACTTCAGGAAGTATTCGAGCAGGTTTCGAGGTGGAATGGGGTTTAACATCGCGTTCAAGATTGTGCGTGCATGCATGCGTGCGTGCGTTTGCACCAGTCTGGTCTAATGCAGGTCTAATAGTGCTAGCCCATTGAGATACCATGCTGCAGCTTAACATGAATACCCCACTCAGACACAGTATACAAGTACCATCTTTTAACGTCTTTTGGTATGACGCGGCTGAGGATCTAACCCCGGACCTTTTGCTCTCCGGGCAGACCACGGAGAGCAGTTTTCGAGAAGGCTGCCTTTGTATGTTGGCATATGGACGTTTTCTAGCCCATATTAAACATACAGTACCGGAAGATGTGATCCATGGCCTATATGCACAACACTGCTTTGCTGTCATGTTCTAAGATTCAGTAGAAATTAGAATCTTAAAATATCAGTATTCAGTAACCATGATAACAAGTACCCCTTACAAAAAGGAGATTTACTTATCTGTTGTTGACTGGAAAAACACTTTTCAGAATGTAAGCCTGATGTATTCATAGTCACACCACCAAGTGGACAACTTTTAAGGTGTTGATCTAACTAAATATCTAATTTTCTGGAAGAAATTCATATTTTAGGGTTGAGTGTTGACTGCAGCTAAATGGGAATATGTTAATTGACTTACTTATTTTTGGCTTAAGAAAATGATGATTGGGTACTAAGGCTCTGTGACCCCAAGGTGTTTATCAAGCTATCAATCCCCGGTTGGCCTGGACTCGATATTATTAGAATGTTGCCAACTGTGGCATGAAACAATAAACATTTATTTTTCAATTTGATCCCATATTCCATCTTAATCCCCTGGCCTAGGAAACCTTTACTACACTCTGAGTTTGGTCACTGAATGATTCAAGATCATGAAATATTGAACTACATAGATCTAGGTACTCATAGTACGCTAGACTAACCACTCTCAAATGACTGAGTAGCAAAAACTTGAGCTCCCCAAACTTACATGCATATTATATAATGAAAGAGAACTCCACGCTCACATCATGCGTGCTTGTTTGTTTGCTGTTTAAAACTGCAATATTCTTGCTATATGACGGCTGCATGTAAATAAACACTAGACATTGACCAGTGTATTTGTTTTTGGTCTTGACACTGATTTTAATTCAAGATCATGAATTCGACATCATGAAAATCATATTGGATATTGCAAAACAGGGATGAATGATTCCTAAATGCACATTAAGATCAGTGCAGCTGTCATCTCGATAACGTTCAATACTAGATGGACCCATTACAAGCAGACTTTAACGTAAAGCTCTTACTGGCCTTAACCAGTTCCACACGTGAAGGTCCGGGGTAGAAATGATCGTAAGACTTCCGCCCGTATCCCCCCTCAAAAATAAATATGATTAAAACGATTGAACGGCAATGCATACATATAAAACATTTGGAGGTTTTCACCAACCCATGCTTGCCTTGCCGAGTGCCACAATTGGGCCCTACCGTCATGACATATCTTGACTAGAACCCCATCGCGTCTCTCGGCTATATCTGCTCCAAACTCGATTATTTACAGACCGCCGTCATTTAACTTGAATATTGCTGAGTATGGCGTAAACAACAAACAAACAAGCACTGACAGGGACACGATCTATATTTAACGTCCATGAAATAACCAAGGAGTAGGGCAGGTTTACGAATACGATCAGGCTAGCCTTCGAAACAGTCAGCAGCTGCGATCGGCTGAAGGTACCCCGCTGGTCTTCTCAGACACATTCTCCTCAAGCAACAGTCGGTCAAAGGAACTGCTTACCATTTAAAAAGATGCGTTCTCTCAAGCACCATCCAGGAGCAATACTTCTACATAAACATATCTTGTCCGGAGAGAAATCTGCACAGATCATGATACGAAGATGAGAGTTATGTCCCTTACATAAAAACTGTAAACTGGGTTCCGGCTAAAATTAAACGTATGATACATTTAGCGCAATGGTAGAAGCGGGTCAGAGAGAAAAACTAGTTCAACTTAATACAAAATCTGTAACTTCAAAAAAAAGAGTTATACTCATGGCCCTCTTCGATTATAAATCGAGTTTCTGGAGCAACGCTTTATTTGGATATATACTCAACAACAAAAGTTCCCGTGATACCAAAATTTTAGTGTATTTTTCAAACAAGTAAAGTTTGGTTTTCAATATTGTAGTACATGTATGGAATCTAGTCACAAAAACGCAACTGCTACAGAAAAGCATGCATTCCATGCAAAAGTTGACTTTTATGCAAGCCCCATGCATTTCACTACCCAAGAATGGGTATAAAAACATGTGCGTTAACGGGATTCCATATGCATTGTTTAGCATCGTGCTGACAACAACCACTCAGAAAAACAACAAAATTACGCAATTATTCAACATTACGAAATGCCACGCTTTCCGAAAATGAGCGTCTGTGAGCCATTGGTATGCTTGAAGCAGGATCGAGTTAACGTGATGTTGAAAGACAATTTCACGTCCACAGAAACACCATTTGGTGTTTATGGCAACGTTGGCAACAGACGAATGCAGTCAGAGACCATCCTCGGAGTGGCAGGCCACGCGTAACCAATAATCGACAAGACAACTGGATTCGAACAACAAACCTACGAAATCGATTCCAGCCAGCAACAGTGACTGCAAGAAGCATCACTGGCCTTCGACGAATATCTTCACAAACCGTACGTCGTCGCCTCAGATGTGCAGGGATTGTCGCCAGAAGACCCACCAGACGTCCCATTTTGACAGGAAACCACCGTCAAGCACGTCTACATCTTCTCGAGGCAAGTGAGTTAACTGACTATAAAAGACCAGTTTCCACCCTTGCCGAACTAGGCTGGGATTATGGAGTAACATTTTGGCTGGGCTAACGAGTCTATGCATAGTCCAATCAAAATTGTGCACCGAAATCGAAATCCGGTTTGTAAAATGTCGTGCAGATTTCTGTCGATTGCAGGATTTGCAAAACATGTGCACCGCTAACTCGTTGTCAACAGATATTTTCCAAGTCTTTTCATGTTGTTAATCAAGGTGCTCACGTGATTTGATGTATCTACACAAAATAGATCTTGATGGTCGATCAGATCGTCTTGACTGGGCGCCACCATTTTGTTTGAAGCAAATACATGTTATACGAGAGTTGGAATCTGATTGGTCCATATGGGAGAGGCATAGAATTTACATAACTCGTAATAGCCACTGGTGGCGCTACGATCGAGCCCAGGAATTCCAGCCTAGTTCGGCAAGGGTGGAAACTGGACTTTTGTAGTCAGTTAACTCTCTTGCCTCGGGAAGATGAGGTGAACGTTACGTCTATCATTGTGTCATGGAAGAAGATCGGTTCGGGGGCGGCAGCGTTATGGTATGGGGTGGGATTACAGCAATACAGAGGACCCGTTTGATAGCGGTAGAGGGAAATCTCAATGGACAGCGCTACCGCGACGAGATCATCGGCCCTGTTGTTCTATCGTTTTTTGCGATAGGAACATTTGTTGTTCAGTATAGATCATTAACGCTCAAGGTTATAGCTCTCTCGACGTCTTGTTGTAATTTATCAATCAAGTTATGCCAAATTGTGCCTATATAAGTAAGATGTGAGAATTGCTTTTAAACAATATCCAATAGATTGACAACAAGGGACAACTATTAGGGAAACAAACATTGCTTGGTTAAAGGGCAAGTTCACACGGAAATGAACCTATTTTTCTTGTACTTTTTCCACATTAAAAGTGTTAACATAGAAGTGTCATAGACAAAAATATAAAAATATCACAATTAATTAACATATTTTTCGCATTAAAACGATTTATATTTTTCACATTTACCAAGTGTTCTATTTCCACAACAAAAACACCATGGCTTATGCCCCTTGCAATATGACGTCATTGGTGCCAATTGATAAACATTATGACGTCATCATGCTTTGTTAGAGCCGCTTCACGTGGTGTAGGTCCAGGTGTGTGATTCTAGCGTCTCAGATGCCAGCCAGCATAGTGTTATGCTGAGTCACCACTGCGCCGGAGTGTGTCGTAGGCCATGTTGTTTTACCGCAAACTGGTACTTGATATCTTTTGCGTTGAGAATAGACAGGGACCCAGTTGAATTGGCATCAATTACGTCATAATCTAAGGGGGATAACTCAGGCCTGTTTAGCGCGAAAAACGAAGGCCCCATAACGGCATATCATTTTCACACTATTGTGAGCTTCCTACGTTCACTGTGAAAAAAATGAGTGTATATTTTCAAACACAGATACTAATTAATTCTAAAATTGCGTTTTGTTTAGAAAAAGAAAGAAAGTGATTTTTGCGTGTACACTTCCCCTTTAATCTGCAGTCACACAGACATTGCGACCCCGATGCAACCTCTGGGCGACTGATTTCCTTTGCGACCGACTGGCGATCGCTGAGACCGGTTAGAGAGGGAGAGAGAGTTAACTGACTTTGAAGTCCAGTTTCCACCCTTGCCGAACTTGGCTGGAATTCCTGGGCTCGATTGTAGCGTCACCAGTGGTTATTACGAGTTATGACCCTTCTAAGCCTCGCCTATGTATCAATGAGATTCCACCTCTCGTATCACTTGCAATTGCTGCAAACAAAACAGCGACGCCCAGTCAAGGCGATCTGATCGATAATCAAGATCTATATTGTGATAAAACTGGTCTTACATCGCGAAAAGCATCAAAACACGTAAGCACCTTGATTAAAAACACGAAACAATTTGGAGAATATCTGTTGACAACGAGTTGGCGGTGCTCATGCTTGCAAATCCTGCAATCGACCGAAATCTGCACGACAGTTAACGAACCGGATTTCAATTTCGGTGCGCGATTTTGTTTGGACTATGCATAGACCCGTTAGTCCAGCCAAACTGTAACTCCATAATACCAGCCTAGTTCGGCAAGGATGGAAACTGGACTTTTATAGTCAGTTAACGCCCTTGCCTCGAGAAGATGGAAACCTTATGCTCTTCGACTCGACTACTGCAATAGTCTACACTGTAACATCTCTAAGGAGCAGTAAACCAGATTACATCGTGTTAAAAACACGGCAGCAAGGATTTTGGCAAGAACCAAAACACACGTAATACTTGTGTCAGCGCACGTAATACGTGTGCTTATCGATCTGTACTGGCTCCAAGTAACAGGTCGAGTTCAGTACAATATCCTGACCTTAACGTATCACTGCTGCAACCAATCGGTACCTTCTTACTTTTCTGACCTTATCCAGGTATATCAACAACCTAGACACCTCCGTTATGCCGAGAAACACCTCCTTTGTACAGACAAAACCGACAAAGTTTGGGCAGAGGTCATGTGTCTACAATACTGCAGGTCACTGGAACCATCTCCCGTCACATGTGACTATCTTCCAGTCCTTCTTAAGACATTCTTGTTCAGACTCTTTTATCAAATTTAAAATCAACACAAACTGCCACATCTATTTGTCTTGTATTCATGATCTTGTATCAGCAGAGCTTCCCTGTTTTATGTAGCGATGTGAGGATTTACCTAGTGTATTGAGTTAAGCGGCTTAGCGCATGACAAATGTAATTCGTATTCGTATTCGTATTCAAGTAAAACGCACGCACCTTCAATCTCATTGAAATCAGATCTTAGTTTTCGCTACCGCTAAACAAAGATCTGAGGACATCCCATTACGGGTCACGCCAGAACGACCTCTCGCGAACTTTGACCGATCAATGAAATGACTTAAAAGAAATCGACATTAGCCAATCAGAAGGCACCTTTCTCGAGCTTTACGACGCTAGTTTCAAACTGGCGACTACGCTTCGAAACATATTTTGACGTATTCTCAGTTAAAATCATTAAAACTGATAAAAAGAACATTCTGTAATGGCTTACAGATGGCCTAGATTGTATGGATAAAATCATAGAGCCAGTAACTGTCGTTCGGAATACTCTCTGTTAAATATTTCGAGGTTGCATGATCAGAAAACACATTCCGTCTGTCACTTTCATGATCTGGTAAGCGACGCTCTGATTGGTTGGATGAAAGGTCGTTCTGACGTGACCCGTCTTGGGATGTCCTCAGATCTTTGTTTAGCGATAGCGAGAACTAAGATCTGATTTTAAAGAGATTGGACGCAACTTAAGGCCATTATGTATAATTATAGAGACATTACACATGTCGAAAGTAGAATCAACAGATTGTCATGATTTCTCCTTCACAGAATCTACTAGGCATAACTGAATTAGTGTTCCAAACGGCGTTAGACCTAACTTCACTCTCACTTAAGAAAGCTTTAATTAATGCACAGATGTTCCCAAAATGAAGCATGTGGAGGCAGAGAGTGCGTCTCTGAAATACACCCTTAAATTATACTAGGGATTTGCATAATAATATTAGTTATGGTGTCTTTAGTTGCCGTATTAGTTTAGCAGAAAATATTGGCCGAGGCGTCAGCCGGATCTAATAGTTTTCCGGACCCGTGAAGATCCGGGGTAGAAAAGGTCTTCAGCAACTCATGCTTGCCGTAAAAGGCGACTAACGGGATCGGGTGGTCAGGCTCGCTGTATTGGATGATACATGTAATCGATCCTAATTGCGTGCATCCAAGCTCATTATGTCAATCACTGGATTGTCTGGTCCTGACTCCATTATTTACATACCGCCATCATATAGCTGGAATATTGCTGAGTGCGGCGTTAACCAAAAAACATACATACACATACATAATGGTTTTCCGTTAACCTAAATGTGACAGCGTATACGGCAACTAAAGACACCAACAAATTTATTATGCCGAAAAGTTTACACTATCTGGTATCTTTATCGCACATGTCAAAATGAAAACTTGACACTTACAATAGGTATAAATGGCGTGACCAGTACATATGTTTCCGATACAACGCCTTAATGCATATGCACACATAAACGTTAACAATGGTATATATAATGCACTAAATGTGAAAGTTTAAACAAAGTATTATAGCTAAAATGGATAGAAATATCAGTAAAATGCTGCATGTTATCAGAAATCCGTAAGGCGACTATGCTTGTAAGAGGCGACTAACGGGATCGGGTGGTCAGGCTCGCTGATTTGGTTGATATATGTAATCGACCCCAATTGCGTGGATCAAAGCTCATTATGTCAATCACTGGATTGTCTGGTCCTGACTCCATTATTTACATACCGCCATCATATAGCTGGAATAATGCTGAGTGCGGCGTTAACCAAAAAACAATCAATGAAAGAGTCGTGATAGCAGTCCTCTTTTGCCTAACGACGAGCTGCTATATATTCCATTGTTATGTGTTAGGGTTGAGTGTTGACTGCAGCAAATTTGGAATATGTTAATTGGCTTACTTATTTGGGCTTAAGAAAATGATGATTGGGTACTAAGGCTCTGTGACCCCAAGGTGTTTATCAAGCTATCAATCCCTGGTTGGCCTGGACTCGATATTATTAGAATGTTGCCAACTGTGGCATGAAACAATAAATATTTATTTTTCAATTTGATCCCATATTCCATCTTAATCCCCTGGCCAAGGAAACCTTTACTACACTCTGGGTTTGGTCACTGAATGATTCAAGATCATGAAATATTGAACTACATAGATCTAGGTACTCATACTATGCTAGACTAACCACTCTTAAATCGTAGCAAAAACTCGAGTTCCCCAAACTTACATGCATATTATATAATGAAAGAGAACTCCACGCTCACATCATGCATGCTTGTTTGTTTGGGGTTATAGCGAAAACGGCACCTCAGCAAAACGTCACCGGGCGAAAACGGCACCGATTGGCGAAAACGGCTACTATTGCCTGGCGAAAACGGCACCTTATTTTTATACCTTGGTCAAATAAGTGCTATTAAACTTATATGGTAACTTTCAAACACCAATAATTGTGAGATGCTAAAACAAGTTTACATTAGAAATTAGCCTCTACTCCAACTATAATCCAACTTAGCTTATACGCAACACAACTTATTGTGAAAATGTGACATGCTTTGAAGAAAAATAATAGAAATTAAACTCACGTCGTCTCTTACAAACACAAATAATTGTGAAATTGTGAAATAAAACAAGTAAGAAATTAGACCCCTACTCCAATTTACTCGCCGACTGGTTGGGGGGCGCAGTTAACTTAATGTGAAAACACTATAAGCTTTGAAGTTTTAAGTACCTTTACTCAATTTAAACTGAAACTGTATTTAAGAGGCCTAACATGGTGCTGTCAGATCACAATTATTCACAATGGCATTTCGATGTGTTGCATGAGAGAAGAATGTCAGAAAACAACAACATGCTGTGATAACTGTGACCATGTAAATAAACCATATATATATATTACTACAAAAATTGTTCTTATCCTCATTAAAAATAGAGGTGCCGTTTTCGCCCGACACATAGTAGCTGTTTTCGCCAAATGCGGTGCCGTTTCCGCCAGAGAAATCGGTGACGTTTTGCTGGGGTGCCGTTTTAGCCTGCACCCGTTTGTTTGCTGTTTAACACTGCAATATTCTTGCTATATGACGGCTGCATGTAAATAAACACCAGACATTGACCAATGTAACTTTTTGGGGTCTTGACACTGATTTTAATTCAAGATCATGAATTCGACATCATTAAAATCATATTAGATATTGCAAAACAGGGATGAATGATTTTTAAATGCACATTAAGATCAGTGCAGCTGTCATCTCGATAACGTTCAATACTAGACCCATTACAAGCAGACTTTAACGTAAAGCTCCTACTGGCCTTAATCAGTTCCACACGTGAACATCCGGGGTAGAAATGATCGTAAGACTTCCGCCCGCATCCCCCCTCAAAAATAAATATGATTAAAACGATTGAGCGGCAATGCTTACATATAAAACATTTGGAGGTTTTCAGCAACCCATGCTTGCCTTGCCGAGTGCCGCGATGGGGCCCTACCGTCATGACATGTCTTGGCTGTAGAACCCCATCGCGACTCTCGGCTATGTCTGCTCCAAACTCGATTATTTACAGACCGCCTTCATTTAACTGGAATATTGCTGAGTGTGGCGTAAACAACAAACAAACAAGCACTAACAGGGACACGATCTATATTAAACGTCCCTGAAATAACCAAGGAGTAGGGCAGGTTTACGAATACGATCAGGCTAGCCTTCGAAACATTCAGCAGCTGCGATCGGCTGCAGGTACCCCGCTGGTCTCCTCAGACACATTCTCCTCAAGCCACAGTCGGTCAAAGGAATTGCTTACCATTTAAAAAGATGCGTTCTCTCAAGCACCATCCAGGAGCAATACTATTACGATACTGTTCTACATAAACATATCTTGTCCGGAGAGAAATCTGCACGGATCATGATACGAAGATGAGAGTTATGTCCCTTACATAAAATCTGTAAACTGGGTTCTGGCTAAAATAAAACGTATGATACATTTAGCGCAATGGTAGAAGCGAGTCAGAGAGAAGAACTAGTTCAACTTAATACAAAATCTGTAACTTCAAGAAAAAAGAGTTATACTCATGGCCCTCTTCGATTATAAATCGAGTTTCTGGAGCAAGGCTTTATTTGGATATATACTCAAAAACAAAAGTTCCTGTGACACCAACATTTTAGTGTATTTTTCAAACAAATAAAGTTTGTTTTTCAATATTGTAGTACATGTATGGAATCAAGTCACAAAAACGCAACTGCTACAGAAAAGCTTGCATTCCATGCAAAAGTTGACTTTTATGCAAGCCCCATGCATTTCACTACCCAAGAATGGGTATAAAAACATGTGCGTTAACGGGATTCCATATGCATTGTTGTGCATCGTGCTGACAACAACCACTCAGAAAAACAACAAAATTACGCAAATATTCAACATTACGAAATGCCACGCCTGTCCGAAAATGAGCGTCTGTGAGCCATTGGTATGCTTGAAGCAGGATCGAGTTAACGTGATGTTGCAAGACAGCGACGCCCAGTCAAGGCGATCTGATCGATAATCAAGATCTATATTGTGATAAAACTGGTCTTACATCGCGAAAAGCATCAAAACACGTAAGCACCTTGATTAAAGACACGAAACAATTTGGAGAATATCTGTTGACAACGAGTTGGCGGTGCACATGCTTGCAAATCCTGCAATCGACCGAAATCTGCACGACAGTTAACGAACCGGATTTCAATTTCGGTGCGCGATTTTGTTTGGACTATGCATAGACTCGTTAGTCCAGCCAAACTGTAACTCCATAATACCAGCCTAGTTCGGCAAGGATGGAAACTGAACTTTTATAGTCAGTAAATTCTCTTGCCTCGAGAAGATGGAAACCTTATGCTCTTCGACTCGACTACTGCAATAGTCTACACTGTAACATCTCTGAGGAGCAGTTAACCAGATTACATCGTGTTAAAAACACGGCAGCAAGGATTTTGGCAAGAACCAAAACACACGTAATACTTGTGTCAGCGCACGTAATACGTGTGCTTATCGATCTGTACTGGCTCCAAGTAACAGGTCGAGTTCAGTACAATATCCACACTCCGTCACAGTGGTGACTCAGCATAACACCACTGCCACAGGCTAATTTGCATATCACGTGACCGGACGTTTCTCTTGTTTGTAAACAAACGCGCTTTTTCAGAAATCAGTATAGAACGGACTAATGCAAGTATTTGGGGGCGCTTTACATATTGTTTTGCATAACTAAATAGATATGCTACTACAACTGCGACAGTGAGTTGCATGACAATATATATTTATGCATCAAAGTGACCGTGTCGCTAGCTCTCCGTTGGGCTTCGATGACAGCACGTGGAGCCGTACAACCAATGTAAACATAGGATAACTACGCAAAAACAAGTAGATTTTTACGTATTTGCATACTTTCTAAATGAAAGTTAACCATTCTTTGACATTTGTTTATGAAAATGTGTAGACTCGTCAAACATGAAACGGATGAAAAGCATATGCAATATCTTGAATGGACTGCGAAAGATGTGACGAATCGTCACATGGCGCTTGCATGTGGCAGAGGTACTATGCTAGCTGGCTGCCGGCCTCATGGAACTCTGGAGAGTGTACAATATCCTGACCTTAACGTATCACTGCTGCAACCAATCGGTACCTTCTTACTTTTCTGGGGGGCGGTCGGGTAGCCTAGTGGTTAAAGCGTTCGCTCGTCACGCCGAAGACCCGGGTTCGATTCCCGACATGGGTACAATGTGTGAAGCCCATTTCTGGTGTCCCCCGCCGTGATATTGCTGGAATATTGCTAAAAGCGGCGTAAAACCAAACTCACTCACTCACTCACTCTTACTTTTCTGACCTTATCCAGATATATCAACAACCTAGACACCTCCGTTATGCCGAGAAACACCTCCTTTGTACAGACAAAACCGACAAAGTTTAGGCAGAGGTCATGTGTCTACAATACTGCAGGTCAGTGGAACCATCTCCCGTCACATGTGAAGGAAGCAGAAACTCTGACTATCTTCCAGTCCCTTCTTAAGACATTCTTGTTCAGACTCTTTTATCAAATTTAAAATCAACACAAACTGCCACATCTATTTGTCTTGTATTCATGATCTTGTATCAGCAGAGCTTCCCTGTTTTGTGTAGCGATATGAGCATTTACCTAGTGTATGGAGTTAAGCGGCTTAGCGCATGACAAATGTAATTCGTATTCATATTCGTATTCAAGTAAAACGCACGCACCTTCAATCTCATTGAAATCAGATCTTAGTTTTCGCTACCGCTAAACAAAGATCTGAGGACATCCCATTACGGGTCACGCCAGAACGACCTCTCGCGAACTTTGACCGATCAATGAAATGACTTAAAAGAAATCGACATTAGCCAATCAGAAGGCACCTTTCTCGAGCTTTACGACGCTAGTTTCAAACTGGCGACTACGCTTCGAAACATATTTTGACGTATTCTCAGTTAAAATCATTAAAACTGATAAAAAGAACATTCTGTAATGGCTTACAGATGGCCTAGATTGTATGGATAAAATCATAGAGCCAGTAACTGTCGTTCGGAATACTCTCTGTTAAATATTTCGAGGTTGCATGATCAGAAAACACATTCCGTCTGTCACTTTCATGATCTGGTAAGCGACGCTCTGATTGGTTGGATGAAAGGTCGTTCTGACGTGACCCGTCATGGGATGTCCTCAGATCTTTGTTTAGCGATAGTGAGAACTAAGATCTGATTTTAAAGAGATTGGACGCAACTTAAGGCCATTATGTATAATTATAGAGACATTACACATGTCGAAAGTAGAATCAACAGATTGTCATGATTTCTCCTTCACAGAATCTACTAGGCATAACTGAATTAGTGTTCCAAACGGCGTTAGACCTAACTTCACTCTCACTTAAGAAAGCTTTAATTAATGCACAGATGTTCCCAAAATGAAGCATGTGGAAGCAGAGAGTGCGTCTCTGAAATACACCCTTAAATTATACTAGAGATTTGCATAATAATATTAGTTATGGTGTCTTTAGTTGCCGTATTTGTTTAGCAGAAAATATTGGTCGAGGCGTCAGCCGGATCTAATAGTTTTCCGGACCCGTGAAGATCCGGGGTAGAATAGGTCTTCAGCAACCTATGCTTGCCTTAAGAGGCGACTAACGGGATCGGGTGGTCAGGCTCGCTGACTTGGATGATACATGTAATCGATCCTAATTGCGTGCATCCAAGCTCATTATGTCAATCACTGGATTGTCTGGTCCTGACTCGATTATTTACATACCGCCATCACATAGCTGGAATATTGCTGAGTGCGGCGTAAAACAACAAACATACATACACATACATAATAGATTTCCGTTAACCTAAATGTGACACCGTATACGGCAACTAAAGACACCAACAAATTTATTATGCCGAAAAGTTTACACTGTCTGGTATCTTTATCGCACATGTCAAAATGTAAACTTGACCCTTACAATAGGTATAAATGGCGTGACCAGTACATATGTTTCCGATACAACGCCGTAATGCATATGCAAACACAAACGTTAACAATGGTATATATAATGCACTAAATGTGAACGTTTAAACAAAGTATTACAGCTAAAATGGATAGAAATATCAGTAAAATGCCCGCATGTTATCAGAAATTTGTAAGGCGACTATGCTTGTCGTAAGAGGCGACTAACGGGATCGGGTGGTCAGGCTCGCTGACTTGGTTGATGCATGTCATCGTATCCCAATTGAGTGCATCCAAGCTCATTATGTCAATCACTGGATTGTCTGGTCCTGACTCGATTATTTACATACCGCCATCATATAGCTGGAATATTGCTGAGTGCGGCGTTAACCTAAAAACAATAAATGAAACAATCGTGATAGCAGTCCTCTTTTGCCTAACGACGAGCTGCTATATATTCCATTGTTATGTGACGTCATTGGCGTGATGTTTCTTTATTGTAACGTCATCTTGCAGTATGTTCTATAACGTTGTTATTAAGAAATATACGACGAGTGGGAGTTATTTATCATACATTATAGCTAAAATGGATCATTAAACCGCCCGCACGTTATCAGAAATGAGCGGGCCTCTGTAACTTGATAATGCCCTCATATTGCTTGACGGGCAATTATCAAGCCCGTTGTTAGGTGACGTCATGGGGTAAAGAAAGTGACGTCACGTATTATAGTGACGTCATATGGTTTGTTCTATGACGTTTCCATATTTGTAAAAGTGGGTCAGTGACATTCGTGTTGATTGCAGTAAATGTTTCAAAACCGATATTGTTGTTTCTTTTTATTTGATAACAAATTCCATCCATTTTAGCTATAATAACGGTAACGCTCTTTTTCAGGGCATTATCATTTGCAGAAGCCCTCGGAAGACCTCGGGCTTCTGCAAATGATAATGCCCTGAAAAATAGCGTTACTCTTATAATAAAACACTGCAGGGAGAATAGTGAGTGAGTGAGTTGTGTTTAACGCCGCTTTTAACAGTAATCCAGTTATATCACGGCGTGTCAGCTTAATGTGGGAGGAAAGCCCGAAGTGATGCAGGTCCTAGACGTTTACCACTTCGGTGAAACCCACGAGCACGGGTATTGTGCTGACAAACCCAGAAACATAATCGGGGCGAACCGGGATTCGAACCCACAATCATAGGTTTCTGGCGTGTCCACGGGACGCAACTCTGCACAGCGAATCGCGGCGCCTTAGACGACTGGGCCACCCGTGCCCCCTGCCGGGAGAATAAACCACGAGGGGCGGAAAACAACTTTTACGTCGATTATCTGAACCCTTTCTCCCAATACCGATTGTCACATATTTCCCCTTTTAGGATGCGATCGTTCGGCCATTGCGTTTATCTGCGCTGCCCAGCTACGTCTATGGGGAACAACTCACAACTCAAATACGTCGTCCAATTTACGACGTCATCAAGCTGCGAGCGCATGTTCGAATCTACAGAAATGACGTCATGATAGAACTGTTTTTTCGTAAATAAACCATCCTTCGTTCGTCATTGTTCTTTGCGATTTATTGCGTAGCTATCTTATATTAGCACATCAGTGACCTCCGTTTTGGGAGTTTTTTTTGTACTGCTACTAAACGAAAGCTGCTGTTTTAAGCTATATTCTTTTGTGGATTAGCTACAAATTCTACCCATTTTAGCTCTAATAACGGTAACATTATTTTTTAGGGCATGATCATTTGCAGAAGCCCTCTTTCTGTTCAACTGCCCTCCTTCGTCGACTACTCAATAAGTTTTATTAATAAAGTCACGAAAGAGATTTCATTAAAGATTAATGTCCTTGCACGTCACACTTAATGATATAAAAAAACAATGTCCAATAAAGAATTTCTGTACAAGAATTTCCATGTGAAATATGTGATGTGGGTGTTGGAAAATCCAAGATGGCTGTTACTGACGGTATGCGGTCTCATATTAGTTCAGTAACAACCATCTGGGATTTTTACTGACAATATTCGGGCTCATATGGGGTCAGTTGTTCTGCTCCCTGATTGGTCACATTTTGAAGCATAAAAATAATTATATATTATCCAAAACCCTGTTCCATGTGATGTGCACGTGTTAAATCTTATTGATATATGTCACGTCTTTCGAAACAACGCTGACGGCTATCAGTGTTTCATGTGATATGTCGTATCACAACTACGCCAAAGTCCACCTTAACTTGATATCGGTCTGTTTTATACTAAGCAGCCTAGTCGTTCAGTGTTGTAATGGTAGCAGGCATACGGCCACATCAACATCATGGAATCAGAAATTACGGATGTGTTGATAAATGGTGATGCTTCGACCAAGAAGGTAAAAACATTTAATATTTTTTTAATCTTTACAGTATAAAAAAACAGATTGATTACACTGTAGGACAGAGCATGGTGCCATGTTCCCTTAACAACACACATACGGACTGCGTTTGATTCAGAGAGTGTTGCGTACATGTATGTGTGTGTACCTGTATCCCGTCCTTGTGATAAAATGGGACTTAAAATACTATAACAAAAGACATCGATAAACTGTAGATTTTCTTGTATTTTTTCTATAGTAGTAGGTAGTAGTCAAAAATAGTACCGGTACCTAATCGACCAACTGTCAGCTGACTAGGTCATTGTGGTGTGAGATGTTGCTCATGATATCACCCTCTGGTTTGTCTGGCCTGGATTCGATCAACTGCGAATCCCGTGATACAATTGCATATGCTGAATGTTGTGTCACTCACTCACTCACTCACTCACTCACTCACTCACTCCAGATGATCATTTTCTTTTCATTTATTGTACGTGCCAATTATCGCATATCTTGAAAAAAGTTATCCTTAATAGCGTTTTGGTCCCCAAGCTCCAACGTTATTTCGATTATTCAGGATTTGACATTAAACTTTATAACAAACTTATTTCTGATCTTGAACTATGGCAATTAGATGGTATTTTCAAGGGGGGGGGGGGGGGGTAAATTGATTCCGGAAATCATTGTTGTGTACATATAGCATTGTTAAGTAATAAAAGTTTCACACAATGATCGTGTTCTGACATTGTTTAAAATTATATATATACATGCGTGTGTGTGTGTGTTAAGGATTTACTGTATTTATTTCGGTTCATTGGGGTATGAATCGAAAAACCGATTTGCAAACTGTATGAATCCGCGTAACATCAGTTGTAAATAATAAAGCAGACAAAAATGACGAGATTGATAAACATTCCAGATGTATGAGTACATACTGTGGCGTGATATGAATCAGGTGATTGTTTGATTTATGCACATAACTTGACACGCCTACAAAGTCAGTAGCCACTCAACGGAGAGTAGGATCAAAACAAGGTTCATAGGACCTGTCAATCAAGGCAAGAGGTGAGAAGAACTGCAACAGTCAAACCCATTCGTGACCAACTCGAGTTATTCCGGGACAAGTTTTCTTGCAGGTGACGGAGTGGTGACGAATGAGTCAGACTGTAACGAACCGGATCAAAAATTTCCGGGAGAAGGTTTCGGATGACATGGTCAGTCACCGCCAGACTCAAACATTAGTTCTCTGAGAATGGGAAGACACAGCTGTAAAGTGCGGCTTAGTATTTAAACTCGAAGACATGGAATTTGTGGCAAGTGGAAAAAAAACAGCCGAGGGAGACTGCACGTTTGCTGTTTCATTCCTTCTCGGCCTTCGGTCTTAATGGGTGGTTTGGACAATGAATATGCATGAATGTCGCTAAATGTCCCGTGCATGACGATACACGTGAGGAGAAAGGGAATTCCCTGGACTGTACTATTGGGATTCCCCGACATTCCTAAGTAATAAAAAGTAGTCCGCTTCGGTGGGCGTGGCCTAAATGTTTACATTCATTGGGAAATGAATGCAATAACACGTGACCAATTCAGCTGATCAGAATGCAGGAATTACAAAGAACACAACGAATATTTATTTAATTAATCTACGACGTGGATCGTTGATCACAATAGTAATAACTAGATTGTCTGATTAACCGCCGTCATTTAGCTGGAATATTGCTGAGTGCGGCGTTGTACAACAAACAAGGTCCTGCATCCTGGGAATTTGTACTTTATATTACCCACAACTAGGGACCCTCATTGAATATTCTAGGAAGGGCGTGGTATTTCCGTTAGCGACAAATGTGTTTTCAGTCACTAAATCAAAACACGTATTTCTATCTGTGCCGAGCCGAACATTTTATCCAGGGCATTCAGCATTTCTAGAGAACAATATTTCTTTAGGTATGAAATGAGGACCAATTATTTTTTCAAAGACACAGGTGGACTCACAGCTGCCATCTTCCCGAGGCAAGGGCGTTATCTGACTTTAAAGGTCCAGCTCCCGTGTTCCAAGAGTTACATTTTGGCTGGACTAACGAGTCTGTGCATAGTCCAATCAAAATCGCGTAACGAACTACATGGATTTCAACGTGCAGATTCGGTTGACTGAATGATTTGCAAAACATGTGTATCGCCAATTGGGCATCGACAGATATTTTGCAATCATGTTATTAATCAAGGTGCTCAAGTGATTTGATGTTTTTTCGCGGCGTACGATCCGTATTTTTACAATAAAGATCTTGGTTATCGATCCGATCGGTTTTTTTCACTGGGGGGGGGGGGGGGGGGGGCGCCATTTTGTTTGAAGCAAATGCAAGTGAATTGTTTGATAGGCATTGCTTAGAAGATGACGGATGACAAAGTAGAGACAATTTATGGATAACAACTTCTTTAATTACTGTAAAGGCGACGCTTGGGTGTAGATCCTTAAATTAGGAATTTTACGTGCGCATTCCGACATATGCGTATTTCGCGCACATAAGGCTTGACAACGGTATGTGGATATCTACCGAAACGTGATATGAGTGATGGAATCTGATTGGTCAGTAGGAGGGACATAAAAGGGACATAACTCGTAATAGCCACTGGTTGCGCCTGGAAATGCCAGCTTGTTCGGCAAGGGTGGGGGAACTGGACTTTTGTAGTCAGTTAACGTCCTTGCCTCGGGAGGATGCACAGCTGCAGTTATAGGCTGCTTCGCTATCAGATATAGCAGTATCACCGTACTGTACTGAAGTAATTACAACTCTTTTAGTCTGCAACATATGCTTATCACAGTGACATCTAATATGGTTAATGGGAGTGTTACACACAAATCATCCTTGGATGAACTTGACTGCTGTTTTAGTTACAAAGCCACTGATGTCGCTTTATTCATCGATATGCTTTAATAGCCGTAATCAAACAAGGGTCCCTGAATTATTAAATTGTTGGTCGGCAGCAAAAGGTTAGTCCCCATCGTATAGCAGGAGTGCTGCTGTGAAGCGTCGGGCAACAAACAAACACTTACTTTTTTATGCAAATTGTGTGACCATTGGTACAGCAGGACATGCCTGCTCTTTCGCGAACGCCTGGTGTCATCACTGATTTTCAGTGATCCATGTAGTTTTTACCGCTATTTTGCCTTTTACCATTCGTGCCCCTCCCATGGCCAGTTTTGCGACCGGGTTCCGTCTTAGCGCAAACGGGCATACCTAAAACAATTGTCAACTCGGTGCGTGATGGTTCAAATATATTTCCCAATATATTATATATATTTCAGATGCAAGTAACAGCACATCGGGACATGCGGAATTATACAGTAGGATTGAACACATTTAACTGTGTCTTGGGTATATTTTAAGATGCAAGACATGTATAAAATCAAAAATTATTTCTGAGGGTTTCTTTGACGAAGAACTTGAAATCATACGCGCATTCTGATTGGTTTGTCGTATTTCGCACATAACATTCATCGATAGGGGGACGAGTCTTCTTGCAGGTTACGGAAAGGGGCGAGTGGTGACGAATGGCCTTTTACGCCTTGTGGAATCGACACTGGCTATTCTCTGGCCCTGACGTTTTATATTTACACATACAATATATTCCGTTTCTTTAAGAGCTACGTGTGTATAGGTAGGACCGCTTTGTCGCGTAGATGCTATTTTTAACCTACGAATCAAGCGGCAACCTGGTTCTAGAGAAAGGAAATCCAGCGAGTGCTCTGACCAATGGGCGCTCAGATTACATCGCCAATTTTTCTCGCCAAAATTTGAAATAGAGCCTTGCTGGCATCTTCGCATTGCTTCAATATCTGGCTCCATAGCCCGGAGTAGGCATCATCTGACCTCAGTGAGTTACAAGTGTCCTCATTTTAGTAGCTGACTAATACGACATGCGTCACTAATTCACAGCAAATAATCCACGTGTACAGATGATTAAACTATACATACAGCAGATGTGGATTGTGCCTAAGGTTAGGGACTTGTTATTTATTACGGGATGGGTGTGTGGCTCTTGGCGTGTTGGTGTACACATGTACAGAAAGTATTTACCACCATATTCCTTACAACATACCGCCTTCTTGGCGGATTCAACAGTATTCCAGTTATACAACGGCGTGTCAGCTTGATGTGGGAGGGAATCCCGAGGTGAAGCTAGACTCAGACGTTTACCACTTTGGTGAAACCCACAAACCTAGAAACATTATCGCGGCGAACCAGGATTCGAACCTACAGTCATAGTTTCTGGCGTGCCCACTCAATTTCAGGCGAGGTGAAATGGGGTTTAAAGTCGCGTCCATGATTATTACCATGCCACAGTTTAACAAGAATACCAAATTTAGACACAGTATACTGACTCCGAGCCGACCAGTCCTTGTTTTAGCCCCTGAAAGCCGAGCGCCAGATAGGGTACCAACAGGCACCATCTTTTAACGTCTTTTGGTATGACGCGGCCGGGGATCGAACCCCGGACCTTCCGCTCTCCGGGCGGACGCTCTACCACTAGACCACTTAGGCGGTTTCCCCTCAATTTCAGATTTGCCCCGATCGTGATCCTTATTTTGTTGGCGCAACAATTTTGTATTAAACCCGTACTCAGTGTTGATTTGACATATCTAAACATCACTTTGTTGATTTGTATGAATGGCTCATCTGTACAGAGTTGCGTCCCTTGGATGTGTCATGATCCCCAGATCGTGGTTTGAAATCCCAGGCTTACCCTGATTATGATCATATGTTCGTTAACATCGTGCTCGTAAGTTTCACCATAGAGGTAAACAGGGCCTTCCAAGCCCCTTTAAGCAGACACGATGTGGTTTAATTGAAATACAGTTAAAAAGTTAAAATAACTCCTACTTTCATGCACTCACTGATCTTGAACTCAGCGAAACCGTATCAACAGCTGTCGCTGACTAGCAAGTGCGATCATGCACAGCCAATATCAATGTGTTTGAAATTAAATACGCTGGTAGGCATTATGTGCTTGGGGGCAAAAGGCATGGCATCCGCAGTAAAATACGTTCAATATGGCCGCCATGACGGCCATTTAAATAATCTGGTCGGTATGTTCAGTTTGCAACTTTAAGGGCATTACTCCTGGGAGTATCAACTCACGTTTAGAATTATCTACTCCTTCTTTTATGGTCTATGGTGAATTAGGCAGGACCCCCTTAATATTAGAGTAGCTAAGAGAATTATAAGTTTTTGGCATAGACATATTATACGTTCTCCACAAAATAAGTTTTCGACTCTAATATATCAATTCAGATGGGTGCTAACGTAAACTCCAATACTCACCCTTGGTTAAATAATTTAGAATGTTTATTAAGCTCCTGTGGCCTGACCCTATTTCAACACCAAGAGGCTAGTCTTGTCTGTGGAAAGAATATTGACCGATCATTTTCTACAATCCTGGAGAAGTTCAATATTGTCGAGCTCAAAAGGTTTCTGTTATTATCATCTTAAAGAAATGCCATTATTTGAAAACTATCTCTTTCTACCTAAATTTGTTGATTACCCGCTCTTAAAAGTTCGCACTAATAACCACAATTTACCAGTCGAGACTGGCCGCTGGAATAATGTACCCAGAGAACAACGTCTATGTTCACTCTGTAACTCCCCGGCGATAGCTGATGGATTTCATTATATATTTGGGTGTCAAGCTTTTGATAACAAAGGACTTTCACTTATTCCTAGCAGATATTTAACTTAGTTAAAATGTGTTATCATTTAAAGGCCTATTTTCAACAACTAATCTAAACGAGTTAAAACGTCTATTAAAATATATAATATAAATTTATTCACCACTTTGAATGCTAAATCTAAATGCACGCAGCCTGCTTGATGTACATATTTTATTTATCTCTGTACTGTATATATGCACTTGTACCACCATCGGTGGTCTATGGAGAAATAAAGAATCTGATTAAATCTTGATGGGGATATTTTTAAATGCAGTTCATTTTATAAAAGATATTGTATAACAAAATATCAACATCTTCAAACAAATGAGTATTAAGCCCCCGTTACACTGTCAAAAACTTTGAATATGTGTTGGTGTACACATGTGCAGAAAATATTTACCACCATATTCCTTACAACATACCGACTTCGTGGCGGATGCGTTGGATTTAACAGTATTCCAGTTATACAACGGTGTGTCAGCTTAATGTGGGAGGAAAGCCCGAAGTGATGCAGGTCTCAGATGTTTACCACTTTGGTGAAACCCACGAGCACGGGTATTGTGCTGACAAACCTAGAAACATTATCGGGGCGAACCAGGATTCGAACTCACAATCATAGGTTTCTGGCGTGCTAACTCAATTTCAGATTTTCCCCGATCGTCATCCTTCATTTGTTGGCGCAACAATTTTGTATTAAACCCGTACTCAGTGTTAGGGGCGTTGACATATCTAAACACCACTTTGTTGATTTGTATGGTAGCTCAGTTGCCCGAGGCACCGCAATTTCTCTGTACAGAGTTGCGTCCCTTGAATGTGTCATGATCCTCAGATCGTGGTTTGAAATCCCAGGCTCACCCTGATTATGACCATATGTTCGTTAACATCGTGCTCGTAGGTTTCACCATAGAGGTAAACGGGGCCTTCTTAGTCCCTTTAAGCTGACACGATGTGGTTTAACTGAAATACAGTTAAAAAAATTACAATAACTCCTACTTTCATGCACTCAGTGATCTTGAACTCAGCGAAACCGTATCAAAAGCTGTCGCTGACTAGCAAGTGCGATCATGCACAGCCAATATCACTTTGTTTGAAATTAAATACGCTGGCAGGCATTATGTGCTTGGGGGCAAAAGACATGGCATCCGCAGTAAAACACGTTCAATATGGCCGCCATGACGGCCATTTAAATAATCTGGTCAGAATGTTCAGTTTGCAACTTTAAGGGCATTACTCCTGGGAGTATCAACTCATGTTTAGAATTATCTACTCCTTCTTTTATGGTCTATGGTGATTTAGGCAGGGCCCCCTAAATATTAGAGTAGCTGAGAGAATTATAGGTTTTTGGCATAGACATGCGTTCTCCACAAAATAGGTTTTCGACTCTAATATATCAATTCAGATGGGTGCTAACGTAAACTCCAATATTCACCCTTGGTTAAATAATTTAGAATGTTTATTATATACCCAAGTATATAATATGCCATGTGATTTCAACACCAAGTGGCTAGTCTTGTCTGTGGAAAGAATATTGACCGATCATTTTCTACAATCCTGGAGAAGTTCAATATTGCCGCGCTCAAAAGGTTTCTATTATAAACATCTTAAAAAAATGCCATTATTTGAAAACTATCTCTTTCTACCTAAATTTGTTAACCCGCTCTTAAAAGTTCGCACTAATAACCACAATTTACCAGTCGAGACTGGCCGCTAGAATAATGTACCCAGAGAACAACGTCTATGTTCACTCTGTAACTCCCCAGCAATAGCTGATGGATTTCATTATATATTTGGGTGTCAAGCTTTTGATAACAAAGGACTTTCACTAGCAGATATTTAACTTAGTTAAATGTGCTTTCATTGAAAAGCCTATTTTCAACAACTTATCTAAACGAGCTAAAACTTCTATCAAAATATGTATTATTTGTATTGACCACTTTGAATGCTAAATCTAAAAGCACGCAGCCTGCTTGATGTACATGTTATATTTATCTCTGTACTGTATATATGCACTTGTACCACCATCGGTGGTCTATGGAGAAATTAAGAATCTGATTAAATCTTGATGGGGATATTTTTAAATGCAGTTCATTTTATAAAAGATCCTAAATAACAAAATATCAACATCTTCAAACAAATGAGTATTTAGCCCCCGTTACACTGTCAAAAACTTTGATTAAAAAACTTGGTCAAAGTCAATTTTGACCAAGTTTTTGATGGTGTAACATGCTTTTGACGGGACTTTGGTGGAATAGAAACCATCCTATTTCTCGTCAAACTTTGATTAAAGTTTGATGACGTTGATTTAATTTAGCCAATCAGACTGCAAGGAACATTTAATTAGTCAAAATTAGTCAACTATTTTCGACTGACGAGATGTTGGAAGAATCAATTGATTTGTTTCAACAACGAGCAGCCATTCTCGGGACCAAATATGCCTTTGCCTACCCCGACGCCGCCTTCTCAACATGGCAATACACAAAATACATATGACAACAGCAAACAATTCTTCGTCAGTAGCATCCACCTGGGCAAGATAATTCCCACCAAAACTTTGACGGCCTGTCAAAAACTTTGATGAGTGTAAACAGCCCAACTTGGACCAAGAAAACTTGGTCAAAGTTTTCTTTGACTAAGTTTTTTATCAAAGCTTTTGAGAGTGTAACGGGGGCTTTATGTACTAAAAAGAACAACAATATGTTGTCAAACCGGACAACAGTGGACGTGTCCAGCATAGGAAATTGTAAAGGTGAAAACATGAAAACTCATTATCTCTCGTGTCCACCATTAGCTTCAAGGGCTGCCTGGCACTGCATGTCCATGGACGGACTGATAGTACGGATCATACGTCGGGTAATGGACTGATAGTACGGATCATACGTCGGGTAATGGACTGATAGTACGGATCATATGTCGGGTAATAGACTCATGGTACGGATCATACGTCGGGCAATGGACTCATAGTACGGATCATACGGCGGGTAATAGCCTGATTGTACGGATCTTACGTGGGGTAACGGACTGATAGTACGGATCATACGTCGGGTAATGGACTGATAGTACGGATCATACGTCGGGTAATGGACTGATAGTACGGATTATACGTGGGGTAATGGACTGATAGTACGGATCATACGTCGGGTAATGGACTGATAGTACGGTTCATACGTCGGGTAATGGACTGATAGTACAGATCATACGTCGGGTAATGGACTGATAGTACGGATCATACGTCGGGTAATGGACTGATAGTACGGACGATACGTCGGGTAATGGACTGATAGTACGGATCATACGTGGGGTAATGGACTGATAGTACGGATCATACGTCGGGTAATGGACTGATAGTACGGATCATACGTCGGGTAATGGACTGATAGTACGGATCATACGTCGGGTAATAGACTGATAGTACGGATCATACGTCGGGTAATGGACTGATAGTACGGATCATACGTCGGGTAATGGACTGATAGTACGGACGATACGTCGGGTAATGGACTGATAGTACGGATCATACGTGGGGTAATGGACTGATAGTACGGATCATACGTCGGGTAATGGACTGATAGTACGGATCATACGTCGGGTAATAGACTGATAGTACGGATCATACGTCGGGTAATGGACTGATAGTACGGATCATACGTCGGGTAGTGAACTGATAGTACGGATCATACGTTGGGTAATGGACTGATAGTACGGATCATACGTCGGGTAATGCTACCAGTCCGGTCTGTAGTAATTGTTTAAGCTGTTGCAATGTCTGTGGCTCAGGTTCACGTCGTATGCGGCGATCAATTGCGATTTAGAGGGTCACAGGAAAATATGAACATTGTGATTCTGTTGCGACAATCAGTTGTAAGGATTGACAGTGTATTGTATCAGATTCATTGAGGTAAGAACCGAAAACCCAAACATAAATTTAAACAAAAACAAACCCCTTTTGATCCTTAAATAATTTATCTTTTGTGTGTTCAATGTAATTACACCTGGGTCAGTACACTAGCGGCATGAAAAGGGAGCATTAGGCAACTAAATTGTGTAGACTAAAATACGACCCGGAGTTTCTGCAAGGCAGGCGTTTATTGTAGTAAGCCAAGCACCCGAGCCTAACCACCTGGGCCCCGTTCCACAAAGTGATCCTAGCGCTAAGTCGATCGTAACTACCATTCTTTAACACTGACTTACGACAATCGTAGCGCTAAGATCGCTTTGTGGAACGGGGCTCTGGACCACTGTTGTCGGATCTTACGACCAGCGTTCGTGTGATAGAGGCAACATGACAAAGCCTGCGCCGGAATCCTACAGAGGCGCTCCTTAATATAGAGCAACGGAACACCTTTAGCATACGTTGGCTCAAAAATACTGATTGACGACTGACCATAAAGGGTTTAATCTTTGATCATTAAAAAAAATACGGCTCGGAATTCACTCTTTAAAAAATTATGATCATTCGCCATTTTGTACAGAATGAATTTAAAAGGCCTAATTATATTTTCACCACACCTGGTAGGTAAAACATGACACTTCTGGAAAACACGACGAGGAGACTAATTTGACCGGACCACACTAACTTAAGTGGGTTAAGAGTAAAATGGTTTTAGTCCTAAAGACCGGGAGCTTCAAATCCTATTTCTGTTAAAGCGCACATATCTTCATTGTCTTAATCCCCACTGAGTGACAATACGGATGTCGTCACCCTGCTGCTGATGCTGCTGCTGCTGAGGATGATGATCCCGACAATGATTAAGCTGTTTCAGCTATCACATTGGTCACACAGCATACACTCGATACGCCATATTTCACCCTGGGCATGGTCATATCGCATTACCGGTGTACATAAATCAGCATATGATCCTTGACAAACGTTACTGACAGCTGTCGTAGTTTGTGGAGTTAACCGACATGGTGGATGCAACGAGAAAACATTCGTCCTCTTTCCCCGATGGGTTGAATATGGAAGATAAGAAGGTAATCTATTGGGTAGGATCGATGGTCCATTACTTTGTTCGTGAGTAAACACGGAGTAAATTTGAGTGGACATAGAGGTTATCACGCGAGTGTGTTTGGGGATGGTAAATATCCTGTATTAGGAATAAACACTATGTATTCCTAATGCAGGATATTTACCATCCCCAAACACACTCGCGTGATAACCTCTTTATCATATAATGTCATTCTTTAATTCTGTGCTTCAAAATCGCTTTCCCTCTCTCACAAACATTACCGAAACATTGCGAGTTTTCCTGCAATGCGCGCATTAATATTTATTACGTCACAGGGTAAGTGATGTGTCAGTCGGACAGTGACAGTAGCAAATATAGTTCCAACTGAAATCTGTTTCTTATACAGTGGCGATGCAACATATACGCAAAACAACAATTGTTTTTAATTGCCTTTCGCGGCAATCCATCGGTCTGTCCGCTAGAGTAACTGCCCTTTGTCAAAGGGAAGCTACTCTAACCCTAGTCTTTGAGACGTCACGGCCACGGTCAAACGTTGTTGACAGTCGGTCTGTCCTGTCATTACGATAAGAAGTGTACTCAGATGTTCACATAGCGACAAAACGAAACAAGGTAACAATTCAAACATATTTCCGTCAAATCCAACTATTTTAATTTGTGGAGAAGGTTTCAAGCCGCAGATGTCTACAAGCACAGATATGGCTACTGATCCCGTTTGGCTAGGCCGCGTGCCCTCGCCAAATTGTTTCGAAATTTATATCTCCAAAGTTGCCAAAACTTATAAAATGCCTTAGCTGCGTCACAGTTAGACACAGATTTTCAGTATATTAGACTGTTCTTTTCATAATGATAGCAATTATCCCTGTAGTTTATCTAGATTCCCGATGGTTAATTCTGACTCGATCGCCGAATGACGAGTGCGACGCCATGTTTGTTTATAAACAGTGAAAGTAGTCCCTACTTGACCTGTGATATTTGCATCTCTATCCGCATATGACCCCAACGGATATCGTTTTTATCCGTTGGCTTTATCCTGCCGAGAAACCTACCCATTATATGATAAAGGAATATATCTGTTGAGTAGACGGGAATATATTTGTTGAGTAGACACGAATATATCTGTTGAGTAAACGGTAATATATCTGATGAGTGGACAGGAATATATCTGTTGAGTGGACAGGAATAAATCTGTTGAGTAGACAGGAATAAATCTGTTGAGTAGACAGGAATAAATCTGTTGAGTAGACAGGAATAAATCTGTTGAGTGGACAGGAATAAATCTGTTGAGTAGACAGGAATAAATCTGTTCATTGGACAGGAATAAATCTGTTGAGTAGACAGGAATAAATCTGTTGAGAATAAATCTGTTGAGTAGACAGGAATAAATCTGTTGAGTGGACAGGAATAAATCTGTTGAGTGGACAGGAATAAATCTGTTGAGTAGACAGGAATAAATCTGTTGAGTGGACAGGAATAAATCTGTTGGGTAGACAGGAATAAATCTGTTGAGTGGACAGGAATAAATCTGTTGAGTAGACAGGAATAAATCTGTTGAGTAGACAGGAATAAATCTGTTGAGTGGACAGGAATAAATCTGTTGAGTGGACAGGAATAAATCTGTTGAGTAGACAGGAATAAATCTGTTGAGTGGACAGGAATAAATCTGTTGAGTAGACAGGAATAAATCTGTTGAGTGGACAGGAATAAATCTGTTCATTGGACAGGAATAAATCTGTTGAGTGGACAGGAATAAATCTGTTGAGTAGACAGGAATAAATCTGTTCATTGGACAGGAATAAATCTGTTGAGTGGACAGGAATAAATCTGTTGAGTAGACAGGAATAAATCTGTTCATTGGACAGGAATAAATCTGTTCATTGGACAGGAATAAATCTGTTGAGTGGACAGGAATAAATCTGTTGAGTGGACAGGAATAAATCTGTTGAGTAGACAGGAATAAATCTGTTGAGTGCACACGGATTTATCGGACGTGTGGCCGGCAATATATCGGATGAGTAGAGGAAACTGTGTAAACCTGAGAAAACGGGCACATGTAAGTTAAGTAAGCAGCATTATTCCTGTTCCCTGACACACTATATATTGTGCTCCATCCACCTGTTCCAGGTTAAAGCCGTCCACGGACTGACAATATGGACTGCCGCAGTGTTCATCGTCGGGGAGATTGCAGGGTCGGGGGTGCTGGCCTTGCCGAGTGCTGTCGAGGGAGCAGGTAAAGACCATCGGAATTGTAGTTTTTCATTAAAAAAACTTGTCAATCATAATCTAAACGGTGGATGGTGACGGAGGGCATCAAGCGAGGTGCACCAATAACACAACAGGAGATATGACGTATAAACACATACACTGTTCACATATAATATTATACAAGGTAAATATTGAGGAGATAAACGTTAACCATAAAAGAAATCCAAGATGGCTGCCATGTTTTCAAGATGGCAGCTAGTCGCGTCATCATTCTATGACTGTAAGTTATACTGATGCAGACCTTGAATATTGTATGCGGATATCTATGCTTGCCACCTTGCTGAGGCGAATTCTACCATACTCTCAAATTCTCTTGTGTCCTAACACACCAGCCATATTTTTTAAAACTCACCTCAATTTCCATATGGTCTTATTATTTCCACAATATTCTCACCTCTGAATGCATATGTTTATCGAGATTGTATTTCTTGATTATGCTACTATATTCATATTGTGCTGTCACATGCACATGCATTTGCGTCGCTTGTGACATTCTCTTGGTCGACTACATTTGGCAATTCCTTGTCAGTTCATGTATACATGTTTGAAAGGAATGGGCACATCAGGTTAAATTCTGACTTTTAACGTTACAACATTATATACACATGCTATTAAATTATCCATGCTAGTAAATGAACATGTAACCCTAAATGCATATGACAACCGTTTCAAATATACGTGTCATTTGCCCGCCATATTTGCACCTTTTAATGCGGGTCTTGACAACAAAGAAATATAAATGCAAATGAATATGTTTCAGAGGTGTGTAAATATGGTTTTCATTTTCTTGTATTTCTAGCCTGTGCAATAATCGTAAGAGCCGTGAATATAGGACACGGAAATCTAATATGACTAGGTTCAGATTTATACGCTCCTACATGTTCGGTCATATGACTGGGTTCAGCTTTATACGCTCCTACATGTTCGGTCATATGACTGGGTTCAGCTTTATACGCTCCTACATGTTCGGTCATATGACTGGGTTCAGATTTATACGCTCCTACATGTTCGGTCATATGACTGGGTTCAGATTTATACGCTCCTACATGTTCGGTCATATGACTAGGTTCAGATTTATACGCTCCTACATGTTCGGTCATATGACTAGGTTCAGATTTATACGCTCCTACATGTTCGGTCATATGACTAGGTTCAGATTTATACGCTCCTACATGTTCGGTCATATGACTAGGTTCAGATTTATACGCTCCTACATGTTCGGTCATATGACTAGGTTCAGATTTATACGCTCCTACATGTTCGGTCATATGACTGGGTTCAGATTTATACGCTCCTACATGTTCGGTCATATGACTAGGTTCAGATTTATACGCTCCTACATGTTCGGTCATATGACTAGGTTCAGATTTATACGCTCCTACATGTTCGGTCATATGACTGGGTTCAGATTTATACGCTCCTAAATGTTCGGTCATAGGTACGTTGAATAGTTTGATAGGCATTACTTAGAAGCTGACGGAGGACAAAGTAGACACAAGTTAAGGATAACAATTTCTTTGTTTACTGTAAAGACGACTTTTCGGTATACCGTTGTCAAGGAAGGTAGTCAAGTCAAGTCAAGTCAGCCTTGCTTGACAACGGTATACGGATCTATACCGAAAGGTCGCCTTTACAGTAAATAAAAACATTGTTATTCCAAATTTACTACTTTGTCATAGTTAAGTTGAGGATTGTCATGTTGACATTAATTTGCATTTGTTTCAAAGCGTGAGCTGGTTGGTGTAAAGCAACAACGTCAGTGACACAATGGGGTAATTTATAGTACACATGTTGAGGACATACACTTGTCTCTGCACTGACCACAACCACAGAACATTGAATTTTCCCCTGTGTCCCCTGCGTATGTGTTACCCCAGGCGTGTCCACACTGCAGTTTAAGCTTAAGAGTGTCTTAGAGAGTGTAACATGTAATCTTAATGACCTTAGGATTGCAGAACTTATGACACTCCCCCCATGTTCATTGAACCTCGTCTAAGTCGTCTAAGGCGTCGCGATTCGCTGTGCAGAGTTGCGTCCCTTGGGCACGCCAGACACCTACGATTGTGGGTTCGAATCCCGGTTCGCCCCGATTATGTTTCTAGGTTTGTCTGCACCATACCCGTGCTCGTGGGTTTCACCGAAGTGGTAAACGTCTGAGACCTGCATCACTTCGGGCTTTCCACATTAAGCTGACATGCCGAGATATGACTGGAATACTGTTAAAAGCGGCGTTATTTCAGACTGAAAGAAAATATTCTGTTTCAAACAAATATCCCAGACCAAACAAGAATATATAATGGACGGTCCCTACGTACAATTCTAATATTAGGTTGGCAAATAGTTTGTTTTAGTCCTAATTTGTGTTTACATAGAGTGTTCACAGTCATACACAATCTGCTGGGAACGAATAAGGCGCCATAAACAATACAATGATATACAGTCAAGGTCGTTTAAGGGTTGTGTGAGGTTCAGAGTTAATATCTGTATACATTATTGCCATGTTTGTCAGTTTTGTCAAGACGTTTTCCTGTATTTCTTGCTCTGTAGGTGAGGTGAAATGGGGTTTAACGTCGCGTCCAAGATTATTGCACTTATATAGCGACGTGCATGTACGTGTGTGTGTTTGTGTGGCTGCTTGTACTAGTCCGGACTGATGCCGATTTATAGTGCTAGCTCACTGAGATACCATGCCGCAGTTTAACATGAATACCCCACTCAGACACAGTATACTGACTCCGAGCCGACCAGTCCTTGTTTTAGCCCCTTATTGACGAGCGCCAGACAGGGTGACAACAAGTACCATCTTTTAACGTCTTTTGGTATGACGCGGCCGGGGATCGAACCCCGGACCTTCCGCTCTCCGGGCGGACGCTCTACCACTAGACCACGGAGGTGGTCTCTTGCTCTGTAATTGCTCTGTAAATGCCACAACAGGACACCGTGAACGCCAAGGTCTTCCAAGTACAAAATATCAGGTCAAGTAAGTTCATCTCTACAATCCACGAGTTATCAAAGCAACATGATACAATATTCAGAGATTCAAGTATTCAGGTCATAAATGTATTGGATTTGGACCACTCAATTAAAATAGGAATGCGTTATTGATCACTAAAATAATTAAATGTTATCACAACGATATTTTGCCTTTGTTCCTTAAAGCGTTAAACACGTTCAGGGCTAAACTACGGTGGCCCATAAGGGACATGGAGTCTGTTTTTCAATATTTTGATATTTCACTATCATATATGGTAACCTTTTGCAAATTAACACAATTTGTCATACAAATATGTGATAAATCATGTATAAAAACAACAGAAAACATGAGAAATGTACTTTCAATTAGCTATTGAATCGCTTTAATGTTAAGCGAAAATGTCAAAAACTAAAATGTAAATGTCAAAAACAAAAACGAAAAAGTCAAAAACCAAAGCGAAAACGTTAAAAACTAAAATGGAAATACAGAAAACTATTTCCACCGCGGTGATAATATTTCCACTGCGGTGGAAATATTATCACCGCGGTAGAAATGTTTTTTACTGCAGTGGAAATATTATCACCGTGGTGGAAATAGTTTTTTTTTTTTTCATTTTTGTTTTTGACATTTTCATTTAAGTTTTTGACATTTTCGCTTTTGTTTTTGACATTTTCATTTTAGCTTTGACATTTTTGTTTTTGTTTTTTGACATTTTCATTTTAGTTTTTGACATTTTCGTTTCTCTTTTCAGCGATTCAATATCTTCGTTACACATGATTTATCACATATTTGTAAGACAAATCGTCTTAATTTGCAAAAGGTTACGAGAAAAGTAAGTGAAATATCAAAATATGGAAATGGGCCACCGTACTTATGGGCCACCGTACTAAACATATCGAGAGCCTGTGTTATAACTAAACAATTGTTACAGTAACCTTTTTAAGTGACATTTTGAAGTTGGTATATTGAACAAGGGTATTGTTACAGCATATCTGGGCTAAACTACGGTGGCCCATAAGGGACATGGAGTCTGTTTTTCAATATTTTGATATTTCACTTACATATATGGTAACCTTTTGCAAATTAACACAATTTGTCATACAAATATGTGATAAATCATGTATGAAAACAACCGAAAATATGGAAAATGTACTTTCAAGTAGCTATTGACACGCTGAAATGTGAAGCGAAAATGTCAAAAACTAAAATGTAAATGTCAAAAACCAAAACGAAAATGTCAAAAACTAAGATGAAACCACAGAAAACTATTTACCACTATTTCCACCGCGGTGAAAACTATTTCCATCGCGGTAGAAATATTATCACCGCGCTTGAAATAGTTTTCTGTATTTTCATTTTAGTTTTTGACATTTTCGCTTTTGTTTTTGACATTTTCATTTTAGTTTTTGACATTTTCGTTTTTGTTTTTTGACATTTTCATTTTAGTTTTTGACATTTTCGTTTCACTCTTCAGCGATTCAATATCTTCTTTACACATGATTTATCACATATTTGTAAGACAAATCGTGTTAATTGGCAAAAGGTAACGATAAAAGTAAGTGAAATATCAAAATATGGAAAAACAGACTCCATGTCCCTAATGTGCCACCGTAAATAGCGAACAAATTAAAATATGTATTTATAATAGTATTTATTAGATTTGAAAGTGATAAGAATCATTATACGTTAATTTGATATTTGAAGATATTTTGCACAATTGATAGATTCTGATCATGTATGTACATGTAGAACAGTAACAACAGAGAGTATCGATATCGGGAACATGTACCTTTCAAACTACCGTTATAACGAACTCATGGGGACAACTAATGTGGGTGGGTGGGTGGGTGGCTGTTTTTTCTAGTCCAAACTGATGCCGATTTATAGTGCTAGCCCACTTGTTTAAGCCCTTTCATGTCGAGCGCCAGACAGGGTAACAACAAGTACCATCTTTTGGTATGACGCCGCCGGGGATCGAACCCCGGATCTTCCGCTCTCCGGGTGGACGCCCAAAGGCGGTCTTACTACTACTACTACTACTACTACTACTACTAATCGAGTATATGTGCAGTGTGTTGAGAACAGAAGCAACCCTGCAGAGTCCTTCGCTTGGATGAAGTCAGCTGCCCGAAAAAGTGAAACAGAAGGCTTTCTGTTTGCTGCTTAAGACCAGTCACTTACCAACTCGAAAACGTCAATGTGTGATTTTGCATCAATATCGAAATTATGAAATGCAGAATATGCAATGAATTTAATGAGACTGTCCAACACATTTTCAGTGGATGTCCTGCTTTGGCACAAACACAGTATCTTAAGCGGCATGATGGATTTGCTCGATTCTTTTATTACCGTCTTCGCCATGCTTGTGGTTTTGACACAGAGGTCCATCCATGGTACGACCCAGAATATGTAGAGGGCGTCATGGAAAATGATAAATGCAAAATTCTTTGGAATAAGACCGTATACAGTTTCAGACGTATCGAGGCCAACAAACCTGATCTTGTCCTTTTTGATAAATCATATGAAATCATTTATATCATTGAATTTTCTGTCCCTTTGGACACTAATGTGATTGACAAGATTCAGGAAAAAAAATGGCAAATAGGCAGACCTCGCTTTCGAAATGTCACACTTGCATCCCAAGTACCAAGTTGGCCGACTCCCCATTGTTCTCGGTGCCTTAGGTTTGGTACCTCCCAATCTGTTGACTGACATCTGGAGAGTACCCGCGTTTGCTACCAGGAATACAGCCCTTCTGACAATCTGGGTAATGCAGAAGGCTGCAGTGTTGGGGAGTCTTCACATTCTCCGAAAAGTTCTGGGTGGGTTTGACTAGGCAGCGCTTCCTGGGAGATGTCTCATTCGCTGTCTGGGCTGCGTGTAGAGGGGGCAAGGGCCCTGAGCTGATGATGAGCCTAACCAGCCTGACTGTGCCAGGATCACCCAAACCCTCTTTGCTGCTTTTTTTAAAATCTGTAAATAATAATAATAATAATAATGATAATAATAATAATAGAATGAATTACCTAGGAACATTTGTTTTCCCTTCAGTTTGTTGTGTCTTTTCATAAATACGAATATTAATATGACAGAGGCTTTGACGTTTTCAAATAGCTTGTCGCAGAAATATATTTGTCACAATTCACGTCTTTGTGGGAGTCACATTCGCTCTGCAGATTCTCGTCCCTTAGGCGTGCCGTAATCCTATAACCATTGGTTGTAACCGTCATAGTTATTCTTCTTGGTTTGTCAGCACCATATACATAAAGTCCGTGAAGATCCGGGTTGGAATTGGCGGCTTTCAGCAACTCAAGCTTGCCGAAAGAGGCAACTAACTGGATCGGGTGGTCAGGCTCGCTGACTTGGTTGATGCATGTCATCGTATGCATTTGGGTAGATCGATGCTCAAGTCAATCACTGCTTTATTTGGTTGAGACCCGATTATTTACAGACCGCCGTCATATAGCTGCAATATTGTTGAGTGCGGCGTTAAACGCCAAAACACATATGCATACCCATGTTTGTGTGTTCCTCCCTATTTGATCGATAGGAAGAATAAAGACTTGTTCTCTTAATTATATGTGTATGTAATATTTGTGAAATTGTGAAACAGTCAGTTAGTCAGTAATGCCCATCGCTCCTCCCGAAGCATAGGCCGCCGACAACAGTCCGCCAGAGTCCTCGGTCCTGGGCTGCCCCCTCTAGTTGTTTCCAGGTGTGTCCCGTCTTCTTGCTGTCTGCCTCGAGGTCCCGTCGCCAGGTGTTTCTTGGCCGCCCTCTTTTTCGTTTTCCCTGGGGGTTCCATGACAGCACCTGTCTGGTGATGTTACTGACTGGCTTCCTCAGGGTGTGCCCAATCCATCCCCATCTTCTGCGCCGGATCTCATCTTTGGTTGGTACGCTGCCACAGGTCTGAGTTGCTGATGGTGTTGCCCCAGTGGATCTGGAGGATTCTTCTCAGGCAGCTGTTGATGAAAGTCTGCACTTTCCTGGTGGTGGTCTTTGTTGTCCTCCATGTCTCGGCTCCATACAGTAGCACTGACTTGGAGTTGGAGTTGGAGTTGAACAGCCTGATCTTCGTACGAGTCGATACCACCCTGGAGCTCCATATGTTCTTCAGCTGCAAGTATGCTGTCCTTGCCTTGCCGATTCTTGCTCTGACGTCTGCGTGAAACAGCAGTCCCCGAAACGAACTAGTTAAGCTACTTTATCATAGCCGACAAATTACGCTGTCACCGAGGATTTCAATGTTAAACATGTTAACATGAAAACATAGTACCTTCATCAAAACAAATAAATGAGAACTAAACGCAGCAGAGAGTAGACGATCACTGTCACATGTTACCGGGTACCCCTTTTGAGATGCCGGGACAGGACAGGAATCAGTACTCCATGCATTTCCTAAGGGCCGACTAATGATGATCGGGTTCACAATGTGTGACCTGAATGACTGTGTCGCAGCGTACCCCGACGGTTGGGTTGGTGTTCATGCTGTTAAGCCCTAGTTGGTCAAGATTATTTACATGGCCTAGAACGGGAACTTAGCGTTACGACGATTGTAAGCCAATGATAAAGAATGGGAGTTACGATTATCTTAGCGCTAAGGCCGCTTTGTGCAAGCGGACCTAGGTGTGCGACACATCTGGAATACTGGTAACGTTGAGAAGTAGAACATCACATGCTCTCCCTCAAGTGTTATATGGGACCAAAGGAGCAGCTACTGGCCTGGTATAAACACCATCTGTTCAACAAACATGATATGGCTTGCAGTGCGATTATTATTATTACGAGATACACGCAATAAGCAGATTACCATGTCATCATCAATAATATAATTGACATTGGTATTAATAATCCTACGAATATTTGATGTCAGATGAACCAAAGATTAAGCACCACGCTGATGTGAATATTGGATATATTACTAACAAAAACACCAGAATGATTCTAGGTATAATTGATCTCCAGCGGGCTAATCGTATGAGTTACCAGGATGTGGTGGTGTGTCAGATGTTGGGGAGTTCTGTGTGGGTGTGTTGGTAGCGGTGCTAGAAGGTGGTGGTGTGTCAGATGTTGGGGAGTTCTGTGTGGGTGTGTTGGTGGCGGTGCTAGAAGTGGTGTGTCAGATGTTGGGGAGTTCTGTGTGGGTGTGTTGGTGGCGGTGCTAGAAGGTGGTGGTGTGTCAGATGTTGGGGAAGTTCTGTGTGGGTGTGTTGGCGGCGGTGCTAGAAGGTGGTGGTGTGGGTGGTGGATGTTAGGGAAGTTCTGTGTGGGTGTGTTGGTGGCGGTGCTAGAAGGTGGTGGTGTGTCAGATGTTGGGGAAGTTCTGTGTGGGTGTGTTGGTGGCGGTGCTAGAAGGTGGTGGTGTGTTAGATGTTGGGGAAGTTCTGTGTGGGTGTGTTGGTGGCGGTGCTAGAAGGTGGTGGTGTGTCAGATGTTGGGGAAGTTCTGTGTGGGTGTGTTGGTGGCGGTGCTAGAAGGTGGTGGTGTGTCAGATGTTGGGGAAGTTCTGTGTGGGTGTGTTGGTGGCGGTGTTAGAAGGGGATGGTGTGTCAGATGTTGGGGAAGTTCTGTGTGGGTGTGTTGATGGCGGTGCTAGAAGGTGGTGGTGTGTCAGATGTTGGGGAAGTTCTGTGTGGGTGTGTTGGTGGCGGTGCTAGAAGGTGGTGGTGTGTCAGATGTTGGGGAAGTTCTGTGTGGGTGTGTTGGTGGCGGTGCTAGAAGGTGGTGGTGTGTGCGATGTTGGGGAAGTTCTGTGTGGGTGTGTTGGTGGCGGTGCTAGAAGGTGGTGGTGTGTCAGATGTTGGAGAAGTTCTGTGTGGGTGTGTTGGTGGCGGTGCTGGAAGGATGTGAGTGAGTATTGTTTTACGCCGCTTTTAGCAATATTCCAGCAATGTCACGGCGAGCGACACCAGAAATGGGCTTCACACATTGTACCCATGTGGGGGATTCGAATCCGGGTCTTCGGCGTGACGAGGGAACGCTTGAACCACTACTGTGTGTTAGTGGCGGTGCTAGAAGGTGGTGGATAACGATGTTGGTGTGTCACAAGATGTTGCAGAAGTTCTGTGTGGTTGTGTTAGTGGCGGTGTTAGAAAGTTAGGCATAGGAGAAGGTGTGAATGCGATTCGGATGAGAAATAGGTATGGTTGTGGTGGGTATCGATGGTGATTGTTATGTTAAGTATCACATATTATCACGCCCAATTGCGTGGATTGATGCTCATGATGTCAATCACTGGATGGTCTGGTCCAGACTCGATTATGTACAGACCGCCGCCCTGTAGCTTGACTACTGCTGAGTGCGGCGTTAAACAACAAACAAACAAACAAACAAACAAACAAACAACATATTATCACGAAGTACACAACTAACATCTCTATTCCTAGGCTGGATCGGGATGGTGATGCTGTTCCTGTGCTGCTTCATCTCCACCTACACCGGCGACGTGCTGGGGACGGCCTGGTGCATCATCCAAGACCGCTATGAGCAGTACCGGGGCCACATCAGATACCCCTACCCGGCCATTGGGGAGATCACGTACGGGAAACCTGGAAGGTGGGTCACGTGGTGCGAGAGTTGGTACCTTGCTTCACCCTAGGTCAGTGGTGAGAGAGATGGTAACTTGGTTGCCCCTAGGTCACGTGGTGAGCGAGATGGTAACTTGGTTGCCCCTAGGTCAAGTGGTGCGAGAGTTGGTAACTTGGTTGCACCTAGGTCACGTGGTGAGCGAGATGGTAACTTGGTTGCACCTAGGTCACGTGGTGAGAGAGTTGATAACTTGGTTGCCCCTAGGTCACGTGGTGAGTGAGATGGTAACTTGGTTCACCCTAGGTCACGTGGTGAGAGAGATGGTAACTTGGTTCACCCCAGGTCACGTGGTGAGAGAGATGGTAACTTGGTTCACTCTAGGTCACGTCGTGAGAGAGTTGATAACTTGGTTGCCCCTGGGTCACGTGGTGAGTGAGATGGTAACTTGGTTCACCCCAGGTCACGTGGTGAGAGAGATGGTAACTTGGTTCACTCTAGGTCACGTCGTAAGAGAGTTGGTAACTTGGTTGCTCCTAGGTCACGTGGTGAGAGGAGTTGGTAACTTGGTTGCCCCTAGATTACGTTGTGAGAGAGTTGGTAACTTGACTGTCCCTGGGTTGCCTAGAAAGAGAGTTGGTAACTTGGCTGCCCCTAGATCACGTAGTGTGAAAGTTGGAGAATTGGTTATAGCCCCAAGGTTATAATCATGTAGGATTTGGGGTCAGTTGCAAGTGTATAATCATCTTTATCTCCCATCTAGGTACCTTGTATCCTTCTCCATCAACTTTACCATGTACGGCGGAGCTGTGGTCTACTTGATCCTTGCCTCAGAGAACCTCCAGTCACTATTTGCTGACGTCCACAAAGACATCTCCTTCTGTTTCTGGTTGCTGATAGTGGCTGGCATACTACTACCTTTATCCTGGCTGGGCACTCCGAAAGATTTCTGGTAAGACGCCATCTTAAAACACCATTCCTGCATGCTTGTCTGCGACGTTATTTAGACGTTTCTTTTGTTCTTAATAACATAAACACGGCTTGTCACGATGTCAGTGTTTTAACTTTCCGTAACGGTAATATGCATTTGTCGTGGGAAAACCTGAATTTGTCTGAGTGGTTATTACGAGATAGCTAAGATCGTTCTGAGGACTTAGTTTTCTAGAATGTTCACTTCTTCCTCTTTGTTCTTCACAGGCCAATAGCAGTAGGCGCTGCCGTGGCGACAGGCACGGCCTGTATCATCCTCACCACAAACATGGTCATCGACAAGAAGGACCTCCCCGAAGTCGTTCACGATACTCCTGGCTTTGTGTCCTTCTTCACGGCGTTCGGCACCATCTGCTTCGCGTTCGGAGGGCACCCAGCGTTCCCCACCTTCCAGACAGACATGAAGGACCACAGGCAATTCGGCAAAGCTGTCCTGCTTGCTTACATGAGTAGGTAATTACCAAGTTTTAACAAAAGATTAAGTTTATTTGAGTAAATATTTTGCCATTTCAAACATTTATTTTCTACGAATGTAAAGGTGGCCTTGTGTCTCCCAATTCCGTGCATGACGTATTGTACCTGTCCTTTTGCATCTTCCCAAGGCAAGAGAGTTAACTGACTATAAAAGTCCAGTTTCCACCCTTGCCGAACTAGGCTGGGATTATGGAGTTACATTTTGGCTGGACTAACGAGTCTATGCATAGTCCAATCAAAATCGCGCACCGAAATGGAAATCCGGTTCGTAAACTGTCATGCAGATTTCGGTCGATTGCAGGATTTGCAAAGCATGTGCATCGCCAACTCGTTGTCAACAGATCTTTTCCAAATCTTTTCATGTTTCTAATCAAGGTGCTCACGTGATTTGATGTACTTCGCGAAGTAAGAACCGTTTTATCACAAAATAGACCTTGATGGTCGATCAGATCGTCTTGACTGGGCGCCACCATTTTGTTTGAAGCAAATGCATGTTATACGAGAGTAGGAATCTGATTGGTCCACATGGGAGAGGCATAGAATGGACATAACTCGTGCCACTGGTGGCGCTACGGTCGAGCCCAGGAATTCCAGCCTAGTTCGGCAAGGGTGGAAACTGGACTTTTGTAGTCAGTTAACTCTCTTGCCTCGTGAAGATGGTCCTTTTGGGTGTGCCCGTTCGTGTCTGGCTTTGAGCTCTGTGAGAAGTTGAGGCGGGGTGAAATGGGGTTAAACGTCGCTTCCAATATTACTGCACTTATACAGCGACGTGCATATTTACTGATTTTGTTGAAAAAAGAATATTTATGTTGAATTGGGTCTGTAGAAGTTTAGGCATTCTGCTCAAGAAGAACCGTTTAAGAAACGAAGGTGTGAGTGGTCAGTTTTGATGTCTCGGCTAAAAGATTTATTTTGTAAACACGCTCGAATAATAACAATAATAACACTGGCTGTCGGAGTCAATGATACATGAAACACATTTTATATTGGATTGATTGAGAGAGTGAGTCGGGTTTAATGCCTCTCTGAACAATATCACGGCCTGTCTGTCCACTTTATGTGGGACGAAACGTGATGCCTGTCTTAGACCTTTACTACTTTGTTGAAACCCATGAGCATGGGTATGGTGCTGAAAGATCCGGGATTATATGGGATTCGAACCCAAGAACTGCTAGCACAACAAAGGGACATAATTATCCACATCGAATTAGAACCATTTCGGTTTAATATAGACTTCCTTGCATCATCTTCTGCCTTTGCAAACTTGCATTGACGGTGTGAACATTTGCCAAACGGGTGTTGACGTCTGGCAAACAAACAGATACCATATAGACATCACGTGAATATGACGTTATCCACGTCGAATTCTGGCACCGAAGGCGCAAATCCAGTGTACTCTCTGCCGTTTCCCCCAAATGCTTTGTCTTAACTCTCATAACGACCTTCTAAAATCTACATCCCCAACATGTGAAGTCAATGTGTTATCTACTTTCGTATAACGACAGAACCAAATGTCGCCTGCTTATTCAAAATGTCAGTCCAACGTCTGCTGCCTCCATCCTAGGTGTTGCGATCGTCTGCTTACGAATCCGACGTCAAACAAACGTAAAAGTCAATAAAAGTTTGCTTAAAACATCTTATCAACGTCTACGTCCCAATAACGTCTAATTAATATGTCGTCTGCTAACTCTTAACGTCAATCAACATCGGGTTCCCTATTATGACGTAAACAGAAAACGTCAACGCCAGGGAATTATCAGTCTCGATTATCCTATGTGATTCCTCATTATGTTAATCTCCAACATGGGGCGGTCGGGTAGCCTAGTAGTTAAAGCGTTCGCTCGTCACGCCGAAGACCCGGGTTCGATTCCCGACATGGGTACAATGTTTGAAGCCCATTTCTGGTGTCCCCCGCCGTGATATTGCTTGAATATTGCTAAAAGCGGCGTAAAACTATACTTACTCACTCACTAATCTCCGACATGTTGTCTGCTTCCTCCTAACGTCCATCCAACGTTAGGTCAGCTTCTCCATAATATTCGTGCCGTCTGCTTCTCATACTGTTAATCTCCGACATATCGCATGCTTCCTCTTAATGTCCATCCAACATGTCGTCTGCTTCTCATACTGTTAATCTCCGACATATCGTATGCTTCCTCTTAATGTCCATCCAACGTGTCGACTGCTTCTCATAATGCTAATCTCCGACATGTCGTATGCTTCAACATAAAGTGTCGTCTGCTTTTTTCCAGTTGTGTTGTGCATGTACATTCCTGTCTCTGTAACGGGGTACTTCGTGTACGGGAAAGATACCCAGCCTAACATCCTGCAGACGGTGTCGTCGGGCCCCATGTTGGTGACTGTGCAGATTCTCGTCACCCTTCATCTGTTTTGTGGATTCATCATCATTATCAACCCTTTTAGTCAGGAAGTAGAGGAAATATTCAAAGTACCCCACCGTAAGTATATCTATCTCAGTACAACCACAAATGTTCCCGAACAGCTTGAGATAAAGACACTGCACAAAGAGTCAATCATCATTTTGATCTAAGTCTGAAACTTTCGCTATCAAACCCGCAAGATTTTCTTCTGATTTGTTTGATTGTTTGTTTGTTGTTTAACGCCGCACTCAGCAATATTCCAGCTATATGACGGCGGTCTGTAAAATAATCGAGTTTGGACCAGACAATCCAGTGATTGACATCATGAGCATCGATCTAAGCAATTGGGATCGATGACATGTATCAACCAAGTCAGCGAGCCTGACCACCCGATCTCGTTAGTCGCCTTTTACGACAAGCATAGTCGCCTTTTACGGTAAGTATGGGTTGCTGAAGACCTATTCTACCCCGGAATCTTCACGGGTCGATTTTCTCCTGAGCCCATACATATAATAAAATATTAAATGGCAACACTTATATTTTCAAATTCACAAACCACATGCTACCATTTTGATGTCTTTTATAACGATTGTTGTTTTTAAAAATCGAATCAAACAAGTTTGCCTTTATTCCACAGATCACATCAATGTCCTTATTCAATGTTTAAAAAGTATTTAACTACCAGGAAAAATTGACATATCTATCATTTAAGAAAAAAAAACGTGTTTCATTCACAAGATGTAAGTGAAAGCATTGTCTAATACGGTATTGAAGGCGAGATGAACGGAATACTGGGTCTCAGTTTGCCATGTTTGGTGACTTGGTTGCTTGTTTGGTCATTGTACACCGATGGCGTTAATCGCTGCTCAAAGTATCGATCAATGGATTTACAAATTTGATTTTTTTTACAGGCCGCCGTCATATAGCTGGAATATTGCTGAGTGCGGCGTTAAAAAGCCCCCCCCCAAAAAAAACAAAAACAAACAACAACAACAAAAAACAAAAAACAACAAACAAACAACAACAAAAAACAATATCTAAGTTTCACACCTGACACTTATTACATTGCCTTGAAGTAGACTGTAAGCGTGAGTGAGTGAGTGGGTTTTACGCCGCTTTTAACAGTATTCCAGTTATATCACGGTGTATAAGCTTAATGTGGGAGGGAAGCCCAAAGTGATGCAGGTCTCTGATGTTTACCACTTCGGTGAAACCCAGGAGCATGGGTATGGTGCTGACAAACCTACAAACATATCGGGGCGAACCGGGATTCGAACCCACAATCATAGGTTTCTGGCATGCCCAAGGGACGCAACTCTGCACAGGGAATCCTTAGACGACTGGGCCACCCGTGCCCCCTAGGCTGTAAGCAGATACCAGGCCGTAGATCATAGTCTAATTTTAAGTATGTCATTAATATTGTTTCAGATTTCGGCTGGAAACGTTGTTTACTGAGGACTGTTCTTGTTGCCCTGGTTTTATTTGGTGCTGAGACGGTGCCCAAGTTCGGCGCTATCCTGGCACTTGTTGGCGGATCCACCATCTCCATCCTAGCCTTCATCTGTCCACCCCTCTTCTACCTCAAACTCACCAAGATGGAGGGGGACTGGGAGAAAATGTACGTGGTGCACTCTTCTCCCGATGGTGTCCGATATGTGGACTTTACCTTCTCCTAACAAGGCAATATCTGGGTCGTATACATACGTGTTTTATCTCAAGGCTAACTAGCATGTGATGATAGGTGCAGTCGGTACGATACACTTATTATATATATACAAGAAGGCCAATGAACCTGTTCCTGTAGCATTCCGAGATTCCTCAGTTCCGCGATTCCTTGTGATTCCCAGGTTCCATGATTCCGTGATTCCTTGTGATTCCCAGGTTCCATGATTCCGTGATTCCTTGTGATTCCCAGGTTCCGTGATTCCTTGTGATTCCAAGGTTCTATGATTCCGTGATTCCTTGTGATCCCCAGGTTCCATGATTCCGTGATTCCTTGTGATTCCCAGGTTCCGTGATTCCTTGTGATTCCCAGGTTCCATGATTCCGTGATTCCTTGTGATTCCCAGGTTCCGTGATTCCTTGTGATTCCCAGGTTCCATGATTCCATGATTCCTTGTGATTCCCAGATTCCATGATTCCGTGATTCCTTGTGATTCCCAGGTTCCATGATTCCGTGATTCCTAATGATTCCCAGGTTCCGTGATTCCTTGTGATTCCCAGGTTCCGTGATTCCTTGTGTTTCCCAGGTTCCATGATTCCTTGTGATTCCCAGGTTCCATGATTCTGTGATTCCTTGTGATTCCCAGGTTCCATGATTCCGTGATTCTTGTGATTCCCAGATTCCGTGATTCCTTGCGATTCCCTGCCTGTCTGTCTGTCTGTCTGCCTGTCAGAGTGTCTGTGTGCATGTATCGATCTAATATTGAAGTATCCATATCAGCTTAAAGGGACCTCTTCAGGGCCATACGGATTCAATTATTTTGCTGACCCAATTGTAAATTCCACCACCACGTGAAATAAAACTGTGACAGGAGGTTAATCATCCCATTGTGTTTGTATATTTGAAACTATAACATAATGCTTGTTTCTGTGGTTTATTGCAGTGAGGTCCCCCTGCACAAGAGGGTGGCTCTGTATGAGATCGTGTTCGTGGGCCTGGTCGCTGGTATCGCATCCACGTACTCTGCCTTTGCTGGTCTCCTTGCGCCAGGCGCTTTCACTGTGCCGTGTTATATCAACATCACGGCTGCCAGTGGTTCCTAGGGGTGGGACAGGCGTAGGGTGGGGCAGGTTGAATGTGGTGGCTTTGGTTGTGGGGTGGGGTCGGGTCGTGGATGTGCATCGGGGAGAAGATGCATTTGTTGTCCCCTGTTATGTCAATATCACGGCTGCCAGTGGTTCCGGGGGGGGGGGGGGGGGGAGATCAGGTTGAATGTGGTTGCCTTGGTTGTGGGGTGGGGTCGGGGCGTGGATGTGCATCGGGGAGAAGATGTTTTTGTTGTGCCGTGTTATATCAACATAAGGGCTGTCAGTGGCTCCTAGGGGTGGGACAGGTTGGTGGGGTGTAACGGGTGTGCGGTAGTTATCGTGAAGTGGGGGTCGGGTGGGTGGGAGGTGAATCAAGGTGTTACGCTGCAGGGGGGGTGGGGGGTGTTGCGGTTGGGCCGAGGCAGTTGTATGTATGAACATAATGGCTGCCAATGGTTCCTTGTGTACCTAAGAGTACCTGGACTACTTATCTATAGGGGTATATATTTTTATTTACTGATGGTTGGTTGGTGTTAGAGAATGGGAAGGATCACGTACACATTTTATGGGGAAAATGATGTTTCTCGTCATTGTGCAATATCTGTCAGTTGGACACTAAATTACTTACGCTCACAGTATATAGAATGTATTTGATGTGAAGAACTGAACTGGCTTTATCTCGAAATAAATAAAAAAGTCTTATTATCCTCATATTAAGGTCTGTGGCACAAATGTATTCCGTATTTGTAAATACCCAAATGATACATATATATGAACCTTGATAATAAGAACAGTTCGGTTTCTAAGACAATGGATCTTCATGTCGACCTGTGTTGACTTCAGCAGTCAGGACACATTTACGACATTTCGCCACAATAATCAGAGGGATACATGTTCCCTTACAACCTCTCCGTGCAATACATTTGTGATAGAATCATCATCAGTTGTTGTTTTTTATGTTGACATTTATTGTTTTAAAGTGTACCGTTACCTTATAGGTTGAACGTCATTTTTAACAGTGTAAATGATATGATATGCGACACTTTGAATTAATATTTGTTTTACTCTCTCACTCAAAGTTGACCTAATTTCGTGTTCACAAAGAACAATTAAGCATGTCTCAGACGTTTACCACTTCGGTGAAACCCACGAGCATGGGTATGGGTGCTGACAAACCTAGAAACATAATCGGGTCGAACCGGGATTCGAACCCACAATCATAGGTTTCTGGCGTGCCCAAGGGACGCAACTCTGCACAGCGAATCGCGGCGCCTTAGACGACTGGGCCACCCGTGCCCCCTGCTTTTTCGAGACAGCATACTGACATAGTTACCTCGAATAGTCGTCCTGCCTGTATGAGTGTCGATGCATGCAAGGTAGTGCGTACCTACTAAAGTGGGAAACATGTGTTAAGGGACCAACTATTTTGGCTTTTTGTAAAGATATTTCAAGACAACCACATATTTTTCGGGAAACATGTTTTTCTACCCGGGAGCAGAATACGAACAATTTTTAATTCAGTTTTTTTTAAACTACACTTTCTTTTCTTAACACCCAGTAAGTCCAGAAGATCAATGGTCGATCCCTAGCAGAAATGCAGTTTGATCCTTCGAGTGCATTCGTCATCTCTCGCTCCTTTCCGTAACCGGCAAGACGACTCGCCCCCTAACGTAGAATGTTTTGTGCGAAAATACGACAAACCAATCAGAATGCGTGTATGATTTCAACTTCGGCCAAGATGACGAGTGAGGTACCTTGTCTATTTATATACATGGTCCGGCGTTTTAGTAATATAACTATCCTGATTCGGGGCCTGTGGACTGCTCTATTGTCAGTTGTGTACATATCAATGCTAATAAGTAGGGTACTTTAGACTGGAAGTCAATTATCAGCACGTCACTAGACAAACGTCATTGTGAACGATGACTCAACAAAACCCAGGTCAATGCTGATCAATGTCGCACGTAAGGATAACAACAACCTCTCTATACCGGACTCTACTCGTATACGTCCATTGAAGCAGTACATTATTTTCTGTTTGTTCTTTTTTTCTTCTTGGAAGGATCTCTTGGTGCTCCCCAGGTTAACTTGCAGAGCACTGGAATCTCATGGAGCAAAACATGATGTATTTCCACCAGATAAACTCGAATAGTGTTTCGAGATTATGTTATGACATGAATGTATTTTACGTCACATCCGGCAGTGTCAAAGTAATGCCTGTAGACAATCGATTCCTGATTGGACAAACGAGTGGTCGACAGCATGAGTGACGAACCACGTGGTTAGGTCATACGTGACAATGTATTCTTACAAAACGTCATTGTTCTATATGTACTATTTTTGAAAATGAATTAAATAGTGTAATTATATATGTTTTTCCTGAAGAACAGTTAATGTTTTAACAAGAGACTAATGTTTATATCTGATTACTCTTGTAAATACGGCATATCATGACAATAAAATAATTATCATTATTTTGAATAATATGTGTGTTTTCGTTTTAATGTTCTTTTTGGAAAAGCATTTTCGGATTAAAATCAAATGAATATAAAGATTTGGTAACAGGTTTTGTTAAATACACACTTCTCGCCATCACTTTTGTTTACGAGGATTTTGAAATACGTTTTTTTTATTTCTACCCAAAGCATATTTCGTTCCAACTGTTTGTGAAAGTTTAATACATTCACGGCTATGATTAATGGATTCATTAAAAGCCAAAGCATACTTTCGATTATCCAGTGGAGTACATTACAGATAATAATGACACAGCATTGCAAATAGGAAATACCTTTTTATGTTTTCAGGACCTTACCTCATTTCCTTTTTGAAACTACTGCATAACAAAGTTTTAGATCAGGTATTTTCCCTTCTTCGCGGACCCAAATAATTGTAGTGGTATTTCTCTTTTAAATGTTGCAGGCAAGTTATTTACTTTTGTGTTGGAGTGAGTGATTTTGTGTGTTTGTTTGTTGTTTAACGCCGCACTCAGCACTATTCAAGCTATATGACGGCGGTTGTAAATAATCGAGTCTGGACCAGACAATCCAATGATTGACATCATGAGCATCGATCAACGTAATTGGGATACGATTAAATGCATCAACCAAGTCAGCTAGCCTGACCACCCGATCAGATGTCGCCTCTTACGAGGAACATAATCGCCTTTAACGACAAGCATGGGTTGCTGAAGACCTATTCCACCCAGATCTTCACGGGTCTAGAGTGAGTGATTGAGTTGGGTTTAACGCCACTATTTTAGCAGTATTCCAGTTATTTCACGACGTGTCACTTTAATGTGGAGGAAAAGCCTGATGTGATGCAGGTCTCAGACGTTTACCGCTTTGGTAACAACCGCGAGTACGGGTATGGTGCTGACAAACCTAGAAACACAATCAGGGCGAACCGAGGTGACAGGATGTAATCACTCTCCTCGCGGTACACTCTAGGGTGATTCTGTCTCAGGATTAAATCACAACCCACGGAAAGAATGCAAAATACACATTTAGAAATAAAATAACTCAAAAGGGGTACAAAATGCAACAGTAATATCAACAGGGGAGTTACGTGTGTGTGTGCGTGGTGTGAGTGTGAGTGGTATTCGCATGTTGACGAATCATGTTTTCCTCACATGAAATACATTCAAAACATACATTTTTCAAACTGAACGCGCACAATTGTTGCAAACCCGCGGAGGAAAAGAAAGCCATGAGTCACTTTTTTTCCCCAGTGAAGTTGTAATCAATCATATACTTTTCGGCAAATCCAAATTCATTATACATAAATGATTCATTAAAGTGAGTGAGTATGGTTTTACGCCACTTTTAGAATATTCCAGCAATATCACGACGGGGGACACCAGAAATGGGCATCACACATTGTACCCACGTCGGGAATCGAACCCGGGTCTTCGGAGTGACGAGCGTACGCTTTAACCACTGGGCTACCCCTGATTCATTAAAGCCCACAAAGGTATATAGCTATATGGCAGCAATGTTGCTGACACAATGTAAAATATTAATTAAGGGCTAATTATGTCTCATATGTTTAATAATTTCAATGAGCTGTCATTTCATCTTGTCAGTCATTGCCAGTTCACGCAGCAGAAACATATATTTTACAGCACATGCCATTTTAATGTTTTCGTTATCGCTATTGTCATCATTCGCTTCGACCCGTGAAGATCCGGTGTAGAATAGGTCATCAGCAACCCATGCTTGCCGTAAAAGGTGACTATGCTTGTCGTAAGAGGTGACTAACGGGGTCGGGTGGTCAGGCTCGCTGACTTGGTTGATGCATGTCATCGTATCCCAATTCCATGGACCGATACTCATGATGTCAATCACTGGATTGTCTGATTAATATTGCTACATGTCACATGTTGGTAACTTCACGTTTGAATAATAAAACGGTGAGAGAGTAAGTGGGTTACAAAAACACTTAAATATATTACAATTCTTTTGTTTGAAATGAGGATTAGTGGTAAATTTGAATAGAACAAACATAATTGTGTTCAGAAATGGAATAGTTGCCAAAAAGGAAAGATGGGCGTATGGAAATTTTTGGTTAAGCAAGTAATTTACTATTAATATTCGGGTTTAATGTTTGTTCAATATGAATGTGGTCATTAGCTTGGAAACATCTCGCTGTTCAAGCTTACCTGTGTAACTTTTTGACCGTAAAAATTGCACCAGTATTACTATGGTAAGGAGATATAGGACCAGAATATTATGCTGCCATCGAAAAAGGACATACCACATATTTCAAACGTTTTGGGGTATTGGTAAATGTGCGAAGAAGTCAAGCAATTCTTGATGTAATAGGTGTTTACATAGCCAAGTAAGTAAGGGTAGTTAATTACTAGATGAAGTAATAATGGAAGGTGAGGTGAAATTGGGTTTAACGTCGCGTCCAAGATTATTGCACTTATATAGCGACGTGCATGTATGTGTGTGTGTTTGTGTGGCTGCATGTACTAGTCCGGACTGATGCCGATTTATAGTGCTAGCTCACTGAGATACCATGCCGCAGTTTAATATGAATACCCCACTCAGACACAGTATACTGACTCCGAGCCGACCAGTCCTTGTTTTAGCCCCTTAATGCCGAGCGCCAGACAGGGTAACAACAAGTACCATCTTTTAACGTCTTTTGGTATGACGCGGTCGGGTCTAATAATGGAAGAATGCAGATGTCCTCTGCAATGTTTTAAACTGTGAAAGCAGTAGGATGATTATCTTAAACGTAACTAGGTATCTATGTAAGGAATCTATTATTCACATGTGTTTTGTTTTTTTCTTTTCTATGGATTTCACATGATATTAGTAACATCCAACCTGTGCTGTGATGGGTTCCACCACCGTTATCTAGCGAGTAATCACTTACTTGATAACGGTGTTAGAACCTACACCGAAACGTTGCTCCTAATTGTAATAAAGAAGTTGTTCATCCATAAATCTTATCCTTACTCAGTTTGTTAGAGGTGAAATTGAAGATGAATTCCACGTATTATTCAAGTGTAGCAAGTAATACAAGTTATGGTCTACATCTCTCTCTGTTCTTGGATAATGACTTTAAATCTGATATGTTAATGACAAATGATATCAACTCACAAAATGTACAAATTTACGTACCAGTGGCTACTTATATAGAATATATTTGAAAGTTTTTAAATCAAGAATAATTCAGTTTCAGTATCGATTGTGCAATCAGTAAAGCTTTTAACAAAAATGGTACAGAAGACACGTGGAGGACATTTCCATCGCATCTGTGGAGAGGTGTGTGTGTGTGTGTGCGTGTGTGTGTGTGTGTGCGTGCGTGCGTGTGTGTGTGTGTGTGTGTGCGCGCGCGTGTGTGTGTGCGCGTGTGTGTGTGTGTGCGTGTGGGAGTGTGGGAGAGGGGGTGGGGGGGAGGGGGTAGCTGTACACATATAGTGAAAACACAGATACAAACAGGAAACACACGCACACCCACCCACACCATACACACACATAGTGACAAAACACACACGCACGAACACACACGCACACCATACACACACACATAAAGACAAAGCACGCACGCACGCACGCACACACACACGCACACCATACACACACACACACACATAGAGACAAAACACACTCACACCATATACATACATTGCACACACAGTACACCTCACACATAGAGAAATAACAACACACACACACACACACACACACACACACACTGAGGTAGGATATAGATAAAAAATAATAATTTATAGACGAACGCATTTAGCTCGAACGATCCCCTCAAGCCATACATAACTCATGGTTTCTATGTATGCATATATTCAAATAATAACCTCCCACACCTTGAACTAACGGTGCTTATCCGAGTACTCCATTGCATTGAACAACAACTGATACAGGCCTAGGTCCCGACAGCACGTGGCCTGCAAACAATACATGTACCTTGTCATATGTATATGTATATATAGGTCAGGCGTATAGGCAACCCGATACCGGCACACAGACAGGCGGGTATCAGCGTGACGGTGACACGGGACACACACTGAATGACATGACAGACCATCACGTGAGTGATAACGACACCGGCAGGAAAACATTGAGTGAAATCAGAAAAACCGTCCCTTCCCTCTGACGATAAAAAGGTGGGTTGAGAATATTCATGATTTACATTTAACGGTTGGCTTGGATCAAAATGTTGTTGTGAAATTATTGATGTAAGTTTGAGAGGAGTACTTTTACTGTTAGATTTGAACAAGGAAGCAACGTTCGTGTCAAATATTAATGGAGTGATGGTTGTTAAAGGGTAGCTTTACTCTGGTTATCTGAGTAACGGTTGGCTTAGATCAAAATGTTGTTGTGAAATTATTGATGTAAGTTTGAGAGGAGTACTTTTACTGTTAGATTTGAACAAGGAAGCAACGTTCGTGTCAAATTTTAATGGAGTGATGGTTGTTAAAGGGTAGCTTTACTCTGGTTATCTGACAGTCCAGCAAGTTTGATTTCAGTGTTTCAGAAACTGATTGTTTCCCTATTACTGAAGAGAGACAATGCGTTGTACGGGGTGTTGGAGTGAGTTGGGTTTAACGTATAATTGATAATTAACGTAAATCAATGTATAATGATTCTTATCACTTTCAAATCTAATACATACTATAATAAATACATATTTAATTTGTTCTGCTATTTGCTGGTATAATGGATTTGTTACAGATATGCTGTAACAATACCCTTGTTCATTATAGCAACTTATAAATGTCAATCATACTGTTAATTCCGCATGTCCCGATGTGCTGTAACTTGCATCTGAAATACATATAATATTTGGGGAAATATATGTGAACCATCCCGCACCGAATGCACGAATGCCTCCTACAAAGACATCACAGTCGTGACAAACTCGTGTTATCCCGGGACAAGCCGAATAGACTCGTGCCCCTCTCGAGGATTTTTTGCGACTGGATTCCGAGCGCAAACGGGCATAGCCAAAATAATTGTAAACTCGTTGCGGAATGATTTACGTTAATTTCCCCATTTAACATTTATATTCCACATGCTATATACAACACGCCGGGACTTACATTATTATTGATCACATTTAACTGTAGTTTAGGTAATACTATAGTTTCAGATGCCAGACATGTAAAATAAAAAATTATTCCTGCGGGATTCTTTGACCGAATTACGCGCAGTCATACGCGCATTCTGATTGGTTTGTGGTATTTTAGCACATAACATTCATCGATTAGGGGACGAGTCTTCTTCCAGGTTACGGAAAGGGGCGAGTGGTGATGAATGTTACCATCAGGGCCCCGTCCTACAAAGCGATCTTAGCGCTTCCTACGCTCTGTTCTGGATAGATCTCATCCTAGTGTCCTATTTTAAACCCTTGGTCGACTTTCACGACCCACCAGTCCTCGCCATGAACGTGTGTGTACATTTTGTGACAATCACGAAGTTGAGGATGAAACTGACTTTTTGTGAAATGTGCTCAGATTTAAGTTTTGAATTAGGCAACAAAACTTCTTTACTATATAACCTTTTAGAATATGTCCCACTGGTTAAACTGTCTTTATAACGCAGTGTGATGCGTTCGTTCCATCTCTTGCTCCAACTGTACCCTCCATATATAAAAGTTGAAAGAATTTCTCCTGAATACTTTCTCCTGATTTGGCGTGTTATATCATATTTTCGTGATATTGGTACCATACAATTTATAACTACACACGCCTATGTCAAATATTACAACCCACAGAGCAAACCACATTTGTATCTTTTCATAGTACATCCAGTGCTTTCAATGAAATTGATGTTAGACAGTTTTATTTTTTTTAATTATTTTTATCCATGTATTTACTTGGTTTTATGTTTCTCATAGGCCATTTTGTCCGGACAACGCACCGTCTATGTTAAAAAATCTAATACATGTATGTATTACCGTATGTAAATGATTATGCTATGCCGTGTGACACAATAATGAACTATATTCTTATCTTATCTTATCCTATGTTTATGTATGCGAGTAAGAAACACCTGAACGCTACTGTCGATTTGTGGAACGGGACCCGGATAGGTTGCCGGGGACCTATTCTAATGGATATTCGAGTATATACCGTATTTATTAGTGTAAATCTTGAAATTAATGCGAAAAATACGAGTAGTCTTGTTCGCCTTAATTAAACTAAGCATTAATATCTCTATATTGACTGAACCGCCTCCGTGGTCTTGTGGTAGAACGTCCGCCCGGAGAGCGGAAGGTCCAGGGTTCGATCCCGGGCCGCGTCATACCAAAAGACGTTAAAAGATTGTACTTGTTTTTACCCTGTCTGGCGCTCAGCATTAAGGGACTAAAACAAGGACTGGTCGGCTCGTAGTCAGTATACTGTGTCTGAGTGGGGTATTCATGCATGCACGTCGCTATATAAGTGCAATAATCTTGGACGCGACGTTAAACCCAATTTCACCTCCCCTCACCTCACCTATATTGACTGTTGGCAAGAGGGCATCCTCTCGTATCTCTCAGGTAAACGAATAGGTGATAATAAACTTGGTCAATACAAATGTGACATTTGCGATAAAACATCACTGGCCCCTTTAAATTGTGTTTCTTGTTATGCTGGGTATTGTTCTATATGCAAAGATTAAAATTACTCTGTGTATTTTCTTGTACACTTAGCCTGAGATAGCAATCAGCGGAACACACATTTTGTCCCAGCCCTGCCAATGATTCAGTTAAAAAATACTCAGTGACATAACGTAAAATAATTTTGATGCAATGACCGGAAGAAATTGTATCTAAACCTAATATTTTACCACAAATAATATATTCCAATATCGTGTTAATTTAGTTGCAGCTCTTATTATGTTTATTTGAAATAATAATAACTATAAGCATATCACTTTGGTACAGTCGCCGTCACATAGCTGGAATATTGCTGACAACAACAAACAAACAAACTGCTGATTGCTATTGACGGATTTTTTTACGCATGGTACAGTTTGACCCGTCACCGTTGAAACTTCGCGCGAAATATTATGTTGACTACATCAAATATGACGGTTGGTTGGTTTGTATGTTGTTTAACACCACACTCAGCAATATTCCAGCTTTATGACGGCGGTCTGTAAATAGTCGAGTCTGGACCAGACAATCCAGTGATTAATATCATGAGCATCGATCCACGCAATTGGGATTGATGACATGCATCAACCAAGTCGGCGAGCCTGACCACCCGATCTCGTTAGTCGCCTCTCGCGACAAGCACAGTCGCATTTTACGGCAAGCATGGGTTGCTGAAGACCTATTCTAACCCGGATCTTCACACATCAAATATGACTTTAAACGAGTCAACGCATATGTATCCATTCTCTGTCAACGAAGGTTCGTGTCATGTGGTCAATAGCTGTGGTATGATCGTCGTTGCTGTAAGTAAGGGTGCCGCTCAGTTCACACACCATTTCGATGAAATTAATTTGAACAATATTAAATATTAAAAAGATTACGGAACAAATTTGGCATAGCGGAAATACTAAACTTCAATACAAACAACCACAGCACGGTTTATTGAGCAGCAGTTGCATCAAGTACGTTATGCGTCATTCCATCACATAAATACATTGTATGATGTTACACTCTCTCGGGAATCTCCGGAATATTTGAGAGGCTATTATTTGAGTAGAGAGATGGATTTGGGCTGAACACGGCTTTGAACAGTATATCAGGTATATATATCCCAGCTTATTGTTAAATTGATCCGTGAAGATCCAGGGTAGAATAGGTCTTCAGCAACTCATCCTTGTCGTTTTGTAACTGATCTTGCACTTTGTTCAATCCGCTTTCCTGTTATCAATACCAGCTGGCAAGGCACAAGGCTGATGATACGTACATCTGGTAAGCGTTATCAGTGTGGCTGGGTTTAGTAAGCACACAATGTGACCTCGGTCTTTCTGAACGGGGATGGAGGTCTGTTCAGCCTCTGCAGAACTTCGGTCTTGAGTAGACTGGCATGTTCTTTTGCTTCTTTTGAGTACTAAGACCGCCTCCGTGGTCTAGCGGTAGAGCGTCTGCCCGGAGTGCGGAGGGTATTACTGGGCTGAATTGTGGTTGGTGGGTTGGTTTGTTGTTTAACGCCGCGCTCAGCAATATTCCAGCTATATGACGGCGGTCTGTAAATAATCGAGTCTGGACCAGACAATCCAGTGATTGACATCATGAGCATCGAACCACGCAATTGGGATATGATGACATGCATCAACCAAGTCAGCGAGCCTGACTACCCGATCCCGTTAGTCGCCTTTTACGACAAGCATAGTCGCCTTTTACGGCAAGCATGGGTTGCTGAAAACCTATTCTACCCCGGATTCTACCGGCGGAATCTTTAAAGACCTCGGACCAACAAGCTGGAAGGATTTCACAGCCGGCTGTGTCCTTTGACACCACCATCCATACGTTTATCGCTTCATTGGGTGATAAAGAAGATCAACACGGTAAAGTTGCGCTGCACCACTAAAGCGCAATATAATCTACACAGGAATTGAAAGTCGACTTGCTCGACATGAGGACTACCTTCATCAACAAGCACAGAAGACTCCTGCTGAGTACCCGGATGCTGTTGGCCACCAACTGAGAAGAAATGAACAAAATATGTGAACAAAAATTGTGCTTCAAATACATTTTATTTCCGTACATATTTTTGTTTTGTTATTAATATACATCATGCAACGTGGTAAAACCATTATAGAATTCTTCCTAGAAAATGTCATTGGTATAATATCAAAATAAATAACTCTTATCTTAACTTGGTCTTTGTTGGATTATCCCATTATCACCGTGAGGTGACAGTCAGTTGGTTTGTATACACTCACCATACATTGTTCGTTAAGCTGTACAACCAGTGGGATTCTAATGAGAGGGTACCGTTTCGTCAGACATAACTGATTTCGTTTGCAGTTAGCGTCAGGTGCCACAAAATATGACATCTCTCCACATGTTCGATAACCAGATGTATTACGTCGTGAAAAAAGATATTCTACTATGGACTCCGTGGTTAATCGAGGATGATCTTCAAGAGATAGTTTAATTATTTGCCTGAAGTACCACTTTTTTATAACTGACCAAAAAGCCAAGCAAATTCAGGTGTCGTTTTCTAATATGAGCTATCTTTTCGATAAAGTTGTAGTTATTATTTCAGTTATACCACGGCGTGTGAGTTTAATGAGCGAGATAACCCCGAGGTGATCAGGGGATCCGTGCTCGACAAAGGGGCGCAACTCTGCGACCACGATACAGAATTACTGCCATTATACATCATGACAAGCGATATGACCGTGAAAATACGTTGTGTGCAATATAAGCCAAAATGGGGTTTTTTTTAATTGCATTTAATTATTTTCAGACATAATGGCGGTTAACTATGACAAGGACCTGCTCGTCCAGGTGAGACAATCATATACACACCGCATAATGGGTTTTACTTTTCCCCTTTATTATACTTATGGTAGAAGTTTCGGTGTTGAGAATAAACAACTGGTTTGAAACTAATTCAAAACAGATGTTCAGTTGTTCTCTGAATAGTCTCTCATTGGAATACAACATTTCCGCTTAAATACATTTGCTCTAAAGAGGAGCGACCGCCTCCGTGGTCTTGTGGTAGAGCGTCCGCCCGGAGAGCGGAAGGTCCAGGGTTCGATCCCGGGCCGCGTCATACAAAAAGACGTTAAAAGATTGTACTTGTTGTTACCCTGTCTGGCGCTCGGCATTAAGGGACTAAAACAAGGACTGGTCGGCTCGGAGTCAGTACATTGTGTCTGAGTAGGGTATTCATGTTAAACTGCGGCATGGTATCTCAGTGAGCTAGCACTATAAATCGGCATCAGTCCGGACTAGTACAAGCAGCCACACACACACACATACACGTGCATGCACGTCGCTATATAAGTGCAATAATCTTGGACGCGACGTTAAACCCAATTTCACCTCACCTCTAAAGAGGAGCCTTTCTCTGGTGAACGGATCGAGAAGCACTGAGTGGAATGGCGCTGATATACACGACGGTGTACATGCGCGCAGGAAACGAGAATGTGTTACTATTACGACCAACAACGACCTGCTTCCAGACTGACAACAGTCAGCTGTCAATCTTGGCATGATTTGCTTGTGATATGCTTGTGTCTGCGCCTGAGAAGTTTTGAATTTTTGAATGACCACAGATCATGCTTTCCAAAGTGACAGCGAATTTTGAGTTGCACATGCTGTGTACAGCTGCACAGGATGCACGTGCAGTTACACATTGCACGTCCATAGGCCCCCATCAATGACGTCATATCGCATGGCACGTGCATGAGCGTTTGAATGTCTCCAATAATTGCTGTGTTCAAACCTATATTTCATATATGGACGGTGTGCCCTTATATCTATATTTTCTCCGTGCACAGTTTCTTAATGTGGCTAGTATACATACTGTTTGTCGTTTGTTCAGGGTAACGAGCCTCACGGGTTGACGATATGGACTGCCGCCGTCTTCATCGTTGGGGAAATTGCGGGGTCGGGGGTGCTGGCGTTACCGAGCGCCGTGGAGGGTGCAGGTGAGATACACAGTTTATGACAACATGGACTGTGACCGTAACTTACTTTTTAATGATCATTATCCATTGTTAGTGTGATAGCATTAATTCAACAATTCGAAATAATTACATGTAAAGTCTTAGTGGGCATTAGGCCTTACATCTGATTTTTTATTTACTTAAACAACTTTTTTACTTTTTAAGATAAGTAATTTTAGTACAAGATTTTCGTTTACGAAGTAAACTTAAGGTTACGAATACCAAAACTCCCATACTTACGACAGTCGGTGGTAATATCTGGACTAATGATATACACGGTGGTAATGTCTGGACTAATGATATACACGTTGGTAATGTCTGGACTAATGATATACACGGTGGTAATACCTGGACTTATGATATACACGGTGGTAATATCTGGACTAATGATATACACGATGGTAATATCTAGACTAATGATATACACGATGGTATTATCTGGACTAATGATATACACGATGGTAATATCTGGACTAATGATATACACGGCGGTAATATCTGGACTAATGATATACACGGCGGTTGTATCTGGACTAATGATATACACGGTGGTAATATCTGGACTAATGATATACACGGTAGTAATGTCTGGACTAATGATATACACGGTGGTTATATCTGGACTAATGATATACACGATGGTAATATCTGGACTAATGATATACACGATGGTAATATCTGGACTAATGATATACACGATGGTAATATCTGGACTAATGATATACACGGTGGTAATATCTGGACTAATGATATACACGGTGGTTATATCTGGACTAATGATATACACGATGGTAATATCTGGACTAATGATATACACGATGGTAATATCTGGACTAATGATATACACGATGGTAATATCTGGACTAATGATATACACGATGGTAATATCTGGACTAATGATATACACGGCGGTTATATCTGGACTAATGATATACACGATGGTAATATCTGGACTAATGATATACACGATGGTAATATCTGGACTAATGATATACACGGCGGTTATATCTGGACTAATGATATACACGGTGGTAATATTTGGACTAATGATATACACGGCGGTTATATCTGGACTAATGCACGATGGTAATATCCAGTCTATAGATATGAACTCCTCACCATTGTGTTCAGGTTGGATTGGCCTCGTGTTGATCCTGCTGTGCTGTATCATCTCGGCCTACACGGGGGACGTGCTTGGGAGGGCGTGGTGCCTGGTCAGGGAGAGGTACGAGGAGTACCAGGGTCAGGTCAGGTACCCGTACCCAGCTATCGGCGAAGTGACATATGGGAAACCAGGCAGGTACGTCGGAGGTGCCGTTAGAGATCGACCATTTGATATTCGGTTGGGGGTGGGGTGCAATGTTGATTCGCTTTGTAGTGTTATTTCACGACTGCCTCAGGGATTTGGTATCGATATTAGATAATTTTTCATCTACAGCTACATCAGAATCATTTGAAAAAACCCCACCTTGCAACAAAGTATTTTATTGTTTTCGATACAGTGAGTGAGTGAGTATGGTTTTACGCCGCTTTTAGCAATATTCCAGCAATATCACGGCGGGGGACACCAGAAATGGGCTTCACATATTGTATCCATGTCGGGAATCGAACCCGGGACTTCGGCGTGACGAGCAAACGCTTTAACCACTAGGCTACCCGACCGCGATGCACATATCTTGTTTTCTTACGGCCGTAATAAGTCGCGAGAAAGCGATGTCCCCTCTCGGCAACTATAAGACCCGAGTTCGATTCCCCCCCGGGTAAAATGTGTGAAGCCCAATTCTGGTGTCCCCCGCCATGATATTGTTGGAATATTGCTAAAAGCGGCATAAAACCCTACTCACTCACACACCCACTCACTCACTTATAATTACAACTGTCACAGAAACCTGTAAATAACCTGTAAATATTTAAGAATGGTCCAGAAAAACAAGTTGTTGAGCGGCGAGTCACGTGGACAGGCTACGATGACACACAGACTTGTTTCATACATACCATACCCGTGAAGATCCGGGGTAGAATAGGTCTTCAGCAACCCATGCTTGCGATAAAGGGCGACTATGCTTGTCGTAAGAGGCGACGAACGGGATCGGGTGGTGAGGCTCGCTGACTTGGTTGATGCACGTCATCGTATCCCAATTGCGCGGATCGATGCTCATGATATCAATCACTGGATTGTCTGGTCAAGACTCGATTATTTACAGACCGCCGTCATATAGATGGAATATTGCTGAGTGCGGCGTTAAACAACAAGCCAGCCTACCAGCCATTCATGCACTGACTACCCGCGAAGATCCGGATTAGAATCGATTTTCAACAACCAATGCTTGTAACAAGAGGCGACAAACAGGATCGGATGGTCATGCTCGCTGACTTGGTTGATGCTTGTCATCCCACTTGATTAAATCGATGGTCATGATACCAATCACTGGACTGTCCGCTCCAGACTCGATTATTTACAGACCGCTGCCATATAGCTGGAATATTGCTGAGTGTTTTATTAAACAATAAACACACAAAACCATTCACTGTTTTATCCCACCACGGCTCTACTTCCAGGTACCTTGTGTCGTTCTCCATCAACTTCACACTGTTCGGGGTGTCAGTGGTCTTCCTTCTCCTCGCCTCCGAGAACATCCAGAGTCTGCTGGCTGACGTGCATGCCAACGTGTCCTTCTGCTATTGGCTCATCATTGTGGCGGGAGTTCTTACCCCGCTGTCGTGGCTCGGTACGCCCAAGGATTTCTGGTGAGAACGTTTTCTCGCCTTGCATAATACATATAAATACAGGTATATGATTAAAAAATATCATGCTTCTGTCTATAGACAGGGATGCTAACCACTTCCTGCTGGCTCGAAACCCAGATTCGTCCCGATTGTGATCCTTGGCTTGTCGACGCCATTCCGGTCAGTGTAGATGGCTGCAGCCTCGCCGGGTCTTGTCTTGACTGTTGTCAACGCCATACCCGTCAGTGTAGATGGCTCATCTCCCTTTTATAGCTCTTGCAGAGTCTAGTGGCTAAGGCGTCCCCCCCCCCCCCCCCCCCCCCCCCCCTCTTTCATGGCTTTAGGAAGTCTAATGGCTAAAGCGTCCCCCCTTTCATAGCTTTAGGAAGTCTTGTGGCTAAAGCGTTCTCCCATTTATAGCTTTGGGAAGTCTAGTGGCTAAAGCGTTCTCCCATATAAAGACTGGGAAGTCAAGTGGCTCAAGCGTTCTCCTATTGAAAAGTTTAGTGACTCAAGCGTTCTCCCATTGCGAAGTTTAGTTGCTACAGCATTCTCCCTTTTGTGTGAGTTGGCTGGAAGGGGTAGCCTTGTGGTTTAAATGTTCACCCGTCAATCTTAAACCCAGGTTATAATCCCCGGAAATGTACATTGGGTGAAGTAAATTACAGATGTGTCGCCTTGAATACAGCTGCTAGTGAAACATATAGTCACGCATCCCCTCTGTGTTTCCAGGCCTGTAGCTATAGGAGCCACGGTGGCCACCAGCATAGCCTGTGTTGTGCTGTTTTCCAACATCCTGGTTGACAATCATCACAACCACCATCCCGTGGTCCACACTCCACCTGGGTTCCTCACCTTCTTCACAGCCTTCGGCACCATCTGCTTCGCGTTCGGGGGGCACCCAGCGTTCCCCACCTTCCAGGCAGACATGAAAGACGAGTCCAAGTTTGGGAGAGCTGTGTTTTTCGCCTACATGAGTATGTACAATTGCTGACCTTTGATTGTTTGTTTGTTTGTTTGTTTGTTGTTTAACGCCGGACTCAGCAATATTCCAGCTATATGACGGCGGTCTGTAAATAATGCAGTCTGGATCAGACAATCCAGTGACTGACATCATGAGCATCGATCCACGCAATTGGGATACGATGACATGCATCAACCAAGTCAGCGAGCCTGACCACCCGATCCAGTTAGTCGCCTCTTTCGACAAGCATAGTCGCCTTTTGCGGCAAGCATGGACCTTTGATTGACAGGGTGGGTAGTTTAGTATGCAGACGCAGTAACAGGTCAGCGGTAAAAGAATCCATCGAAATAATGGCATCTTAATATTTGGTGTGCGTGTGTGTGTACGTGCGTGCGTGCGTGCGTGCGTGCGGGCACACTTAGCCGACATCCGGGTGCCTGATCTCTTTTAAATCATGTACATCATGTGAAGTGGAAATCCATTCAGTGCTTCTAGTTGTACCTTCTAGAATATCAAGTAAATGTCCTTGTACATCTTCCCGAGGCAAGCGTGTCCACTAGCCTGTATGAATCATAGTTTCTGCCCTTGCTACATTAGGACCGTTTTTCTTGCCTTGATTGTGGCGCCACCTCGCGTAGATCAGAGTTGTGTCCCTTATAATGAAAACGTGATATCTAGTCAGATCGCTGTTTATAGCTTGTATGACTTCAAAGATGACGACAACCTTGTTAATCAGATAACGAAAAACTTTCGCGGTTTCATCCCTGACAGACAGACAAAAGCAATCGTTGAGGGGTTTAAAGGTTGGGAAAAGACACATTCGTGTCAACAAAGGCCGGCAGCGGTAAATCACTTTCATACGAAGGTGTACCAGTTCTGGGAATGACTGTACTCGTCATAGCGCCGGTTAAGAGCACAGGTCTTGGGCGACTTCATTTAAAACTTGAAAAAACTTGTCTTCGCTTAATTGTTGAAAAGACTTCAGCGTCAAATCGATAATCTATGGCAGCGGCCATGTTTATGGAACCCGGATGTTGATTTTGTGAAACGTTCTCCGATTGGACTATTGATATGTGTAATAGTCCAATCATATTAAGCACAGGAAAGTGGGCTTGATTTGGCTAATAAGTAATAAATATGCTCGTGGAAGCTCTTGCTTCGGGAAGGTGATCCTAGTATTCTAAATAAAGGTTACTAACTTTATCAGTTGAAAACTGTTAGCTGAACCTCGTTTTCTGTGTTATTGACTTGGTTGTCTTTATGTTATGGGTGTGGTGAGTTTATAGATACTATTTCCTAAAAATGCTTAAAAAGATGGGACCTATCTGTCTTTATGGCATGGCTTTATGGTGAAATAAGGAGATATTTGCCTTGTTTTGGAGATGTTCCTGCCAGTGTCTACACCCCATCTAGCCTCGTGTCCCTGTTGTAGTTGTGTTGGCGATGTACCTGCCGGTGTCGACAGTCGGCTACTTCGTGTACGGCAAGAAACTTGATCCCAACGTGCTTAAGACGGTGAGCAGCGGCCCCATGCTGTATGTGGTCGAGATTGTCATCACCATCCATCTACTCTGTGCCTTCATCATCGTTCTCAACCCTTTCGCCCAGGAGCTTGAGGAGATCTTCAAGATACCAAAAGGTCCGTCGTTGACCACATTTATCATCATCATCCAGAATCACTATCACCAACGCTCCCATCTTCATCATCATCATGATCATCATCATCTTCATCAAGAATCACTATCACCAACGCCCCCATCATCATCATCATCATCATCATCATCATCCAGAATCACTATCACCAACAACCCCATCAAACTCATCATCGACATGAACATGACCACTGCAACATAGCATACATTAACACCACATATCATACTACGACAAAAAAGTTATGGATCACCCGATTATTTCATATTACTACAGCTAATTTTGCATGCCATGACAGAATTGGGCGAACCTTAACTTTTTGGCACGGATGTCCAAGTCGTCTTAGGCGCCGCATCCTCTTGGTGTGACAGACCCTATGATGCTGGGTTCGAATCCAAGTTCCGTCCTGATTATGTTTCTAGGCTTGTCAGCACCATACCCGTGCTCTAGGGTTTCGCCGAAGTGGTTGATGTCCGAGACCTGCATCACTTCGGGCTTTCCTCTTACATTAATCGGACACAGCTGTAATTGGAATACCTTTCAAAGCGGCTTTTAACCCAACTCACCCACTCATCAGATTCCACACCTATCCCTCACCCTATCAACAATATTATCATCGTAACCGCCACAATCCATATAAACATCCCGACCACCACCATCATCACAATCATCACTATCACCATCATCACCACCACCACATCTTCAGCCAGACGTTACACATGTGAGCGAGTCGAGCGTTTGGCAATACATCCCAGTCCATACAGTGAAAGGTTAAAAATTTACGCCATTCATTTCGCCGGTCGAGCGGCCAAGCCATTACAGAAGCAGTGAGAAGTTTATACTGGGTACTATATTGTAAATACACATCCTAAGCCTGATTTGGCTACAACAGGATTCGTCTTCTTATTTGCAAGTTCTGAATGAGTAATCTTTCCCGTTCTCTCCTCTTCAGCATTCGGCATAAAGCGCTGTCTGCTGCGTACGGGTATTGTGGCGGTGGTGCTATTCGTGGCGGAGAGTATTCCTCACTTCGGCGCAATCCTTGCCTTGGTGGGTGG